>NC_138971.1:86760000-87360000 GCF_055761805.1 Camellia sinensis | reverse complement strand
GAGATTCCAAATATATGACGGTAAGTCCGATCCCAACTTTCATGTTGGCTTATATTTGAACTCAATGGCACTATATACTGGGAACGAGCCATTGTTTTGCAAGGTGTTCCCCTAATCCTTTGGGGAAATCGCATTAGATTGGTTTCGCAATTTGCCGAAAGTAACTGTGAAAAGTTGGGAAGGCCTAGCCGAGATGTTCGTGGCTAGGTTCGTTACAAACAAACTACAGTCGTTGAGGGTAGACTTCTTAATGGCTTTGAGAATTAGCGAGAATGTGAGCCTTAGGGCTTATGCCAAAAGGTATTATGAGGTGTTTAACCAAACACTAGGGGTGCAACCAAGAGTTGGCGGTCATATCTTTTAAGAACAGCCTGAACAATGACTGTCTGCTTCAAAAATCACTAGCAAAGACACTGCCAAAAAGTATGGAGGAACTTATGGCCAGAATCGAGAAATATGCAAGTGTAGAGGAAGACACGCCAAGGACAAAGGCGTCAAAGCAAGAGATGACGAACGGCTCGCCAAAGTGAGGCTAAGGTAATACAAATTTTAATAGACAAGAAACAGGATTAAGGGTTGCTAGGCAGTCACAACAGTGTTCCGGATCCCGGTTTACAAAGTCCTGGAAAGGATCAGGATTCATCCTTACTATAAAACACCAGAGAAGATCCCTAGTGAATTTATGGAAAGAAACCTAGGAAAGCATTGTGCCTACCATAGTGAGGATGGTCACTTGACTCAGGGATGCAGACCCTTAAAGACACATTGGAAGACCTGGTAAGATAGGGTCACTTAAGGGACCTGGTAGATGAGGCCAGAACAAGGGAAGAGCAAGCAAGGTTGCCCCATACACCGACAACAGATGGACATCGAGTGATCAATGTGATTCACTTGAAGGTCAATGAGAATGAGATACGTGGGGAGACTCAGAGGGTGAAACACTTACAACATGTGTATCAGGTCCAACAAAAGAGGCCTAGGGCGGATGACAGACCAATGGTGTCCTTTACTGAAATCGACATAGACACGGTGCAACATCCACACAACGATGCTCTGGTGATATCCCTGAAGATTGAAGAATGCCAGGTAAGGCGCATTCTGGTTGACCAAGGCAGCTCTTGTGACATCATGTATGTTAGATGTTACAAGGAGCTCAGCCTTCACTAAGATGATTTGGAGCAGTGCAACAGTCCAATGGTCGAGTTCAATGGAAAGCCAACATGGCCCCTAGGAGCAATAAGTTTGGAGGTGCAGACAGGCACCAAGAAGGTAAGCACAGAGTTGATAGTAATTGACACCCTCTCCCCTTGCAATGTTATCTTGGGAAGGCCATGGTTGCACGCAATGAGGGTTGTTCCCTCAACACTGCACTAGCTGTTGTGATTCCCAATAGAGCATGGAATTGAGGAAGTCAGAGGGGATCAGGTGCAAGCGAAGAATTGCTCCATGGTAGTAATGAAATCCACCTGCAACGTGCGAGAGGCAGAGACAGTAGAGACTGAGGACGAGGACGTGGAGGTCCTAGATGACGTCGACAAAGAGCCTGCCGACAAAAGCGAGAAAGCTTTAAAGAAAATTCTGGTCCAACAAGGGGATGAAGAGCGCTTCTTCCTCCTCAGCTCAGGCTTGGCCAAGAATCAGAAAGGGAGTTAGAAGCGTCCTTGCTAGCAAACATATAGGTGTTCTCCTGGACACCATACGAGATGCCTAGCATTGACCCCGAGGTTACATGCCACAGACTGAAAGTAGACAGGTTGGCAAAACCTGTCATTCAGCGAGCAAGGATGTCGATGTTGGTTCATGTGGGGTTAGTAGAGGAGGAAGTGGACAAATTATTAAAGGCCACAGTCATCTGAGAGGTAAACCACCCTACATGGCTATCCAACACCGTGGTTATAAAAAAGAAGAATGGGGAGTGGAAGGTCTGCATGGACTTTACTAACCTGAATAAGGCTTGTCCTAAAGACAGTTTCCTACTCCCTAAGATCAATCAATTAGTGGATGCCACTTCAGGACATGGAAGGATGAGCATCCTGGACGTTTATAGGGGGTACCACCAGATAACAATGTACCCCCCTGATGAAGAGAATACTGCATTTATCACCCCAAAAGGGTTGTATTACTACAGAGTGATGCCTTTCGGATTGAAAAATGCAGGATTAACATACCAGAGGTTAGTGACCAAGATATTCAGACATCAGATCGGCAAAACAGTAGAAGTATACATCGACGACATGGTTGTGAAGAGCAAAGAACTTGAGGATCATCTGGCCGACTTGAAGGCAATCTTTGACATCCTAAAGACATATTGGCTTTGACTCAATACTTCAAAATGTACATTTGGAGTTGGGTCTAGAAAGTTCTTGGTGTACTTGGTTACCAGAAGGGGCATTGAGGCAAGCCCAGATCAAATCAAAGCCATCCCGTATTTGAAAAGCCTAGAGTTAGCAAACAATTGTAGATGTTGACTGGAAGGGCTGCAGCCCTAAACAGATTCATAAGCAGAAGTTCAGATAAGTGTAAACCATTTTTCAACTTGTTGAAAAAGGCCACCGACTTCTTGTGGACAGAGGAATGTGAAGTCTCCTTGGCTGACTTGAAAAGATACCTGACCACAGCCCCAGTTCTATCAAATTCAGTACCTGGAGAGGAGCTATTATTGTACTTGGCGGTCTCGAAGCATGTAGTGAGTGCAGTGATAATTAGAGAAGAGAATGGAGAACAAAAGGTAGTATATTATGTGAGTAAAACCCTAGCAGGCGCAGAGACCAAGCATTTTCCCCTAGAGAAATTAACACTGGCCTTAATGATGGTCTCCAAGAAATTGAACCATTATTTCCAAGCCCACAAGATTGTGGTATTGACTGAACACCCTTTGAAATCCCTGCTACAATAAGGAGATCTAACAGGTAGGGTGGCCAGATGGGCAGTGGTATTGGGCCAATACGATTTAGAGTTTAGACCCAGAACATCAATCAAAGGTGAGGTTCTGGCCGACTTCGTGGTCGAGTTCATGCCTGGTGCCATTCCACGTCAGGCTTTGGCGAGCCGCGGCTTAGGATGTCTAGGTGAGCAAGAAAAGACCCAGCGAGGGATAAAAACCCTACAACAGAGTAGAAGAAAGATGAGAAACTCAAGCCTTGTGATATTTACATCAGTGACTCCTTTCTCCAATTTGTTGATGGGAGTTCGAACCGAAAAGGAGCGGGGCAGGAGTAGTGCTAGTATCGCCAGATGGGCGGATGCTATAACAATCTACTTGACTAGGGTTCAAAGCCTCAAATAATAAAGCAGAATACGAATCACTAATCGCAGGATTGAAGTTGGCAGCAGTAATGGAAGCTGACGAGGTAGTGGTTTTTTGTGACTCCCAACTTATTGTGAACCAAGCAACAGGTGAGTATGCAGCTCGAGATGAAAGAATGATAACCTATGTCAAGGAGGTTGTTAGACTACTAGCCTTGTTTCAAGACTGCCATCTACAGCAGGTTAGTCAAGGTGATAATAGCCATGCCGATGCCTTGGCTAACCTGGCTAGTGCAATGAAATTAGGCGAGGTAAAGCCAATAACGGTTGACTATTTGTCAGGCCCAAATGTGGAACCACTGATCACAGAGTACGAAACAATGTGTGTGGAGATAGGACCAAGTTGGATGGATGCAACAGTAATATTCCTTAGAGATGGGAAGCTGCCAGATGATCACAAAGAAGAACACAAGATCAGACTGAAGTCTACTAAGTTTAGTCTGATAGCAGAAGGACATCTCTACAGAAGGTCTTTTACTGGTCCCCTTTTGAGATATGTGCATCTTTCTCAAGTTGAAGACTTATTGTATGAAATATATGAAGGAGTATGTGGAAGCTATGCTGGGGGCAGATCACTTGCTCACAGGGCCATTATTCAAGGATACCAGTGGCTCTACATGCAGAAGGATGCTGAAGCTTATGTCAAAAAGTGTGAGAAGTGTCAGAGGTTCGCACCTTTAGTACATCAACCAGCAGCAGATTTAAACCTAATGTCCAGTCCTTGGCCATTTGCCCAGTGGGGCATGGATCTTGTTGGACAACTATACCAAGCGACTGGACAAAGGAAGTTCCTGCTGGTAGCAACTAACTATTTCACAAAGTGGGTAGAAGCTGAACCCCTAGTGAAGATTCGGGACATTGATGTGAAGAACTTTATATGGAAGAACATCATCATCAGGTTTGGGATTCCAAGGGCAATAGTAGCAGACAATGGTACACAATTTGACAGTAAGCTAATCAAAAGCTTATGTGCAAAGTACAAAATCAAGAACTATTATTCCACTCAAAGTTTCCCTCAGGGTAATTGTCAAGCAGAAGCATCCAACAAAACTATCTTGGATGGGATCAAGAAGAGGCTGGAAGCAGCAAAAGGAAAATGGGTAGAAGAGTTGCCCAATGTACTCTGGGCATATCGGACTACTCCGAGTAGATCAACTGGGGAATCCTTATTTGTCATGGCTTATGGCATAGAATCAGTCATCCATCTAGAAGTCGGCATCCCAAGGATCAGAACCCAAGGAGTAGAGAATGCGACCAACGAGGCATCCTTGGCCCGAGATTTGGACCTACTTGAGGAGAAAAGGGAGATAGCAACAATTCAGCGGGTGGCATACTAGCAACAACTTGCTAGGGCCTATAATAAGAAGGTTAACCCAAGAGAGTTTAAAGTTAGAGACCTGGTGCTAAGAAAAGTGGTCGACAATAAGAAGGATCCTAGAGAGGGCAAGCTGGGCCCAAATTGGGAGGAACCTTATAGAATCATCTCAGTAGCCAGCAATGGTACATATCAGCTTGAGGATAGTGAATGCAAAGAGTTGCCAAGAACATAGAACACTTGCAACTTAAAGTTTTTCCATCATTATACTTTTTTATTTTTAAAAATTTATGTCATAATTTTCTTAGTCGAGGTAGTAATAAAATTTTTGGCCTGATTTTTTTAAGATTTTGAAAATTTGTGTGATTGGAGTGACCAGTCCTTTGGTGATGTTTCTGATTGAAATATGAGGAATAACTTAGACTTATTATATGGCAGAGTTGAATTATACTTGCATATAATAAAGTTGAACTAAGTTGGCGATGTTTTTGATTGAAACATGACGAATAATTTAGACTTATTATATGGCAGAGTTGAATTATACTTGCATGTAATAGAGTTGAACTAAGTTGGCAATGTTTCTAATTGAAACATGACGAATAACTTAGACTCATTATATGGCAGAGATGAAATTAGACTTGCATATAATGGAGTTGAACTAAGTTGGTTTAACATAGCCTTTCCATGTCGGCAGAATTAAGCTTTTAGATTAACAAAGAAACCAAGGTTGAGAACCTCGGCTAGTCTTTGTTTGAATCTGACTTCAGTAAAAACTATACGTACTTAATGTGGACATAAGTGAAACTTAAGTTCACATTAGGGGGTAGGGAGCTGGAGAATGATAAGTAAAAGTTTAAAGTGCTTGGGAGTGGGAATTTTATAGAAAAATTTACAAGCTAGAGTTGGCTTAACACTTGTTGAAATTTTCAAAAAAATTTACAAGTTGAAGTTAAGCTGAGGTAATATGGCAAGAAGTACATACGTACTTGTCGAGATAACCAGGTCGCCAAATTGGGAAGTATAGAAGATAGAAGTCTTGATAGAAGACAATGAGTGAGAGTAAGAGTGAAGTGGCAAGTTTAAAATAGCACTTGTGAAAAAATTTTACAATGTTTTCAAGTGTTAAGCCAAGGCTGAGATAAACAATTAGAGGTTATGTCCGAGGAATTTTACTCTAAAAAGGTTATACAGATAAACGTATACTTTGAAGACATACCAAATTATTCTAAGTATGAAAATGGTAAACATACATAAGGGAAATGAAGGCATACAATACTTTGAAAGAGAAATCAGATTTGTATTAAAAAGTTAAACTTGTACAAAAAAGTCACATCTGCCAAACTAAAACATTGTTGCAAAGACTACAGCAGAAACTATTACATATTTCTACTAACGAAAACCTTCTAAGGAGACTATTCGGCGTCATCGGCTGACTGGGTTTTGGGCCCAGAAGACAACTAGGAGATCTTCTCGACAGTCTTGTCAGCCTCAATCTTGGCATCGATCTCAAGAAGAGTTTGATCAATGCTCTTCTTGGCGGTATGCACCTCAGACGTAGTCTTCATGGGGAAGGCACTTTTTGAGATCTCGTCCTCCTTATCCTGAGTCAAGTCTAGGACTTGCTCATTCAAAGTTAGGGACTTGGCCCCAGCAGCACCAACTTCACTAGACTTATCGGCTTCGACATCTTCTTCTGTCTCAGCCTCGTCCTTGGATTGGCTTGGAGTAAGGGGAAGTGGTAAAACAAGTTGGCTGGTATCATACAGTGGTGAACCTTCAGGGATTGCCAACTCTTTCAAGGTAGCCATCTAACCAAGGGTGTAACCCTTGTTGCATGCCTACGTCACTTGCCTTTTGTACTCGTCACGTACATCGGCCGCTCCCTCGGTATAGGCCTTTTCGTCGGCCGCCTTGATTTCGGCCTTCTTTGTGGCTAGTGCCATTTGAAGCTCTGTTTGGGCTTCAGCCCCCTTCTCTTTGGCTTCTTTTGCCTCAGCCTTAGTGACCTTGGCCACATTTCAGCAGCCTCGGTACGGTCCTCGGCATTTTTAGGGCCAGCTCAGTAACCTTGGCCTGATCTAATAGACCTCAGACACAAGCCTCGAATTTATTTAGTGCAGATAGGAGTTTGGCAGCCTCCTTTGTCTTTTGGGTTAGCTCTTTCTTGAAGTCATCGGCCTTGACTGCAAGAGAGCGACCCTGCTGCATATCTTGCAAGAATGAAAAGAAACTTCGTTAACTATGAGAACCAAAGTTGACGTTAAATTAAAAATTACAAGTGTTGAGACTTACCAAGACACAGTGCTGCATCATCATGGCGTAATTTTCATACTCTGAGAGCTCGGCCATCCAGTTGATGTCGGTTGAAAGTAGGACAGCAGTGGATATGGCGGCACTGACCTCTAGGCTGTTGAGTACACTATCCCCGGGTAGAAGAGGTCGATCTCCAACCTTGACAACTAGAGTCCATGGAGCATCGACGTGGAAGCCGGAGGGCTCAGAAGAACTGTCGGACCTCGGCTTTTTGGATGGCGGAGGGCGAGGCGCCTCGTCCTCGGCAGGCCTCTTTTCAGTGGACTTCTCAACTTCTGCCAATTTTGAGATTGGCTTTGTGTCTTCAGACTCCACCTTGGTGGCACTAGGTTTGGCCTTGGCCCTTTTTACCCTTCTTGCCTTGGGTTTTGGCTGCGATTGGAAAGGACTGGAGGAGTGGACTGACACCACCCCTGGGATGTCAGCTAGGAGGTCGTCCAAAATGATCTTTGTGCAGCCCATTTCTTTGGCAGTGGCGGCAACGGCGGCCTTGGTGCCAAAATAGATTGCTAGAAGTGCAATAGGTAGGTTTGCTGGGTCGTAAGTCAATGCCTCAGTGTTTTAATGTTTTCAGCTACAAGTTCTGCCTACTAGAGTAAAGAGTGGAACTCAACGTCGGCGTTGGCGCTGGACAGGAGGAATCAGTTGTGGATCAAATGTTGATGGCTGCTTCGCTTGATCAGGGTCAGGCCGTGATGATGAAGTGGTAGGGGGTGTTGTTGAAGGTGGAGACTTGCTTTTCTTGGGGATGTTGGGTAGTGCGGATTTGTACATCGGTATATAGTTGAGCAGCAGGAGGGCTTTCCACTGGTCAACGGGCAAACCCAGCAGCTTCTTGAAGTCTTTATTGGGGAAGAAGGTTTTTCAGAAATCTTTTGATGGTTAAGGGAAAGCTGCAAGCACAAAAATCAGACATTATAACATATAAAGGAAATAAAGTGATAAAGACTTAAAAGCATGTAAAGTGACACTTGGTTCTTACCATTACCCTCTTTAAACACTGTTCGTCTCAAAGGATAGAGGTGGAGGTCATCATCAGGTGAGAACTCCCAGTTGCCCGAGATGATGAAATAATCATCTCCAGCACCTTTGTTGAAGTCTAGAAGGTCGGTTATGAGTTTGTACTCAGTGGATCTCGGCTTGAGGTAATAGACGTAGCCTTTTTCGGATTTCAGGCCACACATGGTATAATAGTATTGGATATCAGCTAGTGTTATCCTAGTGTTTTCCCGGTTAGCTAGAATAATTATGCCATTACTGACTCTATAGGAGTTAATGGCCAGCTGCATCGGGTGGAGCTTGTAGTAATGAAGGACTTGATGGAAAAGGATGTTTAGAGGGAACCTAAGTCCACACTCTATGAAAGTGACTATGGGGAAAGGCATGGAGTCCTTATTAGGCATGATGGAGTCCTCCTTCGCTGCCAGCGTAAGGTGAACATCGGCTAGGATAGAGAAC
This sequence comes from Camellia sinensis, assembly GCF_055761805.1. Classification (NCBI taxonomy): domain Eukaryota; kingdom Viridiplantae; phylum Streptophyta; class Magnoliopsida; order Ericales; family Theaceae; genus Camellia; species Camellia sinensis. Next base: position 87,351,608 of record NC_138971.1, on the reverse strand, counting down.
TCTTTTCTAAAGTACTCTAGCTTGGAAGGGGTGTCGACTCTCCACCTGAACATGCCCATTATCTCAGCCAAAGCGGGTCCAGTTTTAGGTTTTTTGGTAAGAGGTTTGGAAGATGGCAAATTATCTCGGCTAAACCCTAGAGAACATTGGAGTAAAGGTTTATGAGAATCTAAGGGGGTTTTGGTTTGGTTTTCCTAAAGACTAGAGTTCTAGATCAAGTCCCAAACCTAAATCTACACAGATACAGGAATCAAAGGCAAGAATCTGGAAATAAAGCAAGAAAAACAGAAAAGAACAATGATTCAGACTCAAGAAAACAAACAGAAATTCAAGAACACTGAATAAAGTATGTGCAGATGTGCAAAAGCCAAGGACACTGGTGAATTACAAAAATATCAAGTGTATGAGCAGTTTGTGTGTACATGTGTGGAACTAAAGATGGAATGGATAAACACAAAATTGCAATTCAGACTCAAGAAAACAAACAGAAATTCAAGAACACTGAATAAAGTATGTGCAGATGTGCAAAAGCCAAGGACACTGGTGAATTACAAAAATATCAAGTGTATGAGCAGTTCGTGTGTACATGTGTGGAACTAGAGATGGAATGGATAAACACAAAATTGCAAAACAAACATGCTCAACACGCGAATGATGAAATTTAAAACACAGGCAAAGATTGAAGAACATGAATAGATTCACAATGGCAACAAACAAACTCAATAGAGTTTGAAATAAGTCAAACACTGAAAAGAGGGAAAACAGTGACTTACCGAAGAGAATGACGTCAGTATGAGGTACGCCAGAGTCAGACGGTGACAGTGAATGCTTCTCCGGAGGGGACGAACGGAGCGAGTTGCAGAGCATGAGAGCTTGGACAATGGTAGTTTGGAAGAAAGGAGCTTTAGAGAGAGAAAACTTGAGCAAAATCCAAGATGTAAAGTGAAAAGACAGAAGGAGAGAAAGTATTTTTGTTAAAACACGAAAGGACGACAAAATCACAATGAATGTGCCTTAGACGATGTGCTTGTAAGATGGAGCGGTAGGAGCGATGCGACTTGATGGCGCGTGTTAGGTACGGATCAATGAGAAAAGGATGCATGGATAAAATGGTTGAGAAAACCATGTGTGATAGCTCATACGTAGATGAAACTCTTGGAGTTTTTGATTTAACAAAGTAAGGACCTCAGCTAGGGGAACAATCATGGTTAAGGAACTTAAAGAGGTTGGTTTTTAGTCATTAAAAAAGTAGACTGCAGAGTCTTGGTCATGTGAAGCCGAGTGTGATGATCTCGGTCATGAAGGATGGAGTAAGTTCTAGCCGGTGTGCTATATGGACAAACGGTATAGGTTCCATCACCTCAGGATGCCGAGGTAACAAAATCGAGGAGGCAGTTGTGGGGCGTATTTTGTGAATGGCAATACGTGGCCAAGGTGACACCGAAGTGTCAGCCGGGGTGCCACGTGTCTTGGTCATGGCACCGAGGTGATCTTGGCTAGGCCGACGTTATCTGCGGAGATACCGGAATCCGAGGTGAGCGGATAAAGAACAAGAGTCCTAGAATGGGGGAGGACCTCGGTCTGGATAAAGATAAAGCTCTGAGGGAATTAATCTCTATCTAGTTGAAAGTCCCACGTAAGCATTGAGCTAGAGTCCATAGAAGCTGGGCTTCTACAGGATCAGGTCAATGCTGGCTATAAAAGTGAGGCACCCTCGTGGGTCTAAGGTACGCTTTGAGTATTTTGGCTAGTGAGTTAAGCACTGTTTACTATCTTTGACAGATAACTGAGTACTGACTTGATCGTCGAAGTGCTCCCGGGTGGACGAACCACCGCCGGAGTCTTATCTTTCAGTGACAGGTTGTTTGGGTGAGATCTATTCTGCCGGTACTCTCTAGCTAAGTTCCTATTTGGTAGTGTGGTTAGAAATCAGCACACAAAGGCTGGTACGAGTTCTTTTCCACTAACAGTTTGCTACCTCAATGTTGCAAGCTCCTGCAGGCCTTTGACGTGCTGTGTTTTTTCTATAGTCACCTAGAGCTAGATCTTCTGGTAACATATGCTTCAGTAGGTTCTTCACAAAACTGTTTCTTTGCTTCGACTTCACCACAACTATGAGCATTGTTTCTGACTCTTCTATTATGCCTGCCCTGATTGCAATATCTGGTTCTCATTTTATAAAGTCGTTGGCTGTCTCCCAGTCACCTTTGATTGCCGCTTTGTGCAGTGGTAAATAATGACTTGCCCAAGGAATTCTCAAATTTTCGATGTTAGCTATAAATAATGTGCATTTCAAATTCACTTTTTACATTATGGCACAAGGACGAACCTAGAATTACATCGTGTGTTGGGTCTGAAAGAACACATTGGGCCTATTTCCATTAGATGGATGAGTGAAGCCCAAAAAGCATTTTTTTAATTTAATTTATTTTTTTTTTTAAATTAGAAGTGAATAGACTCTATGTTAAAGCTTAATTTCCGTTTGTGATATGGAATGCCATCTCATTGATGACACATACAAATGCCCTCTTCCTAAATCGGCCAAATAATAATGATAGAGGCATTCCACTCTTTAATAAAAAGTTATTGTTTTGGTCTCTAGTCCCAGATCACTAGAACAGGTTGTCTCGAGAAATCCTATTCTTTATATTTAAATGCCTAGGCTAAAACATGGACAAAGTTCCTGAAGTTTGTTTTTGTTCCACTTTGGTATTTAAATTTTATTTTTGTCAATTTCATTTTTGAAGTTTTACATGTAAGTTATGTGTGTCTAAAGTGATACAAAATGCATATTTTAAAGATGAGAAATCTTAATTTCATTTATTATTATTATTATTATTATTATTATTAAGATATTGTTTGTCTCTTGTGAATCTCATGGGATGAGGTTAAACAAGGGCGAACAAATGATTTGAAGTTCTTACTTTTACCCTCTTAACTTTCATTCAAATTTTATTTTTTTTTTAGTCGCTTTATAATTTAACTTTTGCTTATATGGAGTGATAGGAGAAGCACATTGAAACTCAAGTTCAAATTTGACAACTAAATTGTTGCAATTATAAGATGAGTAATTGAAGTAAAATTTAAGTCAAAATTTGAAGGTGAAAAGGGTAGTTACCCTTTATTTAATTATTTACTTTTATTACAATTGAATATGTACTTGTATTTCTATCTATTGGAAAATGCTATCCTACCACAAAATGTGTAAATTTACTATAAAATTTTATAATACCAAGCACAAAATTACACAACTAGGGGTGGGTATTGGCCGGTTGGGCTGACCGACCCAGTCCTAATTATTATTATTATTTTTAAAGGGTTTGAGAAGGTTATTTTATCCCATAGGGCCAAGCAACATTTTCAGCCCAATAAATTAATGAGTTAGGCTTGGGATTTATATTCTCAACTTAGCTTGGCCTGGCCTGGCCCGGCTCACTATTTAAGTAATTAATTTTATTAAAAAAATATATATATTTTGGGATCTAAACTTTATCTTGTTGATTTTTTGAAATTCACATTTATAATGACGTGTGATTGAATTTATTTAAAAAAATCTTTCAATTTATACATAAAAAAAAAAATTCTATTTATAATGATGTCAGTATACTTATTTAATAAGAATTTAATTATAAAATGTTTAAATATTTTTTTCTTTTTAACATATAGCACAATTGGTGAGCTTAGGATTTATAATTATTTTTTGAGCTGGGCTTGGGTAAATGTAGAGGGTTGATGTTAGGCCAGGTTGGGCTTGGACAAATACAAAATCCCTTATTATGTAGTGTCGGCCTGATCGAGCCCGATGAATACCCATCGCTACTCACAACGTAACAAAATGCTAGCTATCATTAATGTTGGCAAACAAGTAAAAATAATTAAATTAAAATGCATAAAAAAATATTGAGATGTGTAAAAAATTATATTAAGATTTTAATTTTTTGTCACTAATCTCCCTCAATTAACATGACCTGTTATTTTTGTTAGCAACACCTGTTATTTCCATTGAACTCAGAAAAATTGTCAAAAGAAAACTACCATCAATGGAAAAGTATTGTTGAGATTTAAATTATGTTGTTCAAATTTTGAAATTAAATAAATAGATTTATGAAGAAATCAAATTATATATATACTAAGAATACATGCTAATAATTACAACTAAATTTCAACAGAAATACACAAAACAATAAAAGGGTAAAGAGACGAAACTGAAGCCTGTACAGAAGCAGTTTCCTTAAAACAGATTTCGCCGCCTCACTGGTCGAGTGCTTGAGGAATCCCGGCGTCTGTCTCCCAGGATACGACGGTCAAAACCAGCTACGGCAGAAGCACTCTCTGTCTAGCTTAGCGAACAAAACAGTGGCAACACTCTCTCACTGTATGAACTTTCAGGCAAACTGACTTGTGAAATGGAAGTAAAAATTTCTGTGTTTGAGACTTGACAGGAGGGTCTCAATTTATATATGTATAGGGGAGAGAGGAAGAGCCTCCAGCCTTTATGGCTGTTCATAATGCACCATTAACCTCTGCAATAAAGGCAGGAGTTACAAGCCCCATTAATGCACTATTAAACTCTGTAATAAATGCAGGAGTTACAAACTTCATTACCTTCCAATTATCATTTCATTGTTACTACCTATAATGAGCATATCATCAACATATAGACACAAAATGACATAACCTCTGTCAGTGTCTTTGACATAAACACACTTGTCGCATTCGTTGATTCTAAACCCATTTGACAACATTGCGTTGTCAAACTTCTCTTGCCATTGTTTAGGCGCTTGCTTCAAACCATACAAAGATTTGACAAGTTTACAAACTTTCCTACTTTGCCCTGGAGCTGAAAATCCTTCAGGTTGCTCCATGTAGATTTCTTCATTCAAATCTCCATTTAAGAAATCTGTCTTTACATCCATCTGGTGAATTTCTAGATTGCGCAAAGCAGCAATCGCAATCACCATCCGAATGGATGTTATCCTAGTAACAGGTGAATACGTATCAAAGTAATCCAGGCCTTCTCGTTGCCTGTACCCTTTGATAACGAGCCTCGCCTTATACTTGTCAATAGACCCATCGGCCTTCATCTTTTTTTTAAAAAATCCATTTGCAGCCTAAAGGCTTACAACCTGGAGGTAAATCTACCAACTCCCAGGTGTGGTTCTGTAAGATGGAGTCAATCTCACTTTTGATCGCTTCTTTCCATAATGGACTCTCAGGAGAAGTCACAGTTTCGTGGAAAGTTTGAGATTCGTTCTCAACCATATAAGTTAAGAAGTCTGGACCAAAAGATTTGGATATCCTAGCCCTTTTACTCCTTCTGGGCTCATCTAAAACCTCAATTTGATCATCACCTGAATCATCAATATGATCATCCTCACTAGCAAGCTCATCAAATTTCTCCAAAGACCTTGGAACCCTTTCATGGGTTCGGCAAGGAAAAATGTCTTCAAAGAAACATGCATTCCTTGACTCCATAATGGTATTCTTGTGTATGTCTGGAATTTCAGACTTATGTACTAGAAACCGATATGCACTACTATTATGTGCATAACCAATGAATATACAATCCACGGATTTCGGGCCTATCCTAACCCGTTTGGGTGTAGGAATTGCCACTTTTGCAAGACACCCCCACATTCGTAAGAATTTATACGAATGCTTAACGCCTTTCCATAACTCTTTTGCTGAGCTCTTGGAACAAAACACACTATAGAGTGAGTCTGCCAAGCTGTTGAACACATAGTTCCGGCAAAGATAGTCTGTCTGCTTCCATGTGTCAAGCGCCATGACTTTCTGCCTATCAGGCTCATTCTCTGCCACGGTTGGAGGATCCTCGCTCATAACCTTTGCAAGGTTTAGCGTGGTCAAGTAGAACAACATCTTTTGCTGCCATCTCTTGAAGTTCACCCCAGCAAATTTCTCTGGGCGCTCATGATGACTGAGCGGTCCTCCCGGAATAGCTGGAGTAACGCCATGGTTGACCACAGAGGTCACACCAGTAGGGGTTGGCAACCTAGTTGCCCCGGGGTTTAGATCCCCACCAACATTAGCAGTAGCAGCAGCATCAGTGATAGTTGCCATTTCGAACAAATAAAACCTTCTTTTTAGCCAAGGCTAAACACTTTGGTTTCTATTCCAGAAAACCAAACCAAAATCCAAACTTACAAGCAATTTAAACTTGCAAACAATTTAAAATTGCTACAACTAAATACATGCATATAAAATGCGTCTAATAAACAAATAAAACTTGCTACTACAAATTGGTAAACAAACCAACTAAATCTCAAGAAAAAAAATTCTTCAAACATAAAGAAAAATAACCAATCCAATTGAGGATTATAAGTAGTCCAAACAATTCCTTCTTACGCTTAGGTATGCCTACAAAGAGAGTTAGTAGAAAACGACAATATAATATAAAGCAATTGTACATACAATCAAATATTATTTAACCTTCTAGCAAATCATAGAATAGCAAAATAACTAAGGAATTAAGATACTATACAAGTTACAAAACCTTATAACTTCTACATTAAATTAAAACATTAATTACCATAAATTATATAAGAATTTAATTCACAATAACCATGTAAATAAATATAGGCAAGTTACACAAATTTTATAACTCCAAAGAACTACATTTAATTCAAACTTTAATTCATCCAATTAAATCACACACTGTTCATGGAAATAACTTATGTGTATAACTCTAGAAAACTAGAAGCAATTTCACATGCAAATTAGATAGTAAAGCTAGAAGCATGCAAAATCAAAATATACATATGCAACATTAGACAAATAGGATGAAACCAAATAAGTAGCATGCAGTTTATGTAAATAATTTGAATTAGCACTTCAAGTATATAACCATTCAACCATTAACATGTAAAAATTCTAAAGATTAAATCATGTAATCTAGTCTAGAAAATAATAAGCATGTAACAAATTAAAACCTAGAATAGAATTAGCATGTCAAAATTGCAACATCAATGAATTATATTTTATAACCTTAAAATTCATGCAAATCAGAGGAGGGGAATGATGAACCATACTCATAAAATAAGATCAGAGTAATACAATTAAGTATACAAATTATGATAGAGCATTCTAATTAAACTAAACAATTAGAGAATCACATTGCATAATTTACAATCATTGAAATAGGGAGCAATTCCGCAACAGTTCCTAGTAACATTATACAAATGTCTATATAAATCTATTCGATCAATTTCATAGGAAAACATATATGAGAAATCTGTTTTAAGCTTGTTGTTCAAATTTTGAAATTAAATAAATAGATTTATGAAGAAATCAAATTATATATATACTAAGAACACATGCTAATAATTACAACTAAATTTCAACAGAAATACACAAAACAATAAAAGGGTAAAGAGACGAAACCGAAGCCTGCACGGAAGCAGTTTCCTTAAAACAGATTTCGCCGTCTCACTGGTCGAGTGCTTGAGGAATCCCGACGTCTGTCTCCCAGGATACGACGGTCAAAACCAGCTACGGCAGAAGCACTCTCTGTCTAGCTTAGCGAACAAAACAGTGGCAGCACTCTCTCACTGTAGGAACTTTCAGGTAAACTGACTTGTGAAATGGAAGTAAAAATTTCTGTGTTTGAGACTTGACAGGAGGGTCTCAATTTATACATGTATAGGGGAGAGAGGAAGAGCCTCCAGCCTTTATGGCTGTTCATAATGCACCATTAACCTCTGCAATAAAGGCAGGAGTTACAAGCCCCATTAATGCACTATTAAACTCTGTAATAAATGCAGGAGTTACAAACTTTATTACCTTTTTTCCATGAAGCTAACATCATGAGGTAATTTTCCATTCAAATCTCAATGGTTTTTGGCCATTGGTTGGGACCCACTTTAATCTTTAATTAAAGTCACAAAAAAAAAAAAACCATTTTTTCCAACAAATTATTTGTATACAAAATAAATTTAAAAACATTGATATTTTTGAGTAAAATTTATGGATATATTATATAGTATTAATGGTTGAAAAGTAAGTGTAAGGTTGAGCATACCGAAAATTTTCCACATCTCTTTAGTCGTTCTACTCTGCACCACTTGTTCGGGTATATCTTTGGATAGCGTAGATCCGATCCGTGCCCGCAGTTGAGCATTTGATCTTTTCCATGAGCTGTAATCCTCGTTCTCTATCTCCTTCACACCCTTATCACCACCACCACCACCACCACCACCACAATCTGCCGCATCTGAGACAGCGATGGTGACCCTTTTCGCTGGAGTCTCAACCGCACCGCTGGCCAAACCCACTAATCCTTCACTCTTAATTAGGTTGTACATCTGTGGTCTCCACTCTGAGTAATAGTTTACAGAGGCTGACAGACTTTTCTTCACAAACTCAGACACTATTGGGTATTCCACAGTATTAGATGAGGAAGAAGAAGAAGAAGCCATTGAAGAAGTGCTGATAATTGGCTTACCGAACAATTTCTCCAACTTTTCCCACAACCCTTTAGCAGTTCTGAAGTATTTTGATTCTTTGTATATGCCTTCGGTGAGTGTGGTTCGGATCCATTTCTGTAACAGATCGTCTGATCTTTTCCAGGACCTGTAATTCTCACTCTCAGAGTCCATTTCAGGTGGAGCCTCAATAATGCCGTTGATGAAACCGACCAAGCCTTGTTCTTCAATGACGTTGTGCATTTGTTGTCTCCACTGTTGGTAGTTGTTTCCGGTGAGACCGGCGAGACTGTCGTCGACGAAGTTCCGCACGTCAATCTCCGATGAGGGATATTGGTGCCTTGTGGCAGACGGGGAAGCCATTGATGGATGATAGTTTGAGATTTTCTCTTCGAGCATCAACTGTCCGATACAATGGAGATTGGGAAAAATTATGTGTTTTAAATAGTATGATCATCTAGGATAATTGAACAATAATTTTGAATAGGAAAAGTAAAATAAAATTTATTCTAACCGTTGGTTTATGTGTGACTGTTACTGGGTTCAAAAGGCCGGTAGGCAGTGAGTGAATATGTGATATTGTGTTCGTACAGTAGAGATCGGAGAATAGTGTGGTTGAAATTGCAGATTAATTTTTTTGAGTAAAATTTATAAGCTTGTAATATTAATAAAATTATTATACAAAAAAAACTATCATGTGCTAAATAAAATTAAATTATTTAAATTAAAATAATAAAAATAAAAAATAAAATTTAGATCAAATTAAAAAGATAAAAAAATAAATAATTAACGCATAATTGTTCTGGTTTTTTCGAAAATATGCAACATAACTATCAATGATTGAAGATATAAGGCCTGGTAATAGAAAAATCAGAACACGTAAACACCGTACACGTGTAAAACCTTCCTTTGGAAAGAAACATTTTTGATCGGCACTTCCTTTTTTGGCAATTAACTGTGTGGATCTACTTGAATGGAAAGGTTTTAGATGCTCGTAGAGTATTTCTGATTTTGCTATTTTAATAGGCAAATTATACTTGAATTTTTGTAATTTATCTTTTTTATTAATTAATTTTTTATAATTTTAATTATATTAACCGGTAAAATAAAATTGTTCATTCACTCGCCAAAAAGTAATTGAAGGGCAGCATTCTTTATAATTTTTTAACAGATGTAATTAATTGGATTAAATTGATAATATGTAAAAAAAATTGAAAGATAAAATTGACACAATTTTGAAATTTCATAATCAAATCAATACATGCCAGTTCTTGATTTCCCTTTGCTTTACATTTTCTTCTCTTCCCAATTATCTCCTCTAATCCTCAATCCAAACATACATGAGTGGAAACAGTGCCGATTAGAGACTTGGGGAAAATTTCAAATAAAGCTCATTTATATATCTGAATAATTTATCATATTTATTAATTTTTAAATTGTAAAATTTATTATTTAATTATTATTTTTATTTTTATACATATCTACTATTACAATTAAGATGAGTTTGTTGCCTTTAATAATTTCTTGCATATTTAGCTCTTCCCAACACCCAAAATAATGCTACATTTGATTGTGAACTATCCACCCAAAAAATTGGCTTATTTTTCTATTTCTGAATTAAAATTATAGTCCTATATATCCATTGTTATGTTATTTTGATAAAAGGTTCTATTTAATTCTATAACAATATTAGCTTATTCCTTTTTTATTATTATTATTATTATTATTATTAACATAACTAATATTACAAGTGCTCATCGAGAGAATTCTAGAGAAGAAAGGAGAGTAGGAACCACTAAATATACAAACAGTTGCTGAGCTAAAGATTATATATGTATTGATCAGCAAAAGAAGACTTTTATCGATGAAATCAAATGAAAACATAAATGAATTACATCAGTAAAAGAGATAAGAGAAAAAATCATCATAGTGAAACAACTTAATCCCAACTAGGCTGACACTAAGAAGCAACATGCAATCATGTGCTAGCTCAGGCCAAGAGAGTTGGTGAGGAATCAATAGGAAAAGTGAACAAAAAACAAGCAACCACACCAAACAAACCAACAACAGCACCACATAAAACAAGACCATTAGCAGAGATTCTATCAGCAGAGCACAACTAGTGCACATATACCTACCGGACATACTAAATGCAGCTTCTAACTTCATGAATATTGAAGACAAAATCATCCACCACGTACCCTTGTCCAAGTGAGTGAGTTTTCATCCAAAGGGCCACTCTAACTTTGATTAGCTCATAGAGATCTCTGAAGAATATATGGAGTCTCTCAACTTGTTTTGATGTTTGACCTAGTAGAGCATATCAACATCATGCTTTAAAAAAAAAAAAGAAAAAAAAAGGTATCTTGCTTTACAAAAATGGTACAGTAGGTGGATTTGAACATGTCTACAAGGAAAGAAAATTGCAGGTACACGAACAAAGTCGCTGGTATACCAGGCAAGACAAGCATAGAGAAGATAAGTGGTTTAATTTGGTTTCTAATATTTAAATTATTCTTTCTTTAACTGTAAAAGATTTTGAGATTTAAAATTTTATAAGAACAAAAATAAACAACAAACAAGTTTTTATCAATAATTTTTATAAACAAAAACAATAAATTATTTTAAAAAAAATATTATTTACACCAAGACCCCCTCAACTATTAGCTAATATTACTTTACCCTCCTCATATATGAACTATATATATTTTGACCTTTTCAACTATAAAAATGTATTACTTTCACTCCTTGTAAACCCTCTCTAAACCACCACCAAAAAGAGTGTATTTATATGATTTTCATAGTTGAGGAGTCAATGAGTTTATAGATAAAGAAGGTAAAACAATATTTTTTAATAGTTAAAGGGTCTTAGTATAATTAATCCAAAAATAAACGTTAAAAATGAGTATTTTTGGCTTGTTTCTAAAACAACAAACATATGATAGGATTGATGATTTTAATGATTTGAACAGATGAATGTGGATGCATTTTCCTAATCTACCTAATTTTGGACGAACAACAAGTTACCCGATCTACTGACACTCCTAAGAAAATGATGTTATAGCCACGACCCAACCCGATTTGGCAAATGAGAAGCCATCCAACCCAACTTAATCCAAACACAACCAATAGATATCACATGACAAATACACTAATGGCATCTAATAGAAACTTAACAATTCAAGTAGGTCCATATACATTTTTTGCCACAAAAATGTTATCTACTGAGTCCAAAATGTTTTGGAACAAGTTGGGATATGGGTGGATTTGGCTCTCCGAGGTTTATCAACATTGATCACTACTAAAAAGACCTTGCATTGCATGTAAAGGGCGATTCACATGCTCTTTTCTTATTAATTACCAGGTCCCATTCAGCAAAGTTGGTCAGAACTTGGTGAGGCAGGATGGGCAAGGTACAAGTGTCTTACGATGTTTAAAGCACTGAAACAGGCTCTTAAGAAATGGAATGTGGAGGTGTTTGGTAGGATTGAATTAAAACTGAAAAGTGTGGAAGATGAGGCTCATTCGCTGGATTTGTTAGCTGAGGAGAGACCATTACTTGATACAGAATTGATTAGAAGAAAGGAAGTGAGGGGTGAAGTTTGGAAGTTCATTAAAATATTGGAATGGATTTGGTTACAAAAATCTTGAGTGAATTGGGCAGCTAAAGGGGATAAAAACACTAGGTTCTTCCATATTATGGCATGTAGCAGAAATAACAGGAATTCTCTGTGTTCAATACCAATGAATGGTATGTTTCTTGAAGAGCCTTCGAAAATTAGGGATGTAGTTTAGGTTCATTTTATGAGGCTATTTTCAGAAGATTGGAAAGTTCAACCCAAATTGTCTGGCCCTTTTAAGAGTATAGGAGGAGCTTAAATTGTGGCACAATTGGAGACAGGTTTTATAGAGGAGGAGATTTGGAATGCTATAAAGTGTTGTGATGGAAATAAGGCTCGTGGGCCTGATGGGTTCAACATGTTCTTTTTAAGAAATGTTGGCAAATAGGGCGGGTTGATGTGTTACAGTTTATGAGGGAGTTCCATCAGAATGCTAGTTTGGTTGGTGGAATTAATAGCTCTTTCATTGCCCTAATTCCAAAAGTTTCAAGTCCTTCTTGCTTAAATGAATATAGGCCTATTAGCTTGATTGGATTCTATACAAAATCTTAGCCATGGTGTTAGCTAACAGATTGAAAAAGGTGATGCCCAAGATTATTAGTGAGGCCTAGTCAGCTTTTTTTGTGGGAAGGAATATTTTAGATGGAATTCTGATAGTTAATCAAATAATGGATGGGTGTAAAAGATCTAGCTAAAAAGGTTTGGTGCTCAAGTTGGATTTTGAAAAGGCCTACGACTCGATTAATTAGGAGTTTTTATTTGTTATGATGTCGAAGTTTGGCTTTGGAACTAGGTGGGTTAGATGGATGAAATCTTGTGTTTCCTCTGCCAAGATCTCTGTCCTAGTAAATAGGTCACCAACACCTGAGTTTTGTCCATAAAAAGGCCTTAGACAAAGAGATCTGTTGTCATCATTCTTATTCAACATTCTAACAGAGGGCCTTAATATTTTACTGAGTAGAGCTAAGGAGTTGGGCCTAATTAAAGGGGCCGCAGTGGGATCTAATGGCCTTAGATTCACACATTTGCAATTCGCGGATGACCCGATTTTGTTTTGTGATGCGAATAGGGTGGAGGTGACAAATGTCAGAAGAATTCTAAGATGTTTCGAGATTGCTTCAGGTCTAAAAATCAATTACCACAAGAGTGTCATATGTGGTGTTGGGGTGGATGAGGAGCTACTGTAGGAGTTTCCTTACTCCTTAAATTGTCTTCACCAAAAGCTTCCTCTCAAATATTTGGGGCTTCATTTGGGGGCAAACCCTAGTAGGAGGAGCACCTGGAAACCCATTCTCGACAAGTTCAAACAGAAATTGTCCACATGGAAGAGAAGGCTGTTATCTTTTGCCGGGTGCCTAACTTTAATCAAATTTGTAATGTCCTCTTTACCTATCTATTATTTATCATTGTTCTGAATTTTGGCTGGAGTGGCTAAGGAGATTGAGAGATTGCAATCAACTTTTCTTTGGGGTGGCTCTGATCTTAGAAGAAAAGTTCACATGGTTCGGCGGGAGGTGATTACTAAAAATAAGAAATTAGGAGGGTTAGGTGTGAGGAGGATTGAAACTTTGAATCAATGTTTACTATTAAAATGGTGGTGGAGATTAGGTGCAGAGAATCAATCGCTTTGGAAGGAAGTGATTTGTGCAAAATATGTGCCGGTGGATGGAAGATGGTTCCCAAAAATGATTGGTAGAGGATCAAAGCTCGAGACTGATATAATACATGTTGTTCATTCTAATCCAGAGCTGCATCAATTCTATATGAATAATTCTCAGCTGGTTCTGGGGGATGGGAGAAGAATTCTTTTTTGAAGGGACAAGTGAGTGGGTAATGTATGCTTAATGGATGAATTCCCAAGGCTTTTCTTATTATCTAATGATAAAAATAGTGTGGTTAGTGTGTTTTTTGAAATAAGGGCAGAGGATGGTGGATGGAACCTGGGATTTAGAAGTCCTTTGCTAGTCTGGGAGGAGGAAGAAGCATATAGATTATCTAGTCTATTTAGCATTGCACCAACACTGTGTAGCACCAAACCTGATGAGCTTATTTGGTATGCAGACCCATATAAGCTCTTTACTGTTTCATCAGTATATAAATAGACCGAATCACTTCTGGGATCTGCAATTCCAATGGTTGCCTCAATTTGGAACAACTTTCCCCCAAAAGTGCAATTTTTTGGGTGGTTAGCTTGGCTTGGTAAGGTTAAAATTGTTGGTGATAATTACAAATAAAACACTAGCAAATACAAATAAAAAAAAATTACAATAACTATTGTAAGGGCTGAGACGCGGGAAATTCGCTCTCTTTAAGGAGATTCAAGCCCTATGCAGTTAAACAAAGCCTCACATCAGTGCAGCAGAAAAAATCATGACTTGTCCTCCTCGGGCTATAACAGCCCAACTAAATTGTATGGTTCACCAATACTGCACAATTGGTTGAACCCAAAGCTTCATCACATACACCTTTTATTTCTTTGCCAGATAATCTCTCAAATAAGAAACTTGTGCTACCAATAAGAGAGGTGAAAGGCTCAATTTATAGGAGAGGAAAGCTTGGTCACCAAGAAAGGGGTTAACTTGAAGGAAAAGTATAGGAGAGGAAATTGGTAGGAAATTTCCTTGGAGGTGAGGAAACTTGGTGGAAAATTTCCTTGGAGGCTTGGTGGATAAGAATGAAGGCTTGACTTGGAGACATGACTTGGAGACTTGGCGGGCAAGTTTTCTTGGAGGAAAAGAAAGGATTAACAAGTTATTTGGAGCCCAATCACATAATATAATCTATAACACATAATATTAAAATATCTGCTAACATTTCCCCACCTATTTTAATGTTATAGGTAGCAAAATCTGAGATTATTAGGCAAAGAAAGATATTATGCATCATGGTAGGTATGCTCTACATTGAACCTCCATTAGTGAAACAATAATATCTATTCCAGAGCCAATCGTATGCTCAGCATTGAACTATGACTGCTTAAGGGAAATAAATAATTATTGCACACACATAATATTTCAGGTGTTCACATAAGCTTTAAGAGCCAGCACATTACGGCCTTGTGCGATCCTAGGATTCATGAGTGTGTTTGAGAATTAGCCCAAATCTCATAGGTAGCGGTCCCACTACCACACTCACATAGGTGAATTCTATCAAGGGTGCTCCTGTAACTATGACACCCCACTCAATAAGAGCTACAAAAATTCATTAAGAGTTTTTTAATAACTCAACCTATACAACGTTACAGGATAAATGCACTTACATCATAGAGATGGATAAAAAGTAATTTAGTGCATTTCTCACAGCCATCATATGATCATTTTTCTCATTAAACCCAGTTACGAGATCTCTAGTCCCTGGATTGAGTATCCTCATACATGGCTCCTCCTATATTCAATGGGCTTCAACCCCATCCCCTTCGATGTATTTCAGACTCTATCTCTTGCTAAGGCCTTAGTTAATGAATCTGCAAGATTATCACCAGATTTAATATAATCCACATTTATGATGCCATTATTCATATAAGATCTCACAGTACTATGTTTTTTTCTGATAGGTCTAGATTTACCGTTATAATAACGGTTATTAACTCAACCAATTGCCAGGGTGTTATCACAATGAATCAATATAGGTGGAATCGGTTTTTCCCAACAAGAGATTTCATTTAACAAATCTCTTAATCAATTTGCTTCTTCACTAGCTGTAGCTAAAGCAATAAGCTCAGCCTCCATTGTTAAATTAGCAATAATGGTTTGTTTTTTCGATTTCCAACTTATGGCACCACCTCCGAATAAATAAGTAACCAGTGGTTGATAATGAATCACCTGACAAAGTATTCCAATCGGCATCACGGTAACCTTCAAGTACTACAAGATACTTATTATAAAACAAGCCATATTTTATGGTACCAGATAAATATTTCATAATTCACTCAATGGCTAGCCAGTGATCACTACCAGGCTTGCTAGTAAACTTACTAAGTACTCCAACTGCATAGGCAATGTCAGGTCTCGTACAGTCAGTCGCATAACGCAAGCTATCAATCACAGTAGCATATTCCTTTTGATTAATTACATCCTCATCATTTTCAATAGGAAATAAACACACATGAGAATCAAAAGGAGTAAGAACATGCTTGCACTTATAAAAATTATATTTTCTCAAAATTTTCTCAACATAATGCGACTGATCAAGAAATATACCATCACAGGTTTTAGTAATTTTTATTCCCAAAATATAATTAGCCTCACCAAGATCTTTCATATCAAAATGGCTACTAAGCATATTTTTAGTTTCCACGATGATATACAAATTAGAGCCAAATATAAGTAAATCATCCACATAGAGGCTAATAATGACATGTGAATTTTCTTCAGATTTATAGTAGATGCATTTATCACATTCATTCGTTTTGCAGCCATTCTTAATCATGTAGGAATCAAATTTCTCATGCCACTATTTAGGGGGCAGTTTTAAGTCATATAGGGATTTAACTAACTTGCACACTTTGCTTTCTTGACCGGGTTCCACAAAACCCTCAGGTTGATCCATATAGATTTCTTCACCCAAGTCTCCATTTAAAAAGGTTATTTTAACATCCATTTGATAAATTTTTAGATCATGAATTGCAGCCACTGCAATTAATAATCTAATGGATGTAACTCTAGTAATTGGAGAAAATGAATCTAAAAGTCAAGATCTGCTTGTTGTTTAAAACCTTTTGCAACAAGCCTTACTTTACATTTATCAATAGTTTCATCCGGTTTAAGTTTTTTTTTTTTTCTCAAAACCTATTTACACCCAAAAGTTTTATAACCTGGTGGTAAATCTACTAATATCCAAGTTTTATTGTATAATAATGATTCCATCTCGTCATTTACAGCCTCGTTCCAAAAAACAGAGTTAGGAGATGCCAAAGCTTCTTGTAAAGTTAATGAAGTCTCCTCCACATTAAAAACATGATAATCAGGGCCAAAATCTTTTTCTAATCTGGCTCTTTGACTCCTCATAGGTTCAAAAACTATAGTATCTTCGTTTTGTAAAAGAAGAGTAAAGGAACCGGTTTCAGATAAAATATTTTCTTGATAATTTTGACCCCCACTATTTTTAGATTTAAAAGGAAATTTTTCTCCCTGAAAAATTGCATCACCTAATTCAAAAATTATTTTGTTTTCAATATCAAAAAATCTATAGGCTGTACTATTTGTTGCATATCCAAGAAAAGTACAAGTGGCAGCTTTCACACCTAATTTAGGTCTTGTAGGGTCCACAAGTCTAACAAAAGCTAAACAATCCCAAACCCTAAAATATCTCAAATTTGGCTTATGCCCTTTCCACAACTCAAAAGGTGCGACTTTTGTTTTATTATGTGGAACTCTATTCATAACATAACATGCAGTTACAATTGCTTCTCCCCACAAATTTGAAGGAGCACCTGCTTCAATTAGCATAGCATTTGTTAAATCAGTTAAAGTTCTATTTTTTCTTTCTGCTACACCATTAGATGCTGGTGAATATGGTGAAGTAGTTTCATGGATTATTCCCAAAGATTGAACAAACGAGTTGAATCCAAAAGATTCATACTTCTGGCCTCTATCACTTCTATATCTTTTAATCTTTTTACCGAATTGATTTTCAACTTTTAGAAGGAATTCTTTAAATTTTTCAAAAGCATCACTTTTATTTTTCCACAAGTATACATAAGTGTATTTTGAAAAATCATCAATAAAAGTGATAAAATATCTATTTCCACCATGTGTTAAAATTCCTTCAAATTCACATAAATCAGTGTGAATTAATTCTAACAATTCAGTATTTCTCACCACATTTTTATGAGGCCTTTTAGTTATTTTTGCTTGACTGCAAAGTTCACATTCCTCAAACTTATTTGTTAGTCTGGGAATTAATCCCAAACTACTCATGACTCTCATATATCGGCTATTAATATGACATAGATGAGCATGTCAAAAATTCATAGAAGACAACATGTAAACAAAAACATGTGCTTTCTTATTCTCAACATTTAATTTAAACATTCCATCACAGGCATGCCCTTTCCCCACAAATATGCCTTTTTCAGTGATTACATATTGGTCAGATTCAATAGTTTGCTTGAAACCAGCTTTGTTGAGCAAATAACTTGACATCAAATTTTTCCTCGTGGATGGTGTGTACAACACATCTTTAAAAACAAGCACACGTCTAGAGGTAAATTTTAGCTCAACGTCCCCACACCTAAGCACCTTGGTTAAACTGGAGTCACCAAGCATAATAATCCTCTCCTCATTAAAAGGAGCGAAATCTTTGAACCAATCTTTATCATAGCAGACATGCCTATTGGCACCAAAGTTTGCCCACCAGCCTTCCACAGATTGAACCATGAAAATATCTGTAATCATAGCCACAAATGGTTCCTCGGTAAAATTAGCTTGTGGTCGAGACTGTTGTTTTTGAAATTTGCAAGTTCAAGTAATATGCCCACTTTTGCCACACACAAAACATGTCACATTTGTCAGATCTTGTGAAGGGGGTTCTTATTTTTATGAAATCGACCTTTAGGTAAAGTATTTCCAGAAGTTAAATTTACCTTTGTAGTAGAATGTTCTTGTGTCATAAGCGCATCTTGTCCTTGTGCTTCCTCCTCCACCCGAATCTGTGTGATTAAAGTCTTCAAGGACGTCTCTTTTTGCTTGTGATGCATTGACTTCTGAAACTCCCTCCAAGATGATGGTAGTTTGTCAATAATACCTGCCACAACAACATAGTTTCCAATTTTGATGCCTTCAGATCTAACTTCAGCCGCTGGCATTTGAAAATCTTGTACTTGCTCCACCAATGATTTTTCATCTATCATCTGATAGCGGAAAAAGCGGCTTGCAGCATATTTTTTAGCGCCTACCTCTTCAGTGTCATATTTATTCTGCAAGGCTTTCCAAATTTTCTTGGTAGTGGTGTAAGTAGTTGTGGGAGCCGAATATTCCAGGGGGATAAGGCCGGATATAGGTATGAGATCAGTCAAGGACAGAATTTATATTTTGCATTGGTTCTGGTCAACCACAAAGCCGGATAGTATAATCGGCATTCCATCCAGCAGAGCAAGAGCCGAGTATATAGACGTGCAATGGATCAAGGGTGGGCCCGACCTAAGACCCAAAGGAAAGAATATAAATAGAAGAGCATCAACCATAGAAAGGCATGTGAGAACAAATAAGTTTAACTTAAGATATAAGCAACCAACAGAGTATATATTGACTTATCCATTGGAGTGCTAATTCCGGCACTCCCGACTGGAGTGTTCATTTCTTTTCAGGTGACTAGCTGAGGATCTCGAGCGTCTCATTGGATCCAAAGAGTATTTCCAAACCACTTCTCTACAATTGGCACCGTCTATGGGAATACTCTAGCATATCCATGGCGAGCATGACGAAAGATCTTCCGGTAGTCACTGATGACCTTACACCACGAGTTAATACCACCCCAAGCAACCTTCTTGGACTAGAAAACATTAACGCACGAAGAGCCTTGAACTTTGACTCAACTACCTAGACCTCACCTTCAACATCAACACATGAGACAATGCAAGTAATCATGGATCAGACGAAGCAAAATGAACAGAGGTTGGAAAACATAATGGCGGAGAACGAGTGCCTTCGACGGGATTTGGCCTTGGAGGTGGCAAAATCCCAACAGGCCTCGCGTAAAGATCCAGGACAACCTCTAAGAAAGGATGATCGATGCCTCGAATTCGGAGACAAGACAGTAGCAGTGATTCTTACTCCTCATCCCCAGAATCCAAAAAGAAGGGATGAGTCGCAATCTTTAGTTCTTCCGAAGGGAGTCCGTGTGCAAGGACTAAACGAAGAAGAAATGATTCAGACGAGGAGGATCAACATGACCCCTTTGTGTGACAGATCGCCAGGGCGGTGCTACCCAAAAAGTTCAAAGCTCCATCGTTCACCCTATATGATGGAAAATCAGACCCCACCGATCACATCCATCATTATAAGCAAGCCATGACACTGCATGCAGATGACGAGGCCCTCATGTGTTGAATATTTCCCAGCAGTTTGGGACCATTGGCCATCAGATGGTATTATAAATTGGAATCAGCATCAATTAAAAGCTTCTATCAACTCCAAAAATCCTTCGGGGGCAAGGTTCATCACCAATGAGGTCCAGCTGAAGCAGGCCAATTCTCTTTGGGCAATGCAAATTCAACCAGGGAAAACCCTACATGCTTACTCGGCGTGCTATTGGGAATGCTTTAATCTCGTTGATGATGCCTGCAATGACTCCATGGCTATCACCGCATTTCAAATGGGGTTGCACCCTGATAGTGCCCTTCGTAGCTCCTTGACCAGAAGGCCCCCCAAAACTGTCTGGTCGCTAATGAAGAAAGTCGAGGAATACTGCAAAGTGAAGGATGCCACCCTATGGGTTAAAGCCGGGCACAAGGCCAACAAGACAACCCTATCTGAGATTATTTAGCAGATAAATTGTGTACCCTCACAAAGCCCTGAACCACGGAATCGGGCTAAACGAGATAGAATAGGAGATTCATGTCGATCAAATGAGCAATGTCCACAACGAGCTAGTGAACAACTTCAAGTGCATAGCAGGCGCATCAGGCGTGCGGACAAGAAATACATAGAGTTGTCTGAGCCGATTAGCATGGTTATGTCTAAAATTCAACATCTTCCATTCTTCAAATGGCCACCCAAGATGGTGGGACCTCCCGACACGAGGAGACGATATAGACGGTGTGAATGTCATAAAGACCAGGGACATGATACCAACAGTTGTTATGCCTTGAAAGATCATCTTGAGGAGTTGGTACAAGATGGTCGACTTAAGCAACACGTCCAGAAGAACAATTCAACCAAACAGTTGTTTTATGACAAGATTCACCCCTACTCGGCATAATCCATATGATTTACAGCTTGTTGACGACATCCGCGGTACATACAATTCAGTCGCATCCTGATCCCAGAAGCAAATCATACCAGTGAAACGGCCCCATGAAGTTCCGAGTATTACTTTCGATGATTCTGATTTGGTTAGCGTAACGCTCTCGCACATTGATCCTTTGGTCATCGAACTACGCATTAACCAATTCTCCGTTGAATGTGTTCCCATTGACCCAGGGGAGTACTTCGGAAGTTATGTACTACAAGACCTTCATCAAACTCAGCTTCACTGAATTGGAACTATCTCCAGCTCATTATTCGTTATTCAGCTTCAACGCTAATCCAGAATACCCGTTGGGCAAAATCACACTACCAGTTCGAGCGGGCTTTCGATCAGTGGATGTGGAATTTTCGGTTGCCAAACTTCCTTCGCCGTATAATCTCATCATGGGACGAACTTGGCTACATACCATGCAGGCTGTGTCAAGCACCTATCATTAACTATTCTACTTCCCGACTGAATGTGGCATTGAACAAATTCGTGGTTCTCAAAAATCAGCACAAGCATGTTATCTTCTTGCCACAAAGACACCAAGAGAGCTGGAAGTGAATTCTATTGAGGTGCCGGATCAAAGAGCCTCGACGATGTTGGGTGGTTCCCCAGTTAACAGGCCATAGAAGCCCGGGATCAAGTTACAATTGACGGGAATCCTGACAGGTTCTTCATGGTCGGCGCCTCCCAGAATAAAGTCGACAGGCAGCAGCTAATTACCTTCTTACTCGGCAACCTTAATGTATTTGCATGGTCACCGTATGAGATGCCGGGGTGGATCCATCTGTTACTCAGCACTATTTAAATGTTGACCACAAATGTAAGCTGATTATTCAGAAAAGCCGGCGGTCAGTCGTAGAACACACTGCTGCCATTATTGAAGAAGTTGACCAGTTGCTTGATGTCGAGGCAATCCGAGAAGTGACCTATCCTACATGGCTATCGAATACTGTAGTTGTAAAGAAGAAAAATGGGACTTGGCATGTTTGTGTGGATTTCAAGGACTTAAATAAAGCTTGTCCCAAGGATTATTTTTCCCTCCCCAGAATAGACCAACTCACAGATGCCACGGTACGTCATCAACGTATGAGCTTCCTCGATGCCTATAAAGGCTACCATCAAAACCGCATTCCTCACCCTAAGAGGAACCTATTGCTATATGGTTATGCCTTTTGGGTTGAAGAATGCGGGGGCAACTTACCAAAGAATAGTCACTGCCATGTTCAAGGAGCAACTCGGTCGTACTATAGAAGTGTACATTGACGATATGGTGGTCAAGTCCAAGGAAGAGCAAACTCATCTAGCCGATCTGGAAGAGACATTCGGCATTTTACGCAATTACAAGATGAAGTTGAACGCTTCCAAATGTGCATTTGGGATCGGATCTAGAAAATTCCTTGGCTACATTGTCAATCACTGCGGAATCAAAGCTAACCCGAGGCAAATCACAGCAATCTTGGAGCTCGGCTCTCCACGATTGATCAAGGAGGTTCAAAAGTTGATGGGGATGGCCGCCGCACTTAACAGGTTCATCAGTTGTCCCACAGATCGCTGTCAACAATTCTTTCATACCTCGGAGTGCGAAGCCATTTTCAACGGTCTGAAGACTTACCTCTGATCAGTTCCACTCTTGACAACACCTTCGGCAGGTGATCCGCTCATTTTATAGCTGGTAGTTTCCAACCGGGCCATCAGTGCCATTCTGTTAAAGGAAGAGCTTGGGGAGCAGTGGCTAGTGTATTATGTGAGCAAAGCAATGGTTGACGCCGAAACACGTTACCTTCCATTGGAAAAACTCATCCTAACCCTCGTCATGGCAGCAAGAAAACTGATGCATTACATTTAGGGGCATACCATCGGGGTACTAACGGACTACCCCCTCCGGTCAGTACTCCGTTGTGCAGAAGCATCAGGGCTCGTTTCAAAGTGGGCTCTCGAACTCGGCCAGTATGATGTTCAGTTTCTACCTAAAACCTCAATTAAGGGGCAAGTACTCACCAACTTCGTGGCCAAATTCACTGGGGGCCTCGCCGACTTCAAGTCTGATCAAGTTCATCCTATGCCGAACTGGAGAATTTATGTTGGGGACATTTGGCAGTTGTATTGTGATGGATCGTCCAATCAACGCGGCAGTGGGGAGGGCGTAGTGATCATGGCTCCCGACGGGGCAATAATTGAGCAGGCTGTCAAACTGGGCTTCGATGCATCGAATAATGAAGCCAAATATCAAGCATTGTTAACCAGCTTACGGAATGCACATCTCCTTGGTGCTCGGCGTCTTCTTATTTTCTGCGATTCAAAGCTAGTCATCAACCAACTGAAAAGGGAATACACATCCAAAGATGACTGTATGACAGCTTACATGAAAATGGTAAATTCCTTGATAGCAAAATTCAACCATCATGAACTAAATCAAATAACCCGGGATCAAAACACAATGCAGATGCCCTGGCCTGCCTAGCCTCCACTATCAACTCAGAAATCAAACGGACAATTGAAGTAGGATTCATCCCTGAGCCGAGCATTACCCCCCCGAGTCAATTCAAATTGATGTCATAGAATCAGGTCCAAGTTGGATGGACCCTATCATTGTATTCCTATCTTCTGAACAGCTCTCGGCGGATAACAAAGAAGCACACAAACTGCGGAACAAAGCCCTGCGATATTACTTGGATCTGCAAGGAAAGCTGTACGAAAAATCTTTTTCTGGTCCATATATAGAATGCGTTCATCCGGACAAAGTCGAAGAACTCTTGACTGAAATACATGAAGGTAGTTGGGATTCCCATTCCGGCAGACGCTCTTTGGCTCATCGAGCTGCCACACAAGGGTATTATTGGCCGACAATGAGAGCTGATGCCGAGTGTTACGTCAAGAAATGTAAACAGTGACAGAAGTTTTCCCCTTTAACTCATTTGCCTACTAAAGAGTTAAGCTCCATCACCAGTCTATGGCCGTTCACCTAATGGGGACTTGGCATCGTCGGACCATTACCTCGTGCCCTGGGCAACAAGCGATTTTTGATTGTCGCGAAAGATTACTTCATAAAATGGGTCGAAGCGGAGGCACTAACACATATTCAAGATACTGATGTTAAGCATTTTGTATGGAGAAATATCATCACACGATTCGGCATTCCAAGAGCTCTTATTTCAGACAATGGCACCTGGTTTGATTGTGGCGTTTACCAGAAACTATGTAGCACGTATAATATTCGGCCTTATTCTCAACGCCAGCTTATCCACAGAGCAATGGCCAAGCCGAAGCCTGTAACAAGGCCATTGTGGATGGCATCAAGGAGAGGCTGGAGAAAGCCAAAGGCAGATGGGTCAAAGAATTGCCAAGTGTGTTATGGGCTCATCGCACTACGCCGAGGCGATCCACTGGGAAAACGCCGTTTGCCTTTTGCTTTGGAACCCAAGCAATCATCCCTCTGGAGATCGGCCTCCCAACCTTGAAATCGAACGTTTTTGACATGGGCTAAAATGACATGATGTTGGCCTTGGATTTGACTCTGATTGAGGAACAACGAGACCTACTTGGAATTCCACATCCTTGGAATTCCACGCATTTGCATAAATTCTACCATTAACCCGACTTATGGGGCATAATGATTTATTTTGAATGTTTGCCATGTACAAACTTTCATTTTCATAATGCAAGATTACTTATCTCACTATATGAAGTTTTAGTTTGATGTTGTAAGCCTCCAGATTCGGAGCGCCCTTTGCGATTTACGATTAGCCAAGTGAAAAAGCCTCCGAATTTGGAGCCCCATCAGTGAATGACACTTTTGGGCCCAGAAAGCCTCCGAATTTGGAGCCCCATCAGTGAATGACACTTTTGGGCCGAGTAAGCCTTCTGATTCGGAGCACCCTTCATGATTCACGATTGCCCAAGTTAAAAGCCTCTGAATTCAGAGCCCCATCAGTGAATGACACTTTTGGGCCGAGTAAGCCTCCAAATTCGGAGCGCCTTTCGTGATTCACGATTGGCCAAGTTAAAAGCCTCCGAATTCGGAGCCCCATCAGTGAATGACACTTTTGGGCCGAGTAAGCCTCCGAATTCGGAGCCCTATCAGTGAATGACACTTTTGGGCCGAGTAAGCCTCCAGATTCGGAGCGGCCTTCGTGATTCACGATTGGCCAAGTTAAATGCCTCCGAATTCAGAGCCCCATCAGTGAATGACACTTTTGGGCCAAGTAAGCCTCTGAATTTGGAGCGCCCTTCGTGATTCATGATTGGCCAAGTTAAAAGCCTCCGAATTCGGAGCCTTATCAGTGAAGGACACTTTTGGGCCGAAAAAGCCTCCAAATTTGGAGCCCCATCAGTAAATGACACTTTTGGGCTGACTAAGCCTCCAGATTCGGAGCACCCTTCGTGATTCACGATGGGCCAAGTTAAAATCCTCCGAATTTGGAGCCCCATCAGTGAATGACACTTTTGGGCCGAGTAAGCCTCCGGATTCGAAGCGCCCTTCGTGATTCACGATTGGCCAAGTTAAAAGCCTTCGAATTCAAAGCCCCATCAGTTAACGACACTTTTGGTCCGAGTAAGCCTCCGGATTCGAAGCGCCTTCTGGGGCGCCCTTCACCAAAAACCACGTTTAGTCGAGTCAAAACGCCTCCTAATTCGGCACGCTTTGCATGAATATTATAAACAAGCTTAAACGCCATTGACAAAAAGTGGAGGCAGATCGATATGTTTTATTTTCAGTTTTATTCGGCGTTATTGCCCACATTATACTAGAAGCTAAACAAGCATACCAATTACACATGAGCTTGAAATCAGGGGATCACATATGCAACAGTAACTAGCAGCATGTAATTCAAGAATATGTTTGGCACACCAAATATATGAATTGAGAGAAATTAAAACAACATGGAAACATTTAAAATAATATGTTTTATTGAATTAAGCGATAATACACAATTGCCCGAAGTGCGGTACAATGTTTTATCTTCAATTTTATTCGGCATCCCCATCATCGTCGCTTTTTTCAATTTCAAAAGTAGCAAAGGGAAAATTACGAGTCTTGTATAACGGCGACGCCGGCTCCGCGCCTATTGCCCAAAGAGCCTTTGCGGCCTGAAGAGCCTTGACCCACCCATGCATAAATCCACGATTCTCACAGCGGCAGACCTCTTCAGCGAGTTTTTCCTTAGTCCTCTATATCCTGACTTTTCGGCCATCGTGGAAGCCTTGTTCATAAGACCTGGTCTTTGCGGCCTCTATTGCAAACATGCTTGCCATATCATGATTGGCAATCGCATGACTTATAAGCCGTTAGGTCACCCTTTCTTCTACGATCGAGTTAGCTAGACCGGCCGATTGTGTCTTAGAGGTTTTGACCGACCTTAGTTCGCACTCAGCCTTCTCCGCACGAGCTTCTAAGCTTCGAATGCATTCATCCTTCTGCTCAATCTCCCGCCGCGTGGCGCGAAGACACATGCCGATTTCGTAGGCGGTATATAACCCTTTCAAAGCTCCACGGATGCCCTCCCGAAATACTTTGAAATCAGGTCGACCGACCACCGACTGCTGGACTTTTGGTGGAAAAATTTGTCGAGCAAACTTAACTGCCACATTTGGGTCGTGCACAATTTAATCTGCTTTCGTCATCAGTTTGTTGCCCATAAAGACCGCAAAACTCAACGGGCACGGAGTCGCACTGGTTTCTCCCCTCGAACGTGGTTGAGGGGAGTTCCCCTGTTGCTGTTTCTCTCTTCTAGGAGACGTACTTCGACGACGTAGGGACTGGCGTTTTTCACATTCCCTTGATGTCCTGCTCCCCGTGCACGTTGGCTCGCCCCCTTGATTCATCTCTGTGTCTAACTCCATGAATGTCCTTCTTTCTCCTTTGCTGTTGAAGAATAATCTTCTCACCATCCACAACAGTCGTCCAGTTTAGTTCAACACAATGCTTTTTCCCTCTCACAATTTATGGGATTTAAACACAGAAATGGCACCTACACGCACACAACATCCACCCCATTTATTAACTACGGGTGCAGCATCCCTAAGTCGACCTCATCAATGCTAAATTTCAACACCCGGTGCCGATCATCTCATGTGCCCTAGCCGTTCCATGACCTAATATCATTTAGCTTTTCAGTTCATGCACCAGCTGGGGCAAGGGCAGATTTATTAATGTAACGCCCTCAAATAATACATATAAACCAATCATTCAGGACATCCATAGCCATAAGAGAATAACACATATTTCCATTCATCAGAATATTTAGTATAAAAAGTATTACATGTTGACAACAAAAGTAAATAACCTACGGGCTTACAACTTTCCAAGTTAGCACTTGGGTTCAACAAAAAAGAGTTCTAACTCTAAACACATTAACCCTTGGCTTGAATTACATGTAATAAAAAAGATAACTACAAAATTAGGTCTTCAGCTTCTAAACCTCCCAAGCTACATCCTTGGAGGCAGCATATCACTTGTACCTGAAAATAATGTCCCATATAGGGTGAGCCAAAGCCCAGTAGAAATACGCTAAACCAAATATGAGCAATAACTAAAATGTTAGCATTTGATAAATGTTTAACTCATATAAACAAACGTACATCTCTTTCAAAGCCAATCCATATACATAAATATATTTCAATCCCTTTTCGTTTCATTAACCAAACCAAATCATAGTTATGGTTCTTTGTTTATCCGAACAGTTTCAAATGAGATCACAACTCATACTATCAACACTCCAATCATAATCAATTTAAAATGAGACTACAACTCATATCATTAACACTTCCATACCTCAATTCAAATGAGACTACAACTCATATCATTAATACTTCAACACTTCAATTCATCTACGTTATGCAAGCGTAAGCTTTCGGGACTTTCACCCTAGACACTCCGGCCAACTTATTTATCAATAGAGTCCATCCCCTATCTCCTCCCAAATAGGTTTGAGAGTACATCCCCTCAAACCACGGAGTACATCTCTTATCTCTTCCCAACAAGATACATATGTAATGTATTTAAATACTTTATCATATACAATGATCAATCCAGACACATAATCAGTGTGTTAATTCAACCGTCATATTCAATGACATATTCTAGATGATTAGTTTCAATTTCCCTAATCAACATGCAGTGTCTATAACAATTAAGACTATCCTCCACCGATAGCCCAAAACAATTATTTCTAAACAGGTAATAAATTATCAAACAAATAAATTATCTACAATTTCAAAGCTGAGTAATTAATCAATCCAACTCCACCATTCAATCTCATAATTTCCCAATTTCATGGTTTTCAACTCAATTTCATATTTCCATATTTTCTAAATTAATTATACAAATTAATCAATCACAATAAATTAGGGCTTTTTCCCCTTTCCTCAAATATTGCATCCAAGGCCAAATTTCATCAATCATACACAATAACTTCATTTTAAGGACCACTCATAAACTTGGAACAACCCCACCCCCCCCCCTCAAAAAAAAAAAAGAAAAGAAAACCCCTATTTCACAATTTCAATTTCAAACCCTAGTTTCTCTCAAAAACCCCAAATACCACCATTTATACAAAATGACTAACATTCATGTCAAAACTCATAGAAAGGAGTAGGTTATCCCTACCTCAAGTGAAGAGACCCAAAGGAGACGATAAAGAAACTCGAAGGTGCTCCAAACCCATAACTTTTCGGATCAAAATGGAGCCCACGCGAAGCTCAAGCTTTTTATCAAAAGGAAGAGGGTGAGGAGATCACTAGATCTAGCTCAAAAGAGAGAGTATTCTAGAGAGAGAAGCTCTCAAATTAGGGTTTTGGAGTGCTTTAAAGAGAGAGAGGGTCAAAAAAGTGATTCAAAAAGCTTCTTCTCGGACTGAAATACATTGCAGCCCACTCGAGCATGGGACGCCCCACTCGAGCGTCTTACACAGACTCCTGCTCGAGCGTGAAAAGCACCGCTCGAGCGTGGAATGCACACTTCCAGAAGTTCTGTAGATGAAGGTCCCCGCTCGAGCATGAAAGTGGATGCTCGAGCGTCTGATGACCAGCAGGAAAAAATACTAAAGGCTGAAGAATCCCGCTCGAGCGTCAAACTACCCACTTGAGTGGAGGAGCAAATGCAAAAGGGCCCGCTCGAGCATGAAAAGCCCCGCTCGAGCGGAAAGGTCAAAATCTGGACATTAACTATTTGTTTTTAAACACAACCAACTTGTTTCAAACCTGTCCAACACAACCTAAAGCTCAAATACAAAGAGTTAAAGGACGGAAATGCGATATAGACAACAAGAATTATCCACGGAACTGTGTCCGGAATACAATAAACAATGAAGGGAAAACCGGGATCGCTATAATTAATCTAATCGGCAAATGCCCGATCTGGTGCCGATCATCTCATGTGCCCCAGCCGCTCCATGACCTAATATCATTCGACTTTTCAGTTCATGCACCAGCTAAGGCAAGGGCAGATTTATTAATCTACTTAACAAATGCCTGATCTGGTGACGAACATCTCATGTGCCCCAACCTCTCCATGACCTAATATCATTCGGCTTTTCAGTTCATGCACCAGCTGAGGCAAGGGCAGATTTATTAATCTAATTGGCCACACGTCGGGGCCTTGAGGCGTTTGACTTGTTAGTCTATCAAATATTCATGCCTTTCCAAGTTATTAACTACTGATTATTTTAGATATTTTGCTAAATAACAAAGAGGCAAAGGATCCTTAACGGATTCGGTTAATTTATTGGATGTTTAATTTACTCATGTAGCAGACAAAAAAGCATAAAGAACTGTCGTTTACTCATGTAGCAGACAAAAAAGCATAAGGAATTGTCATTAATAGGTTACAGATAGATGACAAAGAGTATATGTAGTAAACTAGTAAGCACATAAAATTTTCATTAATAAATTGAGTGCAAACAGCAGTCATTTTACACATGAAAATTAGCTTACATTCAAAGAAATGAAAATCTACTAACGAAAACCTACAAAAACTATGCATCTAAGATGCCTATCAAAAGAAAAAATATCCCCTAATCAATCTTCAGGGTCAGACGCCAGTGGCTCAATGTCCACTTGCTCGTATGGAATCGACTGTGCCAATGTCACATTCGTAGTAGCAAGGGCTTTGTCCAAGGCGGCATCCTTCCCAGCTTGGAACGCTTTGGAAATCTCAGAGTCGGCTACTTCCTTTGCCTTCCTCGATTCATCCAAGTCAGTTTCCAGCTTGGCGATCACCTCCTTGGCTAACTTCAGGGCATCCTTGCTCGCTTTTGCCCTCTCTTCAGCGACAAGCCTTAGTGTAGACGCGCCCGCGTGGGGCCCTCGCTACTACAGCTCGGACTCGATTCGTGTCACGGTTCTTAATCTTGAACCAAAGAGTCCAAATCTGGCAAATCGTTTTGAGAAAACAGATTTTAGGAAAAAAGTGCCAAACATGGACTGCTTTGCCAGATACAGAGTCGCCACCTAAATATTTTTTATGGGAGAATTTAGGAAACCCTGACTCGGTGCCAAAGGCCACATGTCCGTCATTACCAAAGTTGTCTTGGCTCGGGAGCTTGGGTACGATCGGGGAAGGTCAGCTATGAGCACCCCCTTTCGCCCGGTCCGCAGACCGGCCTCTACTAACCATGATATCCGATTTTGAAAACGTTATGTGTTCTTATTCTGGTTATTAGCCTAGAATTACTATGTTATGCGCACAGCAAACAAGTATAGACTAGATTGCCTAATTTGGAAAGAAACATTGCATATCCGTTTGTTTTGAAAAGCGCTTTGGAATTTGCTACTCGCAAGTAGGCTAAAACACGGATTTCAACGAGTTTTTCCAACTCAAACAATCCAACCTTCACCCACAGGCATTCAAACAGTTTATCACATAATCATCTAGCCGCATGGTAAGTATACTATCATGGCAACAGTCACACGCATGCGGTATGCTAAAGCATAAATACTTACATCGTACTCCATGCCAAAACAACAAACTAGTTAGCAAACATGCGTGTCCTAGTCCATGTCAAGTTGACTAATGCAACACATGCAAGATGCAATTAGAGTAGGCTCGGCTAACCTAAATATGGCACATGAAATGCAACCAATTGATTCACGTATTCAATTTGGAATTTAAAATACAAATGCAATTAGCATGATGTACCGAGCCTAATGCATGCAATACAAATGCATGAATGCACGCATGCATAGCATAAGGTATGCTAATTTCAAAAATGCCCTAATCTACCATCATAAGCAGATAAATAAAAGGGAAGAAAGAAGTGGGGATTGGAAGACATACACACACTCACCCACACTTATTACAGATTTGCCCTCGCTCGGAGGATACAAATAAATATTACAGTCCAAATAATAAGCAAATAAAATTATTACAAAATTTCTAATTTGCTTAATAGGAAGAATGCAAAAAGAAAGGAAAGGGATGGCCTCAGCCTCAGCCTCGGGATGCGCGAATGATGCATGCTCGAAACCCGGCTAGCCTGGAAAACCCGTACCACATCACTGCCACCTCTGTTTATACTGCCCTGCTTCTCTGAAAATTTTCAAAGCCCTAGGACAGGTTCCTTGCATGCTGCAGAGTACCACCGGCTAGGGGGAATTCTCACCGGCAGTGCACAATTTCCACCGGCCATTTTTGGATCTATCGGCTGTAAACAGATTGCCGGCCGGCGTAGAATTATGCCGGTCGGCAAAAACCTCCTGCAGAAGACAGTTTTGACAGCAAACAGAGGACAGACAGTATGGCATGGGATTTCAGGCACATGTAAGCATGGTCATGCTTCCTATCATGCTTTGAATTCAGGGAAGCATGGCCCTCGATCTTCGAGCCATCAATGGTGCATGATAGCCCAAGGGATCAAGTTTGCCACTTGATGTAAAGATGCATGCAACATACAAATGAGGACCAAAGCCTTATCATGTCGAAGTCAAAGGCCCCGGAGACCGAAAGTTAAGGCGCGTTACATCACTTATGGTATGAACGCCCCTTAACCTTCAACACTTGGTTTGACACCCCAAACCAAGTAGTGCAATGCATGTTATGCAAACATGGCTCAAAATGCAACAATGAGATGGAAATGCAAAGCATGCCAAATGTTATGTAACTAGTATGGCAAGTATGCAATGCTAGGCATGCGAAATGCAATGCGAATACGAACAATTTAAGCAATGGGACCAAAATATTACAACACTTAATGAAGCAATCATGCAATGGTCATGAGACAAGCATGCAAGGGGGCCTCAAACCATAAAGGGGCAGACCTTAATTCACCCCAAGACAGCGGCCAAAAGTGCCTAAAAGGGTGGACAAAAACCTATGTCGACAAGCAATCCAATGGTCCCAAGGCTGAGGCACAAAAAGGGCCACTTCACTTCCAACAACAAGACCAATCATGGCATGATTTAGACAAGTAAAAACAGAATTTTTACAGGCAAAATAGGACTCCAAACCCTCCTAATATGGCAGCTAAAGTGGCTCCAAAGAGGTGTGTGCACCAAGGCTCATATCTAGGCATAAGGGCACACCCTCAAGGCATGGAAGAGGTCACAAATGCAAGCATACAAGCATGATTTATGGACTGAAATGGGGTCCTAAATGATGCCAAATCATGAGGATGATCATAGTTATGCATGCTAGAGGTCAAAATGCTCAAAGCTTACAAGCCAAAACATAAAGAGACGACATCAAACTATGCAAGCATGGCTGAAATGAAGGGCCAACAGACCTTAAACATGGTAAGACAATGCCAAAACCTTCATGAAACTAAGCCTACACATGCAAGAATCATGGCCTAAACACAAGGTGCCTTTATAGGCCAAAAGGAGCAATGCAAAGCAAGTACTTTAAGCATGCAAAGAGGTATAAATCTGACCAAAAACAGAGATTACATATGACCTAAAAACACCTAAAAAGTTCTAAAATAGGGCAAAAATCAAGCAAGCATGCATGTTACCCTTTAAGCCAAAATGCAAGGAAATAAGACAATGAAGGGAGAGAGGTGTCCCTCCCCTATGCAAGACTTCAAACCACCTTCCTTACCACTGAAAATCAACTGGTTTTTATGTTATGCACAAAAGCTAAATCAGCAAGCAAGATAGGTAAAAAACTATTGCAAGTTTGGGGAATCTAAAGTAAAGTGCTCACCCTTGAAGATCCTTTGAAGAACAAATGGTCCAGCCCTCTTCTTTTGATCAAAATCAGTCCAAAAGCTCAAGAATCAACCCCCCAAGTCCCTCAATCTCGGAGCTAGGTGTAATAGTGTGTGTAATGGTGCAAAAGTAAGGTAAAATCACACTTTTAGGCCAAGAAACACACAGAAAGGAGGAGAGAGAGGGAGATATAGAGATAGGGTGTATCTATCTATGGAAGCTCTGGTTTTTGCCTTCAAAGTTTCTAACCTAGAGCCATGAGGAGGCTTGTCCTCTTATAGAACTCCCTCTTGCAAAGCTTATACAACAAGCTTGCTTAGAGAGAGATCCCTCCATACACGTGTATGGAGGGAGGCAGAGTTGGTGCCAGCTATCACAGCTGGCACAAAATATCTACATAAAGTAGATGAACAGTGGTTGGCTGCCCAAAAATGTCATTTTGACAAAAAAGAGTGCCGACCGGAAGAAAAGATTGCCGATGGAAGCAAAAACCAGCCGGTGGCCTCTAGCCACTGCCGGTGGTGTGTGGGGATGTCTCACAAGGCATTCCCTCCCCTTCCAAGGCAAAACACAAGTGTTTGGTGTGAAACCAGACACTAAACAGTCAAGTTCGGAGATCCTGAGGCAAGGCGCGTAGCCGAGACCTCCGGGAACTCCAAACGAACACAAACATGGATAATCACCGAGTGTTCAAACGGCGACGTCCAAGTCTTGAGGACGGTCAAAAATGGGGTGTCTACAGTTGCCCCTCTTTGACAGAACTCGAAATTCATAATAATGACGGGAGTGAATGTCAAAGCCCAGAGACGACCCATTTTTGACAAGGCCGAAGACTCAGACAAACATGCAAGACAAACAAGGTACGCGCCCGAAGGTAGGGGCAAAATGCAAGACAATGCACGAAGCCGAGCATAACTTATGATCATGCGAAGAAAGCTGTAACAAAGCACACATGCGGCAATTTTAAGCTAGCATACACCGAACTACACTACAATGCAGAAGGGATGCAAGAGAATTATGTAATTCTCAATACGTCTCACTCAGAGGATACAATACCTGTGCGGCTCGTCTGGTTGCACCAGCCTCAGATGAACCGTACATACAATATCGTGCCTGCAAAGAAAACAAACTTAACAGGTACAACATCGTTAACAACATGCATAAAAGTGTACTCGAAATGCGCGACAACGCAAAGCAAGTGGGGAGCATAACAATGCTGTGAAGGTATAGATGTGTAAGTGGAACATGCGGTCTACGCAGGCAACGAATTTGATCATGAGTATGTGGTCTATGCAGGCAATAAAATTGGACAATCATGCGGTCTACGCAAGTAGAATATGCGGCCTACGCAAGTAAATGAATTCGAACAAACATGCAGTCTACGCAAGCAATGAAATTGATTAATCATGCGGTCTACGCAAGCAAAACATGCGGTCTACGCAGGTAATGAAATTGATAAATCATGCGGTCTACGCAAGCAAAACATGCGGTCTACGCAGGTAATGAAATTGATAAATCATGCGGTCTACGCAAGCAAAACATGCGGTCTACGCAGGTAATGAAATTGATAAATCGTGCGGTCTACGCAAGCAAAACATGCGGTCTACGCAGGTAATGGAATTGATTAATCGTGTGGTCTACGCAAGCAAAACATGCGGTCTACGCAGGTAATGGAATTGATTAATCGTGCGGTCTACGCAAGCAAAACATGCGGTCTACGCACCGCAGGTAATGAAATTGATTAATCATGTGGTCTACGCAAGCAAAACATGCGGTCTACGCAGGTAATGAAATTGATTAATCGTGCGGTCTACGCAAGCAAAACATGCGGTCTACGCAGGTAATGAAATTGATTAAAAAATGCGGTCTACGCAGGTAATGTAATTAATCATGCAGTCTACGCAAGTAAAGAAAGTGATTACAAACATGCGGTCTACGCAAGTAAAGAAAGTGATTACAAACATGCGGTCTACGCAGGTGATGTAATTAACATGCGGTCTACGCAAGTAAAGAAAGTGATTACAAACATGCGGTCTACGCAGGTGATGTAATTAACATGCGGTCTACGCAAGTAAAGAAAGTGATTACAAACATGCGGTTTAACATGCGGTCTACGCAAGTAATGAAATTGATAAATCTTGCTTGAACATATGTGCGTGAGGACATATCATTCATAATGCAGGGATGTAAAGCACTGTAACTTAGCGCAATCGAAGCGATTTGTGGGAATCCTCAAGACATGAAAAGGATACGGGAAGGAACGTTCTTCGTACGTATCGAGCATCATTGGCAGAGGTCGTGGCCTGAGGTCAACTCGAAGGTCCATGTTTCAAAAGCGTACTCCCCCGTGGGTTCTCAAGTAGCGAAGGTGCGAAACCATGTCGTTGACTTGGATCAAAGGCATGGAGGGCGTGTTGACCGCAAGGGGAGTTTTGTTGGTATCCATTCCGACACTTGGCTACCCTGTCATTCTATGTTTTACTTTCCTTTTTACTAGTAGTTTAAGCACATTGCACTGCCTCGGGCAGGTTTTATTCTTTCTCAAAATTACACATTTTGCAAAGCACGTGACGGGAACGAAACAACCATTTTATTCAAAAGATGTTGTATTTGTAAATTCTCTATGCATCGCATCGCAAGGTATCACACCACAATGTGAACGAAATTGAACTCATTTTGAACACCGAGTATTCGCATCGTAATAATCAGGCGGTGAACCAACTTACAACTCGATAAACAAATGTACAAAGACATGATAGGACCAAACAAGCGTGAATACAACTCGATAAATAAATCAAAAACTCAAGGAGAGTGAAATACAACTCGATAAGCAAATGTTCAAAAACTCGACAAGCAGACAGCGTGACTCCGCAAGAATCGATCACCGGGGGAGGGATCGGAGGTGATGGAGTTCCCCAATCCCTAGTATAAACAGCTCAGGGAACCAGGAGGAAGCCCATCAGCCAACGGGGAGAGGCCATCGGCCACGAGGAATGGCCACCGGTCAAAAATTTGTTTTGTCGGCAAAATGTGATGGCCGGTCGGCAGAGCTTTTGGCTGGCCGGCTATGAATGAGGGAATCACCAGAACATTGACACCTGTCCTCCACCCAACCTTATCTCCTACAAAAGACTCCAACTTCGTAGTTTTTCTCAATTCCACACTGATTTACTCTGATGGAAGAGTTTCTTGCTCAAAATCTCACAGCTTGGATTGCTAGCTTGGATGGCTCGGAAAAGTTGAATTTTCGGGGTTTCGGCATAAATGCACTATTCACTCTGGGTCGTACCCCGCTGCACCTCCCGTTCCTTCAGGTCACGGCAAGGTTTTGGAATCCGGTGACGCATGTCTTTAGCTTCGCCGGGCAAGAGATATGTCCTACCTTTGAAGATTTCCAAGCCTTAATGAAGTCTGAGTGTGACGAGGGGCTTCTGCCCCAACTTAATTTTGGCCATGCCCAATCCCTAGGGCGGATGTGTGGACTCAGCATGCGTGACGCTCGGTCTCTGATTTGTGACAGGATGCTGGACATTCCGAGTTTGGCCAATCGATTTTCTGATGCTGGTGATCGCAACAACCATCACTGGCAAGGCTTCCGGCGACATGCGCTCTGCTTGTGCATGCTATCCCATTTTCTATTCGTTTCAGGCTCTGGAGGGTCTAGCGTCTGGCTGATTGAGGTTGCCCAAGGCTTGAAGGAGGGCAAGAGCTACATTGCCATGACTCTGGCCGAGACATTAATGGGCTTAGACGCCTTTTATCGCCATGAGATGACCAGATTAGCAGGGAGTCCACTACTACTACAGGTAATGTTTCCCACCCAATCTCGCATTATGTATTGCCCACACCACTCGGCCCTCAAGCTCGGTCCTTTCTCACAAAACCCTATTCTTACTTTTCCCTCCTCGTATATCTCTCTATTCTTTACTCTCTCATTTTTCATCCCTCCCCAGGTATGGTTGATGGACAAACTGCAGGTTGTGGACTCTTGCCCAACATATTCAGCTCGCGGCTACTTCTTCCGGCACCGTCTAGTCAATGCCTTGGATGAGGGATGGTGGTTCGCTTGGATGTACCGTTTGTCCACAGACTGTATTGCTTGGCGGTGCCCTTGGCTGAGCCTTCCGGCAATGAGTTATAATATGCCCCGGCAGACTGCGATTCAATTGGTTGGCCTCACTCACTGCGTATTCTACTTCCCATTTCGGATTCGACGCCAATTTGGCCATGATCAGACCTGCCCACCAAAGGGGATAGAGTATCCTGCTGCATTCCCAGCCCGAGGCACACAGCTTGCTTGGCAGGCCACCGCGTAGAGGATGAGAGAACTCCTGGCCCCCGCTCCTACTTTCAGTTGCACTTTGTCTGACGAGTGCGTGGATTGGCTCAACGAAGAAGCACAGATTGGGCCCAGCTTGGCATCGGAGGCTTCGACCAGCTCTGGGAGGGGGCGCAGGAACACCTGACTTGACTATGCCCCAGATTTATTGCTTTATTAGTATTTTCAAGTTTTCTTTATGAATGTAATAAAAAGCAACTTCGATTGTATGCAAGAGCAGGAGAACTCTGTTTTGAAATCAATGAAATTGAAGATTGTGGTACTGGAAATTTTCCGTTTTGGTCCAAAAATGGTCAAAGTTGTAAAAAGATTATTTGAACAAAGTCAGCTTTTATTAAAACTTTTCAAAAATCATTTTTGATGTGGATCAGAACTGGACACGCCAAAGATCTGTCACTGAGATGCACAACCCTAGATTTCTGCAACTGGAAAGTTGCCCCTAGTTTGAAGAGCACCGCAGCACTGCACAGCAACAGAAAGTTGCCCCTAGTCTGAAGAGCACTGCACTGGAAGTCATAACCGAACCTTTGAATGCTGAATAGACAAAGATGGCCGAGACGACCGAATGGACAAAGTTGATCGGGGAAGTGTTATGGCTGAACTTCAAGATGAAGCTGCCTACGTATCCCTAATATGGGAATCAAGCCTTACGTAGTTCAGGCTTAGGTTCACTCGAGTATTTTCACTCTCCTTTTGCGCTCTAACTTTTGCCAAAGCCGCCCTTTGTGGGTTTTTAGCCTTGCGAGCTCATTTTTTATATTTTCTAATTTTTTGTGCTCTAACTTTTGCCTAGGTCGCCCTTTCGGGTTTTCGGCCTAGCGAGCCTCTCAAGGGTAATATTTCTTCAACTTGTCCATGTTGATCGGTTGGGAGAACTCCAGGCCATCTAAGTCCATCAGAACCACAGCTCCACCTGACCAGATAGCTTTGATGATGTAGGGACCGGTCCAATTGGGTCTGAACTTGGCCCTTGGGTCGTGGATGGGAGCTCGATTGTCCTTGAGTACCAAATTCCCTTTTTTTAGGTTTCTGGACTTAACCTTCTTGTTGAAAGCCCGGGCAATTCTCCGTTGATAACTTTGGACGTGGTACAGTGCTTTCAGCCTTCTCTCGTCAAAGAGCATGAGTTCCTCAAACCTGCTCTGCTGCCAATCTGCCTCAGCAATCTGACACTCAGCCAATACCCGTAAGGACGGAACTTCAATTTCGATAGGTAGAACAGCCTCCATTCCATAAACCAATGAATACGGAGTTGCTCCGGTAGAAGTTCTAATTGAGGTCCTGTAGCCCCACAGAGCAAATGGCAACTTATCTGGCCAATCCCGGTAGGTTTCCACCATCTTCCGCAGTATATGCTTGATGTTCTTGTTGGCGGCCTCAACTGCTCCGTTGGTTTGCGGCCGGTATGTGGACGACTTATGAAAAGCCACGTTATATTTCTCCAACAAGTCAATCACTTCTTTCTTAAAGTGGGATCCATTATCCGAAATAATCTCGTTTGGCACCCCGTAGCGACAGATGATGTTGTTTCTGATGAACTTTGCGACGTGCGACGCCTTCAACACCGCATATGATTGGGCCTCGACCCACTTTGTGAAATAATCTATCGCTACCAGGATATACTCATGTCCATTCGACCCCTTCGAGGCAACAACTCCGATCACATCAATTCCCCAAACGGAAAATGGCCATGGGGACGTCATGTTGTACAGCTTGGACGGTGGGATGTTCATACGGTTTGCATGGATCTGGCATTTGTGGCATCGCCGAACAAAACCGATATAATCCTCCTCCATGGTTGACCAGTAGTAGCCCTGTCTGAGGATCTTTCTGGCCAGCATTACTCCATTCATGTGCGCACCGCACTCTCCTCCATGGATGGCCTCTATCAGGCGCTTCGACTCTTCGGCTTCTACACAGAGCTTATGCATCCCCAGATGACCTTTCTTGTACAGCTTACCCCCACAGATGATGAACTGAACAGCCATTCTTCTGATTGCCCTCTTATCCTTGGCATTTGCCCCTAGTGGATACGCCCCCTTTTCCAAGAAGTTCCAAATATCGTAATACCAGGGGTTGTCATCCTGCGCCTCATCTATGGCGGAAATTGACTCGTATGCTGGTGCAAACTTCTGATCAATAATGACCGGACGCATCCGGACTCCGGGCGGGATGTCTATCATGGAAGATAGAGTTGCTAGTGAATCGGCGAACCTGTTGTTCTCTCTTACTAGGTGGGTGAAATTTAGCTTCTCAAATCGAGGAATTAACAAATCCAAGGTTTGGTGGTAAATTATCATCCTTTCCTCTTTGACTTTCCAGTCTCCTTTTGCTTGAGATACAACCAGGTTCGAGTCCCCAATGACGTCCAACCATCTTGCCCCTAGTTCAAGGGCTGCTTCTAGGCCAGCAATACATGCCTCATACTCTGCTTCATTGTTCGAGACTTTGAACCGGAGCTTGAATGCTAAAGGGATACGGGAATCGTCAGGCGCTATCAGCAACACCCCTATCCCGTACCCATACTGGTTTGACGCTCCGTCAAAGTACATCGTCCAAGTTTCATCTTCGATGTGCAGAATGGCTTCATCTGGGAATAGGTACTCAACCGCTTCATCCCCCTCAACCGGGTGGTCGGCAAGGAACTCCGCTACCGCTCTTCTTTTTACTGACTTGCGTGCTACATACTTCAAATCAAATTCAGAGAGCAACAGCAGCCAATGAGCTAGCCTACCCGTAAGTGCCGGTTTCTCGAAAAGATATTTGATGGGATCCAAGCGTGAAACCAACATTACAGAATGAGTTAACAAGTAGTGCCGCAGCTTCCAGGTAGCCCATACCAAGGCCAAACAAGCCTTCTCCAGTGGGGTGTAGCGGGTCTCGTAATCCAGCATCTTCTTGCTCAGATAGTAGATGGCCCTTTCCACTTTGTCTTCTGACTCTTGTGCGAGCATGCAGCCCAGGGTAGTCTCAGTTACTGAAAGATACAATATCAACGGTCTCCCCGGCTCTAGTGGTGACAACACGGGCGGGTTCTGTAGATACTCTTTGATCTGTTCAAAAGCTGCTTGACATCTGCCGTCCCATTGGAACTTCTTTCCTTTCTTCAGGAGACCAAAAAGTGGTTCACAAGTCAAGGTTAATTTAGAGATAAACCGTCACCTTACCCAGAAAGCCTCACACTTCCTTTTCAGTCATTGGTGGTGGCATTTCCAAGATGGCCTTGATTTTGGAAGGGTCGACCTCGATGCCCCTTTGTGTAATCAAAAACCCTAGCAGTTTCCCGGCTGTAACACCGAATGTACACTTCTGGGGATTCAATCGCAGCCGAAACTCTCTGATCCTTTGAAAGAACTTTTGTAAGGCGGTGTAGTGGCCCTCTCTTTCTTTGGACTTGACAATCATGTCGTCCACGTACACCTCGACCTCTTTATGGATCATGTCATGCAAGATCGTGGTTGCTGCCCGTTGATAAGTAGCTCCAGCGTTCTTCAACCCAAATGGCATCACTCTATAACAATATGTACCCCACGGGGTAGTGAATGCAGTCTTCTCCCGGTCTTCGGGTGCCATTACTATCTGATTATAGCCTGAGAAGCCATCCATAAACGAAAGCAAGGCGTGTCCCGCCGTGAAATCTACCAATTCATCAATGTGCGGCAAGGGAAAGTCGTCCTTCGGACTGGCCCAGTTCAAATCTCTGAAGTCTACACAGACCCGAATTCTGCCATCCTTCTTCGGCACCGGAACAATGTTGGCCAACCAAGTCGGGTATTCGGATACCAGCAGGAAGCCTGCATCGATTTGTTTGGTAACCTCTTCCTTGATCTTAATGGCCCAATCAGGGCGGATCCTTCTGAGCTTCTGTTTGACAGGTCGGGCCTCGGGATCAAGAGGGATCCGGTGCTGTACAATCTCAGGATCGATTCCAGGCATGTCTTCGTAGGACCACGCGAAAACATCTTTGAAATCTTTTAATAAAGCGACTAAGCGCTCGCGTTCCTCTGAAGACAACGTGGACCCGATCTGGACCAGCCGCGGATCCTTCTTAGTACCAACATTCACGGTAGTGATTTCATCCATTAAGGGTTTAACAAATCTTTCCTGCTCTTGATCAATTAACCGTTGCAAAACCGGAGGAATTTCTTCCTCGTCGTTTTCATCAAAATTTTGAAAATCCTAATTTAAGCAATAAATCAAAGGCACAGAAAAATACTCAGAAACCATATTCACATCGTTCTCACTAAATACTTCCAAGCCGTCTAATTCTTCTGTTACAACAGACTCAAAAGAGAAAGAAAATGACGACCTAGACAGGACTGTGGCATCCAGGTTATCACTCCCAGGAATACCGAACTCAGACTCAGTCGAGCTGGAACCTGATTCCGACTCACAGGACTCGGTGGAATCAGATTCCGGCTCACTACCTGACCCGGTGCTGCTGGACAAAAATCCTTCTTCATATTGCCAGATGAGAGAGGGTGCGATGGATGCATCCAAAATAGTTGTTGGTAGGCTCGCAGCCGTTTCGTTCCCGATCACACATACCGAGGAGCTATCCCCCAAGCACTTCTGTTCGATCGGAAGATCTGAAAGTGGACATGCCAGTGCTACCCCCATTTCATTCTCAGCGTCCTCAGACTACACTTCCTTACTTTGTTCGGCCTCGGCTAATGAGTCTGTCTGCTCTTCGGCGATCTCATTCTCAGGTAGCTGCAGGTCGAAGAAAATCTCAAAGCCCGGCACGCACTTCTTCTCCGCGTTCATCCATGGCTCTGGGAAGCCGCAAAACAGAAAGTCCTCCCCCTCCCGGACGAAGCGTCTGTTTAGGGTGCCCTGAATGGGCCTATGCATCAACTCGAAAGGCTTCCCAGCCTTCTTTGCTCTGGCTCTTCCAGCCATTTCCTTCCCTTTCCTTATCCAGTCCTCTTTGGTGGGTAGATAACCCAATCCAAAGGTGTGAGGGTTGTGCGGCACTTCGGCCAATGCTGCGATGCCTTTCCGGCCGCTCTTGCCCAATCCCATCCCGGGGATATGTTGGAGCTTGTTCATGAGATAGACTGCCTGAGCACTGACATATACCCCTTCACTAGCAGCCATAATGTCCTGTACAACCCGAGCCTCAGCCAAGGTAAAACCCGATATGAACACATCTTCCATACCGTGTTCAATTTCTAGAACAGGCGTGGATACTTCTGGCGGTGGATGAATCGATGAGTTTCCGAAGACGATGGCTACTCCCTTCCCATAGGGGTATTTCACCACTTGATGTAGGGTGGAGGAGACTGCCTTTGCCTGATGCAGCCACGACCGCCCTAAAAGCAGGTTGAAAGTTGCAGGAACCTCCAAAACATGGAAATCTATCTCATGCTGTCCCGGCCCAACCTTTGTTTGAATCTTAACTGTTCCCATTACTTCCCGGCTTTTGTTGTCATACGCCCGAATCACCTGGGCCGTTGGCACAAAATCCGCGACTTTCAAACCGATCGCATAGGCTGTCCTTGCCGGGCAGACGTTGATGGCGGACCCCGTGTCAACAAGCACCACGGGTATCCATTTATCTCTGTACTCCACAGAGATCTAGAGTGGCTTGTTATGGTTCGCACCCTCATGTGGCAGTTCTTTGTCGGAAAAGGTCAATGCCGGGGAACTTCCTCCCGAAAAAACTAGGCCCACCAGCTGTTCGGGCATGGTGTCTATTGAAAGTTTGGCTTTGTCCATGGCTGTAAGGACGGCTTGTCTATGTACTCGAGAAGCCATAAGCAGCCCCCAGATGGAGATGTCTGCTTGTATCTTTTTCAATTGTCTCAGTACGGCCTCGTCTTCGAGTTGCTTTTCCTTTTGCTTTTCTACCTCTTTATCTTTTCTAGACGCCTCTGGTTGATCTAGGTGTGGAGGCTTGAAATACCGTCCACTCCTATTCATGTGATCGACTTCACCGATATACCAGGTATCATCTGGTTGGTTACCCTCCCAATCCTCGTCCGTGTGGGCAAGACATAGATCATCGTCTTCCCACCACATGCCATCTGCAGCTGACAGGCACCTGTCCG
This sequence comes from Camellia sinensis, assembly GCF_055761805.1. Classification (NCBI taxonomy): domain Eukaryota; kingdom Viridiplantae; phylum Streptophyta; class Magnoliopsida; order Ericales; family Theaceae; genus Camellia; species Camellia sinensis. The sequence continues at coordinate 87,308,059 of NC_138971.1, read as the reverse complement.
GTTCTGGCATAACTGTCCCGATGCTTGCAGTACCTTTTATCCCTATGCTCGCAGCATTCTCCATTTCTGTACTTGTGGCAGTTTCAACCCCCACGTGGCCTTTTGCCTTCCTGATCCTCTCAGAATCTTCAAATCTTTCCTGTTCTGACTGTGTCAGTGCAGTAGATTGCTCAATGATCCCTGTACTCAAAATGCTCCATTCCCGAGCGAAACTCTCGACACCGGCGCTCTCCGGCGATGTATTCTGCTTTTCAACCATCCCGACTGTTATTGGCATTTCTGTCCCTGCCGGGCCCTGTTCTGACTGAAACCCTCCTACCACATCTAGCTGATCGTCCAACCATCCCGTGCCCTCCACCGATTCCTCATAATCGAACCAGTTGATGGCTGAGTCTTCTGGGTCTTGGTTATCGTAAAACTGGAACTTGGCAAGATCCTCTTCCACGGCTGCCAAATCATCCGTTCCCTGTCCTGGACTGTCCCCTTGGATTGCACACAGCTCTCCTTCTACTGGAAATTCCACATCTGGTCTATTCTGGCCCATCGGTGAAATGTAGTCACTCGGACTATAAGCATTCCCAACATCGCTCCCAGATTCCGCAGACTCTGGCTCGACAACCCCCTTCTCCTTTGGAGTCTTCCCTTTCCTGCTCTCAATGGTCACCACCACTGGCTTGGGTTGGGTTATGGAGACGTCCATCATGTACAAATCGGTGCAATCAGGAAGGAAAACCTCCGGCTTAGGCAGGTAGGAGGGTGTGATATAGATACTAGGATTGTAGGATGCGACCCCAGTGTGGATGAAATTGATTCTTTTGGGTGGTGGAGCTTGGTTATGTGCGGGGAGAGGATTTGTAGTAACATTGGGTTTCTCAGGAGGTAAAATCACCCCATTATCAATGAGATCTTGGATCTCATGACGCAATCGAAAACACAGGTCGGTATCGTGACCGTGCTGCTGATGGAACGCACAATACTTGGCTGGATTGTAGGCAGCGGGGAGTCTTTCCGGTAGGGGTCGCGGCTCTAGGGGCTTCAGATGCCCTTTTCTGATCAAAACCCCCAAAGCTTTGGACAGGGGCATATAAAGTGGAGCGAAGGTTCTGGTATTTTTGGGAGGGTATTTGGCTGTTTGTGGGTTGCTTCCGGACGCACCGGAGAATGGTGTGGCTGCCATAGTTCTCGGGGAAGGGTTGGTGGTGACCATACTTACTTCGGAGGTCCTGGTAGTTGTAGCGCCACTCGGGCCTGCAGTAGTATTTCGATTGAAAGTTCTGCGGGGTTGCTCCCGGTCGTTATCAATCAGGCCTTGTTTTAAGGCATCCTCGATCTGCACCCCCATTTCATGCAGATCAGCAAAGGTAGGGAAGGGGATTACAATCATCTTTTGCATTAGCTTCGGCTGAAGATTGCGCACAATCATCTGAATCTGATCTTTGTCCGTGGGTCTTAAGGTCATCATCGAAGCCTTAGCCCGCCATCTGGTTACAAATTCTGAGAAACTCTCATTGGTTTCTTGTCTCGTTGTCTCGAGATCCCGGGTCGTGATCTCGATTTGTGTGTTATACGAGTACTGCAGGATGAAGGCCTCAGCCATCTCGTCCCAACTTCTCTTGACGTCATCCTCCAATTTTGCATACCATGCGGCCGCTACACCCGACAGGGTCCGGCCAAACAAAGACAGCTTCTGCAATCTATTGAGGCCCATTGGTCTTAGGACGTCTGAAAATAGTCGTAGGTGTACCATGGGATCCTCAGATCCGTCAAAACGATCAATTTGTGGCATTTTAAACCGATCTGGCAACGTCACGGCTGCGTCTGTGTATCCGTCTCCAATGTCCGGAATGGACTTCACACCTTGAGATTTCTTGAACAGCTTTTCAAGCTTACGCATTTTTAATGTCACGGGATCTACCTCGGACTCGAAGAGAGAATTCGATTGATTGATAGGAGTGGGTGCCTTGGATTGTTGAGGCAGAATCGGGGGTGGAGCCGGCCCCGTTGGGATGTCCGTATCTTCTTGGACATTCCTAGCGTTTGGCGTCTCTTCGGGTATCGAAACCCTTAGTGGAGGAGGGACTTGCTGTGAAGCTGACGCCCCAGTTTGCTGCTGCAATCTCACAATTAACTCCGCTTGCTCACTCATAACTGTGGCTTGTTGTTTAGCGAATTCTGCCTGTCGGACAGCATCCTCCTGCATCATTTTCATGCTTTCTTGGAGTTGGCGCACCATCTCTTCTAAACTAGCCATGCTGCTCTGTTCTAACTGAATTGTCGGTATATGTTCCCCTTCTGTGGGTGAAACAGGATCCTGATCCCTACTGTACACAGGTGGGGTAGACAAAGCCCTCTGTACTGATTGTTAAACCGATGCCCTCTGCCTAGTTGCCCTCCGTTTAGTAACCGGGGGTAGAGAGTGGTACACTGGTTGTCCGTCTATCAGATCTTCAGATCGATGGAGCCGACGACCTCTGATCTAGAATGCTTGGGGAATATCTACCGGGTTGGAAGCAATGATGCTAAACTACCTAGCAAAAAGATAAATAAAGCAGTAAATAAACTAACAACCGGATAGCATAACGACATAAAATAAACATATAATACACAGTTGGTTATTCATAATACATAGTCGGTAAGCCGAACACACTGTTCCTTGATACTGATCACTGTTCCCAAAAATCTCTGTTCTCAAAACTGAACCTGATACCGGCGGATAACTGATTCTCATAAACTGATGCTGATACCCTCAGGCCTAATACTCAATCTTGCAAACTGATATGCACGTTCCTGTAGAGCAACACTCTAAAAGCACATAGCAAGTAAAGAGAGCCAAAACACCCCTATGTTGGGGGAGGGTTTCCCTGTCCTATTTTGTCAGGAGCTAGGGTTTCACTATGCACGCAGCGGTTCTCAAACAACCTAACATCGGGTAAGCAGCCTGTCCTAACTTGGAATGGTCACTATGGATCCGAATATGCACTAGGTCGAATGGTCGAAAAGGGTGCCCCGGTAAACCGGGGTTTGTGTTCCCATGCTGTCAGAGCCCATAACCGGTCAGCCTTATGGTCATGCCTTGACAAGACAAGCCTCCGGCAAACCATTCAGGAATGGCAGATGGCAAACACTGTGTTCCTAGGCGCACCAATGCAAATGCAATGCAAAGAGACACAAATGAAGTCAAAATGGGATATCACGAGTTCGAGTCAAGCTCTCTAATTTCCCCAGCAGAGTCGCCAGAAACTGTAGACGCGCCCGCGTGGGGCCCTCGCTACTACAGTTCGGACTCGATTCGTGTCACGGTTCTTAATCTTGAACCAAAGAGTCCAAATCTGGCAAATCGTTTTGAGAAAACAGATTTTATGAAAAAAGTGCCAAACATGGACTGCTTTGCCAGATACAGAGTCGCCACCTAAATATTTTTTATGGGGGAATTTAGGAAACCCTGACTCGGTGCCGAAGGCCACATGTCCGTCATTACCAAAGTTGTCTTGGCTCGGGAGCTTGGGTACGATCGGGGAAGGTTAGCTATGAGCACCCCCTTTCGCCCAGTCCGAAGACCGGCCTCTACTAACCATGATATCCAATTTTGAAAACGTTATGTGTTCTTATTCTGGTTATTAGCCTAGAATTACTATGTTATGCGCATAGCAAACAAGTATAGACTAGATTGCCTAATTTGGAAAGAAACATTGCATATCCGTTTGTTTTGAAAAGTGCTTTGGAATTTGCTACTCGCAAGTAGGCTAAAACACGGATTTCAACGAGTTTTTCCAACTCAAACAATCCAACCTTCACCCACTGGCATTCAAACAGTTTATCACATAAGCTTCTAGCCGCATGGTAAGTATACTATCATGGCAACATTCACACGCATGCGGTATGCTAAAGCATAAATACTTACATCGTACTCCATGCCAAAACAACAAACTAGTTAGCAAACATGCGTGTCCTAGTCCATGTCAAGTTGACTAATGCAACACATGCAAGATGCAATTAGAGTAGGCTCGGCTAACCTAAATATGGCACATGAAATGCAACCAATTGATTCACGTATTCAATTTGGAATTTGAAATACAAATGCAGTTAGCATGATGTACCGAGCCTAATGCATGCAATACAAATGCATGAATGCACGCATGCATAGCATAAGGTATGCTAATTTCAAAAATGCCCTAATCTACCATCTTAAGCAGGTAAATAAAAGGGAAGAAAGAAGTGGGGATTGGAAGACATACACACACTCACCCACACTTATTACAGATTTGCCCTCGCTCGGAGGATACAAATAAATATTACAGTCCAAATAATAAGCAAATAAAATTATTACAGAATTTCTAATTTGCTTAATAGGAAGAATGCAAAAAGAAAGGAAAGGGATGGCCGCAGCCTCTGCCTCGGGATGCGCGAATGATGCATGCTCGAAACCCGGCTCGCCTGGAAAACCCGTACCACATCACTGCCACCTCTGTTTATATTGCCCTGCTTCTCTGAAAATTTTCAAAGCCCTAGGACAGGTTCCTTGCATGCTGCAGAGTACCACTGGCTAGGGGGAATTCTCACCGGCAGTGCACAATTTCCACCGGCCATTTTTGGATCTATCGGCTGTAAACAGATTGCCGGCCGGCGTAGAATTATGTCGGTCGGCAAAAACCTCCTGCAGAAGACAGTTTTGACAGCAAACAGAGGACAGACAGTATGGCATGGGATTTCAGGCACATGTAAGCATGGTCATGCTTCCTATCATGCTTTGAATTCAGGGAAGCATAGCCCTCGATCTTCGAGCCATCAATGGTGCATGATAGCCCAAGGGATCAAGTTTGCCACTTGATGTAAAGATGCATGCAACATAAAAATGAGGACCAAAGCCTTATCATGTCGAAGTCAAAGGCCCCGGAGACCGAAAGTTAAGGCGCGTTACATCACTTATGGTATGAACGCCCCTTAACCTTCAACACTTGGTTTGACACCCCAAACCAAGTAGTGCAATGCATGTTATGCAAACATGGCTCAAAATGCAACAATGAGATGGAAATGCAAAGCATGCCAAATGTTATGTAACTAGTATGGCAAGTATGCAATGCTAGGCATGCGAAATGCAATGCGAATACAAACAATTTAAGCAATGGGACCAAAATATTACAACACTTAATGAAGCAATCATGCAATGGTCATGAGACAAGCATGCAAGGGGGCCTCAAACCATAAAGGGGCAGACCTTAATCCACCCCAAGACAGCGGCCAAAAGTGCCTAAAAGGGTGGACAAAAACCTATGTCGACAAGCAATCCAATGGTCCCAAGGCTAAGGCGCAAAAAGGGCCACTTCACTTCCAACAACAAGACCAATCATGGCATGATTTAGACAAGTAAAAACAGAATTTTTACAGGCAAAATAGGACTCCAAACCCTCCTAATATGGCAGCTAAAGTGGCTCCAAAGAGATGTGTGCACCAAGGCTCATATCTAGGCATAAAAGGGCACACCCTCAAGGCATGGAAGAGGTCACAAATGCAAGCATACAAGCATGATTTATGGACTGAAATGGGGTCCTAAATGATGCCAAATCATGAGGATGATCATAGTTATGCATGGTAGAGGTCAAAATGCTCAAAGCTTACAAGCCAAAACATAAAGAGACGACATCAAACTATGCAAGCATGGCTAAAATGAAGGGCCAACAGACCTTAAACATGGTAAGACAATGCGAAAACCTTCATGAAACTAAGCCTACACATGCAAGAATCATGGCCTAAACACAAGGTGCCTTTCTAGGCCAAAAGGAGCAATGCAAAGCAAGTATTTTAAGCATGCAAAGAGGTATAAATCCGACCAAAAATAGAGATTACATATGACCTAAAAACACCTAAAAAGTTCTGAAATAAGGCAAAAATCAAGCAAGCATGCATGTTACCCTTTAAGGCAAAATGCAAGGAAATAAGACAATGAAGGGAGAGGGGTGTCCCTCCCCTATGCAAGACTTCAAACCACCTTCCTTACCACTGAAAATCAACTGGTTTTTAGTGGTGAAAAGACCAACACACTCAAGCAAACAAGGCCTCACAAGGGAAGCACAAAAGGGGCCAAATAAAGCCTAATAAGGTGAGTTTGCACTCAAACCACAAAACAACCTCAATGAAAGTTCTAAAGCATGGAAATGTAAGCCTTTTTTATGTTATGCACAAAAGCTAAATCAGCAAGCAAGATAGGTAAAAAAAACTATTGCAAGTTTGGGGAATCTAAAGTAAAGTGCTCACCCTTGAAGATCCTTTGAAGAACAAATGGTCCAGCCCTCTTCTTTTGATCAAAATCAGTCCAAAAGCTCAAGAATCAACCCCCCAAGTCCCTCAATCTAGGAGCTAGGTGTAATAGTGTGTTTAATGGTGCAAAAGTAAGGTAAAATCACACTTTTAGGCCAAGAAACACACACAAAGGAGGAGAGAGAGGGAGATATAGAGATAGGGTGTATCTATCTATGGAAGCTCTGGTTTTTGCCTTCAAAGTTTCTAACCTAGAGCCATGAGGAGGCTTGTCCTTGTATAGAACTCCCTCTTGCAAAGCTTATACAACAAGCTTGCTTAGAGGGAGATCCCTCCATACACGTGTATGGAGGGAGGCAGAGTTGGTGCCAGCTATCAAAGCTGGCACAAAATATCTACATAAAGTAGATGAACACTGGTCGGCTGCCCAAAAATGTCATTTTGACAAAAAAGAGTGCCGACCGACAACAAAATGTGCCGATCGGCAGAAAAGATTGCCGATGGAAGCAAAAACTAGCCAGTGGCCTCTAGCCACTGCCGGTGGTGTGTGGGGATGTCTCACAAGGCATTCCCTCCCCTTCCAAGGCAAAACACAAGTATTTGGTGTGAAACCAGACACTAAACAGTCAAGTTCGGAGATCCTGAGGCAAGGCGTGTAGCCGAGACCTCCGGGAACTCCAAACGAACACAAACATGGATAATCACCGAGTGTTCAAACGGTGACGTCCAAGTCTTGAGGACGGTCAAAAATGGGGTGTCTACACTTAGCTGGTCAGAATTTCTCGCTCGCTTGGCCTCAGAGTCGACTCTCACACGTTCCTCTGTCGCTCGCGATGCCTCAAAATCAGCCCTTTGAAAGGCTACCATAGACTTGTTCTTCTCATTGTCAATTTTGACTTTCAAGAAACCGATCTGTTTTATGGCGTCATGTTGATGACGGCCAATTTCGGCTATCTTGCCCACCGTCTACAAAATAAGGAAATAGGGTTACAGCAAACAAATAAGAAAAATATATATCTATTTAGTTGAAAGACTGTAGATAAGACAAGTGGTGTACCAATAAGGCCAATTGAACGGCTAAAGCAATCAGCATTAGGTCTGGCTCCGTCCGAAATGCGGCTCTGTCAACCGGCAGGGATATTGAGGAGGCCATGCTCAAGGCCACAGCTAGGTCCTTCAAAGCCGATGCATCAGAGGCAATCGGCATATTCCTTATCATTGGTTGAACAGTGAACGAACAACCAAGTTTGATTCCTTAACGCACGGCCATTTGTCGCTTTGGTCCTCACCCTGGACGGCTTCTTGCTCGACAGGGCACTTTTCCCCCCTATGCCCAGCCTCATCCCCTCGTTCTGCCTACTCTGTCGTGGCCATTTTAGTCTGTGCCGTCTCTTCCACAATAACAGGCAGAGAGGATTCAACGACCGCGACGCGTGGAGTTTTTGATCGGGCGACCTCGGCTCCCTTCTGAGCGGCCATCCTTTCAGTATTTTTTTTACTGGCAAGTTGAGTAAGCGACTCCACAGCCATATTCTCAGTATAGGCACCGAGAAGGTCTCCTAAGTCTGTAAAAATGTCTTCAAATGAGAAGTCCCTCAGCCCAATGTAGACGGAGGGTTGGACGAATTGAGTCCGGCTTCCTCAAAGGCCAAGTTAAGAGCCTCATCCACCTCGGCTTCCAACTGATTCGGGTCCTCGATGACCTCATCGGTTGCTTGTTCTTCCACGTGTCCCGAATCAAAGTCCTCCAAACCAATTTGCCTTAGGTTTTTGAAATTGGGAAAGATAAGGGTCGTAGCATGCTCTTCGCCTCTGGGAATTGGAATGTGGTCTGCCGCCGAAAATGTTGCATAAGTTGGCTTGTACCGTAGGAGAATATGGTCCGTCCTCCCTTGTTTCTGAAGGCTTGGATGGCCAACGAACTATAGTGCGATTTTAATTTCAGCAAGCACAGCATCGTTGGCTAAAGCCAACACTTTTTCAAATCGTTGCTTGCATGAACAAAACGGTTAGTACATGGAAGAAAATCCAAATACATGTATGATAATAAAAAAAAAGAAATAATGAAAATAAGTTATACGGCCACCTGGTTCCCCTTTTCGCCTAGGCACAGGATCTAGGCGATCTTCACCCTCGCCGAATTCCCAGTTACCTCGGACAACGACCATTACGTCGTCAACACACTTGCCAGAGCTGGCAAGCATAGTCAGTAAGTGATGATCGGTATCCTTGGCCTTGAGAAAATAGCGTCCCAGCCGGCCAGTAGACTTGGCTAAGGCATAGCAATGCCGAATAGCAGGTATACCTAGGTTAATCCTAAGGCAACAATTCAACTCTATAATCCCTATTATGATTCAGAAAAAATTTACGTTGGGTTGGGAAGGGATTAGACCCCAATGTCGAAGGACGACCCTTAAAAATGGGTGGAGGGGAAAATGGACTCCACCTTCATCAATCGATAGAAGAGGGAAGATGATTGTACTCTCATCAGTCCTCTCCATATCAGTGGTGTTGTTTGCCACGAGTGACAAGTGGACATCGTCGGTGATGGAATAATGGCGTTGGAGGCCGAAAATTTGACTCGTAGAAAGGATTTCTTTCAAATGTTTTACCATCCTAGCCAGCCACAGGACTATACGAAGCTAAAAATAAACGGGGAAATGAGGTTCAAAGCAAAAGAGAAGAAAATTTATAAGAAGCAGAAGAAATAATGAGAGACAAGTGGAAGTTGCAGAAGTCGCGAAATAGAGGTATATCGAAAGCCAAACTAAAAGCTTTGAGTATTCAAAAAGAACTCACACATGAAGGGACAACCTAGTTTCAAATCGCATTAAATGAGGGACGCATTCGAAGAGGCAGGAAGATGTAATAATGCCTAAAAAGCATCTACTCTGACATATGTTGGGATGAGGTTTGCCACCATTCTTTCTCTGACTTCCCAAATTAAAAACCAAAAATGCTGAATAACTGGCGTTAATAGGATGTTTTAGGGGCAATTATGGGAGCCGAATATTTCGGGGGGATAAGGCCGGATACAGCTATGAGATTAGTCAAGGACGGAATATGTATTTGGCATTGGTTCTGGTCAACCACAGAGTCAAATAGTATAATCGGCATTCCATCTAGCAGAGCAAGAGTCGAGTATATAGGCATACAATGGGTCAAGGATGGGCTCGACCCTAAGGCCCAAAGGAAAGAATATAAATAGAGGAGCATCAGCCAGAGAAAGGCATGTGAGAACAAGTAAGTTTAACTTAAGATATAAGCAACCAAGAGAGTATATATTGACTTATCCATCAGAGTGCTAATTCTGACACCCCTGATCGGAGTGTTCATTCTTTTTTAGGTGACTAGCTGAGGATCTCAACTGTCTCATTGGATCCAAAGAGTATTTCCAAACTCCTCCACAGTAGTATCATAATAATCATAAAATTGATCCAAAAGACAATTCAAAAGATAATACCGACATTTATACTCATTTGTGTTGTATTTCTTAACTTTTTTCAAGATGAGCGGCATACTCCTCGTTGATCATCTCTTTAATGGGGACTTTGTTCGGGTTTTTCTGGGTCAGAATATAGGCCACCTTGAGGAGACTGAGGTAGAAAAGCACCTTGCCTTTCCATCTCTTGAAATAGGCTCCCTTGAACTGGAAGGGCTTGTTAAGATTGCCGGTATTCTCATTGGGTGTCTCCAATATTGGCTCCATGAATTTTACTGTTTGAATCTTCTTAAAATTGTTGGTGATAATTACAAATAAAACACCAGAAAATAGAAATAAAAAAAATTACAATAACTATTGTAGGGGCTGAGGTGCAAGAAATTCACTCTCTTTAAGGAAATTCAATCCCTCTACGGCTAGGCAAAGCCTCACACCGATGCAGCAGAAAAAACCATGACTTGTCCCCCCCAAGATACAACAGCCCGACTAAATCGTATGGTTCACCAATACTGCACAATTGGTTAAACCCAAAGCATCATCACATACACCTTTTATTTCTTTGCCTGATAATCTTTCAAATAGGAAACTTGAGCTACCGGTAAGAAAGGTGAAAGGCTCAATTTATAGGAGAGGAAAGCTTGGTCACCAAGAAAGGGATTAACTTGGAGGAAAAGTATAGGAGAGGAAATTGGTGGGAAATTTTCCTGGAGGTGAGGAAACTCGGTGGGAAATTTCCTTGGAGGCTTGGTGGATAAGAATGAAGGCTTGACTTGAAGACATGACTTGGAGGCATGGTAGGCAAGTTTTCTTGGAGGAAAAGAAAGGATTAACAAGTTATTTGGAGTCCAATCACATAATATAATCTATAATACATTATAATATTAAAAGATCTGCTAACAAAACCTCTTATTTCCTTCATAGAATTGGAATTCTCACAGGAAATGCAAATCTTGGCCGTGCTTTTTGTCATAATAAGGTTGAAGCTGTGGAACATATTTTGGTCCACCGCCTTTTTGTGTGGCTGCTTTGGTCAGCCATTATCCACTGGTAGGGATTGCAGTGGGTGATTCCAGGATCTACGCATAGTTTGTTGGAATGGTGGTCTGGATGTGGAATGCAAAAGCTGGAGAAGAAAATCTGGATGGTATTTCCTTCGGCCACTCTCTGGTCCACATGGAAGCACAGAAATGACTGTGTTTTTAATGGTTCTCAACCAAATTTGGAAGCTTTGTGTGAATTAGTGAAGGTTAGAGTTGCTATGTGGTTCAAAGCATCAAAACTCCAGGTGGATTTCTCTATAAATGATTTGGTCTTTAATCTGCCTTAGGTGAAATATTGTATCAAGAATGGACGTCGAAGGTTTTAGCTCAAGTCTGGTGTTTTTCGGCCTCATCAATTTGCTGGGCTACTGACTGGAGTTCAAAACAATAGTTCACTGATTTTTGCTGAGTTTGTAGAATGACTAAAGGGATGTCGTATAGTTCATGGGAATTTCAAGGAGTGTTGTTCTAAGGTAACGCAGTTCAAGGAGCAAAACAGCAGTTCACTGATCTGTGCCGGTTTCTTTTTTAGTTGTAGGCAATACAGGTTCAAGGCTGATGGTTTGTGCTGGGTTTTCTCTGGTCTGTGCTGGTCTTTCTTTGGTTCTCTTTGCTATTGCTCTGTTTGCTTTGTTGTTGATAGTTCATGGTTGTGTAGGTAGTTCATGGTTGTGTTTCTCTCTGTTTGCTCTTTGTTGTTTTTGCTGCGGGAGGTTGTTGCTCTGCTAGTTGGTTTTGCTGGAGGTTTGTGGCTGCCTATTTGTTCTGCTGTTGGTGATCTTTGTGGTTGCCTTTTGTTTTCTATTTTTTCTTCTTTTGCTTGTTGTTGGTCTCTCACCAACTAGAGCTTGGAGCTTTTTCTAGCTCCAAGCTCCTCTTTATTGACGTTATCTTTCATACTTCGGATGTCCCCATCAATAAAGATATTGTTTTGCCGATCAAAAAATAAAAATAAAAAAATTACCAGGTCCCATGTTTTTTTTTTAATTTCGTTCATGTGATTTCAGTGTCTAATGCAATGCTTTTGATCAACAATTTATATTTGCTCAGCCCTTTCGTATGATTCCTTCCTTGTCCATCGTAGATATTTTTATCCTTTTTGTTTTGTCCTTTGAGTGTTGCATTCGTTTACTTTAATGATGCTTTGTATTATGATTTTTTTTAAAGTGAGGCAGAAAAAGAAAAAGAAGAAGACGGCATTGAAGAAGTGTTGATAATTGGTTTACCGAACAATTTCTCCAACTTTTCCCACAACCCTTTAGCAATTCTGAAGTATTTTACTTCTTTACATATGCCTTCGGTAAGTGTGGCTCGGATCCATTTCTGTAACAGATCGTCTGATATTTTTCAAGACTTGTAATTCTCACTCTCAGAGTCCTTTTCAGGTGGAGCCTCAATAGTGCCGTTGATGAAACCAACCAAGCCTTGTTCTTCAGTGAGGTTGTGCATTTGTTCTCTCCATTGTTGGTAATTGTTTCCGGTGAAACCAGTGAGATTGTTGTCGATTGAGATTTTCTCTTCGAGGATCAATTGTCCGATACAATGGAGATTGGGAAAAATTATGTGTTTTAAATAGTTTGATCATCTAGGATAATTGATTAATAATTTTGAATAGGAAAAGTAAAATAAAATGTATTCTAACCGTTGGTTTATGTGTGACTGTTACTGGGTTCAAAAGGCGTTCAAAAGGCCGTAGGCAGTGAGTGAATATGTGATATTGTGTTCGTACGGTAGAGATTGGAGTATAGTGTGGTCTAAATTGCAAATTAATTTTTTTGAGTAAAATTTATAAGATTGTAATATTAATAAAATTATTATAAAAAACTATCATGTCGTAAATAAAATTAAGTTATTTAAATTGAAATAATAAAAATAAAAAATGAAATTTAGATCAAATTAAAAAGATAAAAAAATAAATAATTAACCCATAATTGTTTTGGTTTTTTCGAAAACATGCAACATAGTTATCAATGATTGAAGATATAGGGCCTGGTAATAGAAAAATCAGAATACGTAAGCACCGTATACGTGAAAAACCTTCATTTGGAAAGAAACATTTTCGTTCGGTACTTCCTTTTCTAGCAATTAACTGTGTGGATCTACTTGAATGGAAAGGTTTTAGATGCTCCTATAGTATTTTTTTTATTTTGCTATTTTAATAGGCACATTATACTTGAATTTTTGTAATTTGTCTTTTTTATTAATTAAGTTTTTATAATTTTAATTATATTAACGGGTAAAATAAAATTGTTCATTCACTCTCCACAAAGTAATTAAAGGGCGGCATTCTTTATAACTTTTTAACTGTAATCAATTAGATTAAATTGATAATATATAAAAAAATTAAAAGATAAAATTGACACAATTTTGAAATTTCATGAATCAAATTAATACATGCCAGTTCTTGATTTCCCTTTGCTTTACCTTTTCTTCTCTTCCTAAATATCTCCTCTAATCCTCAATCCAAACATACATGAGTGGAAACGAAGTCGATTAGAGACTTGGGGGAAATTTCAAATAAAGCTCCTTTATATATCTGAATAGTTTATCATATTTATTAATTTTTAAATTGTAAAATTTATTATTTAATTTTTGTTTTTATTTTTATACATATTTACTATTACAATTAAGATGAGTTTGTTGCCTTTAATAATTTCTTACATATTTAGCTCTTCCCAACACCCAAAATAATGCAACATTTGATTGTGAACTATCCACCCAAAAAATTGGGCTATTTCCTATTTTTGAATTAAAATTACAGTACTATATATCCATTGTTACGCTATTTTGATAACAAGTTCTATTTAATTCTATAACGACATTAGCTTATTCCTTTTTATTATTATTATTATTATTATTATTATTATTAAAAATAGAAGTTGCAAAAAATTAACAATGGAAGTTCGTTCAACAAACCATTGTACCTTAACGATCTATTTGAAGAATAAATAAAAAAGGAAGTTTAATAGAAAACTAAATTGGATAAAAATGGAAGTCGAATAAAAATATAATTGGAACTTGCATAAAATTAACAGTGGAAGTTCATTCAAGAAACCACTATACCTTAACGATCTATTTGGAAATTAAAAAAAAAAAAGAAAAGAAAGCTGAATAGAAAAAGAAATTGAATAAAAATGAAAGTCGAATAAAAATAAAAATGGAAGTTCATTCAAGAAAACACTATACCTTAACGATCTTTTTTGAAATTAAATAAAAAAGAAGTTGAGGAGGAAAGAAAATTGAATAAAAATTGAAATTGAATAAAAATAAAAATGGAAGTTGCATAAATTTAACAATGGAAGTTCATTCAAGAAACCACTATACCTTAACGATCTATTTGAAAATTAAATAAAAAAGGAAGTTGAATAGAAAAAGAAATTGAATAAAAATGAAAATGGAATAAAAATAAAAATAAAAATGGAACTTGCATAAAATTCAAAATAGAAGTTCATTCAAGAAACCACTATACCTTAAGGTTCTATTTGGAAATTAAATAGAAAAGGAAGTTCAATAGAAAAAGAAATTGAATAAAGAAGGAAGTTGAATAAAAATTAAATTGAAAGTTGCATAAAATTAAAAATGGAAGTTCATTCAAGAAACCACTATACCTTAACGATCTTCTTTAAAATTAAATAAAAAATGAAGCTGAATAGAAAAGGAAATTGAATAAAAATGGAAGTTGTGTAAAATTAACAATGGAAGTTCATTGAAAAACCACTATACCTTAACGATCTATTTGGAAATTAAATAAAAAATGAAGTCGAATAGAAAAGTAAAATGGATAAAAATGGAAGCTGAATAAAAATAAAAATGGAAGTTGCATAAAATTACAAATGGAAGTTCATTCGAGAAACCACTATACCTTAACGATCTACTTGGAAATTAAATAAAAAATGAAGTTGAATAGAAAAAGAAATTGAATAAAAAATGGAAGTTACGTAAAATTAACAACGGAAATTCATTCAGGAAACCATTATACCTTGACGATTTATTTGGAAATTAAATAAAAAAGGAAGTTGAATAGAAAAGTAATTGGATAAAAATGGAAGTTGAATAAAAATAAAAATGGAAGTCGCATAAAATTAAAAATGGAAGTTCATTCAAAAAATCACTATACCTTAAAGATCTATTTGGATATTAAATAAAGAATGAAGTCGAGCAGAAAAGGAAATTGAATAAAAATGAAAGTTGCATAAAATTAAAAATGGAAGTTACATGAAATTAACAGTGGAAGTTCATTGAAGAAAACATTATACCTTAACGATCTATTTGGAAATCAAATAAAAAAGAAAGTTGAATAGAAAAGGAAATTAAATAAAAATGGAAGTTGAATAAAAATAAAAATGGAAGTTCATTCAAGAAAACATTATACATTAACGATCTTTTTTGAAATTAAATAAAACACGAAGTTGAGGAGGAAAGAAAATTGAATAAAAATTGAAGTTGAATAAAAATAAAAATAGAAGTTGCATAAATTTAACAATGGAAGTTCATTCAAGAAACCACTATACCTTAACGATCTATTTGGAAATTAAATAAAAAAAGAAGTTGAACAGAAAATGAAATTGAATAAAAATGGAAGTGGAATAAAAATAAAAATGGAACTCGCATAAAATTCAAATAGAAGTTCATTCAAGAGACCACTATACCTTAACGTTCTATTTGGAAATTAAATCGAAAAGGAAGTTGAATAGATAAGGAAATTGAAGAAAGAAGGAAGTTGAATAAAAATTAAATTAAAAGTTGCACAAAATTAAAAATTGAAATTCATTCAAGAAACCACTATACCTTAACGACCTTCTTGGAAATTAAATAAAAAATGAAGTTGTATAGAAAAAAGAAATTGAATAAAAATGGAAGTTGCGTAAAATTAACAATGGAAGTTCATTTAAGAAACCGCTATACCTTAACGATCTAAGTGGAAATTAAATAAAAACGGAAGTTGAATACCAAAGTAAATTGAATAAAAATAGAAGGTGAATAAAAATAAAAATGGAAGTTCATTCAAGAAAGCACTATACCTTAACGATATATTTTGAAATTAAATAAAAAAAGAAGTTGAGGAGAAAAGAAAATTGGATAAAAACTGAAGTTGAATAAAAATAAAAATGGAAGTTGCATAGAATTAACCCTGGAAGTTTATTCAAGAAACCACTATACCTTATCTATATATTTGGAAATTAAATAAAAAAGAAAAATGAAAGTTTATTCAAGAAACCACTTCACCTTAACGATTTATTTGGAAATTAAATAAAAAAAGTAGTTGAATAGAAAATGAAATTAAATAAAAACGGAAGTAGAATAAAAATAAAAAAAGAAGTTGTACAAAAGTAAAAATGGAAGTTCATTCAAGATACCACTATATCTTAACGATCTATTTGGAAATTAAATAAAAAAAGGAAGCTAAATAGCAAAGGAAATAGAATAAAAATGAATGTTGAATAAAAATAAAAATGGAAGTTGCATAAAATTAAAAATAGAAGTTCATTCAAGAAACCTCTAAACCTTAACGATCCATTTGGAAATTAAATAAAAGAGGAAATTGAATAGAAAAGAAAATTGAATAAAAATGGATGTTGAATAAAAATAAAAGTGGACGTTGTATCAAATTAAAAATGGAAGTTCATTCAAGAAACCACTATACATTAACGATCTACTTCGAAATTAAATAAAAAATGAAGTTGAATAGAAAAAAAAAATGAATAAAAATAAAAGTTCATTCAAGAAACCATTATACCTTAACGATCTATTTGGAAATTAAATAAAAAAGAAAGTTGAATAGAAAAGTAAATTGGATAAAAATGTAATTTGAATAAAAATAAAAATGGAAGTTGCATAAAATTAAAAATGGAAGTTCATTCAAGAAACCACTACACCTTAACGATCTATTGGAAATTAAATAAAAAAATGATGTTGAATAGAAAAGGAAATTGAATAAAAATGGTATTTGCAAAAAATTAACAATGGAAGTTCATTCAAGAAATCATTATTACTTAACGATCTATTTGGAAATTAAATAAAAAAAGAAGTTGAATAGAAAAGTAAAATGAATAAAATTTTAGTTGAATAAAAATAAAAAAAGATGCTACGTAAAATTAAAAACGGAAGTTCATTCAAGAAACCACTATATCTTAACGATCTATTTGGAAATTAAATAAAAAAGAAACTGAAAAAAAATGGAAGTTGAATAAACATAAAACCGGAAGTTGCGTAAAATTAAAAATGGAAGTTTATTCAAGAAACCACTATACCTTAACGATCTATTTGGAAATTAAATAAAAAAGGAAATTGAATAGAAAAGTAAATTGAATAAAGATGGAAGTTGAATAAAAATATAATTGGAAGTTGCATAAAATTAAAAATGAAAGTTCATTCAAGAAACTATTATACCTTAACGATCTACTTAGAAATTAAATAAAAAATGAAATTGAATAGAAAAGGAAATTGAATAAAAATGGAAGTTGCATAAAATTAACAATGGAAGTTCATTCAAGAAATCATTATACCTTAACGATCTATCTGCAAATTAATTAAAAAATGAAGTTGAATAGAAAAATAATTGGATAAAAATGAAAGTTGAAAAAAAATAAAAGTGGAAGTTGCATAAAATTAACAATGGAACTTCATTCAAGAAACCATTATACCTTAACGATCTATTTGGAAATTAAATAAAAACGGAAGTTGAATAGAAAATGAAATTGAATAAAAATGGAAGTTGAATAAAAATAAAAATGAAAGTTCATTCAAGAACGCATTATACCTTAACGATATATTTTGAAATTAAATAAAAAAAGGAAGTTGAGGAGAAAAGGAAATTGACTAAAAACTGATGTTGAATAAAAATAAAAATGAAAATTGCATAGAATTAATCATGGAAGTTTATTCAAGAAACCACTATACCTTAACTATCTATTTGGAAATTTAATAAAAAAGAGAGTTGAATAGAAAAGGAAATTGAATAACAATGGAAGTTGAATAAAAATAAAAAAAGAAGTTGTACAAAATTAAAAATGAAAGTTCATTCAAGAAACCCCTATATCTTAACGATATATTTAGAAATTAAATAAAAAAAGGAAGTTGAATAGTAAAGGAAATTGAATAAAAATGCAAGTTGATTAAAAAGAAAAATGGAATTTTCATAGAACTAAAAATGGAAGTTCACTTAAGAAACCACTAAACCTTAACGATCTATTTGGAAACGAAATAAAACAGGAAATTGAATAGAAAAGGAAATTGAATAAAAATGGATGTAGAATAAAAATAAAAATGGACGTTGCATAAAATTAAAAATGGTAATTCATTCAAGAAACCACTATACCTTAACGAACTATTTGGAAATTAAATAAAAAAAGGAAGCTGAATAGAAAAGTAAATTGGATGAAAATGGAATTTGAATAAAAATAAAAATAGAAGTTGCATAAAATTAACAATGGAAGTTTATTCAAGAAACCACTATACCTTAACGATCTATTTGGAAATTAAATAAAAAATGATGTTGAATAGAAAAGGAAATTGAATAAAAATGGTAGTTGCAAAAAATTAACAATGGATGTTCATTCAAGAAACCATTATTACTTAACGATCCATTCAGAAATGAAATAAAAAAGGAAGTTGAATAGAAAAGTAAATTGAATAAAAATTGAAGTTGAATAAAAATAAAAATAGAAGTTGCGTAAAATTAAAAACAGAAGTTCATTCAAGAAACCACTATACCCTAACGATCAATTTGGAAATTAAATAAAAATGAAACTGAAAAAAATGGAAGTTGAATAAAAATAAAAACGGAAGTTGCGTAAAATTAAAAATGGAAGTTTATTCAAGAAACCACTAAACCTTAACGATCTATTTGGAAATTAAACAAAAGAGAAAATTGAATAGAAAAAGAAATTGCATAAAAATTGATGTTGAATAAAAATAAAAATGGACGTTGCATAAAATTAAAAATAGATGTTCATTCAAGAAACCACTATACCTTAACGATCTATTTGGAAATTAAATAAAAAATGAAGTTGAATAGAAGAGAAAATCGAATAAAAATAGAAGTTTATTCAAGAAACCACTGTATCTTAAGGATCTTCTTGGAAATTAAATAAAAATTAAAGTTGAATAGAAATGGAAATTGAATAAAAATGGAAGTTGCATAAAATTAACAATGGAAGTTCATTCAAGAAACTGCTATACCTTAACAGGCTATTTGGAAATTAAATAAAAAATGATGTTTAATAGAAAAGGATATTAAATAAAAATAGAAGTTGCAAAAAATTAGCAAAGGAAGTTCATTCAAGAAACCATTATTACTTAACGATCTATTTCGAAATTCAATAACAAAGGAAGTTGAATACCAAAGTAAATTGAATAAAAATTGAAGTTGAATAAAAATAAAAATGTAAGTTGCGTAAAATTAAAAACGAAAGTTTATTGAAAAAACCACTGTACTTTAACGATCTATTTTGAAATTAAATAAAAAAAGAAATTGATTAAAAACGAAATTGAAAAAAAAAACGGAAGTTGCATAAAATTAAAAATGGAAGTTCATTTAAGAAACCACTATATCTTAACGATTTATTTGGAAATTAAATAAAAAAGGAAATCGAATAAAGATGGAAGTTAAATAAAAATAAAATTGGAAGTTGCATAAAATTAAAAATGGAAGTTCATTTAAGAAACCACTTTATCTTAACGATTTATTTGGAAATTAAATAAAAAAGGAAGTTGAACAGAAAAGGAAATTGAATAACAATGGAAGTTGAATAAAAATAAAAAAGGAAGTTGTATAAAATTAAAAATAGAAGTTCATTCAAGAAACCACTATATCTTAACAATCTAGTTGGAAATTAAATAAAAAAAGAAATTGAATAGCAAAGGAAATTGAATAAAAATGGAAGTTGAATAAAAATAAAAATGGAAGTTGCATAAAATAAAAATGGAGGTTCATTCAAGAAACCATTAAACCTTAACGATCTGTTTGGAAATTAAATAAAAGAGAAAATTGAATAGAAAAGGAAATTGAATGAAAATGGATGTTGAATAAAAATAAAAATGGACTTTGCATAAAATTAAAAATGGAAGTTCAGTCAAGAAACCTGTAACGCCCTCAAAAAAAATACATAAAACCCATCTCTTTGGACATGCATTAATACAAAGAAACCAACCATCTTTCCATTAATCTGAGTAGTTCTTACAAAGTATTACATGTTAACAACAAAAGCAAATGCCCTACAGGCTTACAGCTTTCCAAGTTAACACTTGGTTACAAAAAGAAGAGTGCTAACTCAATGCATATTAAGCCCTTGGCTTGAATTTACATCTAATACTTCAAAAGAAAGCAAATAACAAAGCAGTCTGTCTGCCTCTAGCCTCCCAAGCTATGTCCTTGGAGGTGGCATGCTACCTGTACCTGAAAATGATGTCCCATAAAGGATGAGCCACAGCCCAGTAGAAATACACTAAACCAGCCATGAACAATGACTAAAAGATTAGTAGTTAATAGATGGTCAACACAGATACATCCACATATATCACATTTCGATTTCATGACATTAAGTCCATGTTACATTTCATTTCCCATGTCTTTTCCAACTTTGAGTTTGAAAACAAGGCTTAACACCTAGCCAAATAACTTAATGAGATTTAGACTCATCTTTAAAACACTTTCAAAATTCATGAGGGATACACATTTTAATGCTGTATCAATAACACATAAGCCATTCCCACACTTTGCGAAAGATACACATTTCGGTGCTGTATCAACATAACATAGAATCACTTCTATACCTCACAATTGATAACAATATACATTTTAGTGCTATATCAAATCAATTCAAACACTTCCACAATCAACACTTGATACAAATTGTAGCGCTGTATCAATGTCACACAAAATCCAGTTTAGAGGTCCATCCCCTATCTTCCCCTAAACCGTGAAGTACATCCCCTATCTCCTCCCACACAACACATGTATATAAACATAGATCATATACAATCAATCAATACATAGAATTAATGTATTAATCCAGTTGCTATATTCAATAGCATACTCAATCGATTAGTTTTAGTTTGCCTAATTATCATGCAGTGTCTACAACAATCAAGACTATCCTCCACCGATAGCCTAAAGCAGTTATTTCTATACTGAAAATAAATGCACCAAATGGATATATAATCAACATTTCAACTAGGTGAGCGATGAACGAATCTAACTACACCCTTTAATCTCATCCACATCCAATTCCAACATTCTCAATTTAATTCCTCTTTTTTTCAAATTAATTATACCAATTGATTTATCAATGTAATTAGAGCATTTTCCATAATTATCATCACAACCCTAAGGTTCCATTTTCACCAATAATCCAATATTGATCTCATTTCTCTATGCCAAACATGCATATAAGTTTATATAAACAAAATTCCAACTTTTGTAAAATTACACAAAGGCCCAAACTTTTTCAAAATTACCCAACAACCCCCAACTCATCAAAATGCTAAAATTCAAAGACAAAACTCATGAGAAGGAGTAGGATATCCCTACCTCGAAGTTAGAGCTCAAACGGAGGAGTTGAAGAAAACCAAAATGCTCCAAACTCAAAGATTCACGGATCAAAATGGAGCCCTCAACGATCCACACACTTTTTACAAAGGCCGGAGGATAGTGAGACACTCTAACTAGATCAAACCCTAGAGAGAAGGGAGTTTTTAGAGAGAGGAGCTCTCAAAATATCTTTTTAGAAAGTAAGAGAGAGAGAGAGAGAGAGAGAGAGAGAGAGAATGTAAAAAGTGATTTTAAAATGCCCAGCTGCCAACTGATATACGACATTCCCGCTCGAGCGGAGAACACAACGCTCGAGCGTCAAGAACAAAAAACTAGGTACGCTCGAGCGCAAGAAGGCCCGCTCGAGCGCCAAGACACAAGAATAAAGTACATCCGCTCGAGCGCGAAAACCAGTCTGCTCGAGCATGGATTTTCCCCTCCCAGAACTTACACAAAAAAGTACTACCCGCTCGAGCGCCAGAGTACCCGCTCGAGCACGACCGCTCGAGTGTAAATAAACCCGCTCGAGCGTAAAAATCACACCTGCAGAAGTTTTACAGGGACACGAAATACTAGGAGTGTGCAATCTCCGCTCAAGCGCAACAAGGCCCGCTCGAGCGGAACGACCAAAAACCTGGCAACAAGATTTTAGACCAAAGTTAAACCCACCTGTTCGAAACATGCCCAACACATCCTAAAACTCAAACAAATGGAATTAAAGGACGACAATAAGATAGATACAACTACCAACTCCACGGAACCGAGTCTGGAATATAACAGAACAGTAAAGGGACAACCGGGAACGCTATAAAACCACTATACCTTAACGATCTACTTAGAAATTAAATAAAAAATGAAGTTGAATAGAAAAGAAAATTGAATAAAAATGGAAGTTCATTCAAGAAACCACGATACCTTAACGATCTATTTGGAAAGTAAATAAAAACGGAAGTTGAATAGAAAAGTAAATTGGATAAAAATAGAATTTGAATAAAAATAAAAATGAAGGTTGCATAAAATTAACAATGGAAGTTCATTCAAGAAACCACTATACCTTAACGATCTATTTGGAAATTAAATAAAAAATGAAGTTGAATAGAAAAGTAAACTGGATAAAAATTGAAGTTGAATAAAAATAAAAATGGAAGTTGCATAAAATAAAAAATGGAAGTTCATTGAAAAAACCACTGTACCTTAACGATCTATTTTGAAATTAAATAAAAAAGGAAATTAAATAAAAAAAAATTGTAAAAAAATAAAAACGAAAGTTGCATAAGATTAAAAATGCAAGTTCATTTAAAAAACCACTATACCTTAACGATTTATTTGGAAATTAAATCAAAAAGGAAATTGAATAAAGATGGAAGTTGAATAAAAATAAAATTGGAAGTTGCATAAAATTAAAAATGGAAGTTCATTCAAGAAACCACTTTACTTTAACGATCTTCATGGAAATTAAATTAAAAGTGAAGTTGAATAGAAATGGAAATTGAATAAAAGTGTAAGTTGCGTAAAATTAACAATGAAAGTTAACTCAAGAAACCATTACACCTTAACGATCTATTTGCAAAATAAATAAAAAAGGAAGCTGAATAGAAAAGTAAATTGGATAAAAATGTAAGTTGAATAAAAATAAGAATGGAAGTTGCATAAAATTAACAATGGAAGTTCATTCAAGAAACCGCTATAGTTTAACGATCTAAGTGGAAATTAAATCAAAACGGAAGTTGAATACCAAAGTAAATTGAATAAAAATAGAAGTTAAATAAAAATAAAAATGGAAGTTCATTCAAGAAAGCACTATACCTTAACGATATATTTTGAAATTAAATAAAAAAAGGAAGTTGAAGAGAAAAGAAAATTGGATAAAAACTGAAGTCGAATAAAAATAAAAATGGAAGTTGCATAGAATTAACCTTGGAAGTTTATTCAAAAACCACTATACCTTATCTATATATTTGGAAATATAATAAAAAAAAAATGGAAGTTTATTCTAGAAACCACTTCACCTTAAAGATTTATTTGGAAATTAAATAAAAAAGGAAGTTGAATAGAAAAAGAAATTAAATAACAACGGAAGTGGAATAAAAATAAAAAAAGAAGTTGTACAAAATTAAAAATGGAAGTTCATTTAATAAACCACTATATCTTAACGATCTATTTGGAAATTAAATAAAAAAGAAGCTGAATAGCAAAGGAAATTGAATAAAAATGAAAGTTGAATAAAATTAAAAATGGAAGTTGCATAAAATTAAAAATGGAAGTTCATTCAAGAAACCACTAAACCTTAACGATCCATTTGGAAATTAAATAAAAGAGGAAATTGAATAGAAAAGAAAATTGAATAAAAATGGATGTTGAATAAAAATAAAAGTGGCCGTTGTATCAAATTAAAAATGGAAGTTCATTCAAGAAACCACTATACATTAACGATCTACTTCGAAATTAAATAAAAAATGAAGTTGAATAGAAAAAAAAAATTGAATAAAAATAAAAGTTCATTCAAGAAACCATTATACCTTAACGATCTATTTGGAAATTAAATAAAAAAGAAAGTTGAATAGAAAAGTAAATTGGATAAAAATGTAATTTGAATAAAAATAAAAATGGAAGTTGCATAAAATTAACAATGGAAGTTCATTCAAGAAACCACTACACCTTAACGATCTATTTGGAAATTATTTAAAAAATGATGTTGAATAGAAAAGGAAATTGAATAAAAATGGTATTTGCAAAAAATTAACAATGGAAGTTCATTCAAGAAACCATTATTATTTAATGATCTATTTGGAAATTAAATAAAAAAAGAAGTTGAATAGGAAAGTAAAATGAATAAAAATTGAAGTTGAATAAAAATAAAAATAGATGTTGCGTAAAACTAAGAACGGAAGTTCATTCAAGAAACTACTATTCCTTAATGATCTATTTGGAAATTAAATAAAAAAGAAAATTGAATAAAAAAGAAACTGAAAAAAATGGAAGTTGAATAAAAATAAAAACGGAAGTTGCATAAAATTGAAAATGAATGTTCATTCAAGAAACCACTATACCTTAACGATCTATTTGGAAATTAAATAAAAAAAGAAATTGAATAGAAAAGTAAATTGAATAAAGATGGAAGTTGAATAAAAATATAATTGGAAGTTGCATAAAATTAAAAATGAAAGTTCATTCAAGAAACCATTATACCTTAACGATCTACTTAGAAATTAAATAAAAAATGAAGTTGAATAGAAAAGGAAATTGAATAAAAATGGAAGTTGCGTAAAATTAACAATGGTAGTTCATTCAAGAAATCATTATACCTTAACGATCTATTTGGAAATTAAATAAAAAAGGAAGTTGAATAGAAAAGTAATTGGATAAAAATGGAAGTTGTAAAAAAATAAAAGTGGAAGTTGCATAAAATTAACAATGGAACTTCATTCAAGAAACCACTATATTTTAACGATCTATTTGGAAATTAAACAAAAACAGAAGTTGAATAGAAAATAAAATTGAATAAAAATGGAAGTTGAATAAAAATAAAAATAGAAGTTCATTCAAGAACGCACTATACCTTAACGATATATTTTGAAATTAAATAAAAAAAAAGGAAGTTGAGGAGAAAAGGAAATTGACTAAAAACTGATGTTGAATAAAAATAAAAATGGAAGTTGCATAGAATTAACCAAGGAAGTTTATTCAAGAAACCACTATACCTTAACTATCTATTTGGAAATTAAATAAAAAAGAGAGTTGAATAGAAAAGGAAATTGAATAACAATGGAAATTGAATAAAAATAAAAAAGGAAGTTGTACAAAATTAAAAATGGAAGTTCTATAGCGATCCCGGTTGTCCCTTTACTATTCTGTTGTATTCCGGACTCGGTTCCATGAAGTTGGTAGCTGTATCTATCTTGTTGTCATCCTTTAATTCCACTTGATTAAGTTTTAGGATGTTTTGGGCAGGGTTGTTACAGGTTGGTTAGGCCTTGGTTTCAATTCCTTGTTGCCCAGTTTTTAGGCGGTCCGCTCGAGCGGGTCTTCTTGCGCTCGAGTGGGGATTGCACACTCCCAGTTTTTACGTGTCCCTGCAAAACTTCTGTAGGTGTGATTTTTACGCTCGAGTGGGTTTCTTTACGCTCGAGCGGTGGCGCTCGAGCAGGTACTCTGGCGCTCGAGCGGGTAGTAACTTTTTGGTGTAAGTTCTGAGAGGGGTAAATCTACGCTCGAGCGGACTGGTTTTCGCGCTCGAGCGGATGTGCTTTATTCTTGTGTCTTGGCGCTCGAGCGGGTCTTCTTACGCTCGAGTGTGTCCAGATTTTGTTCTTGACGCTCGAGTGTTGTGTTCTTCGCTCGAGTGGGAATGTCGTATATCAGTTGGCTGAGGGGCAGTTTTAAATCACTTTTTCTCATTATTTCTCTCTCTTGCTTTTCCGAAAAAGCCATTTGAGAGCTTTTCTCTCTAGAACCTTGCCTTCTCTCTAGGTATTGATCTAGTACGAGTTGTCTTCTCACCTTTGGCCTTTACAAAAAGGTTGTTGATCGTCGAGGGCTATCTTTTGATCCGAGAAACTCGTGGTTTGGAGCAACTTCGTTTTCGCCATCTTCTTCTTTGGGTGTCATCTTTTGAGGTAGGGATTCCTACTCACCCTTATGGGTTTTAACCTAGATTTTGAGCTTATTGTTTAAATGGTTGATTTTGGGAAGTTAGGGTTTGAAAATATTGAAAGGGAGTTTCGTTATTTTGATTAAAAAATATGTATTTGGGGTTTCAAAATAGTGATATTGTTGTTGGTTATTGATATATAGGCCATTGGGTGAATATTGGCAAACGGGGTGGAAAACCCTAATTTGTTGAATAAATTAATTGGTATAATTAATTTGGAAAAATTGTGGACTTATGGAATTGAGTTGGAAATAATGAAATTGGCTCATTATGTTGTGAAATGATCGAGTTGGATTTACAAATCCCTCACTTTTGAAAACATTGATATTTTATCTGTTGGAGCTTTTATTATCTGTTTAAAAATAATTGCTTGGGCTACCGGTGGAGGTTAGTTTTGATTGTTATAGACAATGCATGATGATTAGGCAAACTAAAACTAATCAATTGGATATGTCATAGAGTATGACGGTTGATAGAATACATTAACATTATGTATTGATTGATTGGGTATATAACCTTTGTGTATATACGTTGTGTGTGTGGGAGGAGATAGGGGATGTATGTCACTATGGACTTCGTTGTAGGTCTTCCGAGGACTTAGCGGGGTAGTGATGCCATTTGGGTGGTTGTAGACCGGTTGACTTAGTCGGCGCACTTCATTCCTATACGCGTGAGAGATTCCGTAGATCATCTTGCCGACTTGTATATTCGGGACATAGTGAGATTGCACGAGGTCCCAGTGACGATCGTCTCAGACAGAGATCCTCGTTTTACTGCTAGGTTGTGGCAGAGTTTACAGAGTGCCTTGGGCACTAAGTTGACCTTTAGTACGGCTTATCATCCTCAGACTGACGGGCAGTCCGAGCGTACTATTCAGATCCTTGAGGATATGCTTCGAGGTTGTGTCCTTGACTTTAGTGGGACGTGGGAGAGGCACTTGCCCTTGGTGGATTTTGCCTACAACAATAGTTTTTAATCTAGCATCGGTATGGCACCGTTTGAAGCCTTGTACGGCCGACCATGTAGGTCTCCAGTGTGTTGGGCCGAGGTGGCTGATGCACCTTTGTTGGGTCCAGAGTTGGTTAGGGAGACGACGGAGAAAGTTGAGCTTATCCGTAGGAGGCTTGTTACAGCCCAGAGTCGCCAAAAGAGTTAGGCCGACCGTAGGAGGAGGCCTTTGGCGTTTGAGGTAGGTGATCATCTCTTCTTGAAAATATCACCTAGGCGAGGTTTGATGAGGTTCGGGAAGAGTGGGAAGTTATCCCCTCGGTTTATTGGTCTCTTTGAGATCCTTGAGAGGATTGGGGAAGTTGCTTATCGTTTGGCTTTGCCACAGCAGTTGTGCGGGGTTCATGACGTCTTTCATGTTAGTATGCTTCGGAAATATGAGCCGGATCCGTCCCACGTGTTGGATTGGACCGACTTGGAGGTAGACGAGGATGCCTCGTATGAGGAGAGACCGGTATGGGTCTTGGATAGGCGGGATCAAGTCTTGCGAGGCAAGACCATTCCCTTGGTAAAGGTTTTGTGGAAACATCACGGAGTGGAGGAAGCCACTTAGGAACGTGAGTTGGAAGTTCGTGAAAAGTATCCGGACATGTTTATTGATGTGTAATTTTGTAATGAAATTCTGTAATATTATTGAACTTTAAGAGCATTGTATATGTCTTAAGTTGTAAAACATTGTGAATGTTTTGGTTAATGAAAGTTCGTTTTAACATTGCGTATGTTAAGTATATTGTGGAAATGCAAGCATAACATTAATGTTGCATGTGTTAAGAAATTGTGAGAAACAGGTTGAAATTGGTAGATTTCAAAAGAATGCATGTTAATAATACAGGTTGTTATGAATAATGTGATGTGCCTCTTGTAAAGAGATGGGATTGACCGGTAATGGATCGGGTTGTTAATATTATGTTGTAATATTGTTGAGAATGGAGAAAACCTGTTTTTTGAAAAGCTTGTGTTTAATTTCGGGGACGAAATTCTTTAAGGGAGGGAGGTTATAGCGATCCCGGTTGTCCCTTTATTGTTCTGTTGTATTCCGGACTCGGTTCCGTGAAGTTGGTAGTTGTATCTATCTTGTTGTCATCCTTTAATTCCACTTGATTGAGTTTTAGGATGTTTTGGGCAGGGTTGTTACAGGTTGGTTAGGCCTTGGTTTCAAATTCCTTGTTGCCCAGTTTTTAGGCGGTCCGCTCGAGCAGGTCTTCTTGCGCTCGAGCGGGGATTGCATACTCCCAATTTTTACGTGTCCCTGCAAAACTTCTGCAGGTGTGATTTTTACGCTCGAGTGGGTTTCTTTACGCTCGAGCGGGTAGTACCTTTTTGGTGTAAATTCTGGGAGAGGGAAATCTATGCTCGAGCGGACTGGTTTTCGCGCTTGAGCGGATGTGCTTTATTCTTGTGTCTTGGCGCTCGAGCGGGTCTTCTTGCGCTCGAGCGTGTCCAAATTTTGTTCTTGACGCTCAAGCGTTGTGTTCTCCACTCGAGCGGGAATGTCGTATATCAGTTGGCTGAGGGGCAGTTTTTAATCACTTTTTCTCATTATTTCTCTCTCTTGCTTTTCCGAAAAAGCCATTTGAGAGCTTCTCTCTCTAGAACCTTGCCTTCTCTCTAGGTATTGATCTAGTACGAGTTGTCTCCTCACCTTTGGCCTTTACAAAAAGGTTGTTGATCGTCGAGGGCTATCTTTTGATCCGAGAAACTCGTGGTTTGGAGCAACTTCGTTTTCGCCATCTTCTTCTTTTGGTGTCATCTTTTGAGGTAGGGATTCCTACTCACTCTTATGGGTTTTAACCTAGATTTTGAGCTTATTGTTTAAATGGTCGATTTTGAGAAGTTAGGGTTTGAAAATATTGAAAGGGAGTTTCGTTATTTTGATTAAAAAATATGTATTTGGGGTTTCAAAATAGTGATATTGTTGTTGGTTATTGATATATAGGCCATTGGGTCAATATTGGGAAACGGGGTGGAAAACCCTAATTTGTTGAATAAATTAATTGGTATAATTAATTTGGGAAAATTGTGGACTTATGGAATTGAGTTGGAAATAATGAAATTGGCTCATTATGTTGTGAAATGATCGAGTTGGATTTACAAATCCCTCACTTTTGAAAACATTGATATTTTATCTGTTGGAGCTTTTATTATCTGTTTAGAAATAATTGCTTGGGCTACCGGTGGAGGGTAGTTTTGATTATTGTAGACAATGCATAATGATTAGGCAAACTAAAACTAATCAATTGGATATGTCATAGAGTATGGCGGTTGATAGAATACATTAACGTTATGTATTGATTGATTGGGTATATGACCTTTGTGTATATACGTTGTGTGTGTGGGAGGAGATAGGTGATGTACTCCACGGTTTAGGGGAAGATAGGGGATGGACCTCTAAACCGGATGTTGTTTGGGAGGAGATAGGAGATGGACTTCACTGATACAGCTCATATGCTTTTCAGATAATGTGTTGATACAACTCATATGCTTATCTTTGGAAGTGTTGATACAACTAATATGCTTATCATTGGAAGTATTGATATAGCTAATATGCATATCTGTTGAAATGTGGATACAGCTTGTATGCTTATCTGTTGAGATGTTGATACAACTAATATGTTTATCTATTATAAAATGAGAAATGTTTAATATGAGTCATAGTCTCATATAAGTGGTTGGCCAGGTTCTGAGCCGTTGATGTCAATTGTGAAACTGATAAGAAATGGAAACGGGTTGTGAATTGGTTTATGGAAATTAAACATTTTTCAATTGCCAATGTCTTAGTTATTGCTCATACTGTGTTTAGCATATCTCTACTGGGCGTTGGCTCACCCTTTATGGGACATTATTTTCAGGTACAGGTAGTATGCCACCTCCAAGGACATAGCTTGGATGATGATGAGAGTTGAAGACTCTTTCTTTTGTTTATTTTGATGTATTACATGTAAATTCAAGCCAAGGGCTTAATATGTATTGAGTTAGTACTCTTCTTTTTGTAACCAAGTGTTAACTTGGAAAGTTGTAAGCCCATAGGGCATTTGCTTTTGTTGTTAACATGTAATACAATTGTAAGAATTACTCTGATGAATAGAAATAGTTGATTTCTTTTGTATCAATGCATGTCTAAAATGTTGGGTATTATGTATTCTTTTGAGGGCGTTACAAGTTCATTCAAGAAACCCCTATATCTTAATGATGTATTTGGAAATTAAATAAAAAAGGAAGTTGAATAGCAAAGGAAATTGAATAAAAACGGAAATTGATTAAATAGAAAAATGGAAGTTGCATAAAACTAAAAATGGAAGTTCATTTAAGAAACTACTAAACCTTAACGATCTATTTGGAAACGAAATAAAACAGGAAATTAAATAGAAAAGGAAATTGAATAAAAATGGATGTAGAATAAAAATAAAAATGGACGTTGCATAAAATTAAAAATGGAAGTTCATTCAAGAAACCACTATACCTTAACGATCTATTTGGAAATTAAATGAAAAAAGGAAGCTGAATAGCAAAGTAAATTGGATGAAAATGGAATTTGAATAAAAATAAAAATGGAAGTTGCATAAAATTAATAATGGAAGTTCATTCAAGAAACCACTATACCTTAACGATCTATTTGGAAATTAAATAAAAAAAGAGGGTGAATAGAAAAAGGAAATTGAATAAAAATGGTAGTTGCAAAAAATTAACAATGGATGTTCATTCAAGAAACCATTATTACTTAACGATCTATTTGGAAATGAAATAAAAAAGGAAGTTGAATAGAAAAGTAAATTGAATAAAAATTGAAGTTGAATAAAAATAAAAATAGAAGTTGCGTAAAATTAAAAACGGAAGTTCATTCAAGAAACCACTATACCCTAACGATCAATTCGGAAATTAAATAAAAAAGCAAATTGAATAAAAAAGAAATTGAAAAAAAATGGAAGTTGAATAAAAATAAAAATGTAAGTTGCATAAAATTAAAAATGGAAGTTTATTCAAGAAACCACTAAACCTT
This sequence comes from Camellia sinensis, assembly GCF_055761805.1. Classification (NCBI taxonomy): domain Eukaryota; kingdom Viridiplantae; phylum Streptophyta; class Magnoliopsida; order Ericales; family Theaceae; genus Camellia; species Camellia sinensis. The sequence continues at coordinate 87,277,135 of NC_138971.1, read as the reverse complement.
AACGATCTATTTAGAAAATAAATAAAAGAGGAAATTGAATAGAAAAAGAAATTGCATAAAAATTGATGTTGAATAAAAATAAAAATGGACGTTGCATAAAATTAAAAATAGATGTTCATTCAAGAAACCAATATACCTTAACGATCTATTTGGAAATTAAATAAAAAATGAAGTTGAATAGAAGAGAAAATCGAATAAAAATGGAAGTTCATTCAAGAAACTACTATACCTTAAGGATCTACTTGGAAATTAAATAAAAATTAAAGTTGAATAGAAATGGAAATTGAATAAAAATAGAAGTTGCATAAAATTAACAATGGAAGTTCATTCAAGAAACCGCTATACCTTAACAGCCTATTTGGAAATTTAATAAAAAATGAAGTTGAATAGAAAAGGAAATTGAATAAAAATGGAAGTTGCAAAAAATTAGAAAAGGAAGTTCATTCAAGAAACCATTATTACTTAATGATCTATTTCGAAATTCAATAACAAAGGAAGTTGAACAGCAAAGTAAATTGAATAAAAATTGAAGTTGAATAACAATAAAAATGTAAGTTGCGTAAAATTAAAAACGGAAGTTTATTGAAAAAACCACTGCACCTTAACGATCTATTTTGAAATTAAATAAAAAAGAAATTGATTAAAAAAGAAATTGAAAAAAAAAATAAAAATAGAAGTTGCATAAAATTAAAAATGGAAGTTCATTTAAGAAACCACTATACCTTAACGATTTATTTGAAAATTAAATAAAAAAGGAAATCGAATAAAGATGGAAGTTGAATAAAAATAAAATTGGAAGTTGCATAAAATTAAAAATGGAAGTTCATTCAAGAAACCACTAAACGTTAACGATCTACTTGGAAATTAAATAAAAAATGAAGTTGAATAGAAAAGAAAATTGAATAAAAATGAAAGTTCATTCACGAAACCACTATACCTTAACGATCTATTTGGAAAGTAAATAAAAACGGAAGTTGAATAGAAAAGTAAGTTGGATAAAAATGGAATTTGAATAAAAATAAAAATGAAAGTTGCATAAAATTAACAATGGAAGTTCATTCAAGAAACCACTATACCTTAACGATCTATTTGGAAATTAAATAAAAAATGAAGTTGAATAGAAAAGTAAATTGGATAAAAATTGAAGTTGAATAAAAATAAAAATGGAAGTTGCATAAAATTAAAAATGGAAGTTCATTCAAGAACCACTAAACCTTAACAATCTACTTGGAAATTAAATAAAAAATGAAGTTGAATAGAAAAGAAAATTGAATAAAAATGGAAGTTCATTCAAGAAACCACTATACCTTAACGATCTATTTGGAAAATAAATAAAAACGGAAGTTGAATAGAAAAGTAAATTAGATAAAAATGGAATTTGAATAAAAATAAAAATGAAAGTTGCATAAAACTAACAATGGAAGTTAATTCAAAAAACCAATATACCTTAACGATCTATTTGGAAATTAAATAAAAAATGAAGTTGAATGGAAAAGTAAATTGGATAAAAATTAAAGTTGAATAAAAATAAAAATGGAAGTTGCATAAAATTAAAAACGGAAGTTCATTGAAAAAACTACTGTACCTTAACGATCTATTTTGAAATTAAATAAAAAAGAAAATTGAATAAAAAAAATTGTAAAAAAATAAAAACGGAAGTTGCATAAGATTAAAAATGCAAGTTTATTTAAGAAACCACTATACCTTAACGATTTATTTGGAAAGTAAATCAAAAAGGAAATTGAATAAAGATGGAAGTTAAATAAAAATAAAATTGGAAGTTGCATAAAATTAAAAATGGAAGTTCATTCAATAAACCACTGTACCTTAACGATCTTCTTGGAAATTAAATTAAAAGTGAAGCTGAATAGAAATAGAAATTGAATAAAAATGTAAGTTGCGTAAAATTAACAATAAAAGTTCATTTAAGAAACCATTATACCTTGACGATCTATTTGCAAATTAAATAAAAAAGGAAGTTGAATAGAAAAGTAAATTGGATAAAAATGGAAGTTGAATAAAAATAAAAGTGGAAGTTGCATAAAATTAAAAATGGAAGTTCATTCAAGAAACCGCTATAGCTTAACGATCTAAGTGGAAATTAAATAAAAACAGAAGTTGAATACCAAAGTAAATTGAATAAAAATAGAAGTTGAATAAAAATAAAAATGGAAGTTCATTCAAGAAAGCACTATACCTTAACGATATATTTTGAAATTAAATAAAAAAAGGAAGTTGGGGAGAAAAGAAAATTGGATAAAAACTGAAGTTGAATAAAAATAAAAATGGAAGTCGCATAGAATTAACCCTGGAAGTTTATTCAAGAAACCACTATACCTTATCTATATATTTGGAAATTAAATAAAAAAGAAAAATGGAAGTTTGCTCTAGAAACCACTTCACCTTAACGATTTATTTGGAAATTAAATAAAAAAGGAAGTTGAATAGAAAAGGAAATTAAATAACAATGGAAGTGGAATAAAAATAAAAAAAGAAGTTGTACAAAATTAAAAATGGAAGTTCATTCAAGAAACCACTATATCCTAACGATCTATTTGGTAATTAAATAAAAAAGGAAGCTGAATAGCAAAGGAAATTGAATAAAAATGAAAGTTGAATAAAAATAAAAATGGAAGTTGCGTAAAATTAAAAATAGAAGTTCATTCAAGAAACCTCTAAACCTTAACGATCTATTTGGAAATTAAATAAAAGAGGAAATTGAATAGAAAAGAAAATTGAATAATAATGGATGTTGAATAAAAATAAAAGTGGACGTTGCATCAAATTAAAAATGGAAGTTTATTCAAGAAACCACTATACCTTAACGATCTACTTCGAAATTAAACAAAAAATGAAGTTGAATAGAAAAGAAAATTGAATAAAAATGGAAGTTCGAAACCATTATACCTTAACGATCTATTTGGAAATTAAATAAAAAAGAAAGTTGAATAGAAAAGTAAATTGGATAAAAATGTAATTTGAATAAAAATAAAAATGGAAGTTGCATAAAATTAACAATGGATGATTATTCAAGAAACCACTATACCTTAACGATCTATTTGGAAATTAAATAAAAAATGATGCTGAATAGAAAAGGAAATTGAATAAAAATGGTATTTGCAAAAAATTAACAATGGAAGTTCATTCAAGAAACCATTATTACTTAACGATCTATTTGGAAATTAAATAAAAAAAGAAATTGAATAGAAAAGTAAAATGAATAAAAATTGAAGTTGTAACGCCTTCAAAATAATACATAAAACCCATCATTTTAGACATGCATTGATATAAAAGAAACCAACCATTTCTATTCATCAGAGTAATTCTTACAACTGTATTACATGTTAACAGCAAAAGCAATTGCCCTACGGGCTTAGAGCTTTCCAAGTTAACAATTGGTTACAAAAAGGAGTACTAACTCAATACACATAAAGCCCTTGGCTTGAATTTATATGTAATACACCAAAAGAAAATAAACAAAACAATCCGCCTGCCTCTAGCCTCCCAAGCTATGTCCTTGGAGGTGGCATGCTACCTGTACCTGAAAATGATGTCCCATAAAGGGTGAGCCACAGCCCAGTAGAGATATGCTAAACACAGTATGGTCAATGACTAAGACATTAGCAATTGATAAATGTTCAGCTTCCATAAACCAATTCATAACCCATTTCCATTTCACTTCAATTTCCATTTCTTATCAATTTCACAATTTACATCAACGGCTCAGAACCTGGCCAACCACTTATATGAGACAATGACTCATATTAAACATTTCCCATTTTTTTATAATAGACAAACATACTAGTTGTATCAACATCTCAACAGATAAGCATAAAAGCTGTATCCACATTTCAACAGATATGCATATTAGCCATATCAACACTTCCAATGACAAGCATATGAGCTGTATCAACACTTCCAAAGATAAGCATATGAGCTATATCAACACATTATCTGACAAGCATATGAGTTATATCAGTGGAGTCCATCCCCTATCTCCTCTCAAACAACATCCGGTTTAGAGGTTCACCCCCTATCTTCCCCTAAACTGTGGAGTACATCCCCTATCTCCTTTCACACACGCAATGAATAAACACATAGGTCATATACACAATCAATCAATACATAACGTTAATGTATTCTATCAACCGTCATACTCTATGACATATCCAATTGATTAGTTTTAGTTTGCCTAATCATCATGCATTGTCTACAACAATCAAAACTACCCTCCATCGGTAGCCCAAGCAATTATTCCTAAACAGATAATAAAAGCTCCAACAGATAAAATATCAATGTTTTCAAAAGTGAGCGATTTATAAATCCAACTCCATCATTTGACAACATAATGAGCCAATTTCATTATTTCCAACTCAATTCCATAAGTCCACAATTTTCCCCAAATTAATTATACCAATTAATTTATTCAACAAATTAGGGTTTTCTACCCCATTTCCCAATATTGACCCAATGGTCTATATATCAACAACCAACAACAACATCATTATTTTGAAACCCAAAATGCATGTTTAAGAATCAAAATATCAAACCCTCGTTTATACCCTTTTGAAACCCAAAGTCCCAAAATCAACCAACTTCAACACTTTATCAAAACTACCAATAATCTATGTCGAAGACCATAATAGTGAGTAGGAATCCCTACCTCAAATTTGGAGCTCAAGGGAAGAAGATGACGAAACTCAACGTGCTCCAGAACTCGAAATTTTCGGATTAAGGTAAAGCCCTCGACGATCAACCCAACTTTTGTGAAGACCAAAGGTGAGGAAAACACCCTAGCTAGATCAATACTTAGAGAGAAGTTATGGTTTTAGAGAGAGGAGCTCTCAAATGGCTTTTTAGAAAGTAAGAGAGAGAGAGAGAGAGAGTGAAAAAAGTGATTTTAAAAAGTCCAGCTGCCAACTGATATACGACATTCCCGCTCGAGCGGAGAACACAACGCACGAGCATCAAGAACAAAAAACTTGGTATGCTCAAGCTCAAGAAGGCCCGCTCAAGCGCCAAGACACAAGAATAAAGTACATCCGCTCGAGCGTAAAAACCAGTCCGCTCGAGCGTAGATTTCCCCCTCCTAGAACTTATACTCAGAAAGTGCTACCCGCTCGAGCGCCAACAAACCTGCTCGAGCGCTACCGCTCGAGCGTAAAGAAACCCGCTCGAGCATAAAAATCACACCTGCAGAAGTTTTGCAGGGAGACGAAATACTGGGGGTGTGCAATCCCCGCTCGAGCGCAACAAGACCCGCCCGAGCGGACCGCCTAAAAACTGGGCAACAAGGAATTGAAACCAAGGCCTAACCAACCTGTAACAACCCTGCCCAAAACATCCTAAAACTCAATCAAGCGGAATTAAAAGACGACAACAAGATAGATACAACTACCAACTTCACGGAACCGAGTCCGGAATACAACAGAACAGTAAAGGGACAACCGGGATCGCTATAACCTCCCCGCCTTAAAGAATTTTGTCCCCGAAATTAAACACAAGTTTTTTTGAAAAATAGGTTTTCTCCATTCTCAACAATATTACAACATAATATTAAACAACCCGACCCATTACCGGTCAATCCCATCTCTTTTCAGGAGGCATTTCACATTACACGTAACAACCTGCATTATCAACATGCATTCCTTTGAAATCTACCAATTTCAACCTGTTTCTTACAATTTCTTAACACATGCAACATTAATATTATGCTTGCATTTCCACAATATACTTAACATACGCAATGTTAAAACAAACTTCCATTAACCAAAACATTCACAATGTTTTACAACTTAAGACATATACAATGCTCTTAAAGTTCAACAATATTACAGAATTTCATTACAAAACTACACATCAACAAACAAGTCCGGATAATTCTCACGGACATCCGCCTCACGTTCCCAAGTGGCTTCCTCCACTCCGTGATGTTTCCACAAAACCTTTACTAAGGGGATGGTCTTGCCTCGCAGGACTTGATCCCGCCTATCCAAGACCCGAACCAGTCTCTCCTCGTACGAGGCATCCTTATCTACCTCCAAGTCGGTCCAATCTAACACATGGGATGGATCCGGCTCATACTTCCGAAGCATACTCACATGAAACACGTCATGCACTCCGGACAACTGCGGCGGTAAAGCTAAACGATAAGCAACCTCGCCTACCCTCTCAAGGATTGCAAAGGGACCAATAAACTGAGGGGATAACTTCCCACTCTTCCCGAACCTCATCAAACCTCGCCTAGGTGATATTTTCAAGAAGACATGATCACCTACCTCAAACGCCAAAGGTCTCCTCCTACGGTCGTCATAACTCTTTTGGCGACTCTGGGCTGTAACAAGCCTCCTACGGATAAGCTCAACTTTTCCGTCGTCTCCCTAACCAACTCTGGACCCAACAAAAGTGCATCACCCACCTCAGCCCAACACACTGGAGACCTACACGGTCGGCCATACAAGGCCTCAAACAGTGCCATACCGATGCTAGACTAAAAGCTATTGTTGTAGGCAAACTCCACCAAGGGCAAGTGCCTCTCCCACGTCCCACTGAAGTCAAGGACACAACCTCGAAGCATATCCTCAAGGATCTGAATAGTACGCTCGGACTGCCCGTCAGTCTGAGGATGATAAGCTGTACTAAAGGTCAACTTAGTGCCCAAGGCACTCTGCAAACTCTGCCACAACCTAGCAGTAAAACGAGGGTCTCTATCTAAGACAATCGTCACCGGGACCCCGTGTAATCTCACTATGTCCCGAATATACAAGTCGGTGAGATGATCTACCGAATCTCTTACGCACATAGGAATGAAGTGCGCTGACTTAGTCAACCGGTCTACAACCACCCAAATGGCATCACTACCCCGCTGAGTCCTCGGAAGACCTGCAACGAAGTCCATAGTGACATGCTCCCACTTCCAATCGGCAATAGGCAAGGGTTGCAACAAACTCGCTGGCCTCTGATGCTCGGCCTTCGCTTGCTGGCAAGTAAGGCACTTCGATACGAAAACAGCCACATCTCTCTTCATACCCCGCCACCAAAACTGGCGACCTAAATCCCGATACATCTTAGTGCCTCCCGGATGCACTGCAAGGCGTGAATGGTGAAACTCTCGGAGTACTTCCTCTCGGCAAGACTCCGGTACAAACAAACGGTCTCAGTATCTCACACTCTGGTCGGGATACACCGTCAAACCCTTCTTAACTTTTCCACTGGAGATCTTATCTCGGAAGGACTCTACCTCAAGGTCACCTCTTTGTGCCTCTAACACTCTAGTCACAAGTGTAGGCTGCGCAACAACAGAAAACAAGGCCGCAGCCTCAACGGATTCGCCCAGAAGCAAATCAAACTCGCCAAGCGCACCCAACATCTCCTATTCCTGGATGGCTATACAAGCTACATCACTAATGGATTTCCTACTAAGGGCATCGGCCACAACATTGGCCTTTCCCGGGTGATAGTGCAACTCAAAATCATAGTCCTCAATGAACTCCATCCACTTTCTCTGCCTCAAATTCAAGTCTTTCTGTGTAAACAGATACTTCAAACTCTTGTGGTCCGAGAACACCTCGAACCTCTCACCATAAAGGTAGTGCCTCCAAATCTTCAAGGCAAAGATCACTGTTGCTAACTCTAGGTCGTGTGTAGGGTAATTCTTCTCGCGTATTTTCAACTGACGTGAGCCATAAGCTACCACTTTCCCCTCTTGCATCAACACACAACCCAGACCCTCTCGTGAGGCATCACAATAAACTGCGTAACCCAACCCTCTCTCCAGAATAATCAAAACCAGAGCGGTGGTCAATCTAACCTTCAATTCTTGGAACGACTTTTCACAAGTCTCACTCCATACAAACTTGACCCCTTTCCGCGTCAATCTAGTCAACGGCGAAGCTAGCCTGGAGAAATCTTTCACAAACCGACGGTAATACCCAGCTAATCCCAAAAAACTGCGGATCTCAAACACACTCTTAGGCTGTGCCCAATCTTGCACTACCTCAACCTTGGATGTATCTACAGACACCCCTTCCCCGGATACCACATGGCCTAAGAATTTGACTTCCCTTAGCCAGAACTCACACTTCCCAAACTTGGCATACAGCCTATGGGCTCTAAGTAACTCAAGCACCACTCTCAAGTGTTCCTCGTGCTCCTCCTCAGAAGGCGAATAGATAAGAATGTCGTCCACGAAAACGACTACAAAACGGTCTAAGAATTCCCGGAAGATCCGGTTCATCAAATCCATAAAGACTGCCGGTGCATTGGTAAGCCCGAATGGCATCACCAGAAACTCATAATGGTCATACCGCGTACGGAATGCCGTCTTAAGAATATCCTCCTCCCTGACCCTCAACTGGTGGTAACCCGATCTCAAATCTATCTTAGAGAAACAACAGGAACCCTTCAACTGGTCAAACAGCTCATCTATACAAGGCATAGGGTACTTATTCTTGACCGTAGCCCGATTCAACTTCAGGTAGTCTATACACAATCTCAAGGCACCATCTTTCTTTTTAGCAAAGAGGGCTGGTGCTCCCTATGGCGAAACACTAGGGCGAACAAAACCCTTATCTAGCAATTCCTGGAGCTGGATTTTCAACTCACTTAACTTGGCTGGGGCAAAACGATAAGGTGCCATAGAAATCGGCGCTGTGCCGGGCACTAAATCAATAGAGAACTCGATCTCTCGGTGAGGTGGCAAACTAACGAGATCCTCGGGAAAAACATCCGAATACTCCCAGACCACCCTCGGCAAAACAATCTGGGTCCCATCACACTCACCACTCATAAAGCTAGCAAGTAGACCACTAAGCTTATTCCGCCCTCGCGGATCATACATCGGTGGCAACACACTACCAACCCGATCCCCCAAGAAATGGAAACATTCCCCACTCAAGGTACAAACCGTGACCCTCTGGCGGTAGCAATCAATAACAGCCCGGTATGACGATAGCCAGTCCATACCCAAAATAACATCAAAACCCTTCATGGGCATGACAACAAAAGGAAAAAGAAGCCTATGGTCGGCGACCTCTATATCACAACCTCTAACACCTTGTTTCAAGATCAACTCACCACCAACAGGCGATACTACACATATAGGAGATGCTAACTGTGCCAACTCCAATTCCAAAACAGATGCAAATGCAGCAGACACAAAAGAATGAGATGCACCCGTATCAATCAATACACTAGCAACCGAGTTGCAAAACAGAAAGGTACCTCTCACTACTGATGGAGCCGGTACTAGGTCTTGCGCGGTAACAGTATACACGCGCCCTGTAGGCCCCTGATCCACCTGCTCACCTCTAGGAGCAAAAGACTGCTGCACTGACTAGGATGACGAAGCTCCCGGATTGGCCCTCGAGGCCTGCACAGACTGAGCTGGCTGATAACCCTACGTCTACCTGGAACCAGACGAGCCCGAAGTGGCACTCAACTGTGGGCAAAACCTCTTTAGTTGCCCAGGCTGACCACATTGATAGCAAGACAAAAGCTGGCCCTTGCCTTGACTTGGCCCTGAGGTCTAGCTGAAGAAGAAGTAGCTCGCTGACCCCCTCCCTTCTACGGGCAAACCGAAGACTTGTGACCCAGCTGGCCACACGTAAAACAAGTCAAGCCTCTCTGACTACCTCTCCTAGAGCTCGCACGCAGCATTGGAAAGGTCGATCTAGCCACACCACCCTGAGACTGCTGAGGGTTAGAACCCCTCTGTCTCCTGTCGTCACCCTGACCATCTTCGCTCCTCTTGGAGCCTCTCTGCCCTCATCCTCCTCTTGCATCATGAGCTCCATATGAGCTGCAGCATCCACCAAACGTCTATACTCCTGGATAAACGACCCTCCAATCCTCAGCTTGAGTCCACGCCTCAACTTCCGCTCAAACTGAAAGCAACGACGTTCCTCGGACGCCACCAGTTCAGGTGCAAACCTAGACAGACTAGTAAAAGTAGCCTCAAACTCGGCCACTGACAAGCCCTGCTGTTTAAGCTGGCAAAACTGTTCCCTCAGCTTCTCCCTTACAGCTGAAGATAAAAACTTCTCCTGGAAAGCATTCACAAACACCTCCCATGCACCACCAACACTGCCCCTCTCGTACTTCCACCATTGACCCGCATCTCCCTTCAGTTGGAAGGATGCCAAGGTCACCTTTAAAGTCCCGTTCTCGATGCCAAGCATCTCGAACGTCTTCTCCATCTGTTCTAACCACTCGTCAGCCTTAAGTGGCTCTTTCGGATCCCCAACAAACTCGTCTAGGTTAGACCAGAAGAATTCCCTCTTCAAGAAAGAAGGCCCTGCCTCAACAACCTGATTCTCAGCTCTGAGAATACCCAAGGCTCCCGCTATCTCTCGGGCCAAGGCGTCCATAGCCTGCAGAATCGCTGGCTCGGCCACGTTGGCCTGGCCAACTCCCTCCTGCATTGCCGGAACGTCATCCGGTAAAGGCATCTCCTGCCTACCACGCCTGCCACGCCTACCACGTCCTCATCCTGACATTCTAATAAAGGTAACCAAGACTGTTAGCACATTCACAAATGTGCCGAAGCTATAACACTTGTGTTCTAATGCATGGACAACTGTAATTCACTCCACGTAAGCACATAATCACGTAAGCAATTATGAATTTCATTTCCGGATAATGATAGTCCCGAGGTGTTACTAGAGTTCCGGTTAGAAACAGCATTGATCAAGTGCTTTTCCAACAAGACTCCCAGAAACCCAAGGATCCAATCAACATCCTAGAAACTAAATCCCATACCCACATAGTCACATAAGCATGTTATCAATTAAGCACATAGCATAGGACACTACATCTAAGTCTCTGTCAAGCGAGACCAACCCATTGTGATCCTAATCACTTCCCACATACCCAAAGTATTCGAACCCGATACGCTCTAATACCAAGTTGTAACGCCCTCAAAATAATACATAAAACTCATCATTTTAGACATGCATTGATATAAAAGAAACCAACCATTTCTATTCATCAGAGTAATTCTTACAACTGTATTACATGTTAACAACAAAAACAATTGCCCTACGAGCTTACAGCTTTTCAAGTTAACACTTGGTTACAAAAAGGAGTACTAACTCAATACACATAAAGCCCTTGGCTTGAATTTACATGTAATACACCAAAAGAAAATAAACAAAACAATCCGCCTGCCTCTAGCCTCCCAAGCTATGTCCTTGGAGGTGGCATGCTACCTGTACCTGAAAATGATGTCCCATAAAGGGTGAGCCACAGCCCAGTAGAGATATGCTAAACACAGTATGATCAATGACTAAGACATTAGCAATTGATAAATGTTCAGCTTCCATAAACCAATTCATAACCCATTTCCATTTCACTTCAATTTCCATTTCTTATCAATTTCACAATTTACATCAACGGCTCAGAACCTAGCCAACCACTTATGTGAGACAATGACTCACATTAAACATTTCCCATTTTTTTACAATAGATAAACATACTAGTTGTATCAACATCTCAACAGATAAGCATAAAAGCTGTATCCACATTTCAACAGATATGCATATTGGCCATATCAACACTTCCAATGACAAGCATATAAGCTGTATCAACACTTCCAAAGATAAGCATATGAGCTATATCAACACATTATCTGACAAGCATATGAGCTGTATCAGTGGTGTCCATCCCCTATCTCCTCCCAAACAACATCTGGTTTAGAGGTCCATCCCCTATCTTCTCCTAAACCGTGGAGTATATCCCATATCTCCTCCCACACACACAATGTATAAACACATAGGTCATATACACAATCAATCAATACATAACGTTAATGTATTCTATCAACCGTCATACTCTATGACATATCCAATTGATTAATTTTAGTTTGCCTAATCATCATGCATTGTCTACAACAATCAAAACTACCCTCCACCGGTAGCCCAAGCAATTATTCATAAACAGATAATAAAAGCTCCAACAGATAAAATATCAATGTTTTCAAAAGTAAGCGATTTATAAATCCAACTCCATTATTTCACAACATAATGAGCCAATTTCATTATTTCCAACTCAATTCCATAAGTCCACAATTTTTCCCAAATTAATTATACCAATTAATTTATTCAACAAATTAGGGTTTTCTACCCCATTTCCCAATATTGACCCAATGGTCTATATATCAACAACCAACAACAACATCATTATTTTGAAACCCAAAATGCATGTTTAAGAATCAAAATATCAAACCCTCGTTTATACCCTTTTGAAACCCTAAGTCCCAAAATCAACCAACTTCAACACTTTATCAAAACTACCAATAATCTATGTCAAAGACCATAATAGTGAGTAGGAATCCCTACCTCAAATTTGGAGCTCAAGGGAAGAAGATGACGAAACTCAACGTGCTCCAAAACTCGAAATTTTTGGATTAAGGTAAAGCCCTCAACGATCAACCAAACTTTTGTGAAGACAAAGGTGAGGAACACAACCTAGCTAGATCAATACTTAGAGAGAAGTTATGGTTTTAGAGAGAGGAGCTCTCAAATGGCTTTTTAGAAAGTAAGAGAGAGAGAGAGAGTGAAAAAAGTGATTTAAAAAAGTCCAGCTGCCAACTGATATACGACATTCCCGCTCGAGCGGAGAACACAACGCTCGAGCGTCAAGAACAAAAAACTAGGTACGCTCGAGCTCAAGAAGGCCAGCTCGAGCGCCAAGACACAAGAATAAAGTACATCCGCTCGAGCGCGAAAACCAGTCCGCTCGAGCGTAGATTTCCCTCTCCCAGAACTTATACGCAGAAAGTGCTACCCGCTCGAGCGCCAACAAACCCGCTCGAGCACTACCGCTCGAGCGTAAAAATCACACCTGCAGAAGTTTTGTAGGGACACGAAATACTGAGGGTGTGCAATCCCCGCTCGAGCGCAAGAAGACCCGCTCGAGCGGACCACCTAAAAACTGGGAAACAAGAAATTGAAACCAAGGCCTAACCAACCTGTAACAATCCTGCCCAAAACATCCTAAAACTCAATCAAGCGGAATTAAAGGACGACAACAAGATAGATACAACTACCAACTTCACGGAACCGAGTCCGGAATACAACAGAACAATAAAGGGACAACCGTGATCGCTATAGAAGTTGAATAAAAATAAAAATGGATGTTGCGTAAAATTAAAAACGAAAGATCATTCAAGAAACCACTATACCTTAACGTTCAATTTGGAAATTAAATATAAAAGGAAATTGAATAAAAATAAAAACGGAAGTTGCATAAAATTAAAAATGACAGTTCATTCAAGAAACCACTATACCTTAACGATCTATTTGGAAATTAAATAAAAGAGGAAATTGAATAGAAAAGTAAATTGAATAAAGATGGAAGTTGAATAAAGATCTAATTGGAAGTTGCATAAAATTAAAAATGAAAGTTCATTCAAGAAACCATTATACCTTAACGATCTACTTAGAAATTAAATAAAAAATGAAGTTGAATAGAAAATGAAATTGAATAAAAATGGAAGTTCATTCAAGAAACCACTATACCTTAAAGATCTACTTGGAAATTAAATAAAAATTGAAATTGAATATAAATGGAAATTGAATAAAAATGAAAGTTGCATAAAATTAACAATGGAAGTTCATTCAAGAAACCACTATACCTTAACGGCCTATTTGGAAATTAAATAAAAAATGAAGTTGAATAGAAAAGGAAATTGAATAAAAATAGAAGTTGCAAAAAATTAACAATGGAAGTTCATTCAAGAAACCATTATTACTTAATGATCTATTTGGAAATTAAATAAAAAAGGAAGTTGAATAGAAAAGTAAATTGAATAAAAATTGAAGTTGAATAAAAATAAAAATGGAAGTTGCGTAAAATTAAAAACGGAAGTTCATTGAAAAAATCACTATACCTTAACGATCTATTTTGAAATTAAATAAAATAGGAAATTGCATAAAAAAGAAATTGAAAAAAAAAAAGAAAAACGGAAGTTGCATAAAATTAAAAATGAAAATTCATTAAAGAAACCACTATACGTTAACGATTTATTTGGAAATGAAATAAAAAAGGAAATTGAATAGAAAAGAAAATAGAATAAAGATGGAAGTTGAATAAAAATAAAATTGAAAGTTGCATAAAATTAAAAATGGAAGTTCATTCAAGAAACTACTTTGCCTTAACGATCTTCTTGGAAATTAAATAAAAAATGCAGTTGAATAGAAAAGAAAATTGAATAAAAATGTAATTTCCGTAAAATTAACAATGGAAGTTCATTCAAGAAACCATTATACCTTAATGATCTATTTGGAAATTAAATAAAAAAGAAGTTGAATAGAATAGTAAATTGAACGAAAATGGATGTTGAATAAAAATAAAAATGGAAGTTGTATAAAATTAACAATGGAAGTTCATTCAAGAAACCACTATACCTTAACGATTTATTTGGAAATTGAATAAAAACAGAAGTTGAATAGAAAAAGAAATTAATAAAAATGGAAGTTGAATAAAAATAAAAATGGAAGTTGCGTAGAATCAACCATGGATCCAATAATAATAATAATAATAATAATAATAATAATAATAATAATAATAATAATAATAGTAATAATAATAACACAACTAATATTACAAGTGCTCATCGAGAGAATTCTAGAGAAGAAAGGAGAGTAGGAACCACTAAATATATAAACAGTTGATGAGCTGAAGATTATATAGATATTGATCAGCAAAAGAAGACTTTTATCGATGAAATCAAATGAAAACATAAACGAACTACATCAATAAAAGAAATAATAGCAAAAATCATCATAGTGAAACAACTTAATCCCAACTAGGTTGGCACCAAGAAATAACACGCAATCATGTGCTAGCTCAGGCCAAGAGAGTTGGTAAGGAATCAACAGGAAAAGTGAACGAATCAACAGGAAAAGTGGACAAAAAACAAGCAACAACAGCACCACATAAAACTGGACCAACAACAAAGATTCTATCAGCAAAGCACAACTAGTGCACATACACCTACTAGACACACTAAATGCAGCTTCTAACTTCATGAATATTGAAGACAAAATCATCCACCACATACCCTTGCCCAAATGAAATGAGTGAGTTTTCATCCAAAGGGCCACTCTAACTTTGATTAGCTCACAAAGATCTCTAAAGAATATATGGAGTCTCTTAACTTGTTTTGATGTGTGACCTAGTAGAGCATATCAACATCTTGCTTGAAAAGAAAAAAAAAAGGTATCTTGCTTAACAAAAATGGTACAATAGGTGGATTTAAACATGTCTACAAGGAGAGAAAATTGCAAGAACACGAACAAAGACGCAGGTATACGGGGCAAGATAAGCACAGGGAAGATAAGTGTTTTAATTTGGTTCCTAATATTTAAATTATTCTTTCTTTAACTAAAAAAGATTTTGAGATTTAAAATTTTGTAAGAACAAAATAAACATCAAACAACTTTTTATCCATAATTTTCGTAAACATAAATAATAAATTATTTTTTTTAAAAAAATATTTACACCAAGACCTCCTCAACTATTAGCTAATATTACTTTACCCTCCTCATATATGAACCATATATATTTTGACCTTCTCAACTATAAAAATGTATTACTTTCACTCCTTGTAAACCCTCTCTAAACCACCTCTAAAAGGAGTGTATTTATATGATTTTCATAGTTGAGGAATCAATGAGTTTATAGATAAAGAAGGTAACATAATATTTTTTAATAGTTAAAGGGTCTTAGTGTAATTAATCCAAAAATAACCATTAAAAATGAGTAGTTTTGGATTGTTTCTAAAACAACAAACATTTGATAGAATGGATGATTTTAATGATTTGAATGGATGAATGTGGATGTATTTTCCTAATCTGCCTAATTTTGGATGGACGACAAGCCATCTGATCTGTCGACACTTCTAAGAGAATGATATTATAGCCACGACCGAACCCGATCTGGCGAATGAGAAGCCATCTGACCTAACCTAATCGAAACACAACCAATAGATATCACATGACAAATACGCTAATGGCATCTAATAGAACCTTAATAATTCAAGTAGGTCCTATGGGAGCCAAATAATAGAGGACTCAGATAGGCCGAGTACATATTTACAAAATCAGGATATATATTGTACTCGCCCATCTCTTACGTTCTAGGTGTCGAGTATCATAATCGGCCATAAAGCCAGTTGAGCAGAGGGCTGAATAGAAGTAGGAATACAACAAATGAAAGGCCGAATGAACAATCACACAACAGATTAAGAGCGGGCCATACCCTGAGGACCAAAGGCATATATAAATAGAAGAACAACAACCAAAAAGAGGTATGTGAGAAAAAACTTAAAAACTTAACTTACAAGCAACCAAGAGAGTATACACTGACTTAGCTGTTAGAGTGCTAATACCGGCACCCCCAACCAGAGTGTTCATTCCTTTTCAGGTGGCTAGCTGAGGATCACGAGTGTCCTGCAGGATCCAAAGAGTATTTCCGAACTACTTCTCCACAATTGGCGTCGTCTGCGGGAATACTCAACTACATCCATGGCGTGCGTAATGGAAGATCCTCTGATAGTCGTTGACAAAGCCACACCGAGAGATGACCTCATTCCAACAAACATGCTGGGACCGAAGAATATCACTGCAAGACGTGCCTTGAACTTCCACTCAGTTGCCCAGACCTCACCCTCGACTTCAGCACATGAGACAATGCAAGCGATCATGGAACAGGCGAAGCAAAACGAACAGAGTTTGGAAAACATGATTGCCGAGAATGAGCGCCTCCATCAGGATTTGGCCTTGGAAGTGGCAAAATCAAAACAACCTGCACGCCAAGATCCGGGATAACCTCTGAGAGAAGATGGTCATCGACCTCGAGTCCAAAGACAAGATAGTGACAATGATTCTGACACATTATCCTTAGAACCCAAAAAGAAGGGATTAGTCGAAACCACGAGTTCCTCTGAAGAGAGTCCACGTGCATGCCATAAGCGAAGACAAAATGGTTCAGACGAAGAGGACCAGCATAATCCCTTTGTGCGACGGTTCGCAAAGGCCATACTACCCAAAACGTTTAATGCCCCATCGTTCACCCTGTACGATGGGAAATCAGACCCCACTGATGACATCCGCCATTATAAGTAAGCTATGACGTTGCATGAAGACAAGGAGGTTGTCATGTGCAGAATATTTCCAACCAGTTTGGGACCATTGGCCGTCAAATGGTATTATAAATTGGAACCGGAATCGATTAAGAGCTTCCATCAACTCCAAAAATCCTTCAGGGCAAGGTTCATCACCAATGAGGTCCAGTAAAACCAGGCTGATTCTCTCTGGGCAATGCAAATCCAACCAGGGGAAACCTTACGAGCATATTCGGCACGCTATTGGGAATGTTTTAATCTCGTAGATGATGCTTGCAATGGTTCCATGGCCATCACTGCCTTTAAAATGGGGTTGCATCCTGATAGTGCCTGTAGACACCCCATTTTTGACCGTCCTCAAGACTTGGACGTCATCGATTGAACACTCAATGATTATCCATGCTCGTGTTTGTTTTGAGTTCCCGAAGGTCTCGGCCACGCGCCTGGCCGCAAGATCTCTCCACTTGCCTGTTTTGTGCTTTGTTGTAGGCTAAACACTTGTGTTTTTGCTTTTGAGGGAAGAGGGTGGCTTGTTGGCCTTCCCCTCAACTCACCGGCCAGGACTTGAAGCCATCGGCCCTTTTTTCTTTCCATCGGCCAAAAGTGTTGGTCGATCGGCTTTATTTTTGGTCGGTCGGGCATTGTTTTGGTCGATCGGCCACTTTTCTTGGCCGATGCCTTTTCTTTGCCTTTTCAGGCATTGTGCATGCCAGCTGTGCTAGCTGGTAAGCACAGACCCTGCCCTCCATTTACGTGTATGGAGGGATTTCATCCTTACACTTAGCTTCTCTTGGAAGCTTGGAATTGGATTGTCTATAAGAGGGGGGCTCCTCCTCCCTTCTCAAGGATTGGAAGCTCTGATGATATAGAAGATATATCTCTATATCTCCCTCTCTCCATATATTGGTGTGTGTTTTGATGCTTAAAAGGTGTTTTTGTTCTTAGTTTTGTACTAAAAAACCTAGTGGTACACCATCCTTGAGTTACAGAGGTGCTAGGGAGTTTTTTTTGAAGTTCTTGAGTTGATTTTGATCAGAAGAATGTGCTGGTTTTGTGTTTTTGGAAGTGTTCTTCAAGGGTGAGCATTATTACTTTATATTTTGCATTCTTGCATAAGTTTTTAGCCTATCTTGCATACTGTTTTAAGCTTAGTGTTCTACTGATAAAAGTTCTGATTTTTCATGCTTAAGATGTTTCATTAAGATCACTTTTGTGTTTGGGGTTGTCTACCCCCTCTTAGGCCTTGTTTGGCCTCTTTTCGTGCCTTCTCTTTTTGAGTTTTGGTACCTTCGTGTATTGACCTTCTCACCACTGAAATCTAAAGGATTTTCAGTGGCGGAGAAGTGGTTTTGAGGTCTTATATGGGGGAGGGACACCCCTCTCCCCTTTTGTCTCATTTGCTTATATTTAGGGCTCATAAGAGTAGCATGTTTGCTTAGCTTTATTTGGCTCTATTTCAGAGGGTATTTGGTGTTATTTGGTGATGTTATAACTCTTTTTTAGGTTGGTTTGTTGGCCAATTGCATGCATCATACACTTGCTTTGCAATCCTCCCATTTGGCTAAATTTGTATCATGCATTTAGACCATCATGCTTACATACTTTGACTTAACTTTGAGAAGCTTTTAGTTATATTTTACCATGTTTAAGCTCTGTTTGGTGTTGATTTGATCATAAATGCCATGCTTTGCATAGCCACCATGCATTCTAGATTGTTGGCTTTGGGTGTGTGTGTCATTAGCATTCTTTACTTGGGCCATTTCAGTGATTTGGCATCACTTGTCATGTTATTTTAGTCCATGTTTCATGCTCGTATGCTTGCATTTGCCATCCTTTCCATGCTTTGAAGAGTTGATGTCTTATGCCCCATGTTTAGGCCATTGTGCATGCCTCCATGTTTAGATCATTTAGATGCCATCTAAGTGGTTTTTTGGGCTGACTTTAACATGCCATAACTCTATTTTTGATTTCTTAATTCATGTCATGCTTGGTTGCTGTAGGTGTAGTGTAATGCTCTCTTTGTAGCCTTGCATGCCCCTTGTTTTGTGCTCATCTTTTTAGCATGCTTTGGCCTTATTCCATTCATGTTCTAGCCTTGTTTTGGTCTACCTTGGGACTATTTTGGTTCACGTTAGCCCTTTGAGGCTTGGTTGATTTGGCCTTGGTGTGAACCCCTTGGCTAATCTCAAGTTTTGGGCTCCTTTGCATGCTATACTTCACTTGTGTATTTGGTTTGGCACTCCTCTTAGCATATTTCCAGAGCTCAGCATGTTTGTAAAATGCCCTTGTTTGTCTCTTTTAAGTGTGCTCAACAGCTCCTCTTTTATGTCTTAGGTGATAGGCCATTGTGCATGCATGCTTGTATGTGTGTTTTATGCCTTTGTTGCACTATTTTGGCCACTTGTTTTGGATACGGCTGAGGTCTATCCATCCTTAGTATAAGCCCATGAATCATGTGTTTGTGTATTATGGTATGCTTATCGCATTGCATGTTGTTGCATCCTCATGATTGGTATCATTGTTGCTTGCCTATCATGTTGTACATTTGCATATTTAGGTTGCATAGTAGTGTTGCATATTCATTGCATACCATGTTAGGTTGCATTACATTGCATTTAGCATGATCATGTTTCATTGCCTTGCATTTCCATGTTACATTGCATTGGGTTACATGCATCACATTTTGTTTGGTTTGGGGTGTTAAACCAAACATGAGGACCAAGGGACGTTTCGTACTCAAAGTGACGAAACGTGTCTCAATTCTCGGTCGTCGACACTCTTGATTCAACATGACAGAGTGTGTAGCATTCATTTGTTTTGTTGCATTCATTCTACATTGATTTACACACTTGGCACCTTCGGCCATCATGCATTGAAATGCGTGACTGGTGGCCCGAGGGTCGAGAGCCGTACTCCTTTGAGTTCATAGCATGATAGGGACGGTGGTCACGCGTACATCGTCTTGTTAATACCTTGCCATGCAATGTCTGTCCTCTGCTGCAGCAAAATAGGGTTCTACAGGAAGTTATGGCCGGTCAGCCATCTTCAGTGCCGGCCGGCTATCAAAATCTAGCCGGCTGTCCCATTTTTGGCCGATTACCATTTTTTTTCCTTAGCCGGTGGCCCTATCTCCTGGCCGATGACCTCCAACAGTGCTAAGGGAGTGGTTAAGAAGCATCAAAAATATTTTCACAATTCTCAGAGGTGTGAAACAGTGCAAACAGAGGCAACATGTGACATGGCAACGGGTTTTCGAATGAGGCGATCGAGCATGCATCATCCAATCATTCCGTGGCAGGGCTGCAGCCACCTTCTTTTGTAATTAATTTGTTAATTAATTAGGGTTTTGTAATAATTAATTAGCTAGTTGATTAGTTAATTTGTATTATTCTTTCGGACCCTCCGTCGAGAGGGCAAATTTGTAATAAGTGTGCGTGTGTGTGTGAATGTCTTCCAACCCCACGTCTTTCTCTCTTTTACTTACCTGCTTTCAGTGGTTAGTTTTAGGGCATGTTTCAATTGGCATACTTGTGCTCGCATGTTTGCATCCATTAATTCATCTTGCATGCACCGGGCTCGGCGCATCATACTAACAGCATTGTATTGTAATTCCAAGTTGAATACGTGTATTAATTGTTGCATTTCACATGACATCTTAGAATAGCCGAGCCTATTTCTAGTTGCATGTCGCATGTGTTGCATTAGCCATCTTAACATGAACTACGATCATGCATGATTACTATCTAGTTTCTATTTTGGCTTGGAGTACTCGGTAAGTGTTTATGCTTTAGCATCTTGCATAAGTGTGAGTTTTACCATGATGGCATGCTTGCCATGAGGCTATTTGCTTATGCGATATAACTACCCGAATGCTTGTGGGTGAAGGTTGGATTACTTGAATTGGAACAATTCATCAAATGCGAGTTTTAAGCCCACTTGCGAGTGGCAAAATCATGTTTTTTTTTAGGCCCACTTGAGGGTGGCAAATTCACGTCTTAGCCTACTTGCGAGGAGCATCATCAAACCATTTTCAAACAAGCATGAAATGTTTTGTTCTAATTTAGGCAATCTAGTCTATACTTGTATGCTGTGAGCATCACATAGTAAATTCTTGGCTACAAACCAAAATAAGAACACATGTGTTTTTCAAAAACAAGATATCATGCTTAGTACAGGCCGATCTTTGATCGGGCGAGCGGGGGTGGTCATTGCATGACCTTCTCCAATCGTACCCAAGTTTCCGAGCTGAGGCAACTTTGGTGATGACGGACATGTGGCCTTAGGCACGAGTCAGGGTTTCCCAAATTTCCTGAAATGAAAACATTTAGGTGGCGACTCTGTATTTGGCAAAGCAGTCCATGTTTGGCACTTTTTTCTAAAAATCAATTTTCCAAAACAATTTGCCAGATTTGAACTCTTTGGTGATTTATCATTCTTGTATTGCACTTTACGAGATTAGATTCAGAACCTTGACATTTGAGTCCGCTACTGTAGTAAGCCTAAATGAACAAAACGGGATTTTCCCGGGACGTTTGGGCCCGTCTACAGTTTCTGACGACTTCACTGGGGATTTAGAGAACTTGACCCGGACTCATGATATCTTGTTTTGACTACACTTATGTGTTTCTTTGCATTGCATTTGCATTGGTGCACCTAGGACGCTGTGTTTGCCATCTACTATTCCTAAACGATTTGTCGAAGGCTGCGTGCCATAAGGCTGACCGGTTACGGGCTGTGCCACGATGGGAACACAAACCCCGGTTTTTATCGGGGCACCCTTTTTAACCATTTGACCTAGTGCATATCGGAATCCGTAGTGACTATCCCAACTAGGACAGATTACTTACCTGATTTTAGGTTGTTTGAAACCGCTGTGTGCGTAGTGAAACTCTAGCTCCTGACAAAATAGGATAGGGAAACCCTACCCCTCCATAGGGGTGTTTTGGTTCTCACTTGCTTGCTATGTGCTTTTAGAGTGTGTCTCTACAGGAATGCATGTATCAGTTTGCAAGTCTGGGTATCAGGCCTGCGGGCATCAGTATCAGTGGTTGGGAATCAGTTTTACCTGTGGGTATTAGATTCAGATTTGGGGCAGTAATTTGGGAACAGTGATCAGTGGTTGAGAACAGTCCTTTCAGCTTGTGTTTGCCAACTGTGTGTTGTCTTTATTTAAGCTGTTATGCTGTCCGTTTTTCTGTTCATTATTTCCTTATTATGCTTTATATATCTTTTTGCTAGGTAGTTTAGCACAATTGCTTCCGACCAAGCAGATATTCCCCAAGCACTCTGGACCAGAAGTCGCAGACTTCATCGATCTGAGGATCTGATAGACAGACAACCAGTGTTCTATTCTTTACCTCTGGTTACCAGACGGAGGACAGTACGACGCAGTGCATCGGTACAGCGGTTGCCAGATCAGTGGTCCTTGGGTAGTCAGGCTGAGGTCTTGGTTTCTACTACAAAGAAAGACATATCGGTAGTTCAGTTAGATCAAGGCAGTATGGCAGGAATGGAAGAGATGATGCGTCAACTTCAGGAGAGTATGAAAACCATGCAACAGGACGCTGTTCGTCAAGCAGAATTTGCCAAACAGCAGGTTGAGGTCATGGCCGAATAGGCAGAGCTAATTGCCAGGCTGCAGTAACAAACCGGAGCGTCTGTTTCGCACCAAGCTCTTCCCCCACCTAGAGTTCCGACACTCGGGGAGACAGCTAATGTCCAGGAAGATACGGACATTCCAACAGGGCCGACTCCGCCCCCAATCCTACCCCAGCTATCCAAAGCACAGATCAACCCATCGGATTCTCCCTTTGAGTTCGAGGTAGACCCCACCGCATTAAAAGTGGGCAAGCTAGAAAAGCTGTTCGAGGAGTCCCAAGGGGTCAGTTCCATTCCAGACATAGAAGATGGGTATACCGACTCGGCCGTGACTCTGCCCGACCGGTTTAAAATGCCACACATTGACCGTTTCGATGGGTCTGGGGATACTATGCTGCACCAACGACTGTTTTCAGATATCTTAAGGTCAGTGGGCCTCTCTAGATTACAGAAGCTTTCTCTGTTCGGCCGGACCCTGTCAGGTGTAGCGGTGATTTGGTATGCAAAGTTTGAGGGTTCTGTTAAGAGGATTTGGGAGGAGATGGCCGAGGCCTTTGTGGCTCAATACTCCTATAATACACAGATCGAGATCACGACTCGTGATCTTGAGATGACTAGACAGGAGCCAAAGGAGAGCTTCACTGATTTTGTGACCCGCTGGAGGGCTAAGGCCTCGATAATGACCATCAGACCTGTGGACAAAGATCATATACGGATGGTTGTGTGTAGCCTCCAGCCCAAGCTCATGCAGAAGATGATCGTTCTCCCCCTCCCCATCTTCGCAGACTTACATGAGATAGGGGTGCAGATCGAGGACATGATGAAATAGGGTCTGATTGACCATGACAGAGAGCAGCCCATGAGGACTTTCAACCACAGTACGAATGCGGGCACAAGCAATGCTGCAACTGCCAGATCTTTAGATGTGAGCATGGTCACCACCACCCCTCCAAGAACCCTAGCAGCCACACCATTCACCGGTGCGTCCGGAAGTAGCACACAAACAACCAAGTACCCACCCCGAGGCCAAAGAAACTTCACTCCGCTATACATGCCCCTGTCCAAAGCTCTGGGGGTTTTAATTAAGAAAGGGCACTTGAAGCCCCTAGAGCCGCGGCTATTGCCAGAAAAACTTCCCCCCTCCCATAACCTAGCCAAGTACTGCGCCTTTCACTAACAACATGCTCATGACATCGACCAGTGCTTCCGATTACGTCATGAGATTCAGGATCTCATTAATAATAGGGTGATTGTACCGCCAGAGAAACCGAATGTCACAACTAACCCTCTCCCGCCATATAACAAAGCTCCACCTCCCAAACGCATCAACTTGATCCAGACTAGGGTTGTGTCATACAACCCTAGCATATACATCACCCCTTCCCACCTTCCTAAACCAGAGGTGTTCATTCCTGACAGCACTGACTTGTGCATGTTGGACATCTCCCGAACCTAACCTAAACTAGTGGTGGTGACTATCGAAGATGGAACATGAAAGACTTCGGAGGAGAATGGGAGTATTGATTTAGGGCCTGGGGAGTCTGAGAATTTTGTTGAGGAGGTATATGATCCGAGTGGTTACATTACATCAGTAGAGCAAGCTAAGCTGAATGTGGAATTGCTAGTGGGGGCAGAGATTTGCGTAGTACGGGAGGAGGGATTTGATCAGGGGCTAGATGACCTTGCGGATCAGGAAGAAGACCTAGCAAATCTGCAGTTCTTTAAGGAGCAGGACTCAGGAGACGTGGCAGTCAGTTGGTTTGATGGGTCAGCAGAGGTTGCAGGGTGGCATGACGACCAACCGGACATTGTTAAAGAACTTCAGCCAGAACAGGGGCAATCCGAAATTGGGAGACCAGCTGTGGCCGAAAGGGCCGGGAATCAGAATGCATTGCCGGAGAGCGCCGGTGCTAAGAATTTCGCTTGGGATTTGGGCAGTTTGAATGAGGGAAATATTGAATAGCAGGCTGTATTGAAACAGTTTGAATAGGAAAGGATCGAGGAATCTGAAAGGGCCAGAAAAGCCAAGGCCCCTGTGGACACAGAACGTGCTGTGTGCAGAGCAACAGAACATGTTGCGAGCATAGGAACAGAAGGTGCTGTGGGCACAGGAATAGTTGTAATAGAGCCGGACAGGTGTCTGTCGGCTGCCGATGGCATGTGGTGGGAAGATGGTGACCTATGAATGATACCTGGTACGTGGAGGAGGTTGACCACATGACTAGGAGCGGCGGTATTTCAAGCCCCGCAACTAGATCGGCCAGAAGCGTCCGGAAAAGACAAGGAGGCAAAGAAATAGAAAGAGAAACAACTTGAGGAGGAGGCTGTGCTGAAACAGCTGAAAAAGATACAAGCAGACATCTCCATCTGGGGACTACTTATGGCTTAAAGATTTCACAGGCAGGCTGTCCTTTTTACAATGGACAAAGCCAAACTTTCAATAGACATTACACCTGAATAGCTTGTAGGACTGGTCTTTCCGAGAGGAGCTTCCCTGACGTTGACCTTTATTGACAAGGAGCTACCGCCTAAGGGTTCAAATCATAACAAACCTCTCTACATCTTTGTCAAGTGTAGAAACAAGTGGATACCAGTGGTTCTTGTCGACACGGAGTCTGTTATCAATGTGTGCCCCTCAAGGATGGCATATGCAATTGGGTTGAAGCCCGCAGACTTTGTACCAACCGTCCAGGTGATACCAGCGTATGATAACACCAGCAGAGAAGTGATGGGGACTGTGTAGATTTAGGCCTAGGTTGGTCTAGGACAACACGATGTTGACTTTCATGTCTTGGACGTTCCTGCAACCTTCAATCTACTCCTAGGGCGGCCGTGGCTACACCAGGTGAATGCAGTCTCTTCTACCCTGCACCAGATGTTGAAATACCCCCATGGGAAGGGGGTGGCTATAGTTTTTGGGAATTCGTCATTCCATCCGTTGCCAGAAGTGTCTACACTGGTTTTGGAAATCGAGAATGGCACGGAGGATGTGTTCCTATCAGGATTTACCCTAGCCGAGGCTCGGGTGGTTCAGGACATCTTAGCTATTGATGATGGGTTGTATGTCAGCGCACAGTCAGTGTACCTCATGAACAAGCTTCAACATATCCCTGGGATGGGACTTGGAAAGAGTGGCCGGAAGGGCATTGCAGTATCAGCCGAAGTGCCGCACAATCTGCATACCTTTGGCTTGGGTTATTTGCCCACCAAAGAGGACTGGGTGAGGAAAGGCAAGAAATGGCTGGAAGAGCCAGAGCAAAGCAGGTAGGAAAGCCTTTTGAGTTGATACATAGGCCTATCCAGGGCACCCTGAACAGACGCTTTGTCCGGGAAGGAGAGGACTTTCTGTTTTGTGGCTTCCCAAAACCATGGTTGAATGCGGAGAAGAGGCACCTGCTGGGATTTGAGATCTTCTTCGACCTGCAGTTATCCGGGGATGATATTGCCGAGGAGCAAACAGACCTATCAGCTGAGGTTGAACAGTGTAACGAAGTGGATTCCGAGAGCACCGAGATTAAAATGGGGGTAGCATTGGCATGTCTACTTTCAGATCCTTCGATCGTACAGAAGTGCTTGGGGAATGATCTCTCGGTGTCCATGATCGGGAATGAAACAGCTGCGGGCTTATTTTCAAACATTTTGGATACATCCATCGCACCCTCCCTTGTCTGGCAGTACGAGGAAGGGTTCTTATCGAGTAGCACCGGGTCAGGTAGTGAGCCGGAATCTGATTCCACCAAGTCTGTGGAGTCGGAATCAAGTTCCAGCTCGTTTGAGTCTGAGTCCAGTATTCCTGGGGGTGACAACCCGGATACCACAGTCCTGTCTAGGTTGTCTTCTTCTTTCTCTTTTGACTCGTTGCAACAGAGGAATCTGGCGACTTGGAAATGATTAATGAGAATGGAATGGCTGTGGCTTCTGAGTATTTTTCTGTGCCTTTAATTTATTGCTTGAATCAGGACTTTCAAGATTTTGATAAAAATGACGAAGAAGAAATTCCTCTGGTTTTACAACGTTTAATTGATCAAGAGCAGGAGAGATTTGTTAAACACTTGGTTGATGAAATCATTACAGTTAATGTTGGTACTGAGAAGGACCTGTGGCTGGTCCAGATCGGGTCCACGTTGTCTTCGGAGGAACGCGAGCGCTTAGTCGCTTTATTAAAAGATTTCAAAGATGTTTTCGCGTGGTCCTACGAAGACATACCTGGAATCGATCCTGAGATTGTACAGCACTAGATCCCTCTTGACCCCGAGGCCCGACCCGTTAAGAAGAAACTCAGAAGGATCCGCCCGGACTGGGCTCTTAAGATCAAAGAAGAGGTCACCAAGCAAATTGACGCAGGGTTCCTGCTGGTATCAAAGTATCCAACTTGGTTGGCCAACATAGTTCCGGTACTAGAAAAGGATGGCAGAATTCGGGTATGTGTGGATTTCAGGGATTTGAACAGAGCCAGTCCGAAGGACGACTTTCCTTTACTGCATATCGACGAATTGGTGGACTTCACTACTGGGCATGCATTGCTCTCCTTTATGGATGGATTCTCAAGCTACAATTAGATATTGATGGCACCCGAAGACCCGGAGAAGACTGCTTTCACCACCCCATGGGGGGCTTATGGCTATAGGGTGATGCCATTTGGGCTGAAGAACGCTGGAGCTACTTATCAACGGGCTGCGACCATAATATTGCATGGCATGATCCACAAAGAGGTTAAGGTGTACGTGGACGACATGATTGTCAAGTCCAAGGAAAGAGAGGGCCACTACACCGCCTTGAAAAAGTTCTTCCAAAGGATCAGGGAATTTCAGTTGCGGCTGAATCCTCAGAAGTGTACGTTCGGTGTCACAGCAGGGAAAATGCTGGGGTTTTTGATCACACAGAGAGGTATCGAAGTTGACCCTTCCAAAATCAAGGCCATCTTAGAAATGCCCCCACCAAGGACTGAAAAGGAGGTGTGAGGCTTTCTGGATTAAGTGCAATTCATAAGACGGTTTATCGCAAAATTAACCTTGACTTGTGAACCACTTTTTGGTCTCCTGAAGAAAGGAACGAAGTTCCAATGGGACGGCTGATGCCAAACAGCTTTTGAGCAGATCAAACAATACTTCCAGAACCCGCCTGTGTTGTCACCACCTGAGCCAGGGAAACCATTGATTTTGTATCTTTCAGTGACTAAGACTACAATGGGCTGCATGCTTGCACAGAAATCCGAGGACAAAGTGGAAAGAGCTATCTACTACCTGAGCAAGAAGATGCTGGATTATGAGACCCGCTATACTCCACTCAAAAAGGCTTGTCTGGCCTTGGTATGGGCTACCAGGAAGCTGCGGCATTACCTGTTAGCTCACTCCATAATGTTGGTTTCGAGATTAGATCTCATCAAATATCTTTTCGAGAAACCGGCAGTTACGGGTAGGCTAGCTTGTTGGTTGCTTCTGCATTCTGAATTTGACCTGAAGTATGTGACGCGCAAGTCAGTAAAGGGGAGAGCGGTAGCGGAGTTCCTAGCCGACCACCCAGTTGAAGGGGATGAAGCAGTTGAGTACCTATTCCTAGATGAGGCTATTCTGCATGTTGAAGAAGAATTTTGGACAATGTACTTTGACGGAGCGTCAAACCAATATGGATATGGGATAGGGGTGTTGCTGATAGCACCCAAAAATTCTCGTATTCCCTTAGCATTCAAACTCCGGTTCAAAGTATCGAACAATGAGGCAGAGTACAAGGCATGCATTGCTGGACTAGAAGCGGCCCTAGAACTAGGGGCAAAACGGTTGGACGTCATCGGGGACTCGAACCTTGTTGTGTCTCAAGCTAAAGGAGATTGGAAAGTCAAAGAAGAAAAGATGAGAATCTACCACCAGACCTTGGACACTCTGATTCCTCAGTTTGAGAAACTGAATTTCGCTCATCTGTTAGGAGAGAACAACAGGTTCGCAGATTCGTTAGCAACTCTATCATCCATGATAGACATCCCTTTTGGAGTCCGGATGCATCCGATCATCATTGAACAGAAATTTGTGCCGGCCTACGAGCTGATTGCTGCCATAGACGAAGTACAAGATGAGAATCCCTAGTATTACGATGTCTGGAACTTCTTGGAAAAGGAAGTGTATCCACCAGGGGCATATGCCAAGAATAAGAGGACAATCAGAAGAATGGCTGCTCAGTTCATCATCTGCGGGGGTAAACTGTACAAGAGAGGTCATCTCGGGATGCATAAGCTATGTGTTGATGCCGAAGAATTGAAGCGCCTGATGGAGGCCATCCATGGAGAAGAGTGTGGAACCCACATGAACGGGGTGATGTTAGCTCAGAAGATTCTCAGACAGGGTTACTACTAGTCCACCATGGAGGAGGATTGTATTAGTTTTGTTCGGCGATGCCACAAGTGTCAAATCCATGCAAACCGCATGAACATCCCACCGTCGAAGCTGTACAACATGACTTCGCAATGGCCATTTTCAGTTTGGGGAATTGATGTAATTGGGGCTATCACTCCGAAAGGGTCTAATGGGCATGAGTTCATTCTGGTCGCGATAGACTATTTTACGAAGTGGGTTGAGGCCTAATCTTACGCGGTGTTGAAGGCTTCGCATGTCGATAAGTTTACCAGAAACAACATCATTTGTCGCTACGGGGTCCTAAACGAGATCATTTCTGATAATGGTTCCCACTTCACGAAAGAAGTGATCGACTTGTTGGAGAAATACAACGTGGCATTTCATAAGTCATCCATATATCGGCCGCAGACCAACGAAGCAGTTGAGGCTGACAACAAGAACATCAAGCACATTCTGCAAAAGATGGTGGAAACCTACCGGGACTGACCAGCTAAGCTGCCGTTTGCTCTGTGGGGCTACTGGACTTCAATTCGAACTTCTACTGGAGCAACTTCGTACTCCTTAGTCTATAGGATGGAGGCTGTTCTACCTATCGAGATTGAGGTTCCGTCATTGCGAGTACTGGCTGAGTGTCAGATAGCCAAGGTAGATTGGAAGCAGAGCAGATTTGAGGAACTCATGCTCTATGACCAGAGGAGGCTGAAAGCATTGTACCATGTCCAGGATAATCAACGCGGAATAGCCAGGGCTTTCAATAAGAAGGTTAAGTCCAGGAATTTAAAAGAAGGAGATCTTGTGCTCAAAGACAACCGAGCTCCCATCCGCGACCCTAGGGGCAAGTTCAGACCTAATTGGACTGGTCCTTACATCATTAAGTCTATCTGGTTGGGTGGAGTTGTCATTTTGATGGACCTAGATGGCCTAGAGTTCTCGCAGCTGATCAACATGGACAAGTTGAAGAAATATTACCCCTGAGTGGCTGGCTAGGCCGAAAACTTGAAAGGGCGACCTAGGCAAAAGTTAGAGCATAAAAAATTTCAAATTATAAAAATTGAGCTCGCAAGGTTGAAAACCCGCAAAGGACGGCATTGGCAAAAGTTAGAGCATAAAAGTTGAGAGTTAATACACGAGTGAACCTGAGCCGAACTATGTAAGGCTTCATTCCCATCTTTAGGATATGTAGGCAACTTCATTCTGAAGTCCAGCCATAAACACTTCCCCGACCAACTTTGTCCACGTGATCATGTTTGGCAATCTTCGTCTATTCTGCATTCAAGAGCTCGGTTGTGATCTCCGGTGCAGTGCTATTTAGACTAGGGGCAACTTTCCAGTTGCTGGGATTCGGGGTTGTATATCTCAGTGATAGATCTCGGGCGTGTCCAATTGTGATCCGTATCGAAAATGGTTTTGAAAAGTTTTAATAAAAGTTGATTTTGCTCAAATTAATCTTTTTTACAACTTAGACCATTTTTGGACCAAACGGAAAATTTTTAGTACCCACAACCTTCAATTTCATTGATTTCAGTACATAGTTCTCCTGCTCTTGAATACAAATTGAAGTTGCTTTTTATTACATTTATAAAGAAAACTTGAAAGTACGGATAAAGCAATAAATTCGGGGCATAGTCAGGTGTTCTTGCGTCTCCTCCCAGAGCTGGTGGAAGCCTCTAATGCCAAAGTGGGCCCTATCTGTGCCTCTTCATTGAGCCAATCTATGCACTCATCAGAGAGGGTATGGCTGAAAGTGAGAGCGGGGGCCAGAAGTTCCTCGTTCTCCAAGCTGTGGCATACCGAGCTAGCTGCGTGCCTCGAACAGGAAGTGCAGCGGGGTACTCTATCCCCTTTGCTGGGCAAATCTGAGCATGTCCGAACTGACGCCAGAACCGGAATGGGAAGTAGAAAACACAGTGAGTCAGGCCAATCAGCTGGATTCCAAGCTGGCGAGACATACTGTAGCTCATCGCCAGTAGATTAAGCCAGGAGCAGCGCCAAGCAACGTCGTTTGTGGACAAACTACACATCCAATTGTACCACCATCCCTCATCCGGGGCATCGACTAGACGTCGTCAAAAGAAATAGCTGCGGGCTGAATATGTCGGGCATGAGTCCACCACTCTCAACTTGTCCATCAACCACACCTGGGGAGGGAGTGAAAAATGAGAGATTAAAGAATAGAAAGGTGTACATTGAGAGAAAAGTGAGAAAGGGTTTTGAGAGAAAGACTGAGCCTGAGGGCCGAGTGATGTGAGAAAATATATGTGAGATGGGGTGGGAAACATTACCTGTAGCAGTAGTGGACTCCCCACGAATCTAGTCATTTCTAGATGATGAAAAGCATCCAAACCCATCAATGTCTCAGCCAGTGTCATGGCAATACAGCTCTTGCCCTTTTTCAGGCCTTGGGCAACCTCGATCAAACGGACACTGGAGCCTCCGAAGCCTGGGGCAAGCAGGAAATGAGACAACATGCACAAGCAAAGGGCATGTCGCCGGAAACCCTGCCAGTGGTAATCGCCGCGGTTACCGGCATTAGAAAACTAATGAATCAAGCTAGGGATGTCCAGTTCCCCGTCACGAATCAAAGACTGAGCATCGTGAATAGTGAGCCCACACATCCGTCCTAAGGCTTGGACGTGGCCAAAGTGGAGTTGTGGCAAAATCTCCTCCTTAAGTTCGGACTCCATCAAAGCTCGGAAGTCTTCGAAAGTGGGGCACATTTCTTGCCCGCCAAAGCTAAAGACGTGTGTTACTGGATTCCAAAACCTTGCCGCGGCATAAAGGAACGAAAAACGTAGCGGGATGCAACTCAGCGTGAATAGTGCATTTATGCCGAAACCACGGAAGTTTAGCTTTTTTGAGCCATCCAGATTGGCAATCCAGTTCGTGAGATTTTGGATGAGAAATGCCTCCATTCTGTGCAAAAATAGTACTGAAATGAAGAAACTACGAAGCTGGGGCTTTTGTAGAGGATAAGGTGTTGAGTGGAAGACATGTGGCAGCATTCTGGTGGTCCTGCCATTTTTGGCTGGTCGGCCAAAAAGAGTGCTAGCCGACCACCTCTTTCAGCCGATCGGCTAGTGATGATGGCCAATGACCATTTCTAGTGGTCGGTGGCCTTCCCCTTTGGTCGATGGCCTTCCTTCTTGTTCCTTGAGCTGTTTATGTATTGAACATGCTGAGAATTTTTGATTGGCACCACTTCCAATGCTTTCTGGTGATGATTTTGCAAAGTCACACCTCTGTTGCCTCGATTTTCTTATCGAGTTGTTGCACATTTTCTTATCGAGTTGTATTTGCATTCTTTAAGTCTTTGTTTTGCTTATCGAGTTGTATTTACACTTTGGTTAGTTTATCGAGTCTTTGTTTTGCTTATCGAGTTGTATTTACACATTGGTTAGCTTATCGAGTCTTTTGTTTTGCTTATCGAGTTAATTTTGTCGCTAGTCGGTTCACTACCTGATTATTATGATGCGAGTGCTTAATTTTCAAAACATAGTTCAATCTCATTTACATTGTTATGTAATGTGATGTATAAAAATGTACAAGTGTAAAACTTTTTCAACAAAAAGAGCTGTTTCATTCCATCATCTTTTGCAAAAGTACATAGTTTTAAAGGAAAAACAAAACCTGCCTGAGGCAGTACAATGTGCAAAAACTCCTAGCAAAGAGGAAAATAAAGCAAAAGAAGAATAAAAAAGAAAGGTAATAAATGTCTGAATCAGCGTCTCAAGCACGAGAGTCTATCCTCGTCCTCTTCCTGGACGAAGGTCCAGGAGTGTCGCCGCCAGCTCCGCCATTCCAGCTCGAGCCCGAGCACGAACCATCCCCGGTCTCATCCTCAGACAACTCTGTCTCGGCCTCAGACTCATCATCGTCTAGAATCGGCGTCCGTGAGCTACTCCCAGGGCGAGTGCGCCCGGCTTTGCTGCGGGGGCGTACTGTGGTCCCTCGCCCTGCTCCCCCTATCCCTCGAGCAGACACAAATGGTCCAACTGAAGCACCTCCCGCGGCCGGAATCTGGAACGGGGCCTGAAAGGGACAGATGGCAAATGCATTAGTTATGCTATGCAGTACAATGTATGAATACCGAATGTAGTGTATGAGTACAGTGTATGGATGCCGTGAGCAGTGTATGAATATGAATGCAGCGTATGAGTACAGTGTATGGATGCCGTGAGCAGTGTATGAATACCGAATGCAGTGTATGAGTACAGTGTATGGATGCCGTGAGCAGTGTATGAATACCGAATGCAGTCTACGAGTATAGTGTATGGATGCCATGATCAAATATGAGTACCGACTATGAATGCCGTGAGCAATGCTGTAAGCAGTATACGAGTTACAGTGTATCAGTGTCGTGAATGTCAAGTGCTGTATCGATAATGCGATGTGTCGGATCGATATGGAACAAATGTGCAGGGTTTTGAGACCGAGGTTGAAAGAACTCACCGGGATGCTGTAAATGGTCAACAGATCGATACTCCTCTGTAGCATCCCCATCACTGAGGTAGTCAGCTCCAAGGCTTGCCTGGTGTACTCGATCGAAGCTTTCAAAAATGTTGAAGCCATTAGTATTCTATGGAATATCAAATGAAATGAAATGATTGTACCAGAATGCAAAGTATATGTACATACTAGGATCGAACCGCGAACTCCGACGAGCTCATGATCAGCCGGAGGAAGAGCGATGGGTATCTAGTAAGTGTCCCTGCCCTGTCCCCAGCATGTCATCATCGTAGGTAGCTCTGGCCATCCAGCTCTCTGCCCTCTCCGGGATCCGCTCCTGCCTCGGGCCAGAGGTGCTCGGGATGCTCTTGCTCTCGCTGCTGGCGTAGCTGGTCTCTCTCTCTCAACTCGGTTGGCACCGGTCAGAGGCCGCATGATATAGGTTTGGACGTACTCCGTACAGTCGCCCTCATCTACAAAGCGCTCACGGCTTCAGCCGATAATGTATCTGTCATCTCCACTAAGGTATACCTCTTGGTGTGCCTCGTATGGGTAGGAAGAGGCGCTAGAACTGGCTACTCTGGCATGCCCAAGGTCTGCTACAAGAAGCGCTCCCCGAAGTACCAAACGCGACAAACCGGGCCATCCATCAGAATCCTGAATCGGGCAGTCTCCTGAGCGACCGCATATCGATCTCTCACCGCATCAGGCAACACCCCCCACGGCTGCCAGGTGATCAGCAAATGACAGGATATACAGTTCGTTATCTGTTATTGAGAGTACATTGAAAAGTGAAGCTTAAATGAATTGTAAAGTTTAACATACCTCGACTGTGATGATGGTGTCAAAGTAGCTACGGAAGAACACGAAGGACTCCCGCAGCCTCCGCTCGCATTTCACGTCAAAGCGGTGGGAAAATGGCACCATGGGGGACATCTCCTCGTCTGGTACTGGGGCAAGCCTAGGGAAGTAGGCGTACACCCACAGCTGCAAAGTGTAACAGAGCAGACCTGAGTAGGCTTATCAAATAAAGCAGTATGCAGAATAAAGCAGAAGTTAGAGGACAGTGTGCAGTGTATCGTGCAATGTGTGCAGTGCGTTGTACAGTGTGTGTAGTGTACAGCCAGCGTAAAGCAAGATGCGTGCGCGCAGTGTGTATGGTGTATAGATAATGAAAAGCAGAATTGAAGAGGCAGAAAGGGAATGTGTACCTCCCAAGCTCGCTAATAGCCTCCAAGCAACTGCCCGCTGCGGCGAGACGATGAACTCATATAACCGTAGAGAGTGGCCAAGCTAGCGCCACCCCGGTCATAGTAGCGGATCCGCGCCACATCCATAAGTGCACTCAACAGGTAGAGGGCGACGGTGTTTGCCCGGTCGGTGAAAAGCGTGGTCCCTAGCAGAAACATGATAAAACCATGGGCGTACTACTCCTTCTCCTCCCGGGTAGTAGGCGTCTGGACCCTGAAGTGGTCCTCGAACCATGAGTACCTCACAAATCCTGCACTGGCAAGAGGTGGCTGAGTGCCAAGCAAGTACAGCTGAGCGGCGTCCCACTCGTCCATGTTAGTATCGAAGGGGATCGGATCACCCCCTACCTTGATTCCGGTGAGCATCGAGAAATCAAAGGGAGTCATCGTCATCTCCCCGGTGGCAGAAAGATGGAAGGAGTCGGTGGTGTCCCACCACCTCTCCACCAGAGCATCAAGAAGGGGCCTGCTCGCAGTCAAGCGCGAGAGCCCCATGCAGAAGGTCCCAAAGCCAGCCTGGTCAACAATCTGGCAGACTGCATCAGGCAGCTCCATGTACCATCCTCGGGCCATGACATTCCCATACCCCCAAAAGGCATAAGAATCTCCTTGTGTTCAAAAATAAATAGTTGCGAGGCAATGTTAGAAATATAGTGTTTGAAAACATGCAGAATTGATAAAATGTAGTGTGTGTGCATGTGTTCAAGTCTACACAAATATCGGGTGCGGGTGTGCTCACGGTGAACTCGATGATTATTCAGTTGAAGATGTAGTGTGTGCACATGTGTCTGAATACCTTCAGAATTTGGGAAAATACAGTGTGTGTGCCTATGTTTGGGTACGCTCAGAATCGATGAAACACAATGTGCGTACATGTGTTCAAGTATGAATAGATATCGGGTGTGGGTGTGCTCACAGTGAATTACAGCTTGTGGTATGTCGGTGTGTTCGGGTCAAGCAATTAAAGAACATAATCGACTACTGTAGTTATGTGTTCTACATTGCAGAAAATAAAACAGAGAAGGGTGTACCTTAGAAGCGTCGTAGGACATATGTGACTCTGGCTCGCGCAACAGAAGCTCCAGTGGCATGCCTCGCGCATAGCTCCTGAAATGACGGAGGCTGTCAGGAGGAAGCGCGTGTATCACCGGCCTGTAGGTCGACGGATCAAATGGTCGAACACGAAGAGGTAGAAGCTCGACCTTGGGGTTCACGTCCATCTCCGGGGGAGCCCCACCCTGTGGAAGGTCGTCTGCCATCTCGAAAAAGTGTGAAAATGACCAAAAGTGGAAAAATGGGTGAGAATGTGAAAGGTCAACCCAAAAGTCAATCCCGAAAGGGTGAAAAATGGGTGGAAAGGTTGGAGTGTGGAAAAGACACAAAGATGAAGGTATGACTCGGAGGAAACAAACCCCAAGCGATGGAAATTGAGAAAAGTACACCGAAATTGAGATTTGTTCGGTTCAAAGTGTGCGAAATCGGAAGGGTTTCGCGAATCGAACGACGAAAAAACGACAAGAACAAGAGAAAAGTACGGATCGAAGGTTGGGAAATCACCTAGAAAGAGGGAGGAGTGATTTTCGAGCTAGGGTAAAGTGGAAATATAAGGTTTCGAACCCCATATTTAAAGACTCGTGGCCAAAGGACAAAACTGCCCTGACATTGCCGTTTCTAGCCGGTCGGCCAAATTGTTAGCCGATCGGCCAAATGTTTGGCCAATGGACTCATCTTGTGGCCGATGGACTTCTATTGTGGTCGATGCACTTCCAATACCTTTTTTTTTGGGGGTATGATATGTTGTTTGGAGCCCTTCTCCCACAAGACAATGTAAGAAAATCTGCTTTTGAAGCTTAACTGGCCTTCGTGTTAGCCTCGAACTGTGTCTTCTGTGTGCAACACTTGATATACGTGAGATGTATCCTTTTTCGTATCCTTTTGTATATGGCAAAATTCAAGAATTGCCTGTGAATTGCTTTTGAATATGTCGAATTACAATGCTTTGATATGATTGTGATGTGATTGTGATAAGCGCACTGGTTATGCATCTTGCATTGGACACACCTCGCAGTTGCATCTCAACATCACGAATAGTATGCCTTTACCATGCTTTCGTTGAATATATGCCTTTCTAGGTTGCTTCTCCTGTTTCACACATTGTACGCAGTGTCGCACGTGCTTTACTTACATGTGTTTATGCTTCTCTCCGCATTGTTATGCGTCACACCTAAGTTTCATTTTTATGCTTCTCTCCGCATTGTTATGCGTCACACCTAAGTTGCATTGTTATGGTTCTCTCCGCATTGTTATGCATCACACCTAAGTTGCATTGTTATGCTTCTCTCCTCATTGTTATGCATCACACCTAAGTTGCATTGTTATTCTTCTCTCCGCATTGTTATGTGTCACACCTAAGTTGCATTGTTATGCTTCATTCCGCATTGTCATGCGTCACACCTAAGTTACATTGTCGTGCTCCTCTCCGCATTGTTATGCGTCATACCTAGGCTGCATTGTCATGCACCCTCTCGCATTGTTATGCACACTCTATCAGCGTTGTCACGCGCTCTCCTTGCATTCTTATGCACGTTTCGTTCGCATTGTTATACGTCACTCTTAGGTTGCATTGTCATACAACCTTCCACTTGCATTGTCGCGCACTTTTCACTTACATTGCTATGCATGTTTCTAACAATATTGTACCTGTTAGTTTGTTTCTTTTACAGGCACGATATTGTATGTACGGTTCATTTGAAGCTGGCGCGACCAGACGGACCAGACAGTATTGTATACTCCGTGGAGACGCAACGAGAATTGTATAATTCTCTTGCAACCTTTCTGCATGAAAGGTGGCTTGTTTCGTATTTTCCTTCTTAAAATGTTGTATTTACTTTGCATAAATGCTTCATTACAGTTCTCTTTACATGATCATAAGTTATGCTTGGCATCGCACATGCCCTTTGCATCTTTCCTCTGCCTGCGGGCGCATATCTTTGTTATCTGGCATGCTTGTCTAAGTCTTCAGCCTTGTCAAAAATGGGTCATCTCTGAGCTTTGACATTCACTCCCGTCATCTTATGACTTTTGAGTACTGTCAAAGAGGGGCAACTGCAGACAGCCCAGTTTTGACCGTCCTCAAGACTTGGACGTCATCGATTGAACACTCGATGATTATCCATGCTTGTGTTCGTTTTGAGTTCCCGAAGGTCTCGGCCGGGCGCCTGGCCTCAAGATCTCTCCACTTGCCTATTTTGTGCTTGAGGGAAGAGGGTGGCTTGTTGGCCATCCCCTCAACCCACTGGCCAGGACTTGAAGCCATCGGCCCCTTCTTCTTTCCATCGGCCAAAAGTGTTGGTCGATCGGCTTTATTTTTGGTCGGTCGGGCATTGTTTTGGTCGATCGACCACTTTTCCTGGCCGAGGCCTTTTCTTTGCCTTTTCAGGCATTGTGCATGCCAGTTGTGCCAGCTGGTAAGCACAGACCCTGCCCTCCATACACGTGTATGGAGGGATTTCATCCTTACACTTAGCCTCTCTTGGAAG
Organism: Camellia sinensis; assembly: GCF_055761805.1. NCBI lineage: Eukaryota > Viridiplantae > Streptophyta > Magnoliopsida > Ericales > Theaceae > Camellia > Camellia sinensis. The sequence goes on along the minus strand of NC_138971.1, from coordinate 87,238,830 downwards.
CTTGGAATTGGACTGTCTATAAGAGGGGGGCTCCTCCTCCCTTCTCAAGGGTTGGAAGCTCTGATGATATAGAAGATATATCCCTATATCTCTATGTCTCCCTGTCTCCATATATTGGTGTGTGTTTTGATGCTTAAAAGGTGTTTTTGTTCTTAGTTTTGTACTAAAACACCTAGTGGTACACCATCCTTGAGTTATAGAGGTGCTAGGGAGTTATTTTTCAAGTTCTTGAGTTGATTTTGATCAGAAGAAGGTGCTGGTTTTGTGTTGTTGGAAGTGTTCCTCAAGGGTGAGCATTATTGCTTTATATTTCCCATTCTTGCATAAGCTTTTAGCCTATCTTGCATACTATTTTAAGCTTAGTGTTGTACTGATAAAAGTTCTGGTTTTTCATGCTTAAGATGTTTCATTAAGATCACTTTTGTGTTTGGGGTTGTCTACCCCCTATTAGGCCTTGTTTGGCCTCTTTTCAAGCCTTTTCTTTCTGAGTTTTGGTACCTTCGTGTATTGACGTTCTCACCACTGAAATCCAGAGGATTTTTAGTGGTGGAGAAGTGATTTTGAGGTCTTTTATAGGGGAGGGACACCCCTCTCCCCTTTTGTCTCATTTGCTTATATTTAGGGCTCATAAGAGTAGCATGTTTGCTTAGCTTTATTTGGCTCTATTTCAGAGGGTATTTGGTGTTATTTGGTCATGTTATACCTCTGTTTTAGGTTGGTTTGTTGGCCTATTGCATGCATTATACACTTGCTTTGTAATCCTCTTATTTGCCTAAATTTGTATCATGCATTTAGACCATCATGCTTACATGCTTTGACTTAACTTTGAGAAGTTTTTAGTCATACTTTACCACGTTTAAGCTCTGTTTGGTGTTGATTTGATCGTAAATTCCATGCTTTGCATAGCCACCATGCATTCTAGCTTGTTGGCTTTGGGTGTGTGAGTCATTAGCATGCTTTACTTGGGCCATTTCAATGATTTGGCATCACTTGTCATGTTATTTCAGTCCATGTTTCATGCTCGTATGCTTGCATTTGCCATCCTTTCCATGCTTTGAAGAGTTGATGTCTTATGCTCCATGTTTAGGCCATTGTGCATGCCTCCATGTTTAGATCATTTAGATGCCATCTAAGTGGTTTTTTGGGCTGACTTTAACATGCCATAGCTCTGTTTTTCGTTGCTTAATTCATGTCATGCTTGGTTGTGGTTGGTGTAGTGTAATGCTCTCATTGTAGCCTTGCATGCCCCATGTTTTGTGCTCATCTTTTTAGCATGTTTTGGTCTCATTCCATGCATGTTCTAGCCTTGTTTTGGTCTACCTTGGGACTGGTTTGGTTCATCTTGGCCCTTTGAGGCTTGGTTGATTTGGCCTTGGTGTGAACCCTTGGCTAATCTCAAGTTTTGGGCTCCTTTGCATGCTATACTTCACTTGTGTATTTGGTTTGGCACTCCTCTTTGCATATTTCCAGAGCTCAGCATGTTTGTAAAATGCCCATGTTTGTCTCCTTTAAGTGTGCTCAACGACTCCTCTTTTATGTCTTAGGTGATAGGCCATTGTGCATGCATGCTTGTATGTGTGTTTTATGCCTTTGTTGCACCATTTTGGCCACTTTTTTTGGATACGGCTAAGGTCTATCCATCCTTAGTATAAGCCCATGAGTCATGCGTTTGTGTATTGTGGTATGCTTATCGCATTTCATGTTCTTGCATCCTTATGATTGGCATCATTGTTGCATGCCTATCATGTTGTACATTTGCACATTTAGGTTGCATAGTAGTGTTGCATATTCATTGCATACCATGTTAGGTTGCATTACATTGCATTTGGCATGATCATGTTTCATTGCCTTGCATTTCCATGTTACATTGCATTTGGTTACATCCATCACAATTTGTTTTGTTTGGGGTGTTAAACCAAACATGAGGACCAAGGGACGTGTCGTACTCAAAGTGACGAAACATGCCTCAATCCTCGGTTGCCAACACTCTTGATTCAACATAACAGAGTGTGTAGCATGCATTTGTTTTGTTGCATTCATTCTACATTGATTTGCACACTTGGCACCTTTGGCCATCATGCATTGAAATGCGTGATTGGTGGCCCGAGGGTCGAGAGCCGTACTCCCTTGAGTTCATAGCATGGTAGGGAGGGTGGTCGCGCATACATCGTCTTGTAAATACCTTGCCATGCACTGTCTTTCCTCTGCTGCAGCAAAACAGGGTTCTGCAGGAAGTTATGGCCGGTCAGCCATCTTCAGTGCCGGCCAGCTATGAAAATCTAGCCGGTTGTCCCACTTTTGGCCGATTACCATTTTTTTTCCATGGCTGGTGGCCCTATCTCCTGGCCGATGACCTCCAACAGTGCTAAGGGAGTGGTTTAGAAGCATCAAAAATATTTTCACAATTCTCAGAGGTGTAAAACAGTGCAAACAGAGGCAACATGTGACATGGCAACGGGTTTCCAAGCGAGGCGATCGAGCATGCATCATCCAATCATTCCGAGGCAGGGCTGCGAATGCCTTCTTTTGTAATTAATTTGTTAATTAATTAGGGTTTTGTAATAATTAATTAGCTAGTTGATTAGTTAATTTGCATTATTCTTTCAGACCCTCCGTCGAGAGGGCAAATTTGTAATAAGTGTGCGTGCTTGTGTGTGAATGTCTTCCAACCCCACGTCTTTCTCCCTTTTACTTACCTGCTTTCAGTGGTTAGTTTTAGGGCATGTTTCAATTAGCATACTTATGCTCGCATGTTTGCATCCATTCATTCGTCTTGCATGCACTGGGCTCGGCGCATCATACTAACTGCATTGTATTTCAATTCCAAGTTGAATACATGCATCAATTGTTGCATTTCACATGACATGTTAGAATAGCCAAGCCTATTTCTAGTTGCATCTCGCATGTGTTGCATTAGCCATCTTAACATGAACTGGGATCATGCATGGTTACTAACTAGTTTCTGTTTTGGCTTGGAGTACTCGGTAAGTGTTTATGCTTTAGCATCTTGCATGAGTGTGAGTGTTACCATGATAACATGCTTGCCATGAGGCTATTTGCTTATGTGATATAACTGCCAGAATGCCTGTGGGTGAAGGTTGGATTACTTGAATTGGAACAATTCATCAAATGCGAGATTTAAGCCCACTTGCGAGTGGAAAATCATGTTTTTTTTAGGCCCACCTGAGGGTGGCAAACTCACGTCTGACGCTACTTGCGAGTAGCATCATCAAACCATTTTCAAACAAGCATGAAATGTTTTGTTCCAATTTAGGCGATCTAGTTTATACTTGTATGACGGACACATGGCCTTAGGCACGAGTCAGGGTTTCCTAAATTTCCTGAAATAAAAACATTTAGGTGGCGACTCTGTATTTGGCAAAGTAGTCCATGTTTGGCACTTCTTTCTAAAAATCAGTTTTCCAAAACGATTTGTCGGATTTGAACTCTTTGGTGATTTATCAATCTTGCATTGCACTTTGCGAGATTAGATTCAGAACCGTGACATTTGAGTCCGCTACTATAGTAAGCCCAAATGAACAAAACGGGATTTTCCCGGGACATTCGGGCCCGTCTACAGTGCCCTCCGTAGTTTCTTGACCAAAAGACCCCCAAAACAGTTTGGTCGTTAATGAAGAAAGTCGAGGAATATTGCAAAGTTGAAGATGACGCACTGCGAGTCAAAGCTGAGCACAAGGCCAGCAAGACGGTCCCGTCTAAAATCATTCAGCCGATAAATTTTGTACCATCACGGAGCCCTAAACCATGGAGTCAGGCTAAACAAGATAAGAGGCGAGATTCACGCCGATCAAATGACCAATGCTTCCACCGAGCTAATAAACAACTTCAAGTGGATAACAGGTGCACAAGGTACGCGGACAAGAAATATACGGAGTTGTCGGAGCCGATCAGCACAGTTATGACTAAAATTCAACACCTGTTGTTCTTCAAATGGCTGCCTAAGATGGTGGGACCTCCTGACACGAGGAGACGGGATAGGTGGTCTGAATATCACAAAGATCACGGTCATGATACTGACAGTTGCTATGCTTTGAAAGATCACCTTGAGGAGTTGGTACAAGACTGTCGGCTCCAGCAATATGTCCGAAAGAACAACTCAACCAAAACAGTTGCTCTACGGCATGACTCACCTCCGCTCGGCGTAATCCATATGATATATAGCTTGTCGATGGCATCCGTCATAATCCTTCAGGGCAAGGTTCATCACCAATGAGGTCCAGTCGAACCAGACTGATTCTCTCTGGGCAATGCAAATCCAACCCGGGGAAACCTTGCGAGCATATTCGGCACGCTATTGGGAATGTTTTAATCTCGTAGATGATGCTTGCAATGGTTCCATGGCCATCACCGCCTTTAAAATGGGGTTGCATCCTGATAGTGCCTGTAGACACCCCATTTTTGACCGTCCTCAAGACTTGGACGTCATTGATTGAACACCCAATGATTATCCACGCTCGTGTTTATTTTGAGTTCCTGAAGGTCTCGGCCGCGCGCCTGGCCGCAATACTCTCCACTTGCCTGTTTTGTGCCTGGTTGTAGGCTAAACACTTGTGTTTTTGCTTCTAAGGGAAGAGGGTGGCTTGTTGGCCTTCCCCTCAACCCATCGGCCAGGACTTGAATCCATCGGCCCCTTCTTCTTTCCATCGGCCAAAAGTGTTGGTCGATCGGCTTTATTTTTGGTCGGTCGGGCATTGTTTTGGTCGATCGACCACTTTTCCTGGCCGAGGCCTTTTCTTTGCCTTTTCAGGCATTGTGCATGCCAGCTATGCCAGCTAGTAAGCACAGACCCTGCCCTCCATACATGTGTATGGAGGGATTTCATCCTTACACTTAGCTTCTCTTGGAAGCTCAGAATTGGATTGTCTATAAGAGGGGGGCTCCTCCTCCCTTCTCAGGGGTTGGAAGCTCTGATGATATAGAAGATATATCTCTTTATCTCTATATCTCCCTGTCTCCATATATTGGTGTGTGTTTTGATGCTTAAAAGGTATTTTTGTTCTTAGTTTTGTACTAAAACACCTAGTGGTACACAATCCTTGAGTTACAGAGGTGCTAGGGAGTTGTTTTTGAAGTTCTTGAGTTGGTTTTGATCAGAAGAAGGTGCTGGTTTTGTGTTCTTGGAAGTGTTCCTCAAGGGTGAGCATTATTGCTTTATATTCCCCATTCTAGCATAAGCTTTTAGCCTATCTTGCATACTATTTTAAGCTTAGTGTTGTACTGATAAAAGTTCTGATTTTTCATGCTTAAGATGTTTCATTAAGATCACTTTTGTGTTTGGGGTTGTCTACCCCCTATTAGGCCTTGTTTGGCCTCTTTTCATGCCTTTTCTTTTTGAGTTTTGGTACCTTCGTGTATTGACGTTCTCACCACTAAAATCCAGAGGATTTTTAGTGGTGGAGAAGCGGTTTTGAGGTCTTATATGGGGGAGGGACACCCCTCTCCCCTTTTGTCTCATTTGCTTATATTTAGGGCTCATAAGAGTAGCATGTTTGCTTAGCTTTATTTGGCTCTATTTTAGAGGGTATTTGGTGTTATTTGGTCATGTTATACCTCTGTTTTAGGTTGGTTTGTTGGCCTATTGCATGCATTATACACTTGCTTTGCAATTCTCTTATTTGCCTAAATGTGTATCATGCATTTAGACCATCATGCTTACATGCTTTGACTTAACTTTGAGAAGTTTTTAGTCATACTTTACCATGTTTAAGCTCTATTTGGTGTTGATTTGATCGTAAATTCCATGCTTTGCATAGCCACCATGCATTCTAGCTTGTTGGCTTTGGGTGTGTGAGTCATTAGCATGCTTTACTTGGGCCATTTCAGTGATTTGGCATCACTGGTCATGTTATTTCAGTTCATGTTTCATGCTCGTATGCTTGCATTTGCCATCCTTTCCATGCTTTGAAGAGTTGATGTCTTATGCTCCATGTTTAGATGCTTAAAAGGTGTTTATATCTCTATATTCCCCATTCTTGTTTGGCCTCTTAGTTTTGTATTAAAACACCTAGTGGTACACCATCCTTGAGTTACAGAGGTGCTAGGGAGTTGTTTTTGAAGTTCTTGAGTTGATTTTGATCAGAAGAAGGTGCTGGTTTTGTGTTCTTGGAAGTGTTACTCAAGGGTGAGCATTATTTCTTTATATTCCCCATTCTTGCATAAGCTTTTAGCCTATCTTGCATACTATTTTAAGCTTAGTGTTGTACTGATAAAAGTTCTGATTTCTCATGCTTAGGATGTTTCATTAAGATCACTTTTGTGTTTGGGGTTGTCTACCCCCTATTAGGCCTTGTTTGGCCTCTTTTCATGCCTTTTCTTTTTGAGTTTTGGTACCTTCGTGTATTGACGTTCTCACCACTGAAATCCAGAGGATTTTTAGTGGTGGAGAAGTGGTTTTGAGGTCTTATATAGGGGAGGGACACCCCTCTCCCCTTTTGTCTCATTTGCTTATATTTAGGGCTCATAAGAGTAGCATGTCTGCTTAGCTTTATTTGGCTCTATTTCAGAGGGTATTTGGTGTTATTTTGTCATGTTATACCTCTGTTTTAGGTTGGTTTGTTGGCCTATTGCATGCATTATACACTTGCTTTGCAATCCTCTTATTTGCCTAAATTTGTATCATGCATTTAGACCATCATGCTTACATGCTTTGACTTAACTTTGAGAAGTTTTTAGTCATACTTTACCATGTTTAAGCTCTGTTTGGTGTTGATTTGATCGTAAATTACATGCTTTGCATAGCCACCATGCATTCTAGGTTGTTGGCTTTGGGTGTGTGAGTCATTAGCATGCTTTACTTGGGCCATTTCAGTGATTTGGCATCACTTGCCATGTTATTTCAGTCCATGTTTCATGCTCGTATGCTTGCATTTGCCATCCTTTCCATGCTTTGAAGAGTTGATGTCTTATGCTCCATGTTTAGGCCATTGTGCATGCCTCCATGTTTAGATCATTTAGATGCCATCTAAGTGGTTTTAGGCTGACTTTAATATGCCATAGCTCTGTTTTTGGTTGCTTAATTCATGTCATGCTTGGTTGCGGTTGGTGTAGTGTAATGCTCTCATTGTAGCCTTGCATGGCCCATGTTTTATGCTCATCTTTTTAGCATGTTTTGGCCTCATTCCATGCATGTTCTAGCCTTGTTTTGGTCTACCTTGGGACTGTTTTGGTTCATCTTGGCCCTTTGAGGCTTGGTTGATTTGGCCTTGGTGTGAATCCCTTGGCTAATCTCAGGTTTTGGGCTCCTTTGCATGCTATACTTCACTTGTGTTTTTGGTTTGGCACTCCTCTTTGCATATTTCCAGAGCTCAGCATGTTTGTAAAATGCCCATGTTTGTCTCCTTTAAGTGTGCTCAACAACTCCTCTTTTATGTCTTAGGTGATAGGCCATTGTGCATGCATGCTTGTATGTGTGTTTTATGCCTTTGTTGCACCATTTTGGCCACTTGTTTTGGATACGGCTAAGGTCTATCCATCCTTAGTATAAGCCCATGAGTCATGTGTTTGTGTATTGTGGTATGCTTATCGCATTTCATGTTGTTGCATCCTTATGATTGGTATCATTGCTGCATGCCTATCATGTTGTACATTTGCATATTTACGTTGCATAGTAGTGTTGCATATTCATTGCATACGATGTTAGGTTGCATTACATTGCATTTGGCATGATCATGTTTCATTGCCTTGCATTTCCATGTTACATTGCATTTGGTTACATGCGTCATATTTTGTTTTGTTTGGGGTGTTAAACCAAACATGAGGACCAAGGGACGTTTCGTACTCAAAGTGACGAAACGTGCCTCAATCCTCGGTCGCTGACACTCTTGATTCAACAGGACAAAGTGTGTAGCATTCATTTGTTTTGTTGCATTCATTCTACATTGATTTGCACACTTGGCACCTTTGGCCATCATGCATTGAAATGCGTGATTGGTGGCCCGAGGGTCGAGAGCCGTACTCCCTTGAGTTCGTAGCATGATAGGGAGGGTGGCCGAGCATACATCGTCTTGTAAATACCTTGCCATGCATTGTCTGTCCTCTGCTGCAGCAAACAGGGTTCTGTAGGAAGTTATGGCCGGTCAACCATCTTCAGTGCCGGCCAGCTATGAAAATCTAGCCGGTTGTCCCACTTTTGGCTGATTACCATTTTTTTTCCATGGCCGGTGCCCCTATCTCCTGGCCGATGACCTCCAACAGTGCTAAGGGAGTGGTTTAGAAGCATCAAAAATATTTTCACAATTCTCAGAGGTGTAAAACAGTGCAAACAGAGGCAACATGTGACATGGCAACGGGATTCCGAGCGAGACGATCGAGAGCATGCATCATCCAATCATTTCGAGGCAGGGCTGCGACCGCCTTCTTTTGTAATTAATTTGTTAATTAATTAGGGTTTTGTAATAATTAATTAGCTAGTTGATTAGTTAATTTGCATTATTCTTTCGGACCCTCCGTCGAGAGGGCAAATTTGTAATAAGTGTGCGTGTTTGTGTGTGAATGTCTTCCAACCCCACGTCTTTCTCCCTTTTACTTACCTGCTTTCAGTGGTTAGTTTTAGGGCATGTTTCAATTAGCATACTTATGCTCACATGTTTGCATCCATTCATTCGTCTTGCATGCAATGGGCTCGGCGCATCATACTAACTGCATTGTATTTCAATTCCAAGTTGAATACATGTATCAATTGTTGCATTTCACATGACATGTTAGAATAGCCAAGCCTATTTCTAGTTGCATCTCGCATGTGTTGCATTAGCCATCTAAACATGAACTGGGATCATGCATGGTTACTAACTAGTTTATGTTTTGGCTTGGAGTACTCGGTATGTGTTTATGCTTTAGCATTTTGCATGAGTGTGAGTGTTACCATGATAACATGCTTGCCATGAGGCTATTTGCTTATGTGATATAACTGCCTGAATGCCTGTGGGTGAAGGTTGGATTACTTGAATTGGAACAATTCATCAAATGCGAGTTTTAAGCTCACTTGCGAGTGGAAAATCATGTTTTTTTTAGGCCCACCTGAGGGTGGCAAATTCACGTCTTACGCTACTTGCGAGTAACATCATCAAACCATTTTCAAACAAGCATGAAATGTTTTGTTCCAATTTAGGCGATCTAGTCTATAATTGTATGCTGTGCGCGTCACATAGTAAATTCTAGGCTAAAAACCGGAATAAGAACACATTTGTTTTTCAAGAACTAGATATCATGCTTAGTACATGCCGATCTTTGATTGGGCGAGCGGGGGTGCTTATTGCATGACCTTCCCCAATCATACCCAAGTTCCCGAGCCGAGGCAACTTTGGTGATGACGGACACGTGGCCTTAGGCACGAGTCAGGGTTTCCTAAATTTCCTGAAATAAAAACATTTAGGTGGTGACTCTGTATCTGGCAAAGCAGTCCATGTTTGGTACTTCTTTCAAAAAATCAGTTTTCCAAAACGATTTGTCGGATTTGAACTCTTTGGTGATTTATCAATCTTGCATTGTACTTTGCGAGATTAGATTCAGAACCGTGACATTTAAGTCCGCTAGTATAGTAAGTCCAAATGAACAAAACGGGATTTTCCCGGGACATTCGGGCTCGTCTATAGTGCCCTCCGTTGTTTCTTGACCAGAAGACCCCCAAAACAGTCTGCTCGTTAATGAAGAAAGTCAAGGAATATTGCAAAGTTGAAGATGACGCACTGCGAGCCAAAGCTGGGCACAAGCCCAGCAAGACGGTCCCATCTGAAATCGTTCAGCCGATAAATTTTGTACCATCACGGAGCCCTGAACAACGAAGTCAGGCTAAACGAGATAAGAGGCGAGATTCGCACCGATCAAATGACCAATGCTCCCACCGAGCTAATAAACAACTTCAAGTGGATAACAGGTGCACAAGGCACGCGGACAAGAAATATACGGAGTTGTCGGAGCCGATCAGCACAGTTATGACTAAAATTCAACATCTGTTGTTCTTCAAATGGCCGCCTAAGATGGTGGGACCTCCTGACACGAGGAGACGGGATATGTGGTGTGAATATCACAAGGATCACGGTCATGATACCGACAGTTGCTATGCTTTGAAAGATCACCTTGAGGAGTTGGTACAAGACTGTCGGCTCTAGCAATATGTCCGAAACAACAACTCAACCAAAACAGTTGCTCTACGGCATGACTCACCTCCACTCGGCGTAATCCATATGATATACAGCTTGCCGATGGCCTCAGTCGTACATACAATTCAGTTGCATCCTAGCCCCCAAAAGCAATTCACTCCTACAAAATGGCTCCATGAAGCTGCAAGCATTGCTTTTGATGATTCAGATTTGGTTGGCGTAACACTTCCCCACATTGATCCCTTGGTCATCGAGCTACGCGTAAACCAATTCACCGTCAAGTGTGTACTCATTGATCAGGGGAGCACTTCCGAAGTTATGTATTACAAGACGTTCGTCAAACTCGACTTCACTGAGTCAGACCTATCTCCAGCTCTTTATCCATTATTCGATTTCAACGCTAATCCGGAATATTCGTTGCGTAAAATCACCCTACCAGTTTAGACGGGCTCCCGGTCAGTGGATGTAGAGTTTTTGGTTGTCAGGCTGTCTTCGCCATAAAATCTTATCATGGAAAGAACTTGGCTACATACCATGTAGGCCGTGCCTAGCACATATCATCAACTACTTCGCTTTCCGACTGAACGCGACATCGAACAAATTCAAGGCTCCCAAAAATCGGCGCAGGCATGTTATCTTCTTGCCGCAAAGACACCAAGAGAGCTGGAAGTGAATTCTATCAATGTAACACCCCTGTTCCGTAATATGCTAATTGGTCCCTAATACGTTCGGGTCGTGACAATCAAGGTGCCAGATCGAGAAAGCCTCGACAATGTTGGGTGGCTCCCAAGTGAAAAGGCAATAGAAGCCTTGGATCGAGTTGAAATTGATGGGAATTCTGACAGGTTCTTCATAGTCGGCGGGTCCCTGAGTCAAGCTGATAGGCAACAGCTAGTTTCCTTCTTGCTTAGCAACCTTGATGTATTTGCATGGACACCGTATAAGATGCCAGGTGTGGATCCATCTGTTTCACAGCACTGTTTAAATGTTGATGCCAAATGCAGGCTGATTATTCAGAAAAGCCGGCGATCAGCCGTAGAACATACCGCTGCCATTGTTGAAGAAGTTGACCGGTTTCTTGATGCCATGGCAATCCGTAAAGTGACCTATCCTACATGGTTGTTGAATACTGTGGTTGTAAAAAAGAAAAATGGGACTTGGCGTGTTTGTGTGGATTTCACGGATTTAAACAAAGCATGTCCCAAGGACTACTTTCCCCTCCCCAGAATAAACCAGCTCATAGATGCCACGGCACATTATCAACGAATGAGCTTCCTGGATGCCTACAGTGGCTACCATAAAATTGCCATGCGTTCGGAGGACTAAGATAAAACTGCATTCTTTACCTCAAGAGGAACCTATTGCTACAAGGTTGTGCCTTTCGGGCTGAAGAATGCGGGGGCAACTTACCAAAGATTAGTCACTGCCATGTTTAAGGAGCAACTCGGCCGTACGATGCAAGTCTACATTGACGATATGGTGGTCAAGTCCAAAGAAGAGAAAACTCATCTAGCTGACCTGGAAGAAACATTCGGCATTCTATACAAGTACAAAATGAAGTTGAACGCTTCCAAGTGTTCCTTTGGGATCGGATCTGACAAATTCCTTGGCTACATTGTCAACCACCGTGGAATCGAAGCCAACCTGAGGCAAATCACAGCAATTTTAGAACTCGGTTCTCCTCGGTCGGTCAAGGAGGTTCAAAAGCTAATGGGAATGGCCGCCGCACTCAACAGGCTCATCAGTCATTCCACCGATTGTTGCCGACAATTCTTTCATACCCTCCTGTTGGGTAAAACTTTTGAATGGACCTCTGAGTGCGAAGCCGCTCTGAACGGTGTGAAGACCTACGTCCAATCAGTCCCACTTTTGACAACACCTTCGGCAGGTGATCCGCTCATTTTATATCTAGCAGTTTCCGACCGGCCCGTTAGCGCCGCACTGATAAAGGAAGAACTTGGGGAGCAGCGACCAGTCTATTATGTTAACAAAGCAATGGTTGATGCCGAAACACGTTACCTTCCATCGAAGAAACTTATCCTTGCACTCGTCATGGCAGCAAGAAAACTGATGCATTACTTTCAGGGGCATACCATTGGGGTACTAACGGACTATCTCCTCCGGTCAGTACTTCATAGTGCGGAAGCATCGTGGCACGTTTCAAAGTGGGCTCTTGAGCCCGGCCAGTATGATATTCAATTTCTACCTAGAACTTCAATCAAGGGGCAAGTGCTCGCAGACTTTGTGGCCGAATTCACTGGATGCCATGCCGACTTTAAGTCTGACCAAATTCAACCAAAGTTGAATAGGAGAATTTTTGTGGGGGACATTTGGCAGTTATATTATGACGGATCATCCAACCAACGGAGCAGTGGGGCCGGAGTAGTGATCATGGCTCCCGACAGAGCAATAATCGAGCAGGCTGTCAAACTCGGCTTCAAAGCATCGAACAATGAGGCTGAATACGAGGCCCTGCTAACCGGCTTACGAAATGCACATCTCCTAGGTGCTCGGCGTTTGCTTATATTTTGCGAATCAAAACTGGTGATCAATCAGCTAAAAGGGGAGTACACGGCCAAAACGACCGTATGGCATCTTACATGAAAACGGCAAATTCCTTCCTGGCAAAATTTGACCATCATGAATTGAATCAAATAACCCATGATTAGAACACACATGCAGACGCCTTGGCTTGCCTAGCCTCCACCATTAACTCAGAGATTAAACGGACAATTGAAGTGGGTTTCATCCCTAAGCCGAGCATTGGCCATTCAGAGGAAGTCCAGATCAATGTTATAGAGTCAGGTCCGAGTTGGATGGACTCCATTGCTACATTCCTATCTTCCAAACAGCTCCCGTTGGATAAGAAAGAAGTGCACAAGTTGCGAAACAAAGCCCTGCAATACTACTTGGATTTGCAAGGAAAGCTTTACAAAAAATCCCTTTCTGGTCCATACCTAGAATGCGTTCATCCGGATAAAGTCGAGGAACTCCTGACTGAAATACATAAAGGTAGATACAGTGCCTATTCTGGCAGGCGCTTTTTGGCTCATCGAGCTGTGACACAGGGGTATTGTTGGCCGACAATGAGAGCTGATGCTGAGTGTTATGTGAAGAAATGTGAATAGTGCTAGAAGTTTTCTCTTTTAACCCATCTTCCTGCTGAAGTGTTAAGCTCTATAACCAGTCCTTAGTCGTTCGCCCAATGGGGACTTGACATCGTCGGACCATTGTCTCTCGCCCTGGGTAACAAGCGATTTTTGATTGTCACGACAAATTATTTCACAAAATGGGTAGAAATGGAGGCATTAACGCATATTCGAGATACTGATGTGAAATGTTTTGTATGGAGAAATATCATAACGCGATTTGGCATTCCAAGAGCACTTATTTCAGACAACGGCACCCAGTTTGATTGCAGTGTCTACCGAGAACTGTGCAGCAAGTATGGCATTCGATCCTTTTTCTACACCCCGGCTTCTCCACAGAGTAATGGCCAAGCTAAAGCCTCCAACAAAGCCATTTTGGAAGGCATCAAGAAGAGGTTGGAGAAAGCTAAAGGCAAATGGGTTGGAGAATTGCCGAGTGTGTTGTGGGCTCATCGCACTACTCCGAGGCGGTCCACTGGGGAAACTTCGTTCGCTTTGTGCTTAGGAACGCAGGCAATCATCCCCTTGGAGATCAGCCTCCCAACCTTGAAATCAAATTTTTTTGATATGGGCCGAAACGACATGATGCTGGCCTTGGATTTGACTCTGATTGAAGAATGAAGAGACCGTGCCCTTGTATCTATGGCACGATACCAGCAGCAGCTTGCTAAGTCATAATCAATGTGTTCAACTATGCCGCTATGTACTAGGAGAATTGGTCCTGAAGAAAGTGCTTCTAGCTGCCAGGAATTTGGCTGATGGAAAATTGGGTCCTAACTAGGATGGCCCCTACCAGATCGACTCAATTACAGGAATAGGGTTATATCAGCTCAAAGACATGTCTAGGAGGAGTCTGCCACACCCTTGGAATTCCACCCATTTACGTAAATTCTATCATTAAACCCGACCTGTAGGGCATGATACTTGTTTTGAATGATTCACCATGTGCAGATTTCACCTTTGCAATGCAATGTCTCCTATTTTCTCATTGTGAAATTCAGTTCAAAAGTCTTCTGGTTAAGCCTCCGGATTCAGAGCGCCCTTCATGGATATCACGATTGGCTAAGATAAAAAAGCCTCTGAATTCGGAGCCCTATCTGTGCAGGTCACGTTTGGGCCGAATAAGACTTTAGATTCGGAGCGCCCGTCATGGATATCGCGATTGGCCAAGATAAAAAAGCCTTCAAATTCGGAGCCCCATCCGTGCAGGTCGCATTTGGGTCAAATAAGACTTCAGATTCAGAGTGCCCTTCATGTATATCACAATTGGCCAAGATAAAAAAGCCTTCGAATTCAGAGCCCCATCCATGCAGGTCGCGTTTGGGCTGAATAAGACTCTGAATTCGCAACGCCCTTTGTGGATATCATGATTGGCCAAGATAAAAAAGCCTCCAAATTCAGAGCCCCATCCATGCAGGTCGCGTTTGGGCCGAATAAGACTCCAAATTCAGGGCGCCCTTCGTGGATATCACGATTGGCGAAGATAAAAAAGCCTTCGAATTCGGAGCCGCATTTGTGCAGGTCGCGTTTGGGCCGAATAAGACTCCCGATTTGGAGTGCCCTTTGTGGATATCACGATTTGCCAAGATAAAAAAATCCTCCAAATTCGGAGCCCCATCCGCGCTGGTCACGTTTGGGCAGAATAAGACTCCGGATTCAGAGTGCCCCTCGTGGATATCACGATTAGCCAAGGGAAAAACCTCCGAGTTCGGGGTCCCAATAGTGCAACTTTTTAGCTAAATGAGTCTCTAGATTCGGAGCGCTCTTCGTAGGTCTTACGACTGGCCCAGATAAAAGCAGTGCATTCGGTGTGCTTTTCGTGAATATTAAGATTAAAAAGCACACGTAGTTGGCGAAAGTTGAAACATGCAAGCATTTAAAATGAAATGTTTCATTACATTAACCGACTGGCTCAGGATGTATAAACATAAATTGAAACATGCAAACATTTAAAATAGGTTGTTTTATTAAATTAACCAATAAATACATAATTTGCTCCCAATCTGTGTTGGAGCGTTTACAATATCTAGTTTAAATCGGCATCGCCCTCATCATCACTTTTCTCGACTTCGGAGGCCGCAAAGGGAAAATGATGACCCTGATATAGCAGCGACGCCGAATCAACGCCTGTTGCCCAGAGAGCATTCGAGGCCTGAAATGACTTGATCCACCCGTGCCTGAATCCATGATTCTCACATCGGCGAACCTCCTCGGCGAGTTTTTCCTTGGCCTTGTCTATCCCAACCTTTCAGCCATCGTGGAAGCCATTTTCATAAGCCCTGGCCTTGGCAGTCTCAATTGCAAACATGCTAGCCGTATCTTGATCGGCAAGTGCATGACTTATTAGTCGTTGGGTCACCCTTTCCTTCACGATCGGGTTAGATTTGCTGGCCGATTGTGCCCTGGCAGTCATGTCCTCTCTTAGCTCGCGGTTAGCCTTCTCCACGCGAGTTTCTAAGCTTCGAATGCATTCGTCTCTCTACCCTATATCCCTCCGTGCCACACGCAGACACATGTCGATTTCATAGGCGGTGTGCATCCCCTTCACCGCCCCATGGATGCCTTCCCAAAACACTTCAAAGTCCTGTCGACCAACCATCGACTGCTGGACTTCTGGTAAGAAAATCTCTCAAGCGAACTCGACGGCCACATTTGGGTTATGAACGATTAAATTCGCTTCCGTCATTGGTTTGTTCCCCACAAAGACTGCAAAACTCAATGGGCATGGTGTCGCACTGGATTCTTCTTTGGAGCGCGGTTAAGGGGATTTGCCCCGTTGCTGCTTTTCCCTTCTAGGTGACCTACTTCGACGAGGAGGGGATTGGTGTCTCTCCCGCTCCCTCAATGCCCTACTGCTCGTGCTCATAGGCTTGCCACTTCGATTCATCTCTGCGTCCAGTTCACCCAATGTCCTCCCATCTCCTCTGCTGTTAAAGAATAGTCTATTTGACATTCGCACTTGTCTAACCTTCCTCAACAGGCTGGGTTGGGTTATTGAGTTTGAGCACACTAATAGGACCTACGCGCACAAAGCACTCACCCCATTTATTCCTTACGGGTGCAACACACCCAAGGTGATCTCATTAATGATAAACACCAAAAGCCTTATGCCATGAACTAAAAGTATCTGGCATCCCTGTTCAAGCAATGGCTGGGGCAAAGGCAGATTCAGTAATCTAATCGGCCAAATATCTAAGTCTGGCGCTGATCTACTCATGTGCAATAGCCACTCCATGAACTAATAGCATTCACCCCTCCAGTTCATGCTTTGGCTGGGGCAGGAGCAGATTCACCAAGATATTCGGCTTAATTATCAGAGCTCAACCGAATTGCCATTGCGTCCCAGCAAATCCTTGAACTGCTGTTTTTAGGCTAACTAGTTCATTAACTCGCTGGGGCAAGGGAAGATTCATCCACCTATTCGGCTTAACTATCATAGCTCAGCCGAATTGCTATTGTGCCCCAGTAAATCCCTGAACTGCCTCTTTTAGGCTGACTGGTTCATTAACTCGCCGGGGCAAGGGTAGATTCATCAATCTATTCAGCGTAATTATCAGAGCTCAACCAAGTTTCCATCGTGCACCAACAAATCCCTAAACTGTCGTGTTTAGGCTGACTGGTTCATTAACTTGCTGGGGCAAGCTCAGATTCATCAATCTATTCGGCGTAACTATCAGAGCTTCGCCGAATTGTCATTGCTCTCCTGCAAATCCTTGAATTGCCGTTTTTAGGCTAACTAGCTCATTAACTCGCTGCGGCAAGGGTAGATTCATCAATCCATTCGGCGTAACTATCAGAGCTCAGCCGAAATGCCATTTTGCCCCAGCAAATCCCTAAACTGCCGTTTTTAGGCTGACTGGTTCATTAACTCACTGGGGCAAGGGTAGATTCATCAATCTATTCGGCGTAACTATCAAAGCTCAGCCAAGTTTCCATCGTGTCCCAGCAAATCCATAAACTGCTGTGTTTAGGCTGACTGGTTCATTAACTTACTGGGGCAAGGGCAGATTCATCAATCTATTCGGCATAACTATCAGAGCTCAGCTGAGTTTCCATTGTGCCCCAGCAAATCCCTGAACTGCCGTTTTTAGGCTGACTGGTTCATTAACTTACTGGGGCAAGGGCAGATTCATCAATCTATTCAGCGTCACTGTCAGAGCTCTGCCAAATTTCCATTGTGCCCCAGCAAATCCTTGAACTGCCATTTTTAGGCTGACTGGTTCATTAACTTGCTGGAGCAAGGGCAGATTCATCAATCTATTGAGCGTAACTATCAGTGCTCAGTCGAATTTCCATTGTGCCCCAACAAATCCCTGAACTGCCGTTTTTAGGCTGACTGGTTCATTAACTTGTTGGGGCAAGGGCATATTCACTAATATATTTGGCTAAGTTGCAGCACTTTACAGTTATGTTTAATTCGGTAGCTTGTTCCATTCATTTCATGATTTTACATCTCACTTAGCTACTAACAAGCACATAAACTGAGCACAAACAGGAAAAACAATTTTCATTCGTAAATTGAGCACAATTAGAATTTGTCTTACAAATGAAAACTCTCCTACATCAGCTTCTCACAACAATGAATAACCAAAAACCTAATACATTTAGTAAAACCTACATACACTTAATACCAAAAACAAAATGGAAAATATTCAACTCTGTCTTCGGGGTCAGACTCCAGCGGCTCAACGTCTACCTGCTCATACGGAATCGGTTGTTCCGATACCACGTTACTAGCAGCCAAGGCTTTGAGCCAGCTGTGTTTGAACCCCCAATTTTTGAATTTCGACACTTCTTCTACGTAGTCTACCAGGGCCGCATCCTTGCCAGCCTTGGAAGACTCGAAAAGTGCAGACTCGGCGTTTGCCTTTGCCCGCTTCGACTCTTCCAGGTCGGCCTCCAGCTTGGCAATCATCTCCTTGGCCAATCTGAGCACTTCTTTATTCGTTTTTTCCCTTTCCTCAGCGGCCACTTTCGGTTCGTCAGCAGCCTTGGCCTTATTTGCTTCGGCATTGGCCCTAGCTCTCTTTACCACTGCTTTCGCGGCCTCAGACTTGGCTTGGAGAGAGGCCTCAGCTATCTTTTGCTTCTCGATTTCTAGCCCGGTTGTAAGAAAGCCGATCTATTCGATAGCATCGTGTTGGCGACATCCAATCTTGGCTATCCTCCCCGCCGACTACAAAACAAAGAATTAGTAGGCTAATATAGAAACACTCTTTTGGTTAGCCTTGCAAAACTATAAAGGATCTCGTAACAATATCGCCGACTGAGCGGCCAACGCGATGGCCAGAAGATCAGCATCTGCCCTAAACGTTGCTCTGTCAGTCAGCAGAGAAATGGAGGAAGCTAGCCTCAAAGCCACAACTGGGTCTCATATAGTCGATGCATCGGAGCCAACTGACATGTTTTTTACCCTTGGTTGTAGTATGAATGGCACAACCAAGCCCGATTCTTCCAAGCATGGTCATTTGTCCACTAGGTCTTCCGAATAAACGACTTCGTGTTTGGCCAGTCATTTTTCATCCCTGTGCTCTGTCACTTGACCCTCCTATTCATCGACAATAGGTTCCGTTTTGGCCCCTTCATTCTGGACCACCTCTTCAACAGGAATAGGTAGAGGAGTTTCTTCCCTAACGACAGTTTGGGGGGGGGTGGAGGTTGGTTTTGCTCGGCCTCAGCCCTTTTTCGGGCAGCCATAATCTCGGCGTTTTTTTGTTTAGCCAATTGGCTGAGCGACTCGCCGGCCATGCAATCAGGGTAAGAGCCAGGTAAGTCCCCTAAGTTTGTAAAAATGCCTTCGAAAAGACGTCCCCTTGGCCTGAGGTGGACGGAGGATCAGACGAATTGAGTTCGACTTCCTCAAAGGCTGAATTAAGGGCTTTGTCTACGTTAGCTTCTAACTATTTCAGGTCCTTGGCGACCGGATTGGCTGCTTGTTCTTCCTCGTGTTCCGAATCGGAGGTTTCTAAACCAACGTCCTTTATGTTTTTGAAGCTGGGGAAGATAAGGGCTGTAAGATGATCCTCACCTCTCGAAATTGAAATGTGTTCTGCCACTGAAAATGTTGCATAGGACGGCATGTATCGCAAGAGAATATGGGCCGCCCTCCCTTGCTTCTGAAGGTTTGAACGGCCAACGAATTGTAGAGCGATTTTAATTTTCGCAAGTACAACATCATCGACTGAAGCAAATACTTTCTTCAAATCGTTACCTGCATAAACAAAATAGTAAATACATGGAAGGAAAGCCAAATACATATAAGGTAATAAGAGAAACTAGAGTGAGCTATACGGCCACCTGGTTCACCTTTTTGCCTTGGCACGGGATCTAGGCAATCTTCACCCTCGCCGAATTTCTAGTTGCCTCGGACAACAACCATTACGTCGTCAACACGCTTACCAGAGCTGGCAAGCATAGTCACTAGGTGATGATCAGTATCTTTGGCCTTGAGAAAATAGGGTCCCATTTGGCCAGTAGACTTGGCTAAGGCATAACAATGCTGAATAGCAGGTATACATAGATTAATCCTAAGACGACGGTTCAACTCTATAATCCCCATTATGATGCGGAAAAAGTTGACGTTAGGCTGGGAAGGAATTAGACCCCAATGTCGAAAGACGACCCTTAAAAATGGGTGATGGGGAAAACGGATTTCGCCCTCAGCAATCGATAGAAGAGGAAAAATGATTGTACTTTCGTCGGTGCTCTCCATATCGGTGGTGTTGCCTGCCACGAGCTATAGATAGACGTCATTGGGGATGGAATAGTGGCGCCAGAAGCCGGAAACTCGATCCGTAGAAAGGAGATCTTTCAAATTTTTTTCCATCCTAACAAGCCTAAGGGTTATGGAAAACTAAAAGTAAACAAGGAAACGGTATTGGGAGTGAAGGAGAAGAAAACTTACGAGAAGCAGAAGGGATAATGAGAAACATGAGGACGTTGCAGAGGTCATGGAGCGAAGGAGTTGTACTAGAAGGCGAACCAAAAACTTTGAGTATTCAAACCATACATTTGAAGAGACAAAGTTTTAAATCACATTAAATGGAGGAATTGTACGAGGAGGCGGGAACTTGTAATGATGACCAAAAAAAGACGTGTGCGTTCTGACACACGTTGGAATGAGGTTAACTGCCGAATTTTTGACTCTTCAAATTCAAAACCAAACACCCCGAATAACTGGTGTTAGTGGGGTGTTTGGGGGGCAATTGTGGGAGCCGAATAATAAAGGACTTAGATAGGCCGAGTACATACTTACAAAATCAGGATATATATATTATATTTGCCCATCTCTTATGTTCTAGGTGCCGAGTATCGTAATCAGCCATAAGGCCAGTTGAGCGGAGGGCTGAATAGAAGTAGGAATACAGCAAATGGAAGGCCGAATGAACAATCACACGACAGATTAAGAGCGGACCATTCCCTGAGGACTAGAGGCGAATATAAATAGAAGAACAACAACCAAAAAGAGGTATGCGAGAAAAAACTTAAAAACTTAACTTAAAAGCAACCAAGAGAGTATACACTGACTTATCCGTCGGAGTGCTAATACCGGCATCCCCGACCGGAGTGTTCATTCCTTTTCAGGTGGCTAGTTGAGGATCATGAGCGTCTTGCAGGATCCAAAGAGTATTTCCGAACCACTTCTCCACAGGTCCGTATACATTTTTTTGCCACAGAAATGTTATCTACTGAGTCCAAAATGTTTTGGAACAAGTTGGGATTTGGGTGGATTTGGCTCTAGGAGGTTTATCAACATTGATCACTGCTAAAAAGACCTTGCATTACATGTAAAGGACGGTTCACATGCTCTTTTCTTATTAATTATCATGTCCCATATTTTTTTAATTTCATTCATGTGATTTCAGTGTCTGATGCAATCCTTTTGATCAACAATTTATATGTGCTCAGCCCTTTTGTGTGATTTCTTCCTTGTCCATAGTAGCTATTTTTATCCTTGTTTAGTCCTTTGAGTGTTGCATTCATTTACTTTAATGCTTTGTATTATGATTTTTTTTAAGTGAGGCAGAAAAAGAAAAAAAAATACAAATTTAGAGGGAGTTGCACCCCATTGATGAATTACCCCAATTTTTATTTTTCTTTTTCGTCCCACTGTTGAGTGATTCCATTTTTTTGTCATATGACAGACTGGTATCTCCACTTTTTGTTTTGTCCTCTTGTGTGTTAGATTTGTTTACTTTAATGATCTTTGTACCATATGATATATTATATATATATATATATATTGATGCCTTGCTCATAATAACATACTGGTACTTCACTTTGGGATGAGCAGTTTCATACCAATTAAACAATAAGGACATGTTTGATTAATAAGATTAGAATATGGAATCGAGATTATTAATTCGCGAGCTTAATAATTTTGTGTTTATTTTAAAATTTTGTTTCAGGATTATTAATCCAATAGATAATTAATCCAACAAATTTGTAGGATTATTAGTAATGGGATATGGGTGAGATTATATATCATGAGTTGGGAAATAAAATTAAAAGACTCTTTTACCCTTGACTAAAAATTAATTCACTTATTATTTTTATATAATTTTATATTTTAGAAGGCTAAAAATAATTTTTAAAAATTAAAAAATATTTTTTCATATTTATTTTATCAAATTAGTTTATATTTAAAAAAAACTTAAAAAGAACCAAACGTGGCCTTTGTATTTTTATTTTTATTTTATTTATTTATTTATAATTTTTTTTCAAAACCATGTTTATGAAGAAACATTTGATGGAGGATAAGATTAGAAAAGAAGATAAATATAGTTGTAATTATATATTCATATGTTTTCTTTTCCAATGCAAATCAAACAATGGGCAATGGGATAATATATCTACTAATCTAATTGGATAGTGAATACCACACTAATTTGATGGGATTATTTATACCTTCACTATTAATCTTGTGAATCAAACCTGGCCTAAGTATTTCGGAGAGGGAAGAACAATGATCCACATGCTTCAAACAAGGGGTTGGATTTGTTAGGTTTTTGTAATTGGCAATTTCGTTGGACAAAACTGTCACACCCTACACCTGCCCCTAAAGGTTTGGGCATGACCTAAGCAAGACCTGTCATGAAAACTGGTGTACATACCGTACGGGGCCTTGTCGGAAGCATAAAATATTAATATAACAAAAAAAAAAAAATACAAGCATATTCCATTGAGCTATTTCTATATGCCAGGATCTCATGCATTACATACATCATCAAAAGCGGATAAAGTTTAAAACTATATCCTTGGATATAGTGTATAACATATACATTTACAGTCCTAGCCCGATAATTGGGCATAACAAAAGGAATATAAAAGTTAATTACAACATCCATAGGTGGCTCTCAAAAGCAGACCCATATCTTAGCAGCTTCACAAAAATAAATGGCCTGGTATGGTGCCTGAACATGTAAAGGTTGACAAAAGGGACAGCGTCAAAGTTAGGACTGACCCCCTGACTGATAACCTACAGAAACAGACATAATAAAGAGTGAGCCGAGCTCAATGAGTAGTAATACATAATGAAAGACGTCTGACTTGAAGCTTAAATACATCAATACATAAAATGATGTAGCATGCACATGATTTGTCTGATTCTGCATTTAACTCATAATGGCCCTAGGCCTATTCCCGTGACATAAGCTTATGGCTAGAAGCCCTTGAAACATGATGGCACGAAGCCCTTGAACATATGGCACGAGGCCCTTGAACATATGGCACGAGGCCCTTGAACATATGGCACGAGGCCCTTGTACATATGGCACGAGGCCCTTGAACATATGGCACGAGGCCCTTGTACATATTCTTGAAACTTGTGGCACATGGCCCTTGAAAATGTACTTGAAACTTGTGGCACACGGCCCTTGAAAATGGCATATAGCCCTTGTAAATGCTTTTCTTTACATATAACATTAACATATCTTAAACATGCATAAGAGCATTACATGCTTGAGACATTAACATGATTGCATAACATAACATAAGTACTACTACTCACAGTGTTGAGATGGCGTGTTGCTTCCTTCTGGAATGTGCCCTGCACACAAGTAATACATTAGTCTCTCTTTTTTTTTTTTTATAAAGCATTTCCTGAGTCTTACACCTTGCATGCTTACAACCACTTTAAAATCATCTGTAAAACATTCTAAAAATACCAGAGAAACAAGCACTCAAAGCTGAACAAACATTTAATTTTTCCTAAAAATGAGTCCTCCGCTCGAGCGTAACTTTGGCCGCTCGAGCGGACTGTAAATTGCACAAAACTGCTGAGAGGTGGTTTTTCCCGCTCGAGCGGGCTTTCCTACGCTCGAGCGGACCAAGCGAATTTTCTGAAATTCTGGACCTTCATTCGAGTCCCAACCAGGTATTCATTCCATTTTTACATGCAACCCAAGGTTAGGTTAATGCAATATACTCACCTAACTTCACTATAACATGAATTCTACCTTGAGTATTATAAATTAAGCAAGATTAGGAGCTTTAAAAAGTTATCTCCCTCTCTAATTCCACTCTTGAATTCAAGTTCTTTCATATCTTTGAAACATAACACATGATATATACATAATTCCATGAAGTGATGATAGAAAACTATAGATTGATGTATACTTTCATACCACACCCAAATCTAGGTGCCTAAGCAACCAAGTAAGAGAAACCCTCATCATTCATGCATGAATTAGACATGAATCAAACATACACATCAATACAAACTCTAAGTGGCCAAAGCAAGAAGGATTTGAGCTTACCTTGAATTCAATCCTACACCTCTAACAATTTTGCCAAGCTTCCTTGTGGAATCCCTTCTCCCCCGATTTCTCCTCTTTTCCCCCAAAATGGTATTCACGTTTGTTTATTTTTGATCAAGGCTCCTAAAGGCTTAGATATATATATATAAGTAAGGCATAAGTAAGGCATATAAGACAAAAATGGATCGTTTAATCATTCCAAAATTAAAATTTCACGAACATGCTTAATATTACTTAAAAATTATGCTGATTACGGATATATAATCAATTTCAGCTAATTAAGCTGTTAAGGCTTCCAATTTCTAATTCAAACGCGTTGATGGTGACAGATAGTTTCCTTGTGAGACAGATAGACATTCATAGACATGGATTTCACTTCCTTAATCATAATTTTTTTCACGGAACTACACAGTAAGCATTTAAGAAATCATGTACGAGGGTCGGGTTATTACAAAAACTCTATTCAGTTGTATTTTTATTCGCTCTATTGTATCTGTGAGTTATGAGAGTTTAGATGTGAATCTAACCTGAGTTGTACTTGTGCATAGAAGTTTGTATTGACATTCTGTATCTTGACTTGAATATTCCTTATTTGTCACTTTATACTAAATAGCACCCTCGAAGTCAAGAAGAGTTCAAAGTTTTTTGACCACTTTAGTAGTCTTTTGTGTACTCGAGTGGTGAAGTGGTTCATCTTGTATTTCTAGCTGTGTTCTGAACTTCTAGAAAAGATGTTTCATTGCTCGAGTGGTGGATGTTGTGCTCGAATGGTTGGCCTATATATGAGTACCATCTTTAGTCAAACCGTTTGAGTGGTAAAGTGTGCGCTAGAGCGGTCTTCGCGGCTCTACTTAGTATAAAGTGCATCGTTTGTCATTTTTAGGGTTTAACCTGTTCAGATTATCTGAGATGATTAAAATACAAAGTGTTTTATGTTGGAGGGTATTTTATACGAGTTTTCTTAATGTATAAAAGGTAATTGATCGATCAACGAATTACATATTGACAAACATCAATAGTCGTTTCATTCTTTTATTTACAAAAAGAGAGAGGTGTTTATCAGTGAATTTCAGGGAAGTTTGGCCTCAAACTTTGGTGGATTCTAGAGTGGCTTATTATCATGGATTCGACATTGGAGTTGTGGATTCAATGTTGGGAAAAGTAATTCCAAGGTGAAGATGGTGTTGGTATTGGCACATCAGATTTCGTTCAATTCGGGCATAGATTCGCTAGGTAATTAAAGGTTCATGTGTGTAATTCTTTTTGTCTTCTTAGGGAATTGTTTTGGACTTTAGCCCATAATTTTTTTATCACAATTTTTTTTCACATCAAATCGTTTTGCCGATTTGTTATTGATTGCTTGATTAGGATTACTATTCATTGTTTAAAATTGAATTTCTGGAGAATTTTTCAAGATTTTTCAGGATTGTCGGTCTCTTTCAGATCATTTTGATGATTCAAACCATTAATTTTGTGAAGTTCGCCAAGTAGAAAAAATGGGTACAATTATCCTTTATAGTGATGTGTCTACCATAAAAGCTTTCAACAGGAACTAGTTTCATAATCCCTATAATGTGATATTTGCAATGCAAAACAAGAGAGCATAATAATAATGCATGGATAGGCAATTGAATGAGAGCTTACCCATCCAAAGAAAAAGATAAAAAAATAAAATAAAATTGAAAATGAAAATGAAAATTATACTATAATTAATAGCCAAGAAACAATGACCAATGGAAGATAGTCTTAAACCTTCGCTCGGGTGTATATCATAAACCCACTTTTACAATCAATTGACTTTTGCCAAATAATTTTGTGGCAGACTCACAAAATCTACTCACACTATATAGGTTTGATTTGGCCACTTTGGACTGCGTTTTCTTCGTGGGTTGGCAATAATCATGCAAGAGAAGACAATGACAAGCTCAGAATCTTGGCTGCACTAGGGTCAGCAAGGAGTTGTTTCGCAACAAGATATCCTACAATTGACCAGGTCTAGAACAATCGCGATTGTTTCCCAATGAACCTTGCTCTTCTGGTGTTGTAATATGCAGGCCACTTGTTTCGGGATATGCACTTCTTTGCAACCTCTACTGCTTTTGCAGTAATTTCTGGTCTATTCATCTTAATGCATGCAACAGTGAGCTGCAAATGACCAGTTAAATTATTACAACATACTGTTTCTAATTTTTACACAGGAACTACTATATACTAGGTTAAAAAATCAAATTAGACAAGCATAGCTCCATTTAACCATAATTTCTGTTATCATCAAAAAGATAAAGCATTGTCAACACTAAACTATTACTAGAATGATACCTAAAATATGTGAGTGTAACAATGATGCAGATCCACATATATGAAAATAGTGTATACCCAGCAGGTCATCCAGCACTGTGCTAATTAAACATCATTAGAAAGAAAAAAAGCAAACATCCTAAAGTATAAACTCATGGTCTAACCAATAGAGAGTACATGTTGAGGGTTCAGAAGTATTTTAAAGAAACAGAGACCTCAGATTATGAGTATGTGAGGACTGTGGGGATGTGACAAGGATTATATTAAGGGTTGTGAGGATGTGATGTAAATTTATATAACATAGTTCCTTCTCAAACTCTAAAATGGCCCTAATAGATAGTAAATTTAGCATCGTCTGATGTTTCTTCAAAGATGCATGATCAAAAAACAAATTTGAAGTGGAAAGTGATGAGGTGTGATGTGATTAACATTTTGAATGAATTCCATAGGAATGGAAGGTTGGTTAAGGGTATCAATAGCTCCTTTATAACCCTTATACCAAAAAAGGAAAATCCTAAGGGGTTAACTGATTATAGGCCTATAAGCTTGGTAGGGTCAATATATAAGATCTTAGCAAAGCTGCTATCTCATAGATTGAAAAAAGTAATGCCCCACATAATTAGTGAAACCCAGACAACATTTCTAAGTGGGAGGAACATTTTAGATGGTGTGTTAATCACAAATGAGGTGGTAGATGGGTGGAAGAAGGCAAAGAAGAATGGGCTAATTATTAAGCTGGACTTTGAGAAGGCATATGATTCTATTAATCGGGGTTTCTTATTCTATATGATGTCTCAATATGAGTTTGGAAATAAATGGATCAGTTGGATCAAAGAATGTGTAACATCTGGAAGAATATCAGTTCTTGTTAATGGGTCTCCAACTGAAGAGTTCAGTCCGCAAAAGGGTTAAGACAATGTGACCCTTTGTCCCCTTTCCTGTTTAATTTAGTTGCAGAAGGGCTACATATCTTATTATCCAGAGCTTAAGCTTTAAGTTCGGTCCAAGGAGTGAAGGTTGGCTTAAATGGTGTTATATTATCTCATCTTCAGCTTGCGGATGACTCTTTAGTATTCTGTGTAGCAGAGGTTGATGATGTGAGGAACTTGAAAGGGTGCTAAGATGCTTTGAGGTACTATCTGGGCTGCGAATTAACTACCATAACAGTGTTGTATGTGGTATGGGGGTTCCAGATAAAAATATGGCTGCTTTTGCCTTAATCTTGAACTGCAAAGTGAAGGCATTACCAATCAGCTACCTTGGGTTACCTCTCGGGGCTAATCCAAAGAGGGAAGCTATATGGAAGCCTATCCTGGATAAAATTAGATGTAGGCTGGCTGGGTAGAAAAAGAAGTTGCTGTCTTTTGCTGGGAGATTAACACTTGTTAAAGCTGTTCTATCTTCACTACCAGTGTATTATCTGTCACTTTTTAGAATGACTGAGGGGGTTGCTAAAGATGTTGAGAGGCTTCAAGCTACATTCCTGTGGGGTGGATCAGAAGTTAAGAAGAAAATCCATATGGTTAGATGGGGGGAGCTGTGCAAAAGTGTGAAACAAGGAGGGTTAGGCATTAGGAAGGTGAGAAAGGTCAACTTTTGTTTATTACTAAAATGGTGGTGGAGGTTTGGGTGTGAGAGTGAAGCTTTGTGGAAGAGAGTTATATGCAGCAAGTATAAGCTAAAGATTGCAAGCTGGCTACCTTTCTTTATGCCTGGGACTAATCAGTCAACTGTGTGGAATGGCATTACAGTTTTTGATGATCATAGAAACAATCTTCAAGAAGTCTTTATGAACAATTTTCAGTTGACAGTTGGGGATGGCAGAAGGATTAGCTTCTGGGCTGGCAGATGGTGTCAGCATCTTCGTCTAAAAGATGAGTTCCCATGTCTTTATAGATTATCCCTAAAGAAAAGTGATACTCTGAGAGATATCTATGATAGGAAAGATTCTGTAGGATGTTGGAATCTATCTTTCAGAAGAGTGTTGTATGTGTGGGTGGAGGTGGAGCTCCAAAATCTCCTGAATCAATTAGCAGCAGGACCTGCAATGAGGTCTGATCTGGTGGATAAGCCTGTCTGGACAACATCAACTTCAAGTCAGTTTTTTGTAGCATCTTTGTATGGTTTTGCTGCCTGTAATATTGGCCCAACTCTTCCAATTACTAAGTTGGTGTGGCTTAATTTTGTCCCCTCTAAAGTTCAAGTATTTGGATGGTTAGCTTGGGAAAATAGTATCAAGATTGTTGAGTTTTTACAAAGAATTGGTGTTCTGTCTGGGAATGGGATTGGTCTATGTGTGTTTTGCAAGGCTGATTGTGAGTCTGTGAACCATGTTTTAATCTGTTGTCCCTTTGTGTGGAGTGTATGGACTGATATATTGAATTGGTGGGGGATTCAAGGGGCATTACCACGCTCGGTGGATTAGTTGCTGTTATGGTAGGCTGGAGGAAGGATGAAGAGGCTAGAAAGAAAGATTTGGAGTGCTATCCCATTGGCTGTGTTGTGATCAATTTGGAAACTTAGAAATGAATGTGTGTTTAAGGAAGCTAACCCAAATTTGGTGGAGTTGTGTGAATTGATTAAGACTAGCATTTTGCTGTGGTTGAATCCATATTTGAAAAAGTTTCATTTTTCAGCCAATGATTTCATCTGTAATTTAGGGCAGATCAGGTTATGCTTTGAAGGAGCTCTGTTGTACTGAATTGGGTGGAGTTTTGATGGGTTAAGTCAAAGGCATCTCTATTTTTGCAAGCTTGGTCTTTAGTTACAAAAGTGAAGAAGCCACTTTGTTCTTGATTGGTGATGTGCAGATTCAAAAGTCATGTTGAGGGCAATGCATATACCACCAGTTGTAGAAGTGCAAGAGCTGGGTGTGTTTGGTTGAAAACTTGTTAGTATGCTTCAGCACTATTTGTGTTGATTTTCTACTGGTTTTTCTCTAGTTTGTGCTGGTTTCTCTGTGTCTTTGCTCTATTTTCTTTGTTGTTGGGAGTTCATGGTTGTGTAGAATGACTTAAAGGGATGCAATGCAGTTCATGGGAATTTCAAGACCGTGTAGTCTCAAGGCAATGTTGTTTCAAGGCTAATGGTATGTGCTGAATTTTTCTCTACTACCTGTTGGTAGTCTGCTAGTTGTTCTGCTGCTGGAGGTGGTTGTTTTGCTAATTTTGTTCTACTAGAGGATCATGTGGCAACTGTGGACTCTTATTTTCCCGTGCCCCTGCCTTTCAGAAGGGGTTTGAAAAGAAGACCTCATAGTTCGGACTCCCGCGGTTCTGAATCTAGTCTCACAAGTGCAATGTGAACCTAATAATCACCAAAGAGTGCACATCTGACAAATCGTTTTGGAAAATAGATGTTCAATCAAATAATGCCAAAATTGGACTGTTTTGCCAGATTACAGAGTCGCCACCTAAATATTTTATTTTTGGGGAAATTTAGGAAATCTTGACTAGTGCCAAAGACCACATGTCTGTCATCACCAAAGTTGCCTCGGCTCAGGAACTTGGGTACGAGAGGGGAAGGTCCTGAAATGAGCACCCCTGCTCACCCAATCAAAGATCAGCCTCTACTAACCATGATACATTCTTTTATAAACCTTATGTGTTCTTGCTCTGATTATTAGCTAACATTACTCTGTGACGCGCACACAAGTAAGTATAGACTAAATCGCAAGAATTGGAACAAATTCATTTCATGTTCAAAAATGGTTTGAGTTTGCCACCCTCAAGTGGGCTTAAAACGCGGATTTGCCATCAAACAAGATGGGTTTAAAACATGATTTGCCACTTCGCAAAGTGGGCTTAAAACATATATTCGTTGAACTGTTCCAATTCAAACAACAGAGCCTTCATCCACAAGCATTCATGCAGTTTAGCAAATAAGCACATAGCCTCATGGCAAGCATGCTAATCATGGCAATATGGCAATCACACTCGTGCAAGTATGCTAAAGCGTAAAAGCTTACTGAGTACTCCAAGCAAAAACAAAAAAACTAGTTAGAAATAATACATGATTTTAACTATGCAAGATGCCTAATGCAACACATGCAATATGAAATTAATAGGCTCAGCTACTAATATGGCATTTGCAACACTTTGATAGCATGCTTTGAAACACATATTCAAAGAAGTATTGAAATTGACAATGCAGTTTGAATAATGCGCCGAGCCTCGCTGTATGCAAGGCAAATGAATGGATGCAAACATGCAAGCATAAGATATGCTAATTGAAAATGTCCCTAATCTAACCATCGAAAGCGATTAAATAAAAGTGAGAAAGATGTGGGGTTAGAAGACATACACACGGGCACGCACACTTATTACAATATTATGCCCTCGCGAAGGAGGGTCCGAATGAATAAGCTAACTAGCTACACTAATTTACAAACCAAAGCTAATTAACTATTCTAGCTAATTATTACAACAATTGAAACAAATTAACTAACTATTCTAAGCTAGCTAAATATTACAAACCGAATTAAGCTAATTAATTACAAAATGAATTGATTAACTAAATAGTTACAACATTTGAATTAACTAGCTATTCTTAGCTAAATAAAGCAATTAAATGGCCTTGAGGGCGAGGGATGCATGCATGCTCGGTTGCTCCACCTGAAAATGCCACCGCCCTGCCATTAGATGCCTCTGTTTGTGATCACTGAAAATTGTGCCAACTCCCAGAATACCTCTGCTCCAACTCAAGAGCACACTTGTGCAATTTTTCATTTGTGGTCGGTCGGCTACCAATGGTGGCCGGTCAACTACTCATTACAAGAAATTGCTTTTGTTGCAATGCAACAAAATATGTTGCTAAAAGGAAAAATTCGTCGACAAAGAGTTTTGCGGACACACAAAGTTGTGTTGGCAACCCGTAGGCAAAAGTGAGTCGGGAAAAGTTTTTGTCGACGAAATTATCATTGCGTTGGTAAAAGTAATGCCTTTAGTGACGAACGTAGTCGTCAGTAAAAGCCTTCATCCATCGTCGGCAATTTACCTTGCGTCGGTAAAAGTCATTCAAATATGATGATTGTTTGGCACTTTTCGCGACACAAATTTGCATGGGAAAAAAATATACTTTTAGCAACAAAATATGCGTCGGCAAAAGTAAACTTTTGGTGACACATTTACGTCGGTAAATGTTGTCATTTGCCTACGATTTGTTTGTCGATAAAACTTCACTTTTGGCAACGACAGATTAGCATTGGCAAAAAATACACTTTTAGCAACACAATATGAGTGGCCAAAAGTAAACTTTTGGCAACACATTTATGTCGGTAAATATTGCCATTTGTCGACGATTTGTTTGTCGATAAAGGTTTACTTTTGGCAACGACAAATTGGCATTGGCAAAATATACACTTCTGGCAACACAGTGAGTGGGCAAAAATAAACTTTCGGCAACAAATTTACTAACAAAAATAATTGAAAATAATTTATATATTTTTATAAGATTTACAGATTTACAAAAGGCATCCCTCAGGCACCACTATTACAAACTAATAACATTGATATGAAATCACCTAAAGTTGATGTGCAAGCAAAAAAAAAAAAAACACTACTGATACTGCTTTTAGAAGCAATGTATAAAACCTAAAAGGGTAAAGTCACTAAAATACCCTAATACATCCAAATTGTGAACCCACATTAGAAACAACAGATAACAAAATGAAAACATGAAACTAATAAATACAGGCAAAACGACATGAAAATCACCCACAAACTTATCCAACAGACCAACATCTAGTAGTAGCCGCCTCACAGCAACATGGCAATAGCAGCAGCCTAGCAAGCATCAGCCACGAGGGCGGCAGCAGCAGCAGACCAACAAGCAACAACCATCAACCACCAGCAAAAAAGAAGGATCTGGTAGCAATCTGTATTGATCAATGACAATTTTAAAACAAAGTCCATTAGCTTTTTTATTGATTTGGTAGCAGTCTCTGTGTGTATGTGTGTGTGAGTTGATAGATATGCAAGCACAAGTACTGGCCAAAACATAAAGCTTTTACCATAATCTGGTGAAAAATAAAATAAAATAAAAACCTTCGATTTCCAACTATACTAAAATCATCAAAGTAGCAGTAGATCCAATGCATTCTACACTCCAGTGAAAAAAAATGTTGTCCAAGTTACAAATCATTCACTTGCAACAATGGCAATAATTTACACAAGGCAAACTAGTTTCAGATTCTCTACTAATATTCAGAGAAGGTCCATTTCAATGATTTCTGATATGGAAGGCATATGCATTATCTCTGTAATATGTACAGAGGTTTCAGATTCTATGATATTACAATACAAAACTCCTAATCATTATCAAGTTCACATCATTCAATAATTTGGTAACAAGAAGAAAACAAATAAAATGATTGCATTCACTAAGAAACATAAACTTAAAACTATAGGTAAGAGGCAACCATACTGGTGATCAGCAAGTAAAAAGTGGCACCCACAATGAGCTACTTCCTACGTTTAAAGGAAGAGAGATTAATAGTATAAATCTATATTGTTTTTTCTTTTATTAATATATCTTATTTGTTCAAAATTATAATGTGTTTCATGTCTTTCCAAGTAATGGACATGTGTGTCCCCCTTATAAGTTCACCTGGTTTCAAATATATAATCACTTTCAAAGTTTTCTAGTTTGTTTTCTTCACTGATTAAAACATCAGAGGGTTTGACCTGTTTCTACTTGCTGCTGCAATCAGCAGGTTTTGACCATCAAGACATGAATAACAACTAGCAAACTTGTGACATTAAGATTGTGTTTGGGACTAGGATTTGAGTGGGGATTAGTGGTGGGAAAGGAAAAATAAGGGAAATGTGACCAAAATACAATTTCTATTTTATTTATTTTGCCTTCCTTTCTCTATACAAATCCTTCAAGCAAACATAGCCTAAGGAGGGGAGTTTTCAGTCTTAAACAATTACCACCATATCACACCTTGATCATCAAGAAGTTTTCCTATGTCACTCATTTCCCTTTTAGAGTTATTTATTTTATAGTTATTATCACCATCATTATTATTTTTTCATGTTTTCTTTTGTTTTATATCCTTCTAGGAGTAAAGCGACTAAGGTTTCCAAAAAACTACAATGTGGGCCTCAGGATCAGGTGAATAGGTCCATGACCAATTTACCTACCATTAGCCCATCCAACTTTTTTTACATTCGCATTATCTATGAATTTTCAGAATGAATAGATAGAACAGTATTATAAAAACAGATACCAAAGTATTATTTTTAATAGTCATGGTACTTACCGGGGTTAGGGGAGGAGCATTAGGAGGCAGCTGGTAATTCTCAACCCGTGTAATAGAGACTGAAAGATCAGCAATTGTGGATCCCTGAATCAAAAAGGCAAAAAATATAAAAATATAAAATAAATCTAAGGGTTAATAGAAATTTTGAAATGGCACCAATTTGTATAAAAAATATTTCTAAAGATTGGGAAGCTTACATATCAAAGCTTCCCATCAGGAGGCTTAAAAAACAGTTCAGGTGAGACCTTGCAGTTCAGATGACAAAAAATTTCCAAGGAGTGAGCCCTTAACTGAGAATTTTTTCTTTGTAAGTAAAGTTTTGTTATCTTATTTTCTTTCTGCATTTTTTTGCGTACATCTTTATTAAACTGAATATTTTATAAATTTCCTAATTTTACAAAATATAAGGCACATGTTTCATAAATTGGGGTTTCATGCCTTCCGGATACGTTTGATTTCTACAACTTTGTACAGAATTGCATCGTTCAGTCAAAATCTTTTTATTTTAAAAATTAGAAATGAAAAAATTGAGATCAAGACTGATATAGAAAATCAATTGACATACTATCAAAAGCATAGTTGTATCTGCTCCGTGTGATTCCTTGAAGGTAATGTATGCAAGCTGAGATGTTTCAGTTTCCCTGCAGAACGTGCCACAAACTCTATGGAGCATTGATTATGCAAGAAATTCAACACTGGGCAAGTCAAGAGAGCTGACCTTTGCATTTCAACATATTGGATATCACCAGAAAAAGAGAAGAATTCCTTAATATCCTTCTCAGAGGTAGCTAGTGAGATATTACTGACTTTAACTATTCTTACCTATGAAAAAAAAAAGAACAAAAAGTAAAAGAATAGCTAAGTACATCTAATCACTAAGAAAATGTGATTACGAAAAAGAAATATTCAAATTGCATTAACTGAATTTTGAATGCGGCGTGGTTCTTGCCACTTGCAAAACAAAATTTAAAGAAATCAAAGCTAGTTAAACTGGCAGATAATAGATTCACGCAAGACAGAACCTTAGTCACTTCAACGGAGTCCAAAATTCTGTGCTCATCATCTTGGTGACATAAGGGGGACACACATATCCGAATATAGGAATTTGAAGACAAAAGTGCAGTCATTCACACTGATACCCAATTCATAAAAAGCAGTTCTTATAAGCACCAACTAGTGCTTTAGTCATTCACACTGATGTCCGGTTTATGAATAAAAAGAACTTATAAGCACCGACTAGTGTGCACTTTTAGTAAGTATTTTCCTCACATCTGAAATGTTAATTGTCCAGTTTGGAGTACTGCTTGGTGGTGCATCTGTTCCAATCTTTGAATTGGTATGAACCATGGCGACCTGCACATCATAGACCCAATTAGGTTCTTCTCAGGGAAGAAATAACACAAAAGTGCCCAAACTTACATGTAAATGACACGGTAGGAAGTGGATACATGATACATGATTTACATTAACACTTTGACTAGCCATACTTGAAAATGACATAAAGGGGTAAAAAAGTGCAAGTAACTTTGATAGACTATAATGCTTAGTACATACCGCAGTGATGCATCAAGGCTAACTGAAAATTCATTTTCAAAGATAAATCCAAGTGACAGCATTGGAGAGCAAAGTAATGATTGTTGGGCCCCTTTCCTAAGGTCTTAAATTTTCGGGACTACTGGTGATTGTCTAATAAGGTTTCAAACCATAGGTTAATAAAGGTCCTAGGTTCAAGTTCTATATATGCATTTGTTTCCTTGTTTGCATTTTGTTTCTCCACATGTTAGGATGTTTTCATCTCCACATGCAAGACGGGATTGCACATGACGAGGGTGTCAGAGAGCTTAATATGCATTGTTGGGCCTCTTTCCACACAACTTGACCTTTTGGGATTAGTAGATATCTAACAGAAGTAACATATAAGGTTGAATTCATCAATAAGCTAGGTGTTATATAAGCAGGCCCTCGAAAAGTTAGATATCATAATAAGTTGATAGCATGCATTATGAGATGCAAATAAAAAATAAAATAAAAACTATAAAATATAAAAATTATAAAATTATAATCTGTAAATCACTTAAATATACTAATCAATTCAAACATTCTGAATTCCATAATTTCATTCATATTTCTTATGCTAATGAAATAAAAGAGAAACAGTTACCTCAACAATCACTTGATTTCAAGAATCAGGGCCTAAAATGAATAGATGAGACTAGAATCCAATCTTTATTGAACAAATCTAACCTAAAATAGAGTAGATAATTACAGATACACCAAATTAGCAGAGCAGAACATCATATACAGCAGATACACCAGAACAGAGAATAGCAACAAACTGTTCAGCTAAAATTACCAAGAAATGGCATATAATTACCTTTAGAAGCATGGACCAGAATAACAATTAAAGATTTCTTCTTTTCCAATTCAAGAAGTGTGTTTAAGAAAAAATACAAAAGAATCAAGTTCCAAAATTTCAATTGACGATGATGAGGGGGAAAAAAACTTAAAATTAAGAGAGAGAGCCAAATTTACCTGTCCGGAAAAGCTGTAGAGTTGAAGGGCACATATGAATGGCTTGTTTCAAATTTACATTGCTATAGAGTAATTTCTTGTTACTACTATAAATGACAGTTGGCCTATCTGATGCCGCAAATTCATGTGTTGTATTCTTTGATGAGAAAGTGTGGAGTGTTATAGGCTGGGTCCCAAGGGACAAGATAAAGGACATCCTGTGTTTCTAGCTCAGTCAAATAAGCTTGTTTTCTTCTTTTAGAGCGTCTAGTTGATTCTCTATTAGAAAGCATTATAAAAAACACAAAACAAATTAATTGAAGAAAATTGAATGTGGCAACAACGTGTATAGAAAGCACGAACAAAATGACCCGTTAGTGGAAAAGATGGACAGAATCATAGTTACACTAAGTGTTTTGAATGCATGGCATTGAACATCTAACAGTCATTACATTTCATGCACATGTTGGTACAAAATTAAGCAAGCAAAGTGAAGACCACAAGACTGATCAATACTTCATCCTCTAACCGTGCAGCAATCCCTTGGGTCAAAGGTAGTCCGATTTCTCAACCTTCTAGGAAATCAAAAAGAGGTCACCCCTCGTTACCAATCAACAGGAACTAAGAAATCTAAAGACTAATCTCAACATATCTGTCAACAACCACATACACCCACCACATGGTCTCGTGTGCATCACTCAACAAAAAGAAAAAAAATAGAACACATGCAGCTAGAAAAAATACGGCTTGTAAGCTCTACAGATTCAATGTGCTCCAAAGAGTGGACCTGCAAACTCCAAAAACGAAGATTCAGCAATGGAAAAGGCACTTGTTTCAAAACCGTATGAAATAAAAATTTGCATCACGGTTCCAACATTATATTGAAGAGATTCAGCCCAAGAACTAAGATGCATGACCAATGATCCCAGCTTATTGTTCTCATCATACAAACACAAAAACCAGTATACCAGAGAGATGTGATTCAAGAATACTGTCAAAAACATTCTACAATTATAAAATTCCAGCTCATCTGCTTTATTTCCTCAAAGCAGTCTCAGATATCAGAAGCAAAATTGAATAGAAGCACTGTTTTATGATCAGCAATAGAATAGAAGTACTATTATATGCATGGATTTTAATTAGCCCTTGCAAGCCTCAAGATGATGCTCATTGCTTACCATATGTAGTTCATTTTGTGTGATTTCTCTTGCAGAAATCGGAACACATCGTCCCGAAAATATACCTACAAAAGTTCAAATTTTGAAATTGCTTGTCAATTGTTTGGGGGACAAAAGAAACCATATAATTTACCACATAACCCTAGTACACTGTTATGAAAATTTTATACTGAAACAGAAAATAATTATTGATATGGGTAGCAACAAACCAACTTCTGCAAACACAAACAAAAATAAAAGAAACAAAATTAACCAACACACCAGCAGTTGCAAGGCTAGCAGCAATAGCTCGAAGTCGATCTGGTCTTTCTAGATGTGGATGTCACTTCAATTCAACCTAACTCCAGCATATAAACAACAAGAAGCAGACAAACAATAAAATGAAGGTAATTTATAATCAGCATAAGAGATCACTATGACTAATTATTGAATAACACACCACATATGGTTACTATTGAGCAATGACATTAATCAATTTGTATTGCATTAGTTAACCAATGTAAAATATAAAACCAGACCCTATATTCACTACCATAAATGCAAATCAACTGATTTTTTGAGTGAAACATTCACCAATTATGCTAGTACACATTCAAATGTAAAAAATAAAATAAAATAATAATGATAACAACAACAACAATAAAAAAGAAAGCATAGCACATGAGACCTGCTCACTTGTTGGCTAATTTAAAGTTAGCTTTATAAAAAAAGAAAATGTACACAATAGCAATATGAGAACTCTTAAACCTATGAAAAGGTTCCTCCATTCCATGAAACATCCTCCTGTTCCGCTCACTCCAAATTATCCACATAAGGCATAAAGCGGCCAAGAGCCACGCCTTCCTTCTCTTTCCCACCCTTTTATCCCACTAAGATTGCATAAAATCTGCTCCCCCTCGTAAGGAAAACCCAAATTTTACTTCGTAATGAGGTTCAAGTCAGGTAGAGAAAAATATTCTAACACTTATATCAGTCCACATTCCCATGCCAGCTAGCTAACTGCAGTTGGGATTTTCAACAATGGGATTTATATCAAGGCATGATATATCATACTCCAATTGTGCATGTTTCACTTCTGTCACTATTCCATCACCAATTTGTAGGTACACTAAAGGACCACCACCAGTAGCCAATAAAACCTGTTAGGTACACTAAATGACTATCCCATCACCATTTTCTAGCTATTGTAGCATTAGTTTGCTCCTGGAAGATAAGGTGTTCCATTATGCATGAAGACTACTATATTATTCTAATTTCTTAACCAGAAGTCTAACAGATATCTTAACCACGAGTTTTCAACGTTCATATAATATTCAAATTCATTATAGGCTATGAACATATAATACAAATGAAAAAATATACCATGCATACACAGTCTAGTCTAAAAATAAGAATATACTAGTTGTTACCTTCCCTTCAACATGCATGCCCGGCAGGTGCAACTGCACCCACATTCCGACAGGTGCAACTTCATCAGATGGATTGGCAGTATGCACGCCTCACAGCAACATTGCAGCAACATCAGCAGCCGCAGCAAGCATCAGCCACCAGGGCAGCAGCAGCAGCAGCCAGCAGAATTAAAGATGAAGCCATTTTTTCCTTCTTTTGGAAACAAAAAATGAATTTGAAAACAAGTGGCATAGAATTACCTTTAGAAGCATGGACTAGAATAACAATTACAGATTTCTCCTTTTCCAATTCAAGAAGTATGTTTAAGCAAAAATACAAAAGAATCAAGTTCCAACATTTCAATTGGCGATGATGAGGGGGAAAAAAATTTAAATTAAGAGAGAGAGCCAAATTTACTTGTCCGGAAAAGCAGCAGAGTTGAAAGGGCACATATGACTAACCTCTTTCAAATTTACATTGTTGTAGAGTAATTTCTTGTTACTACTGTACATGACAGTTGGCCTATCTAATGCAGCAAATACAAGTGT
The DNA here is from genome assembly GCF_055761805.1 of Camellia sinensis. Lineage (NCBI taxonomy): Eukaryota > Viridiplantae > Streptophyta > Magnoliopsida > Ericales > Theaceae > Camellia > Camellia sinensis. The sequence goes on along the minus strand of NC_138971.1, from coordinate 87,199,618 downwards.
TGTATTCTTTGATGAGAAAGTGCAGAGTGTTATAGGCTGGGTCCCAAGGGACAAGATAAAGGACAAAACCTGTGTTTCTAGCTCAATCAAATGGGCTTGTTTTCTTCTTCTAGAGCGTCTAGCTGATTCTCTATTAGAAAGCATTCTGAAAAACACAGAACAACGAGTATTCTAGGAAGAGAAGCAAAGAGAATGTACACATGCATAAATACTCGGCTAAAAGGTGATAAAAAGAAACTAGACTTAAATTCAAATGCCATCATAACAAATTATGAATCATTATCTCCATTGCCACCAATCATTGTCAATTCCTTCTTTCCTATCCACAATGCAAATCTTGATTAGCCTTCCTAGTCTACTGTTCACATCAAATTCATTCTTTCCTATCCACGACTGCAAATACACTTACAAATTGAAAGAGACAAATTAGCAAAAGAAGAAGGCAACTTTGGATAAGGTCATGATAAAAGCCATGAACAAACCATATAATAAGACGGAGGTTTGCCTCATGCAAATGGAACTTATAAAATTTCCTTTTCATTTTTCAGAAAGAGAGGGTGCTAAGAACTTACTCGGCAAGTTTCTCTCATTCTCTTAAATTGCTAAGGAGTCTTGATCTTCAAAATAGAAAATTAGATGTTAAAAAAGAATTCAACAAACTGTCTAGTAAAAAAAACCCCAACTTGAATAGAAATTCAATTTTAACTTGAAGAACTATTTTTACATACAAAAGTGTACCTCAACAGCATGCTGAAGATCACTGTTGGGCTCAATTTTGGGGATCCCCTGCAGTTAATAAGAATTAAGTTCAGTGTTTCTTTACATTTATCAACAATATATATATATATATATTTCATGTTACATTCCTAAATTTAGTCATGAATTGGGTAAGTGTCAGAAGGAAGTGAAATAGCAATAGCAAGCCTAAGCCTACGTTATGGAAAAAATAAATAAATGAAACCTTAACAAAGTCTAACAAACAACTAAAAGAAGGATAGGAAAAGTTCAAGAAGGATAGAAAAAGAAAGGTATATAGTAGGCATATGTGCTGTTTCTCTATTGATTTATGAAACTCCATGATTCCAAACATATCTTCATAAAACTGTACTACTAATAGCTTGATAATACAAATAGTTTTATCAAGCTATTACCTACAATAATATAAATAGCTTGATAAAAATCTATTGTAAATACCTCAAGGAAGAATGTGCAACCTCCTATACTTTCGTATATTTCTTGGGCAACTAACATAAAACTTTTTAGCAAGACTCCAATCAAGAGAAGCGGGTGACTAGTCAACAGGTGTCCAACACCCAAACTACCAATCAAGAGAGGCATCTAACATTTAACACAATATCAAGACCCCACAGTACCTTGTCTCCTAACCACGGCCCTGACAAAACTATTTCCTATATATCAGGTGGTAGAGCCAGCCTTTAAACTTTTACCCTTTTCAATCAACACCAGCATCACAAACACAAAATGTTAGGCTTATAAATCTTAGGATTCACAATCCCACAAGATGCCATGCTGAACAAGCTGTGGTCAAACTCTTTTGGAACTTGACCTCACAAGCATCTAAAAGAAATTTTAGACTTCTCAAAATCTAACACAAATACTAGTATCTCATAGTGGGCAAATCCTTATGATGTAGCGAATATTAGGTCCTCAGCTAAAGCAAGGTGTGGAGGAGCAAGATATACGCACTGTTATCCCCATTTGTAGATAGCTATCGATCAACCTACCACTGACTAATTGTTCAAGTACAACCAAAACTTCAATGAGATATCTACAGCTCCAAATGTACAAAATTTACCTCAAAATGTAGGGTTAACTGCATGCTAAAAGTAAAATGTATAAAAGCAATTAATCATCAATGTTAAAATCTCAAACAAGTGTACTAATCAGTTAATTTAAAAATAAATAAATAAAGATTAACAAGATGCTCCTGCCAGTGTACAAACTTTTCATGAAATAGATAGCATGCAAAACCACAACATAAGCTAAGTAGAAAATTCAATATGCAAGTAGGGGTAACATGAGATTGAATTATTAATAATGCCATACCTAAATCTTTTCTTGTCTGTTCTGTTTTCCCTTGTTCTTGCAGCCTCATGTATCTTTCATGACCTTTTTGTTTCTCTATCTCTTCTCTGTGAACAAACAAATAAATAATAGAAAAAAATAGACATAAATCCAAAAAGTCGAAAGGTCATATACATGGCAGCAATGCAATCCAAAATTATTGTGTTTTTTGGATGGGATATAAGCAGTTTACTTTCATACTTTTGAGAATGAGTATAAAAGAAAAAGTTTAGAGGTCTAATAATTTAGGGTAAATTACACTCACCTCCGTGATATTTGAGAAAAACACAGTTAGCCCCAAAGTTTTGGCATAATTATATTGACCTCCCTTTAAATAAACTTTCTATAGTCTCTTGTAGATGGATTTCGCGCATTGGGCTCACAACAACAATGGGATACAACGTGAGCATTTTCTATAACTAGTTCTGCCCAAATTCATTGTGCGTTGGGAGTGTGTAGTTGATGGGTGTGATGAGCTCAAACTAGTAATGAAATCAATTTTCGGTGGCTATGGCTATAGTCGGCTGGTGTTGGGTTATCCTATTTCTCTACAATTTGTGTATGAATCCTACGTAATTGTATTTATCATTCTTAGACCAACCGACTCAACTGCCTCAATTAAACCATCTCAAAACACTATGGTTTGGCAGGGTTATATGCTTTGAATGGTTTGATTTGGTGCCCTACTACAAACAAAATAAAAAAAGATTTAGTAGAACCCAAATTTTGATCTGAACCCCAACCAAACCAAACCCCGTTTAGCCCCCACTCTCCCTAAATCAATATGATAAAGTAAAAACCTTACTTTTCTGTTCCAACATCTACCCTCAACTGTTGAAGGAACAGTTTGGTTTTGTAAGCCACTCAAATTGACCTCTTTCAATTTGAAAACTATTATACAAATCCCACAAAAACGAATAAAACAAGGAGAAAGGACAATCATCTTGTTATCACTCCCAAGAAAACACTGAAATTTATAACTATAGAAGTCAGCTAATTATCAACCTTTTTTTTTCTAACAAAATCAATTAACTATAGTTGTTGGTTTCTTTTCTTGTTCTTTTTTTTTTTAATGATAAAAAATAGGAAACTGCCCTTATTCATCCCTTAATATATTACAAATATCAACTATTCCAAATCATATATTAAAAAAAAACACAAATAAAAATAATAATAATAATTGATATAACTTTCTGAAAAAAAAAATAACGTTCCCAGGGTAGTCATGCATTATTGGATGTTATGTTTATTGCCTCAAAAATCCAATTTCACCATCATGGAACATTCTTATCCGTGAAAGAAGACCAAATCAAAAGAATAATTCAAAAGCAAACCAAAAGTAGAAGAATTTGGGGAAGAAGGCAAGTATTAATTTTTCGAAACAAAAATTGAGAGAGAGAAGCAGGTGAAGTGAGATACAAAGCCAAAAGGGAACAAACCTATAGGGGCAGACTGAAGCGCTGATTGTCTCGCACAGTAGCAGCAAACAGCACAAACCCAACGATCAACAAACCTGTATGCGGGTGTACGGTTGTGAGGGGGAGAGACTACCAATTGTGAGAGAAGCTTGTGCAAGAGTGAAAATCGTGCTGATTGATGAGGGGAGATTGACGAGGGGATTTACCTATCTGGAAAAAACAATTTTTAGGTTTTTTTTAAAAAAAATTAAAATTAATTTGAGAGCAATAAGAATCAAAATTATATTTTTAAAACGGAAGCCAAAAGTAAGCACACTAATAGCAACGCTCATTGTGTTGCTAAAACGGAAGCCTTGCAGCTAAAAGTTTTGAAATTTTGGCGCTAACCAAAAATTTTGGCGCTTAGTGAATGTCATGTTTTTTTAGCGGCAATAGCAATTTGCGTCGATAAAGGTATACTTTTACCAACGAAATTGATCACTGTGTCGCCAAAAATATACTTTTGGCGATGAAAAATTGATGTCGTTGCTAAAAGTAGTTGCTAAAAGTGTAATTTCTTGTAGTGACTGCTGGTGGCCGTCGGAGACCCCTACCCTGAACTTCCTTTTTGCTGCAACAGAGAGGAAACAAAGCCAAAGTAGTGTATTCTCAAAGTTTATGTGCATTGCTTCTCTCTTTATCATTACACAAGTTCAAAGGAGTGTAATTCTCGGCCCTCAAACCATCAACCAAGCATTTTCAACGCATGATGGCTAAGGATCCAAGCTTGCACAAGTTAATGAATGGAAAACAAGACTCCTATCATGCATGATCAGGGGTGATGGTGACCAAGAAAAGTGGCACGTTTCATCACTTTGAGTATAAAACATCCCATTTTTCTCTTGTTCGAATTAACGTCCGATCCGAACACATGCAATGCAGCACGAAGATGCTTAATCTTGCCTCTTTTACTTTGTTCATTTTGTTTACACATTTTAACTTACCAATCCATTCTTTAGTTGATTATTGCAAAGGGTGAGTGTCCTCTAATGGAAAGTGGGCTTAAACCACAAGTACCTTGAGCATGAAAGAGACCTCATGCTGTTGGTATTGAACTCCTGAAGGAATTAAACCATTAAGCATAAATGTCTCAATTTCACACTTGAGCTAACAAGGGGTTCAAAATCACTTTCAAAATAAATGAAAGAGTCAAGAATAGAGGGAGATTGCAGAGATTTCAGTGCTGAAATAGAGTGCAAAATGACACTAAAACATGCAAGCAACTCATGCAATTCATGCTAAAAAGCCTAAAACATTAAGCTAGTGAAGCCTCTTTGCACTACAACCACATAATGAAAGCCTCAAAGGACCAAACCAGCTCAAGATAGGGCTAAAACCAGCCAAAATAGTAGCAAAAAATGTTGAGATTAAGGTCCAAAATGCTAAAAAACACATGCTCACATGTTAAGCTATCTGGGCATACAAACAAGACACAAGGAGGGGTGGCTAACCCCTTCAATTTTGGACTTCAAAACCAAGTTTTTGCCACTGAAATAACTTGGAATTTTAGTGGTTTAAAGGCATAAAAAGTTTGATTTGAATATGCTAAAAGATGGCGCAAAAACTTACATAATTAAGCAACAAGAAGGGTGTACTACCCCTTTTCACAAAATGGCCTAAAACCAGCATGTTAAGCCTCAAAAACCAGAGTTTTTTTGTAGTTCAACACCAGCTCAAAAACAATACAAAAGGATGGCAGAATAAGTATTCAAAGCAAGTACACTAAGCAAGTGAACTACTTCTTGAAGCTCAAGCACAAAACAACCCCAAATTCCAGCTCAAACCTCCTTCAAGAGCTCAAACTAAACTCCAAAGAACCTCAGCTCAAAGGTGAGAGTGTTTGGTTAAGGCTCTATGTGCAAAGGTGTAGAGAAACTAGCCTTTAAGGCAAAAATAAGAAGAGTGAGAGAGAGAAATTTTATCCAAATTTTCTAACCCCCCCTCCCCAAAAAAAAAATGGGGGAGAGCACCCCCTATATATAGAAAATCAAGGTTTAGACTTGAAATCATCCTGCCATACACGTGTATGTGTAGACACCCTATTTTTGACTATCCTCAAGACTTGGACGTCATCGAATGAACACTCGATGATTATCTATGTTCGTGTTCGTTTTGAGTTCCTAAAGGTCTCGGCTGCGCGCCTTGCCTTGAGATCTCTCAACTTGCCTGTTTTGTGCTTGGTTATGGACCAAACACTTTTGTTTTTGCTTCTGAGGAAAGAGGGTGGCTTGTTTTCCATTCCCTCAACCCACCGGCCAAGGCTCGAGGCCATCGGCCATGATTTATTTCCATCAGCCAAAAGTGTTGGCCGATTGGCACTTTATTTAGTCGGCCGGCCATTGTGTTGGTCAATCAACCTTAATTTCTAGCCGAGGCCTATTTTTCTGCTTTTGCAGACTTGGTGCATGCCAGCTGTGCCAGCTGGAAGGCACAGACTGGATCTCTATACATGTGTATGGAGGGATTTGCACCTTAACCAAGCTTCTCCCAGAAGCATTGGAATTGATTTCTATAAGAAGGGAGCTCCTCCTCCCTTCTCCAGGTTTTGATTTTGGCTGATATAGAATATAAATATCACTCTCTCTCTATATCTCCCCCTCTCTCTACATTTGTGTGTGTAATAGTGCTCTAAAGTGTGTTTTTGGTCCATATTCTTGCAATAAAACACCTAGCAATACACCATTCTTGGTTGCTGAGGTACTAGGAGGTTGATTTCAGTGTTCTTGGGTTGATTTAAACTCAAAAAAGTTGCTAGAGCTTTGTTCTTGAAGGTGTTCTTCAAGGCAAAAACAAGATTCTGTAGGAAGAAATGCTCGGTCGGCCATCTTTAGTGCCGGCCAGCTATGAATTGTTGGCCGAGATCCCCACAAATGGTTGATGACCAGTTCCACTTGGCCAGTAGCCTTTCCTTTCGGCTGGTGACATGACACAGTGCTCAGGGAGTGGTTCAGGAGCATCCTTGAGACTTGTGCAGTCTTCAGAAGTGCAAAGTAGTGTAAACAGAGGCAACAGAAGCATGGCGATAGATTTCTGAGCAGAGCCGAGCATGCATGCATTGTCTCTCTTCCCGAGGCCTCTTTACCGCTTTAGTAGTTTAATTGATTCATTTAATTAGTTAAGCGGTTTTGTAATTAATTAGCTTGCGAGTTAGTTAATTAGGTGATTTGTATTATTGTTTTGGACCCTCCATTGAGAGGGCCAAATTTTGTAATAAATGTGCGTTTGTGTGATGCATGTCTTCGAACCCCACGTCTTTCTCCCTTTTATTTACCAGCTTTTGATGGTTAGTTTTAGGGCATGTTTTAATTAGCATCCCTATGCTCGCATGTTTGCATTCATTCATCTGACTTGCATGCACCGGGCTCAGCGCATCATACAAACTGGATTGTATTGCAATTCCAAGTTGAATACATGTATTAGTTGTTGCATTTCACATGTCATCTTAGAATAGCTGAGCCTATTTCTAGTTGCACTTTTCATGTGTTGCATTAGCCATTTTAACATGAACTAGGATCATACATTGATTACTAACTAGTTTTTGTTTTGGCTCGGAGTACTCTGTGAGTGTTTATGCTTTAGCATCCCTGCATACGTGTGAGTGATTGCCATGATAGCATGCTTACCATGAGGCTAACTGCTTATGTGATATAACTTCCTAAATGCCTGTGGATGAAGGTTGGGTTGCTTGAATTGGAACCATTCATTGAAATGCGAGTTTTAAGCCCACTTGAGAGTGGCAAAATCATGTTTTTCTAAGCCCACCTGAGGGTGGCAAATTCACATCTTAGCCTACTTGCAAGTAGCACTTTCAAACCATCTTCAAGCGAACAAACATGAGGTGTTTTGTCCCAATATAGGGGATCTAGTCTATACTTGTATGCTATGCGCATCATGTAGTAAATTCTAGGCTAATAACCGGAATAAGGACACATATGTTTTCAAAAACAAGATATCATGCTTAGTACATGCCGATCTTTGATCCGGCGAGTGGGGGTGCTCATTGCATGACCTTCCCCTCTCGTACCCAAGTTCCTGAGCCAAGGCAACTTTGGTGATAACGGACACGTGATCTTAGGCACGAGTCAGGGTTTCCTAAATTTCCCAAAACAAAAACATTTAGGTGGCGACTCTGTATCTGGCAAAGCAGTCCATGTTTGGCACTTCTTTACAAAAAATCAGTTTTTCAAAATGATTTGCCGAATTTGGACTCTTTGGCGATTTATCGGTCTTGCATTGCACTTTACGAGACTAGATTCAGAACTGTGACATTTGAGTCCGCTACTGTAGTATGCCCAAATGAACAAAACGAGACTTTTCCCGAGACGTTCGGGCTAGTCTACAGTTTCTGGGAACTCTGCTGTGGATTTAGAGAACTTGACTCGAACTCATGATATCTCGTTTTGATTACACTTATGTGTCTCTTTGCATTGCATTTGCATTGGTGCACCTAGGACATCGTGTTTTCCATCTGCTATTCCTGAACGGTTTGCTAGAGGCTGCGTGCCATAAGGCTGACCGGTTACGGGCTCTGCCACGATGGGAACACAAACCCCGATTTTTGCCAGGGCACCTTTTTGACCGTTCGACCTAGTGCATATTGAAATCCGTAGTGACCATTCCAAACTAGGACATGTTGCTTACCCGATTTTAGGTTGTTTGAAACTGCTATGTGTGTAGTGAAACCCTAGTTCTTGACGAAACTAGGACAGGGAAACCCTACCCCTCCATAGGGGTGTTTTGGCTCTCACTTGCTTGCTATGTGCTTTTAGAGTGTGTCTCTACAGGAATGCATGTATCAGTTTGCAAGTCTGGGTATCAGACCTGCGGGCATCAGTATCAGTGGTTGGGAATCAATTTTACCTGTGGGTATCAGATTCAGATTTGGGGCAGTGATTTGGGAACATTGATCAGTGGTTGAGAACAGTTCTTTCAGCTTGTGTTTGCCAACTGTGTGTTGTCTTTATTTAAGCTGTTATGCTGTCCGTTTTTCTGCTCATTATTTCCTTATTATGCTTTATTTATCTTTTTGCTTGGTAGTTTAGCACAATTACTTCCGACCAAGCAGATATTCCCCAAGCACTCTAGACTAGAGGTCGCAGACTTCATCGATCTGAGGATCTGATAGACGGATAACCAGTGTTCCATTCTTTACCCCTGGTTACTAGACGGAGGTCAGTGAGGCACAATATATTAGTACCGCGGTTGCCAGATCAGTGGTCCTTGAGTAATCAGACTGAGATTTATGAGTTTACTGCAGGGGCAGACATACTGGTAGTTCAGTTAGATCATGGCAGTATGGTAGGAATGGAAGAGATGATGCATCAGCTTCAGGAGAGTATGAAAACCATGCAGCAGGACGCTACTCGTCAAGCAGAATTCGCCAAACAGTAGGCTGAGGTCATGGCCCAACAGACAGAGTTAATTGCCAAGCTGCAGTAGCAAACCGGAGTGGCTGCTTCACACTAAGCTCCTCCCCCACCTAGAGTTCCCACACTCGGGGAGACAACTAATGCCTAAGAAGATACATACATTCCAACGGGGCCGGCTCCGCCCCCAATCCTACCCCAGCTATCCAAAGCACAAATCAACCCACCAGATTCTCCCTTTGAGTTTGAGGTAGACCCCACGGCATTAAAAGTGAGCAAGCTAGAAAAGTTGTTCAAGAAGTCCCAAGGGGCCAGTTCCATTCCAGACATAGAAGATGGGTATATTGACTCGGCTGTGACTCTGCCAGACCGGTTTAAAATGCCGCACATTGACCGTTTCGATGGGTCTGGGGATCCTATGGTGCACCTACGACTGTTTTCAGATATCTTAAGGCCGATGGGCCTCTCTAGATTGCAGAAGCTTTCCTTGTTTGGCTGGACCCTGTCAGGTGTAGCGGCTATTTGGTATGCAAAACTCGAGGACTCCGTTAAGAGGAATTGGGAGAAGATGGTTGAGGCCTTTGTGGCTCAATACTTCTATAATACACAGATCGAGATCACGACTCGTGATCTTGAGATGACTAGACAGGAGCCAAAGGAGAGCTTCACCGATTTCGTAACCCGTTGGAGGGCTAAAGCCTCGATGATGACCATCAGGCCCGTAGATAAAGATCAGATATGGATGGTTGTGCGCAACCTCCAGCTCAAGCTCATGCAGAAAATGATCATTCTCCCCCTCCCCACCTTCGCGGATTTACATGAAATAGGGGTGTAGATCGAGGACGCGATGAAACAGGGTCTGATTGACCGTGATAGGAAGCAGCTTAGGAGGACTTTCAACCGCAGTACGAATACAGGCACAAGCAATGCCGCAGCTGCCAGATCTTCAGATGTGAGCATGGTCACCACCACCCCTCCAAGAACCCTTGTAGTCACACCATTCACCGGTGCGTCCGAAAGTAGCACACAAACAACCAAGTACCCACCCTGAGGCCAAAGAACCTTCACTCCACTATACATGCCCTTGTCCAAAGTTCTAAGGATCTTAATCAAGAAGGGCACTTGAAGCCCCTGGAGCCGAGGCCATTTCCAGAAAACTTCCCCCCTCTCATAACCCAGCGAAATATTGCGCCTTTCACCAGCAGCATGGTCACGACACCGACCAGTGCTTCAGATTGCGTCATGAGATTCAAGATCTCATTGACAATAGGGGGATCGTGCCTCCGGAGAAACCGAATGTCATAACCAACTCTCTCCCACCACATAACCGAGCTCCACCTCCCAAACGCATCAACTTGATCCAGACTGGGGTTGTGTCGTATGACCCTATCACATATATCACCCCTTCCCACCTACCCAAACCGGAGGTGTTCATTCCTGACAGCACTGACTTGTGCATGTTGGACATCTCCTGAACCCAACCTAGACCGGTGTTGGTGACTATCGACGATGGAACATGGATGACTTCGGAGGAGAATGAAAGTGTTGATTCAGGGTCTGAGGAGTCTGAGAATTTGGCTGAGGAGGTATACAATCCGAGTGGTTACATTACATCAGCAGGACAGGCAAAGCCGAATGTGGAATTGCCAGTTGGGGCAAAGATTTGTGTAGTACGGGAGGATGGATTTAATCAGGGGCTAGATGACCTAGCGAATTTGGAAGAAGACCTTGCAAATCTGCACTTCTTTGAGGAGCAAGACTCAAGGGACGTGGCAGTCAGTTGGTTTGATGGGTCAGCGGAGGTTACAGGGTGGCTTGACGACCAACCAGACATTGTTGAAGAACTTTAGCCAGAACAGGGCCAATCTGAAACCGGGACATCAGCTGTGGCCGGAAGGGCTGGGAATCAGAACGCATCGCCGGAGAGGGCCAATGCTAAGAATTTCTCTCGGGATCTGGGTAGTTTGAATGAGGGAAATGTTGAACAACAGGCTGTATTGAAGTAGTTTGAACAGGAAATGATCGAGGATTCTGAGAGGGCTAGAAAAGCCATGACCCCTATGGGTACAGAACGTGCTGTGTGCACGAAAACAGGACGTGCTGCGAGCACAGAAACAAAAGGTGTTGCGGGCACGGAAGCAGTTGTAACAAAACCAGATAGTTGTTTATCGATGGCTGATGGCATGTGGTTGGAAGATGATGATCTATGTCTTGCCCACACAGATGAAGATTGGGGGAGAAGTCAACCAGATGACACCTGGTACGTGGAGGAAGTCAACCACATGACTAGGAGCAGGCAGTACTTCAAGCCCCTGTACTTAGATTAACCAGAGGCGTCCGGAAAGGACAAAGAGGCAGAAAAGAAGAATGATGAATTGCTCGAAGAGGAGGGTGTGTTAAAGCAGCTGAAGAAGATACAAGTCGACATCTCCATTTGGGGACTGCTAATGACTTCAAGAGTTCATAAATAGGCTGTCCTTTCTGCAATGGACAAAGCTAAACTCTCAATAGACACCACACGTGAACAACTAGCAGGACTAGTTTTTCCGAGAGGAGCTTCCCCGACGTTGACCTTTACTGACAAGGAGTTGCCACCTGATGGTTCAAACCGTAACAAACCTCTCTACATCTCTGTCGAGTGTAGAAACAAATGGATACCGGTGGTTCTTGTCGACACGGGATCCGCCATCAATGTGTGCCCCTCAAGGACGGCATATGCAATCGGGTTGAAGCTCGCGGACTTTGTACCAACCGCCCAGGTGATACGGGCGTATGATAACACCAGCAGAGAAGTGATGGGGACTGTGTAGGTTCAGACCCAGGTTGGTCCAGGACAACACAATGTCGACTTTCATGTCTTGGACGTTCCTGCAACCTTCAATCTACTCCTTGGGTGGCCATGGCTGCACCAGGTGAAGGTAGTCTCTTCCACCCTGCACCGGATGTGGAAATACCTCCATGGGAAGGCGGTGGCTATTGTTTTTGGGAATTCGTCAATCCATCCGCCGCCAAAAGTGTCTATGCCAATTTTGGAAATCGAGTATGGCACGGAGGATGTGTTCCTATTAGGATTTACCCTAGCCGAGGTCCGGGTTGTTTAGAATATCTTAGCTATTGATGAAGGGTTATATGTCAGCGCACAATCAGTATACCTCATGAAAAAGCTTCAGCATATTCTTGGGATGGGACTAGCAAAGAGTGGCCAGAAGGGCATTGCAGTATCGGCCGAAGTACCGCACAATCCGCATACCTTTGGTTTGGGTTACCTGCCCACCAAAGAGGACATGGTGAGGAAAGCCAAGGAGATGGCTGGAAGAGCTAGAGCAAAGCAGGCAGGGAAGCCTTTTGAGTTGATGCATAGGCCTATCTAGGGCACCATGAACGGACGCTTTGTCAGGGAGGGAGAGGATTTTCCATTTTGTGGCTTCCCGGAACCATGGTTGAATGCAGAGAAGCGTCACTTGCCGGGGTTTGAAATCTTCTTCGACTTGCAATTGTCCGGGGATGACCTTGCTGAGAAGCAGACAAACCCATCAGCTAAGGTTAAGCAGTATAAGGAAGTGGATTCTGAGAACGCCAAGACTAAAATAGGGGTAGCACTGGCTTGTCTACTTTCAGATCCTCCGATCGTACATGAGTACTTGGGGGATAACTTCTCGGTGTCCATGATCGAGAATGAAACGGCTGCGAGCCCATTTTCAAACATTTTGGATGCATCCATCGCACCCTCCCTTGTCTGGCAGTACGAAGAGAGATTTTTATCAAGTAGCACGGGGTAAGGTAGTGAGCCAGAATCTGATTCCACCGAGTCTGTGGAGTCGGAATCAGGTTCCAGCTCGTCTGAGTCCGGTATTCTTGGTGGTGACAACCGGATGCCACAGTCCTGTCTAGGTCGTTGTAGACACCCCATTTTCGACCGTCCTCAAGACTTGGACGTCACCATTGGAACACTTGGTGATTACCCTTGTTTGTGTTCGTCTTGAGTTTTCCAGAGGTCTCGGTTGCGCGCCTTGCCTCAGGATCTCTCGACTCGACCGTGTTGTGTCTGGTTTTGCACCAAACACTTGTGTTTTGCCTTGGAGGGGCAGGGAATGCCTTGTGAGGTATCCCCACACATCACCGGGCATGGCTTGAGGCCACCGGCCAGTGATTTTATGCCATCGGCAATGTATATTGCTGGTTGGCACTATTTGTTGCCGGTCGGCCATTTATTTTGCCAAAATGGCAATTTTGAATGGCCAATCACTGTTCATCTACTTTTAGTAGATATTTTGTGCCAGTTGTGATAGCTGGCACCCACTCTGTGCCCCTCCATACACGTGTATGGAGGGATTTCCCTCTTGGATGGCTTGTTTTGGAAGACTTACAAGAGGGAGTTGCCTATAAGAAGAGGGCTCCTCTCTTGGCATTAGGGTTAGAAAAAATTGTTAGAGAAGTTCTGGTTCTAGGTTTAGGGTTTTGTATCTATCCTATATCTATACCTCTCCTTCTCTTGTATTGTGTGTGTTTAAGCTTTAGTTTTGTACACAAACACACACTACCACACCTTTCCTTGGAGCTGAGGCCCTTGAGGGTTGTTTTTAGAGTTTTGAAGTTGATTTCAACCTCAAGAAGCTGCTGGAGCTCCATTGTTGAAGAGGGTCTACAAGGGTAAGACTTTTGTCCCTTTTTACCCCATTCTTGCATAGCTTTTTAGCCTATCTTGAAACTATTTTTGGGCTTAGTGTATAACATAAAAAAGTTCTGTTTTTAGGCCCTCTAAATAGTTGTTTAAGGTTGCTTCAAGCTTTGGAGTTGTTTGACCCCTCTTAAGCCTTGTAAGGCTCCATTTTGTGTCATTTTGGGAGAGCTCCAAGACCTTGGTGTTTGGGTCTCCTCACCACTGAAATCTTGAGGGATTTCAGAGGTGAGGATGGTGCCTTGAGGTCCCAAGAGGGAGAGGGCCACCCCCTCTCCTTGTTATCCTTGAAAAGGGCACTTTTTGCCTCTTGAGGGAGCACCTAGCTTAGGCTCTTGTTGACCATGCCTTAGCTATTATTTATTCTTATTTTGCCATGAAATAGCATTGTTTTAAGTTGGTTTTGGTACACCATGCTTGCTTAGCATACATGCCTTGTAATGCCATTTTGTTGCCTTAACATGTCTTAGGCTGTAAACCATTGTTCTAGCATGCTTTAGGCTTAGCTTTGTGAAGCTTTCATGTTTATTTTGCCATGTTTAAGGTCTGTCCTTAGTTGTTTGGGTCGACTTTAGCATGCATTGCATAGCCTCTTTGCATTTTAGCTTGTAGGCTTCAAGTATGTGAATGTATAGCATGCATTACTTGCTTTGATTTAGTGATTTGGGACTACTTTCCATGTCATTTCAGCCCACTTAGCATGCTTGTATACTTGCATTTTATGGCTCTTTGATGTTTCAAGAGTTTGTGTTTCATGCTCCATGAAAGTGCATTTGCACATATTTCCATGTGTGAGTCATTTAGATGTCATCTAAGTGGTCTTGGGGGTCCATTTTGACATGTTAAAACCCTGATTTTAGTTGCTTAATTCATGCCATGTTTGGTCTTGTTAAGTGTGGTTCAATACCCATTTAGCTTGCTTTGAATCTTGGACTTTCCTTGCATACCTTGATTGCATTGTTTGGGTTGGTTTGGCACCATGTTCATGCATGATTTTCAAGGCTTAATTTGCATGCTATATGTCCATGTTTTCATCCTCTTGAGTGTGCTTGAGAATTACTCTTTAATGCTTGAAGTGTTGGAGATCATTTGCATGCATGTTTGTGTGCCTATTAGTCCTTCACTTTTGAGCACCTTAGCCACTGTTTTAGGCCTAATGAGGGCTGCCTAAACCATGCTTAAGTCCATCCTTTGCTTGTTTGCATGCTTGTCTTGCATATTTGCTTGCATACTTGCATAAATGCATTGCATTGCCATGTTGCATCCTTAGCTCGCATGCCTAGGTTGTATTGCATTGTGCATGCATTGCCTCACCTCTTGAAGTGAGTCATGATAGAGGTAGAAGCCCCTTGGTTTGACTATGTGCATTGCATTATATTTGAAATCAACATGCATAACTTGGTCTCTTGGGTCATCACGCATTGAAATGCGCGATTGATGGTCCGAGAACCAAAGACCATGTCCCTTTGAGTCATAAACATGATAAGGGACATGGTTGGTGCATACATTGCTTGAATTGCATTGCCATGCAAAGCTCTATCCTCTGCTGCTGTCAAACAGATTCTGCAGGAACTTCTTGCCGATCGACTGCACAGAGTGCCGACCGGCAATCCATTTGTGGCCGATATCTTCATTTTCGGCCGATGACCACCAAATCACAGCCGATGATGATTCCCTCCAGCCGGTGGTGTCTCCCAATGTCCAGGGAAGCAATTTTGAGACTTTGGAAGTCCTCAGAGGAGCAGACCAGGGAAAACAGATGCAGCTTGTGCATGGTAGTGGACTTCCGAGCAAGACCCGAGCACGCGTGCATTGAGCCCTCTTCCCGAGGCCCTTTTCCTTGCTTTCTTAAATTAATTAATTTGTTTAATTAATTTAGTTGATCTGTAATAGTTAATTAGCTAGGATAGTTAATTCATTATTCGAATTGTATTATTCTTTTGGTCCCTCCGAGCGAGGGCGAATTTGTAATAAGTGTGGGTGAGTGTGTGCATGTCTTCCAACCCCCACTTCTTTCTCCCTTTTACTTACCTACTTTGATGGTTAGTAATAGGTCATGTTTAATTTAGCATACCTTATGCTATGCATGTGTGCATCATTCATTAGTATTGCATGCACCGGGCTCGGCGCATCATGCTAACTGCATTAGTATTTCAAATCTAACTTGAATACATGCTACTTGTGCATTTTCACATGTCATTCATAGACTAGCCGAGCCTACTCTAGTGACATTCCGTATGCGTTGCATTAGACATTTAAACATGGACTTGGATCGTGCACGGATTGCTAACGAGTTCTTTGTTTTGGCACGGAGTACGATGTAAGTATTTATGCTTTAGCATCCTTGCATGCGTGTGAGTGTTGCCATGATAGCATGATTACCATGAGGCTAGCTGCTTATGTGATATAACTGCTTGAATGCCTGTGGGTGAAGGTTGGATTTTCTGAGTTGGAATAGCTCATTGAAATCCGTGTTTTAGCCTACTTGCGAGTAGTAAATTCCAAAACATTTTTCCAAAAGAAACGAATATGCAATGCTTATTCCCAAATTAGGCAATCTAGTCTGTACTTTTGTGCTGTGCGCATAACATAGTAATTATAGGTTAATAATCAGGATAAGAACACATAACGTTTTCAAAATTGGATATCACGGTTAGTAGAGGCCGATCTTCGGATCGGGCGAGAGGGGGTGCTCATAGATGACCTTTCCCGATCGTACCCAAGTTCTCGAGCCGAGGCAACTTTGGTGATGACGGACACGTGGCCTTTGGCACCGAGTCAGGGTTTCCTAAATTCTCCCAAAATAAAATATTTAAGTGGCGACTCTGTATCTGGCAAAGCAGTCCATGTTTGGCACTTCTTTTCAAAAATCTATTTCTCAAAACGATTTGCCGGATTTGGACTCTTTGGTTCAGATTAAGGACTGTGACACAAATCGAGTCCGACCTGTAGTGAGGCCCACGGGCGCCTCTACAGTTTCTGGCGACTCTGCTGGGGAGTTTTGAGAGTTTGACTCAAACTCATGATATCCTGTTTTGATTTCATTCATGTGTCTCTTTGCATTGCATGTGCATTGGTGCTCCTAGGACACCGTGTTTGCCATCTGCCATTCCTGAACGGTTTGCCCGAGGCTTGACTTTGTCAAAGCATGCCATAAGGCTGACCGGTTGTGGGCTCTGACAGTATGGGAACACAAACCCTGGTTTTTACCGGGGCACCCTTTTCGACCATTCGACCTAGTACATATCGAAATCCATAGTGACCATTCCAAATTAGGATAGGCTGCTTACCCGATGTTAGGTTGTTTGAAAACTGCTGCGTGCATAGTGCCCTACCCCTCCATAGGGGTGTTTTGGCTCTCACTTATCTACTATGTGCTTTAGAGTGTATCTCTACAGAAACGTACATATCAGTTTGCAAGTTTGAGTATCAGGCCCGAGGGCACCAGTATCAGTGTTGTTGAGAAATCAGTTATCTGCGGGTATCAAGTTCAGTTTTGGGAACAGTGATTCTGGGGAACAGTGATCAGTAGTAGAGTGCAGTTGTTCGGCTACACCTGTGATTGATCTGTTTGGGCTGAAATGCTGTTTGTTTTTCCTTTTAGTTCAGAGTGTCTAGAGAATTGATACAGAATAGCTAGTGTTCCCCCTTGCTGAGGCAGGACTTATGATGACGCAGAATTCAGAAGAGATTGTGGTTACGACAGCTACGCTAGATCAAGGGATCACCCTGCGAGATGAAACCAATGTTAATGTATCGCATCCGCCCAGGTCGCCTGTCGCGCACCCGGTCTGGACCCCCCAATTGTATCAGGCTCGCGAGCCCACTACATTTGAGCTGATGGGAATGATTGGTGACCTCCAGAGATCCGTGGCCGATCTGGCCTATGGAATGTCGGCTTCACCGCAAGCGGCACCGTATGCCGGGAATTTCATACCGCAGGAGCCCCCGCTACTGGGACGGGTTGTGATAGAGCTCAGCCAACCAGAGGTTGCTTCCAGCTACAGCAACGACGTGTCAGCAACAACCGGGCTTCGCTCTGATGTAGCAACCCAAACCCTTGATCAAGCCGAGGCCAGAGGCAAGAACAAAATGAAGGCAGATGCCGATCCCATTGAACAACTGCTGCGGGCAGTCGAGGCTTTGAAAGCCGAGGGGATGAACAAGCAACAGATATCCACAGTTGTCGTAAAAACTGTGGAGGATGCTTTCTCCACTCCGCCTGAGGGTAGTTTAAGTCAGTCAGAAAATCGGGATAGGCCCCGTCATGCCAGAACAGTTCCTCCTATTCCCAACCCTACACCTGGGAAAGATCATAAAACCAAGGCAGTGCTTGCCGACCCTTTTGCTAGTGCGTCTAGTAAGAGTACTCAGACTTCAAAGTACCTGCCCCGAGGGCGTAGGATCTTTCATGCTCTCTACATGCCTCTGTCTAAGGCACTTCAGATTCTTGCCGGAATGGGGCACCTCAAACCCCTTGAACCTCGGCCTCTCCCGAAGAATCTCCCTCTCACACATGATGCTGCTTTGTACTGCGCGTACCACCAACAGACCGCTCACGCCACCGATAACTGTTTCCGCCTTCGCCATGAAATGCAGGATCTGATCGATAATGAGGTGATTCTTCCACCCACCTCAGCGAAGTCTGTTACCACCGAGCTGTTGGACTTTGAGGATACTGCAAGTATGTGATCAGGGGTTGGACCACCTGCGGGCGGCGCTCGGTGTATTTCAAATGTGGCCTCTGGCACGCACTTTTTGAGCATTTGTAAATGTAGTTTTGTAGCTTCTGGCCTGGGTTTTGAGTCAGTTCTCTGTTTTGTTTTTGAGTCTGCCTCTTTGCTTTGAGTCAGTCTTTTTGTTTTTGGGTCTGTCTTGTGGTACCGAGTCAGTCCCATTATATTGGATGTTGAGTGATTCCGAGGTTGTTGCCTCGAACACCGTTTTTGTATTTACCCTTTGCTTTCTTTTTGAGTCTGTCTCTGCTGTGGAGCCTGTTATATCCGAGAAACCTGAATGAAACAGCTGCGGCTACCATGTTTCCATGCTTATCGCTAATTTTGAGCTAGTTGTGCCAGAGGTTTTGAATGGAACGGCCCTGCATTCTACCTGCTCTTCTGTGCCTTGAGAATTATTGCATTGGTCTAAGTTCTTCAAAACTTTTTTCGAAACATTGTGATAAAAATGAAGAGGAAGGAATTCCTCCGGTTTTGCAAAACTTTGATCAAATTGAGAGAAAGAGAGGCATGCTAAGCCTTTAATGAATGAAACCATGCTTGTTAGCGTGAGTACTGAGAAGGACCCTGGCTTGATCCAGATTGGTTCCACACTATCTTCGGCGCGAGCGATTTGTCGCTTTCTTAAAAACTTTCAAAAACAAATGTTTTACGCGGCCCTGTGAAGACTTGTGTGGAATCGCTCTTGAGATTGTGCAGCCTAGGATCGCTCTCAACTTCAAGATTCAACCTGTTTGTCTTGAACCTCGAACTCATTCGAAACGTTCAACGGACAACTGTCAGAGGAGGCCCGTGTGGCCAGTTTTAAAGCAGCCCTCGAACAAGAGGCACTAAAGTCGAATCAAAAAGATTAGATCTCACCAGAAGAAGCTCGTGGAGCAGCCATGATGGATTCTTCTGCAAATCATTGCAACAACTGTTCTCCTAGATACAGAGAGGCTTCAACTCCAAAAACCATTTGGCATGGACTTGTTACACTTTTACCCTTTGAGAGGCTCGTTGGGCCGAAAACCTGGAAGGGCGACCCAGGCAAAAGTTAGAGCAAGAGAAAAATACAAAAAATGCAAAAAAAGAGGAGAAATAAAATAAAAAAAAAAAAGAAAAAAAAAGAGAATGAAAAGATACAAAAAATCAAGAAAAAAAGAAAAAAAAAAGAAAAGAAAATGAAAAGAAGCTCGCAAGGCCGAAGACCCGCAATGGGCGCCTTGGCAAAAGTTAGAGCTTAAAAAGTGAAGGTTAAAATACTCGAGTGTACCTTAACCGGAACTACGTAAGCCTTGATTCCCATGTTTGGGATATGTAGGCAACTTCATCCTGAAGTCTAGCCCCCAACGCTTTCATAGCGCCTCAGTCCATGTGTAGACACCCCATTTTTGACCGTCCTCAAGACTTGGACGTCACCGTTTGGACACTCGGTGATTATCCATGTTTGTGTTCGTTTGGAGTTCCCAGAGGTCTCGGCTCACGCGCCTTGCCTCAGGATCCCCGAACTCGACCGTTTAGTGTCTGGTTTTGCACCAAACAGTTGCATCTTGCCTTTGAGAGGCAGAGTGGGGCTTGTAGACCATCCTCACCCTTCACCGGCAGTGGCTAGATGCCACCGGCTGGTTTTTGCTGCCACCGGCAATATAGTTTGCCGGCCGGCACTATTTGTTGCCGGTCAGCACTATTTGGTGCCGGTCGGCACTTTTTTTGGCCAAGATGGAATTTTTTGCCGGCCGATTGCTGTTCATCTCCTTTTGCAGATATTTTTAGACAGCTGTATTGATTTTGCTCCCCTCTCCATACACGTGTATGGAGGGATCTCCCTCTTGCAAAGATTGTCTTGTAAGATTTACAAGAGGCATATAGAGAGAAGCTCTCTCTAAGGCAAAAAGAGGCTTTAGACATTTTAGAGAGAGGAAAAATACAGAGGAGAGCTCTGGTTTTCTAGGGTTAGGGTTAGACATACACAACCTATCTCTCTTTCCCTCTCATTTTGCACACTAGGTGTTTTGTGTCTCACTATTGCACACAAACACCTAGTGTTTCACCTTCCTCTTGGAGCTGAGGTTCTAAAGAGTGTGTTTTGAAGTTTTGGTGTTGGATTCAAGCCAAAGGAGGCCATTGGAGCATCATTGTTGAAGAGGACTACAAGGGTGAGAAACTAGTCCCTTTTTCCCCCATTTTTGCATTGTTTTTCACCTGTCTTAGAGCTGTTTTTGTGATTATTGTATAACATAAAAAAGTTCTGTTTTTAAGCCCTCTTTATTGTTTATTAAGAGTGTTTTGTTGTTTGAGGGGTGTTGACCACCCTTAGGCCTCAAAAGGCCTCATTTTGAGCCATTTTGTGCTAGCTCCGGGATTTTGGTGTTGAGGTCTCTTCACCACTGAAATCTTGAGGGATTTCAGTGGTGAAGATGATGCTTTGAAGTCCCAAGAAGGAGAGGGCCACCCCCTCTCCTTGTTGTCCTTGAAAAGGACCTATTTTGGCCTCTTAAGGAAGCCTATGCTTGAGTATGTGTTGAGCATATTTGGTTTGTTTTTCATGCTTATATATCCATGATATAACATGATTTCAAGTTGGTTTTGGAACTTCATGCATGTTTAGCATAGTTGCCATGTAATGCCTTATTTGTGCCTTAACATGTTCTAGGTTGTTAGCCTTTGTTGGAGCATGTTTTAGGTTTGTATTTGTGAAGATTATGTGCTTATTTTGCCATGTTTTAGCTCTGTCCATAATCGCTTGGGTTGATCTTTGCATGCATTATATAGCTTCTTTGTATTTGGGCTTGTTGGCCTTGAGTAAGTGCATGTGTAGCAGGCCATCTTTGCATTGTTTTGATGATTTGGAATCATCCTACATGCCATTTCAGTCCCATTTCCATGCTTGTTTGATTGCCTTGCATGTCTCTTTAATGCTTTGAAAGCATGTGTTGCAATGCTCCATGTTTTGACCATGGTGTATGCCTTTGTATTCGGGCCATTTAGATGCCATCTAAGTAGTCCTTTAGCTTTGTTTTAACATGCTAAAACTCTGATTTTAGTGCCTCTTTGCATGCCATGTTTGGTCTTGTTAAGTGTAGTTCAATGCCTCATTGATTTGCTTTGAACACTTAGGCCATTTGGTGCATGCTTGGCTTGATTTGTTGCTTGATTTGGCACCATATATTAGCATGATTTCAAAGCTTATAATGCATGCTAATTGTTCATGTTTGTCCCTTTCAAGTGTGCTTGAATGTTGCTTGATTTGTGCTTAAGTGTTGGTCCTTATGTGCATTTGTGTGTATGCCATTTAGCCTTCACTCTTTAGCACTTATGGCCACTGTTTTAGGCCTTATTAGAGTTGCCTAATTCATGTTTAAGTCCATCTTTGCCATCCATTTGCATTGCCATATGTATGCTTGCATGATTGCATAAGTGCTTTGCCATGCCATGTTGCATCCTTAGCTTTTATGCCTAGGTTGCATTGCATCTTGCATGCATTCCTTGTCCCTTGACTTGGGTGATAGGGATTGGGAGTTTTGTTTGATTGGTTTGCATTGCATTTGAAACCAAAGTTGCATACTTGGTTCTTTGGGCCATCATGCATAGAAATGCGTGATTGGTGGTCCGAGAACCGAGGCACATGTCCCTTTGAGTTATCACAATGATAAGAGACATGGTTGATGCATACATGCCTTGAAATATGCTGTCATGCCTTGTTTTGCCCTCTGTTGCTGTGAGTTGCAGGTTCTGCAGGAATACTCTGCTGACCGGCAGTGTAATGTGCCGACCGGCACCATTTTCTCTCCCGACAGCTTCAACTTTGTGCCGATGGCCATACAACACTGCCGGTGGAAATTTCATCTAGCCGGTGATGATCCCCTCTGTCCAAGGATGCAGTCCTGAGGCTTTGACAGCCTCCAGAGGAGGAAAGGAAGGAAAACAGAGGCAGGTTGCGCATGGCGGCGCGCTTCTCGAGACGTTTTACTGTTTTCCTAAATTAGTTAATTTGTTAATTAATTAATTTGTAATATTTAATTAGCTTGCGTAGTTAATTAATTTGTAATATTTATTCGGTCCCTCCGAGCGAGGGCAAATCTGTAATAAGTGTGTGTGGGTGGTGTGTATGTCTTCCAACCTCACTTCTTTCTTCCCTTTTACTTACCCGCTTTAATGGTTAGTATTAGGACACGTTTAAATTAGCATACCTTATGCTATGCATGTGTGCATCCATGCATTTGTATTACATGCATTAGGCTCGGTACATCACGCTAATTGCATCAATACTTCAATTCCGAATTGAATATGTGATAGTTGTGCATTTCTCACATACCATGTTTAGGATAGCCGAGCCTATTCTAGTAACATTTTGTATGCGATGCATTAGGCACTTCACATGGACTTGGATCATGCATGTTTGCTAACGAGTTCTTTGTTTTGGCTCGGAGTACTATGTAAGTATTTCCGCTTTAGCATATCACATGAGTGTGAATATTGCCATGACAGCATGCTTAACATGTGGCTAGATGCTTATGTGTTAAACTGTTTTGAATGCCTGTGGGTGAAGGTTGGATTGTTTGAGTTGGAAAGACTCGTTGAAATCCGCATTTTAGCCTACTTGCGAGTAGCAAATTCCAAAGCATTTTCAAACCGAACGGATATGCAATGTTTATTTCCAAATTAGGCAATCTAGTCTATACTTGTTTGCTGTGCACATAACATAGTAATTCTAGGCTAATAATTGGTTTTAGAACACGTAAAGTTTTCAAAAAAGGATATCACGGTTAGTAGAGGCCGGTCTTCGGACCGGGCGAAAGGGGGTGCTCATAGCTGACCTTCCCTGATCGTACCCAAGCTCCCGAGCCGAGACAACTCCGGTGATGACGGACATGTGGCCTTCGGCACCGAGTCAGGGTTTCCTAAATTCCCCCATTTTAAAATATTTAGGTGGCGACTCTGTATCTGGCAAAGCAGTCCATGTTTGGCACTACTTTTTCAAAAATCTGTTTCTCAAAACGATTTGCCAGATTTGGACTCTTTGGTTCAGATTAAGAACCGTGACACAAATCGAGTCCGAACTGTAGCGTGAGGTCCCCCCCTTTCGCGGGCATGTTACAGTTTCTGGCGACTCTGCTGGGGATTTTTAGAGAGTTTGACTCGAACTCGTGATATCCTGTTTTGACTTCATTTATGTGTTTCTTTGCATTGCATGTGCATTGGTGCGCCTAGGAACACAGTGTTTGCCATCTGCCATTCCTGAACGGTTTGCCGGAGGCTTGTCTTGTCAAGGCATGTCCATAAGGCTGACCGGCTATGGGCTCTGACAGTATGGGAACACAAACCCTGGTTTACCGGGGCACCCCTTTTGACCATTCGACCTAGTGCATATTCGGAACCATAGTGACCATTCCAAGCTAGGACAAGTTGCTTACCCGATGCTAAGTTGTTTGAAACCGCTGTGTGCGTAGTGAAACCCTAGCTCCTGACAAAATAGGACAGGGAAACCCTACCCCAACATAGGGGTGTTTTGGCTCTCTCTTACTTGCTATGTGCTTTTAGAGTGTATCTCTACAGGAATGCATATACCAGTTTGTGAGTTTGAGTATCGGGCCCGAGGGCACCAGAATCAGTATTGTTGAGAATCAGTTATCAGGAATCAGTTATCCGCGGGTATCAGATTCAGTATTTTGGGAACAGAAATTTGGGAACAGTGATCAGCAGTAGGGTACAGTTGTTTGGCTACACCCGTGTTCGATCAGTTTGGGCTGAAATGCTGTCTGTTTTTCTTTCAAGGTTCAGAGAGTTGCAGAGTTGATACAGAATAACCAGTGTCTCCCCCTTGCTGAGGCAGGATTTATGGCGGCGCCAAGTTCAGAAGAAATTGTGGTTATGACGGCTGCATCGGAACAGGGAACCACTTCGCAGAATGAGGCCAGCATCAGTATGTCATATCCGCCCAGGTCACCCGTTGTGCACCCGGTCTGGGCTCCCCAGTTATACCAGGCTCGTGAGCCCACCACCTTCGAATTGATGGGGATGATAGGCGATCTCCAAAGGTCTGTGGCAGACCTCACCTATGGAATGTCGGCTTCACCGCCAGCGGCGCCGTATGCCAGAAATTTTGTACCACAGGAGCCCCCGCTACTGGGGCGGATTGTGATAGAGCTCAGCCAGCCGGAGGTGGCTTCCGGCTATAGCTACGACATGCCAGCACCAACCCAGACCCTCGATCAGGCTGAGGCCAAAGGAAAGGACAAGGCAAAGATAGACGCCGACCCCATTGAGCAACTGCTGTGGGCAGTCGAGGCTCTGAAGGCCAGAGGGATGAACAAGCAACAAACATCCGCAATAGTAACCAAAGCTATAGATGATGCTTTCCCCGCTCCAACCAAGGGCAGTTCAAGCCAGACAGAAAACCGGGATGGGCCCCGTCATGCCCAGACAATTCTAGTAGTTCCCAACCCTGCATCGGGGAAGGTTCCAAAAGCCAAGGCAGCGCCAGCTGATCCTTTCGCCAGCGCATCTGGCAAGAATCCTCAAACTGCAAAGTACCTGCCCCGAGGGCGCAGGGTCTTTCACGACCTCCACATGCCTTTGTCTAGGGCATTGCTAATACTGGCGAAGAATGGGCATCTTAAGCCTTTGGAGCCCCGGCCACTCCCGAAGAATCTCCCCGCCACTCATGATGCTACCTTGTACTGCGCGTACCATCAACAGTCCGGTCACAGTACCGATGGATGTTCCCGCCTTCGTCATGAAGTGCAGGATTTGATTGATAACAAGGTTATCCTACCACCCACCTCAGGCAAGCCCATCACCACTCAGTTGCTGGATTTCGAGGGCTCAGATACTGTGAGTATGTAAAGCGAACCGCCTGCGGGCAACATTTGGTACATTTTTGATGAAGCGTCTGGCACGCATTTTTGAGCATCGGTGAAACCGAGTTTTGTAAATTCTGGCTTGGATATCGAGTCAATCTTTTGTTTTGAGTCTGTCTCTTTGTCTTGAGTCAGTCTTTTTTTGCTTAAGGGTCTGTCTTGTTGTATCGAGTCAGTCCCCGTTGTATATAATACCTGGTGATTCTGGGGTTGTTGCCTCGAACACCATTTTATTTTGTAATTATTATCTGTTTTTGTTTTGAGTCTGTTTCTGCCGAGGGGCCAGTTGCACCAACAGAGCCGATTGAAACAGCTGTTGCTATCTCAACTTCATGCTTACTTTCAGCATAAGGGCCAAAGAATTTGATCGGGCTGACAGTACATCTTGCCTGCTCTCCTGTGTGCCTAAACTTATTGCATTAACCTAAGTTTTCCAAAAAAAACAAAACTTTTGAACACTGCGGTGATGAAAACGAAGAGGAAGGAATTCCTCGGGTTTTGTAAAATTTTGATCATTTTGAGAGAAAGAGAGGCGTGCTAAGCCTTTTTACGAATAAAGCCATGCTTGTCGGCGTGAGTACTGAGAATGACCCTGGCCTGATCCAAATTGGTTCCACACTATCTTCGGCGCGAGCGATTTGTCGCTTTCTTAAAAACTTTCAAAAACAAATGTTTTACGCGGCCCTGCGAAGACCTGTGTGGAATCGCTCTTGAGGTCGCGCAGCCTAGGATCACTCTCAGCCTCAAGATTCAACCCATTTGTTTTCCGATTTTGAACCCGTTCAGAACATTCAGAAAGTTCAACGGACAAATGCCGTGAAAGGTCTGTATGGCCAGTTTCGAAGCAGCCCTCGAGTAAGAGGCACCGAAGCCGAATCAGAAGGAGTAGATCTCGCCGGAAGAAGCTCGTCGAGCAACCGGGATGGATTCTCCGCAAATCAGTGCAACAGCCGTTCTCCTAGACACAGAGAGGCTTCAATTTCAAAAAAAAAACCATTTGGCATGGACTTGCTACACTTTTACCCTTTGAGAGGCTCGCTGGGCCGAAAACCCGGAAGGGCGACCCAGGCAAAAGTTAGAGCAAGAGAAAAATACAAGAAAAAGAGAAAAATACAAAAAGAAAGATTGAAAAAAAAAAGCAAGAAAAGAAAAAAGAAAGAAGAAAAAGAAATAGAAAATGAAAAGAAGCTCGCAAGGTCGAAAACCCGCATTGGGCGCCTTGGCAAAAGTGAGAGCCAAACAAAGTGAAGGTTAAAATACCCGAGTGTACCTTAACCGGAACTACGTAAGGCTTGATTCCCATGTTTGGGATACGTAGGCAACTTCATCATGAAGTCCAGCCCCCAACGCTTTCATAAGCGTCTTAGTCCATGCAATGGTTTCGATTTCATCCCCAAAGTCTAGTGGCCCACACCCTTCAAGGTGATTGTGTCCATATATGTGTTGTGACCGTCTTCGTCATCTCTATGTCTGAGAGCTCGACCACCGCCAATGAAGACTGTTTACAGATTGCTGCGGCACCATCCCAAACAAGGGGCAACTTTCCGTTGCCACAAGCCGTCGTGAGACGCCATTCAAACTAGGGGCAACTTTCCGTTGCCTCCCACCCCCCTTCAAACCAGGGGCAATTTTCCATTGCCCCCGATTCGAGGTTGCGCATCTCGAAGAGTAAGTTTCATGCTCGTTAAGCACTGACTGTTTGAAAAATAGTTTTTGAAAATTTTTACTGAGGTTGACTACTTTCTCGAAAACTATTTCATTTTCCAAAACTGGACCATTGTCTTGGACCCCAAAAGGAAAATTTTCAGTGCTTGCGGCCTGACTCGCACGGTTTTCAAATCAAAAATCAAACAAGTACGTTAATCCGACTCTCGTTTTGATCAAAATCGTTTTAGTAGAAGGCAAAAACGAAAAATGGTTAAAATGATGAACTAGGGGCATGGTTGAGCCAGGCGTTCTGTCTTTCCCCCGTCATCGACGTACTTGCCAGAAGAGCGCTCTGCCCGCCAGAAGAAATAGCTGTGAGCTAACGGCATCGGGCGTGAACCCACACCTTTCTATTTATCCATCAATCACCCCGGGGAGGGATGAAGAATGAGAGATATGAAGAATAGAGAGGTGTAAGTTGAGAGAAAAGTGAGGAAAAGGGTTTTGAGAGAAAATCCGAGCTTGAGAGTCGAGTGATGTGAGGATCACAAATCAGAAAGGGTGGGAAACAATACCCAGATTGAACTGGCTCCTCGTGGTCCGAGGTCTCCCATCTTCGTTTACGCGTCTGTGTGTCGTGTCTCTTTCATTTGACGGTCTCGTCTTTTGTTTTGAGTCTCTCCCGGGCGTGCCTCGTTGTGTTTAGGTCGTGTACCTCTTTGTTTGAGTCCTCCCCGCTGTGTTCAGTGGTAGGCTCGATATCCCGGTTTGAAAAACCCTTATTCGATTTCAAAAATCGCTTATGCTCAGAATGCTGTGCCATTCTCTACATTTGAACATGTCTCGACTCCAACCGGTTCCATCTTTGAGGTCCGTCCTGTCAGATTGGGCTGTTTGTTTGAGAATTGCCGTGTGCAGAATGAATCGAATGCTGTGTTATGGGCTGTATGCAGATTAATCCCCAGTAGAACAAGGGCTGTGTGTCCAGAATCAGGCAGTGGGTTGCTTGGGTTATTTTGCTGTTGGCTGTTTAGTTATCTGATTATTACAGTGCAAGTGTTCAATTTTCAGACAACCAATCAATTCCATTTACATTGAGGTGTAACATGATGAGATGCGATGCAATGCATGAAATGTGTAAATGCGAACACTTTTTCAGATAAAAAGTCCGTTTCATTTACTTAGCTTTTCAAACGTACAAGTTTTGGAAACAAAAATCTGCCTGCGGCAGTACAAGGTAATCTATCTACCAACAAAAAGAAAAGTACAAAAAAAGAAAGAAAAGATAGCAAAAATCTACATCTATGTCCAGCGACTCCAAGGGTTGTCAGTCCGTCCTGGTCCTCTTCCTGGACGAAGGTCCAGGAGCATCATCAGCGTCGTCGTCAGAGCCCGAGCTAGAACCGTCTCCGGTCTCCTCCTCCGATGACCCTGCCTCCGCCTCTGACTCCTCGTCGTTGTCATCATCCGGGACTGGAGCTCGCAAGCTACTCCCGACATGAGTACGCCCTCCCCTGGTACGGGGAAATATCCTGCCCTCCTCATCTCTCCCCCGAGCAGGGACAGAAGGTCTAGCTGGTGCACCTCCTGCCATGGGAATCTGGAAAGGAGGCTGAAAAGTACACAAAAAGGGAAATGCATCAGTATGCCGTGAGCAGTTTAACAGTGCAGAATGCAGTGTGTGAGTACAGCGTATGAATGTCGTGAGCAGTTTATCAGTACACAGTTTGGTGCAGAATGCAGTGTATGCAATGTTCAGATACTGTGAGATCAGTGTATCAGGTGTTGTGCCGTGCATCAGATTATGCGAAGCAGTGTATGAATGGTTTGAGGCCAGTGTCAGAAGGACATACCGGTATGCTGTAGACGGCTAGAAGGTCAAATGTCCGCTGGAGCATCCCCATCATCGAGGCATTCATCGCCAACGACTGACGGGTGTACTCAGAAGAAGCCTGCAAAAGTGTCAGATGCATTAGTATTCTGTGGAATATCAAGTAAACTGAAATGAAATAACTGTACGAAGTGCAGTGATACATACCGGAGGTAGATCGGGGACATCGATGAACTCGTGACTAGCCGGTGGAGGGGCGAAGGGAATCTGATAGGTCGACCCACCCTGCCCCTGGAAAGTCAGTACAGCGGGCAGGGCAGGCTAGCCAGCTCCTCGCCCTCCCCGCACTCCGCCCCTACCACGGACCCGGGCCCTCCTCGAAGATCCGGCCCCTGCTCCTGCTCCGGCCCCAGCCGCCGATGCTACAGGCCTGGCCCCCTCTGCTCGACGGCCGCTCAAGGGACGCATCAGGTACGTCTGCACGTACTCCTGATAGTCGCCGGTGCCTCGGAAGCCGGCCTCCTCCCAGCCGATGGAGTAATCATCTAGCTGCTCAGTGGTGAGCCCCTCGGTCTCCCTCATCTCTGCAGGAGGGTGAGCCGGGACTATCTGCTCAGGTAACCCGCGGGTCTGGCGTAGAAAACGCTCCCCCAGGTACCAAGCCCGACAGACCGGGCCCTCTAGCAAGATCCGGAAACGCGAGGTCTCCTCAACACCAGGGAACCGACCCCGCATCGCCGACGGCAAGGAGGCCCATGGCCGCCATGTGATCTGAAAATGACAGACAGTTTGTTATCTACTGTTATTGAAATATGCAGTGGGAAAGCGAAGCTAAATGAACTGAAAATAAAGCATACTTCGGCCGGGGTGATGGTGTCAAAATATCGGCGGAAGAAGCCGAATGTCTCCCGTGGTCGCCGGGTGCATCTCCCGTCGAAGCGACTCGAGAAGGGAACAGCCGGAGGAGGCTCCGCAACTGGCACAGGTGGAAGCCTAGGGAAGTAGGCGTAAACCCACAGCTGCAAAACAGATGTCAGTATGACCATCAGATAAAGCAGGATATACAAAATAAAGCAGAAATGGCAGCGCCGTGTGTTGTGCAGTGTATTGTGTGCAGTGTACAGTGTGAGTAGTGTACAATCAGTGTAAAGCAGAATGTATGTGTGTGCCGTGTGTACAGTATACAACAAGTATAAAGCAGACCACAGTGTGTGCAGTGTACTGAGTACAAAAAGTACGAGACAGGAATGAAAAAGTGGAGAAGAAATGTACCTCCCAAGCCCGCCAGTAACCTCCAAGCAGCTGGCCGCTGCCACGAGAAGCCGAGCTCATATAGCCGTAAAGGGTGGCCAGAGCAGCGCCGTCCCAATCATAGTGCAAGATGTCCCGGACGTCCACCAGTGCGCTGAGAAGGCAGAGAGGCACGGTGTTCGCCCGGTCGGCGAAGATAGTAGTCCCGAACAGGAACATGAGGAAGCCGCGAGCATACCTCTCCTCGTCCTCTGGGGTCATCTGCACCTCCTCCAATGCGGGCTGGACCCGAAACTGTGTCTCGAACCAGGAGTATCAGACGAAGCCTGGACGAGCTAGCGGTGGGGCCTCCCCCAGTAAATGGACCTGAGCGGTGGTCCACTCATCCATGTCGGTGTCGAAGGGGATCGGATCACCCCCTACCCCGATGCCTGTGAGCATCGAGAAGTCATAAGGGGTCATCGTCATGTCCGCTGCAGCAGAGAAGTGGAAAGAATCGGTGGTGTCCCACCACCTCTCCGCCAAAGCGGCGAGAAGAGGTCTGCATGTGGAGAGCCTAGAGAGCCCTCGGCAGAAGGTGCCGAAGCCCGCTCGGTCCACGATGCACTGGACCGCATCAGGGAGCTCATCATACCACTCCCGTGCACCAGTATTCCCATACCCGCGAATGGTATGGGAACCCTCCTGCAAACAGAAAATGACAATTGCAAGACAACATTCAAAATGCAGTTTTGAAAAGACAGATATGGCATGTATGCAAGTTTGTCAGATTCAGGCAAATACCGGGTGCCGGTGTGCTTACAGTGAAATACGTGTGCTGTGTCAGCGTGTTTAGGTGTTTCAGAACAGATGTGGCATGTATGCAAGTTTGACGGATTCAGACAAATACTGGGTACCAGTGTGTGTGCAGTGAAATACAGTGTGCGCCGTGTGTTTGGGTGATTCAGGGCTAGTGCAGTGTGTGTGCATGTGTCAGTCTCAAACAGATATCAGTTGTATGTATGTTTACAGTCAACTACGGTCTATGGTGTATCAGATTTCAGCAGTTAAAGAGTACAACTAACTATGGCAGTTTTGTATCCTACATTGCGGAAAGTAAAGCAGAAAGAAGAGAGTTACCTCAGAAGTGCCGAATGAAAGGTGGGAGGTAGGCTCACGCAGCAGTAGCTCAGGCGCCACATGCCTCTCAAAGCTCCGGAACTAACGCAGGCCGTCTGGGGGCAGAACATGGATCGCCGGCCGGTAGGTCGCCGGGTCAAACGGGCGCTCGCTCAGTGGTAAGAGCTAGACCCCGGGATCCATCTCGTGGTTCGGGGGAGTCCCGCCACGTGGAATGTCGTCCGCCATGTAGAGAATGATGTGAAAATGGCCCGAAAAAGGAAAACAGGGTCGGAATACGAAGAGTCAACCGGAAAGTCAACTCCCGAGAGGGTCGGAAATGGCCGAGAAGGCCGGAATGTGAAAAGGCATGGAAATAAAGAGGAAAGTGAGGGGAACAAACCCCGAAAAGGCGAGAACACCGAACGAGGCACCGAAACGAGAATGTGATCGGTGGAAAATGTCCGAAACGCGAAGAGGATCGCGAATCCGACGATGAAACGAGCGTAGAACGCGAAGAAACGGGCGAAAAATGAGAGAGAAGCACTCTAGAGAGAGAGAGCAAGGGTTTTCGGCGTGAGAAGAATGAGAAAATAGGGCATGAAGCCCTATTTTATAACACCCAAGGTGAAAAGACAAAACTGCCCCGCACCAGCAACTGTTTGCCGGTCGGCAATGTTTTGTGCCGGCCGACACTTTTTTGTGCCGATGGAATTGTTTTTGTGCCGATGGCCAGCCGGTGGCCTCATCTTTCGGCCGGTGGGGTTCCCACAGCCTTGTTTAGGCCATATGAGAAGTTCATGGTCTTCATAGCTCAAGAAAGTGCAAGAAAGTGCATCTCCGACATTCAACCGGCCTCCGTTTTGACCGCGGGCCGTGTCTCCAGTGCGTGGCACTCAAATTCGTGCAAGGTGTATCCTTTTTGTATCCTTTTGAATTCAAAAGCTACCCCATGTGTGTTGCACAAGTTCATCACACTACTTCGGTGCATTACATCGCGCTGTCGCGCGCCACACATTTGCATTGTTGTGCACGTGTTACATGCGTTGCAACACGC
The DNA here is from genome assembly GCF_055761805.1 of Camellia sinensis. Taxonomy (NCBI): domain Eukaryota; kingdom Viridiplantae; phylum Streptophyta; class Magnoliopsida; order Ericales; family Theaceae; genus Camellia; species Camellia sinensis. The sequence goes on along the minus strand of NC_138971.1, from coordinate 87,167,570 downwards.
ACCCCTTTGCATTGTCGTGCACATTTCTCATGCATCATCATTGCATTTCCATTCCATGCATTGTCATGCATTTCGGAATACGTGCGTTGTTGCGCATTCAAGCCCATTTACACTCCGTGTGGCATGCATGTCACACTTGGCATCGCACTATTTTGTGCATTTCAAAATTGTTCGCGCCGTTCTGCGCATCGCACTGTTTTGTGCATTTCAAATCGTCGCACTGTTTTGTGCATTTCAAATCGTCGCACTGTTTTGTGCATTTCAAATCGTCGCACTGTTTTGTGCATTTCAAATCGTCGCACTGTTTTGTGCATTGCATTTCGTCGCGCTGTTTTGCGCATCCCCTTTGCATGTTGCATTGTCATGCATGTTAATTACATTACCTGCGTAGACCGCATGTTTGTAATCATTCTTTACTTGCGTAGACCGCATCTTAATTCTTTACTTGCGTAGACCGCACGTTATTTCTCCCCTTGCGTAGACCGCATGATAATTCTTTACTTGCGTAGACCGCATGTTATTTCTCTCTTTGCGTAGACCGCATGTTTATTCTTTCCTTGCGTAGACCGCATGTCATTTTTTTACTCGCGTTGACCGCATATTAATTCTCTACTTGCGTAGACCGCATGTTTTATTTGCATAGACCGCATGTTTAATTTCATTACCTGCGTAGATCGCATGTTTTGATTGCGTAGACCGCATGTTTAATTTCAACACCTGCGTAGACCGCATGTCTTGATTGCGTAGACGGCATGTTATTTTCAATACCTGCGTAGACCGCATGTTTTGATTGCGTAGACCGCATGTCTTAATTGCGTAGACCGCATTACCATTTCCATTACCTGCGTAGACCGCATGTTTTTACCTGCGTAGACCGCATGTTTTGATTGCGTAGACCGCATGTTTAATTTCATTACCTGCGTAGACCGCATGTTTTGATTGCGTAGATCGCATGTTTAATTTCATTACCTGCGTAGACCGCATGTTTTGATTGCGTAGACCGCATTGTTATTTTCATTACCTGCGTAGACCGCATGTTAATTCTTTATTTGCGTAGACCGCATCTTATTTCATTACCTACGTACACCGCATGTTTTGATTGCGTAGACCGCATGCTTATTTCCATTACCTGCGTAGACCGCATGTTTTGATTGCGTAGATCGCATGTTTAATTTCATTACCTGCGTAGACCGCATGTTTTGATTGCGTAGATCGCATTGTTATTTTCATTACCTGCGTAGACCGCATGTTTTGATTGCGTAGATCGCATGTTAAATCTCATTACCTGCGTAGACCGCATGTTTTGCCTGCGTAGACCGCATGTTTAAATTTCATTACTTGCGTAGACCGCATGTTTTGATTGCGTAGACCGCATGTTCAAGTTCATTACCTGCGTAGACCGCATGTTTTGATTGCGTAGACCGCATGTTCAAGTTCATTACCTGCGTAGACCGCATGTTTTACCTACGTAGACCGCATGTTTAAATTTCATTGCTTGCGTAGACCGCATGTTTTGATTGCGTAGACCGCATGTTTAGTTTCATCGCCTGCGTAGACCGCATGTTCCAAGTGCGTAGACCGCATGCTCCACTTACATGTTTGTATTTCCACAGCATTGTTATGCTCCCCACTTACTTTGCGCTGTCACGCATTTCGAGTACACCACATTTGCATTGTCATGCATGTTGCTAACCATGTTGCACCTGTTAAGTTTGTTTTCTTTTCAGGCACGATATTGTATGTACGGTTCATTTGCAGCTGGTGCAACCAGACGAGCCGCACAGGTATTGTATCTCCCGAGTGAGACGTATTGAGAATTCCATAATTCTCTTACATCCTTTCTGCATTGTAGTGTAGTTTGGCATGCTACCTTAACCGGAACTACGTAAGCCTTGATTCCCATGTTTGGGATATGTAGGCAACTTCATCCTGAAGTCTAGCCCCCAACGCTTCCATAGCGCCTCAGTCCATGTGTAGACACCCCATTTTTGACCGTCCTCAAGACTTGGACGTCACCGTTTGGACACTCGGTGATTATCCATGTTTGTGTTCGTTTGGAGTTCCCGGAGGTCTCGGCTCACGCGCCTTGCCTCAGGATCCCCGAACTCGACCGTTTAGTGTCTGGTTTTGCACCAAACACTTGCATCTTGCCTTTGAGAGGCAGAGTGGGGCTTGTAGACCATCCCCATCCTTCACCGGCAGTGGCTAGATGCCACCGGCTGGTTTTTGTTGCCACCGGCAATATAGTTTGCCGGCCGGCACTATTTGTTGCCGGTCAGCACTATTTTGTGCCGGTCGGCACTTTTTTTGGCCAAGATGGCATTTTTTGCCGGCCGATTGCTGTTCATCTGCTTTTGCAGATATTTTTAGACAGCTGTATTCATTTTGCTCCCCTCCATACACGTGTATGGAGGAATCTCCCTCTTGCAAAGATTGTCTTGTAAGCTTTACAAGAGGCATATAGAGAGAAGCTCTCTCTAAGGCAAAAAGAGGCTTTAGACATTTTAGAGAGAGGAAAAATACAGAGGAGAGCTCTGGTTTTCTAGGGTTAGGGTTAGACATACACAACCTATCTCTCTTTCCCTCTCATTTTGCACACTAGGTGTTTTGTGTCTCACTATTGCACACAAACACCTAGTGTTTCACCTTCCTCTTGGAGCTGAGGTTCTAAAGAGTGTGTTTTGAAGTTTTGGTGTTGGATTCAAGCCAAAGGAGGCCATTGGAGCATCATTGTTGAAGAGGACTACAAGGGTGAGAAACTAGTCCCTTTTTTCCCCATTTTTGCATTGTTTTTTTCACCTATCTTAGAGCTGTTTTTGTGATTATTGTATAACATAAAAAAGTTATGTTTTTAAGCCCTCTTTATTGTTTATTAAGAGTGTTTTGTTGTTTGAGGGGTGTTGACCACCCTTAGGCCTCAAAAGGCCTCATTTTGAGCCATTTTGTGCTAGCTCCGGGATTTTGGTGTTGAGGTCTCTTCACCACTGAAATCTTGAGGGATTTCAGTGGTGAAGATGATGCTTTGAAGTCTCAAGAAGGAGAGGGCCACCCCCTCTCCTTGTTGTCCTTGAAAAGGACCTATTTTGGCCTCTTAAGGAAGCCTATGCTTGAGTATGTGTTAAGCATATTTGGTTTGTTTTTCATGCTTATATATCCATGATATAACATGGTTTCAAGTTGGTTTTGGAACTTCATGCATGTTTAGCATAGTTGCCATGTAATGCCTTATTTGTGCCTTAACATGTTCTAGGTTGTTAGCCTTTGTTGGAGCATGTTTTAGGCTTGTATTTGTGAAGATTATGTGCTTATTTTGCCATGTTTTAGCTCTGTCCATAATCGCTTGGGTTGATCTTTGCATGCATTATATAGCTTCTTTGTATTTGGGCTTGTTGGCCTTGAGTAAGTGCATGTGTAGCATGCCATCTTTGCATTGTTTTGATGATTTGGAATCATCCTACATGCCATTTCAGTCCCATTTCCATGCTTGTTTGATTGCCTTGCATGTCTCTTTAATGCTTTGAAAGCATGTGTTGCAATGCTCCATGTTTTGACCATGGTGTATGCCTTTGTATTCGGGCCATTTAGATGCCATCTAAGTAGTCCTTTAGCTTTGTTTTAACATGCTAAAACTCTGATTTTAGTCCCTCTTTGCATGCCATGTTTGGTCTTGTTAAGTGTAGTTCAATGCCTCATTGATTTGCTTTGAACACTTAGGCCATTTGGTGCATGCTTGGCTTGATTTGTTGCTTGATTTGGCACCATATATTAGCATGATTTCAAAGCTTATAATGCATGCTAATTGTTCATGTTTGTCCCTTTCAAGTGTGCTTGAATGTTGCTTGATTTGTGCTTAAGTGTTGGTCCTTATGTGCATTTGTGTGTATGCCATTTAGCCTTCACTCTTTAGCACTTATGGCCACTGTTTTAGGCCTTATTAGAGTTGCCTAATTCATGTTTAAGTCCATCTTTGCCATCCATTTGCATTGCCATATGTATGCTTGCATGATTGCATAAGTGCTTTGCCATGCCATGTTGCATCCTTAGCTTTTATGCCTAGGTTGCATTGCATCTTGCATGCATTCCTTGTCCCTTGACTTGGGTGATAGGGATTGGGAGTTTTGTTTGATTGGTTTGCATTGCATTTGAAACCAAAGTTGCATACTTGGTTCTTTGGGCCATCATGCATAGAAATGCGTGATTGGTGGTCCGAGAACCGAGGCACATGTCCCTTTGAGTTATCACAATGATAAGAGACATGGTTGATGCATACATGCCTTGAAATATGCTGTCATGCCTTGTTTTGCCCTCTGTTGCTGTGAGTTGCAGGTTCTGCAGGAATACTCTGCCGACCGGCAGTGTAATGTGCCGACCGGCACCATTTTCTCTGCCGAGAGCTTCAACTTTGTGTCGATGGCCATACAACACTGCCGGTGGAAATTTCATCTAGCCGGTGATGATCCCCTCTGTCCAAGGATGCAGTCCTGAGGCTTTGACAGCCTCCAGAGGAGGAAAGGAAGGAAAACAGAGGCAGCTTGCGCATGGCGGCGCGCTTCTCGAGACGTTTTACTGTTTTCCTAAATTAGTTAATTTGTTAATTAATTAATTTGTAATATTTAATTAGCTTGCGTAGTTAATTAATTTGTAATATTTATTCGGTCCCTCCGAGCGAGGGCAAATCTGTAATAAGTGTGTGTGGGTGGTGTGTATGTCTTCCAACCTCACTTCTTTCTTCCCTTTTACTTACCCGCTTTAATGGTTAGTATTAGGACACGTTTAAATTAGCATACCTTATGCTATGCATGTGTGCATCCATGCATTTGTATTACATGCATTAGGCTCGGTACATCACGCTAATTGCATCAATACTTCAATTCCGAATTGAATATGTGATAGTTGTGCATTTCTCACATACCATGTTTAGGATAGCCGAGCCTATTCTAGTAACATTTTGTATGCGATGCATTAGGCACTTCACATGGACTTGGATCATGCATGTTTGCTAACGAGTTCTTTGTTTTGGCTCGGAGTACTATGTAAGTATTTCCGCTTTAGCATATCACATGAGTGTGAATATTGCCATGACAGCATGCTTAACATGTGGCTAGATGCTTATGTGTTAAACTGTTTTGAATGCCTGTGGGTGAAGGTTGGATTGTTTGAGTTGGAAAGACTCGTTGAAATCCGCATTTTAGCCTACTTGCGAGTAGCAAATTCCAAAGCATTTTCAAACCGAACGGATATGCAATGTTTATTTCCAAATTAGGCAATCTAGTCTATACTTGTTTGCTGTGCACATAACATAGTAATTCTAGGCTAATAATTGGTTTTAGAACACGTAAAGTTTTCAAAAAAGGATATCACGGTTAGTAGAGGCCGGTCTTCGGACCGGGCGAAAGGGGGTGCTCATAGCTGACCTTCCCTGATCGTACCCAAGCTCCCGAGCCGAGACAACTCCGGTGATGACGGACATGTGGCCTTCGGCACCGAGTCAGGGTTTCCTAAATTCCCCCATTTTAAAATATTTAGGTGGCGACTCTGTATCTGGCAAAGCAGTCCATGTTTGGCACTACTTTTTCAAAAATCTGTTTCTCAAAACGATTTGCCAGATTTGGACTCTTTGGTTCAGATTAAGAACCGTGACACAAATCGAGTCCGAACTGTAGCGTGAGGTCCCCCCCTTTCGCGGGCATGTTACACCATGTAATGGTTTTGATCATCCTTGCCTTCTCTGAATCCGATATTTCGGTTGTGACAACCGGATACATAGGCAACTTCGTCCTGAAGTCCAGTCCTCAACACCTTCAAAGTGACTGTGTCCATATATTGGTTTTGACCATCTTCGTCTTCTTTGTATCCGAGAAAGTTCGGTCGTGATCATCACTGGTAAGGACTGTTTACAATATGCTGCGACATCATCCAGACAAGGGGCAACTTTCCGTTGCCATGAGTCCCCGTTCAAACCAGGGGCAACTTTCCGTTGCCGTGCAGCATCCTTCAAACAAGGGGCAATTTTCCATTGCCTCCGATCCGAGGTTGTGCATCTCGAGAATGAGTTCCGCGCTCGTTGGGCGGCGGCCGTTTACAAATATAGTTTTTGAGAATTTTTACTGAGGTTGACCATTTTCTCGAAAATTATTTCATTTTTCAAAACTGGACCATTTTCTTGGACCCAAAAAGGAAAATTTTCAGTGATTATAGTCTGACTTGCATGGTTTTCAAATAAAAAATCGAACAAGTACGTTAATCCGACTCTCATCTTGATCAAGACTGTTTTAGTAGAAAACCAAAACAAAAAATGGTCAAAATGATGAACTAGGGGCACAGTTGAGTCAGGCGTTCTGTCTTTCCCCCGTCGTCAACATACTTGCCAGGAGGGCACTCTACCCACTAGAAGAAATAGCTATGAGCTAACGGCATTGGGCATGAACCCGCAACTTCCTATTCATTCATCAATCACCTTGGGGAGGGTCGAAAAATGAGAGAATAAAGAATAGAGAGGTGTAAGTTGAGAGAAAACTAAGAAAAAGGGTTTTGAGAGGAAAAAAAAAAACGAGCCTGATGGCCGAGTGATGTGAGAATCACAAATCAGAAAGGGTGCGAAATATACCCGGAGGAACTGGCTCCTCGAGATTTGAGGTCTTTCGTTGAACATGTCCGCGTGTCGTGTCTTCCGTTTTGTTCACCTCAACTTTTGTTTTGGGTCTTTTCCGAGCGTGTCTCGTTGTGTTTAGGTCATGTACCCCTTTGTTTGAGTCTTTCCCGCTGTGTTCAGTTGTAGGCTCGATGCCCCGGTTAAAAATCCTTTTTTTAATCCAAAAATCATTTATGCTTAGAGTGCTGTGCCATTCTCTACATCTGTGCGAAGCAAAAGAAGAAGAAAAAAATTCGGGGCATCTGAGCGTGCTTCAACTTCAACTGGTTCCATCTTTGTGTTCCGTCATGTCAGATTGGGCCGTTTGTTCAGGATTTGCTATGTGCAGAATGAACCGAGTGTGGTGTTAGGGGCAGTATGCAGACTAATCCCCAACAGAGTATGGGCTGTGCGTTCAGTTTGAGCAGTGTGTTGCTTGGGCTGTTTTGCTATGAGGTCGTTTGGTTATCTGATCATTACAGTACAAATGCTCGATTTTTCAGACAACAGGTCAATTCCATTCACATTGAGGTGTAACATAATGTGATGCGATGCAATACATGAGATATGTAAATGTAACACTTTTTAAACCAAACGTTTGTTCATTTCATTATCTTTTTCAAGTACATAGCTTTGAAAACAAAAATCTGCTTGTGGCAGTACAAGGTAACCTAACTACCAGCAAAGAGAAGAAAGAAAAAAGAAAAAGAAAAAAAGTACAAAAAAGAAGAAAAGCAGCAATCTAGATCATCATCAGTAGTCTCGGGCCCGGGGATCTGTCCTCACCCTCTTCCTGGACGAAGGTCCAGGAGCATCGTCATCAGCATCGCGATCTGAGCCTGAGTCTGAGTCGTCTCCAGCCTACTCAGATGACCCGGCCTCTGCCTCTGCCTCGGACTCATCATCATCATCATCGTCATCATCAGGGGTCGGCGCCCGAGAGCTACTCCCGACATGAACACGCCCCGCCTTGGTACGGGGACGTACAGCATCTCCACGCCCTCCTCGAGCAGGAATAGAGGGCCCAGCTAGAACACCTCCCACAGTGGGAATCGTGAAAGGAGGCTGAAAAGTATAAGAGGCAAACACATCAGTATGCCGTGAGCAGTTTATCAGTACAGAATGCAATGTATGCAGTACAGTGTGCAAATGCCGTGAGCAGTTTACCAGTGCAGAATACAGTGTATGAGTACAGTGTGCAAATGCCGTGAGTAGTTTATCAGTGCAGAATGCAGTATATGAGTGCAGTGTATGAATGATGTGAGCAGCTTATCGAGTGTTGTGTTGTGCACCAGATTATGTGAAGCAGCTTATGAGTATGGTTTGAGGCCCTGATCAGAAGAACATACCGGAATACTATAGAGGGCCATGAGGTCGAAGGTTCGCTGCAGCTTCCCCATCATGGAGGCATTCAACTCCAGGGACTGTCGGGTGTACTCGGAGGATGCCTGCAAAAGTATCAAAGGCATCAGTATTCTGCGGAATATCAAAATAAACTGAAATAAAATGACAGTGCAAGATGCAAGAGGAAGTAGTACATACCGGAGGTGGTAAATCATAGAACCCGACCAACTCATGGTCAGCCGGAGGAGGAGCAAAGGGAATCTGGTATGTCGCCCCACCCTGCCCTCGGCATGTCAGTATAGTGGGCAGAGCAGGCCAGCTAACCCCCCGACCTCTCTGAACTCCGCTCCTGCCGCGGACTCGAGCTCTTATCGATGCTCCTGCTCCCGCTCCCGCTCCAGCTGCCGGCGCCGCTGGCCTCTCCCTCTCAGCCCGACGACCACCACTCAAGGGTCGCATAATGTAGGTCCGGACGTACTCTACGTAGTCGCCGTCGCCTCTGTGGTACTCTGCACCCCAGCCGACGGTGTAGTCCCTCATGTGCTCAAAAGAGAACCCCTCTGTATGCCTCATATGTGTAGGAGGCGGACCTGGAACTATCTGCTCTGGTAAACCCAGGGTCAGACGCAAGAAACGCTCGCCCAGGTACCAAGCCCGACAGACCGGGCCCACCAACAGAATCTAGCAACGGGCAGTCTCCTCTGTGCCCTCGTAGTGATCCCTCACCACGGCTGGCAATGGAGCCCAAGGCCGCCAGGTGATCTGAAAATGAAATGCAGTTTGTTATCTATCTGTTATCAAACATACAGTGCTAAGCGAAGCCTAAGCAAAATTCTAAAGTTGAACATACCTCCGCGGCGGTGATGGTGTCGAAGTAGCGGCGGAAGAAGATAAAAGACTCCCGTGGTCTCCGCACGCATCGCACATGAAAGCGATGAGAAAAGGGGACGCCGAGTGGGGTCTCCACATCAGGTACTGGGGCAAGCCTGGGAAAGTAGGCATACACCCATAATTGCAGAACAGATATAAGTATGACTATCAGATAAAGCAAAATACAGAATAAAGCAGAAATGACAGAGCCGTGTGTTGTGCAGTGTATGGTACAGAGTATACAGTGTGTGCAGTATACAGTCAAGGTAAAGCAGAGTATATGTGTGCCGCGTGTGCAGTATATAGTCAGTGAGAGGCAGACCGTGGTGTGTGCAGTGTATAGAATACAGAAAACGTGAATCAAAAATGTAAAAGGGAAAGAAGATGTACCTCCCAAGCTCGCCAGTAGCCGCCGAGAAGCTGTCCGCTGAGGCAGGAAGAAGAACTCATGTAACCATACAAAGTGGCCAAGCCGGTGCCACCCCAGTCATAATGGCGGATCCGCCTGACATCCACCAGTGTGCTCAACAGACATAAAGGCACGGTGTTCGCTCGGTCGGCAAAAAGAGTCGTCCCAAAGAGGAACATGATAAATCCCCGAGCATACTGATCCACCTCCTCTGGGGTCATCTGTGCCTCCTCCGCTAAGGCTGGCTGAATCCAGAAATGGCTCTCGAACCAAGAGTACCTTACAAACCCTGCTCGAGCGAGGGGAGGCTGAGTGCCGAGCAGATATAGCTGGGCGGCGTCCCACTCACCCATATCAGTGTCGAAGGGGATCGGATCACCCCCTACCCCGATGCCGGTGAGCATCGAGAAATCATAAGGGGTCATCGTCATGTCCCCCGCAGCGGAGAAGTGGAAGGAGTTGGTGGTATCCCACCACCTGTCCACTAAAGTGGCAAGCAAGGGCCTGCAGGTCATAAGCCGGGAGAGCCCCTTGCAGAAGATGCCGAAACTGGCCTCGTCGACGATATGACGAACCGCGTCTGGCAGCTTTAAGTACCAATCCCGAGCAACAATATTCCCATACCCGCAGATGGTATGGGAATCCCCTTGTAATCAAAAACAACAATTGCGAGGCAATATTCAAAACGCAGTTTTAAGAAGCATATAGGTATACAGCATGCGTGCATGTTTTCAAATTCGAACAGACATCGAGTGCCGGTGTACTTACAGTGAACTACAACGTGTGATGTGTCAGCGTGTTTGAGTGGTTCAGGGCAAATACAGCATGTGTGCTTGTTTTCAGACTCAAGCAGATACCGGGTACCAGTGAGTATGTAGTAAAATACAGTGTGCACCGTGTGTTTGAGTGGTTCAAGGCAAATACAGCATGTGTGCATGTTTCCAGACTCAAGTAGATACCGGGTACCAGTGTGTATGCAGTAAAATACAATGTGCGCCGTGTGTTTGGGTGATTCAGGGTTAGTGCGGTGTGTGTGCACGTGTAAGTTTCAAACAGATATCGGTTGTAAGTTTGTTTGCAATCAACTACAGTGTACAGTGTATCGGTGCATCCGGGCTAAGCAGTTAGAGAACAGAATCAACTAATGGCAGTTATGTTCTACATTGCGGAAAATAATAAAACAGAAGAAAGAATGTTACCTCGGAAGCGCCAAAGGACAGATGAGAGGTGGGCTCACGCAGGAGAAGCTCGGGTGCCACGCCCATCTCGAAGCTCTGGAACTGGCGTAGTCCATCGGGGAGCATCACATAAACCGCAGGCCTGTAGGTCTCTGGATCGAACGGCTGGATATGAAGTGACAAGGGGTCGGCCTCGGGATCCATCTTGAGCTCTGGAGGGGTCCCACCCTGTGGAAGATCATCCGCCATCTCGAAGAGAATGTGAAAATGGCCGGAAGACAAAAAATCGGGCGAGAATGTGAAGAGTCAACAAAAAGTCAACCTCGAGAGGGCCAGAAAAGACCGGAAAAGCCGAAGTGTGGAAAAGGCACAGATATCGAAAAAAACTTGAGGGAAACAAGCCCCGAGTGGCGGAAATCGAAAAAATAACACCGAAATGAAATTTCAATCGGTTCAAAACGTTCGAAACACAAGGGTGAAAGCGAATCGAACGACGAAATGAAGCCAAAAACCAAGGAAAACGAGGAAATAAGGCTCGGAAAATATTTTAGAGAGAGAAAGGGGAAGATTTCGAGCAAGGAGAAGTAAAGAAAATAGGGCTAGAAGCCCTATTTTAAAAGACCCTTGGCCAAATGACTGAACTGCCCCGATACAGGGACTTTTTGCCGGTCGGCCGCACTCTTTGCCGGTCGGCAAAAGAGTTGCCGATGGAAATTGTATGATGGCCGATGGATGGCCGGTGATACATTTTGATGGCCGGTGGACATCCGCTGGTCTCCTACAGTGGTTTTGGAGCCTCCTACACCCTTGTTTGAGTTATGTGTGGGGTCCAGGGCCTTTAGTGCAAAACAGTGTAAAACAGTGCATTTCCGACGCTCAACCGGCCTCCGCTTTGACCTCGGATCGTGTCTTATGGGCGTGGCACTCGAATTCGTGCAAAGTGTATCCTTTCTGTATCCTTTTGGCTTTTACAAAACTCAAAAGTTGCCCCATGTGCATCACATATCGATTGCACTGTCTTGTGCATTTCAAATCAATCGCACTGTCTTGTGCACTCGCGTTGTCTAACGCATCGCGCTATTTTGCCCATCTTATTGCATTTTGCATGCATTCAATCACATTTACTTGCGTAGACCACATGTTTTACTTGTGTAGACCGCATGTTTTGCTTGCGTAGACCGCATATTTGTAATCAATTTCATTACTTGCGTAGACCGCATGTTTTGCTTACGTAGACCGCATGTTTTGCTTACGTAGACCGCATGTTTGTAATCAATTTCATTTACTTGCGTAGACCGCATGTTTTACATGCGTAGACCGCATGTGTAGACACCCCATTTTTGACCGTCCTCATGACTTGGACGTCACCGTTTCAACACTCGGTGATCATCCATGTTTGTGTTCGTTTGGAGTTCCTGGAGGTCTCGGCTACGCGCCTTGCCTCAGGATCTCCGAACTTGACCGTTTTGTGTCTGGTTTTGCACCAAACACTTGTGTTTTGCCTTGGAGGGGCAGGGAATGCCTTGTGAGGCATCCCCACACACCACCGGTAGTGGCTAGAGGTCACCGGCTGGTTTTTGTTTCCATCGGCACCTTTTGTTGCCGGTCGGCCCTGTTTATTGCCGGTCGGCACTAAATTTTGTCAAAATGACATTTTTGGGCAGCCGACCACTGTTCATCTACTTTATGTAGATATTTTGTGCCAGCTGTGATAGTTGGCACCAACTCTGCCTCCCTCCATCCCTCTAAGCAAGCTTGTTGTATAAGCTTTGCAAGAGGGAGTTCTATAAGAGGAGGAGCCTCCTCTTGGCTCTAGGTTAGAAACTTTGAAGGCAAAACCAGAGCTTCCATAGATAGATACACCCTATATCTATATCTCCCTCTCTCTCCTCCCTTGTGTGTGTTTTTTGGCCTAAAAGTGTGCTTTTACCTTACTTTTGCACTAATACACACACTATTACACCTAGCTCCGAGATTGAGGGACTTGGGGGGTTGATTCTTGAGTTTTTGGACTGATTTTGATCAAAAGAAGAGGGCTGGACCATTTGTTCTTCAAAGGATCTTCAAGGGTGAGCACTTTACTTTAGATTCCCCAAACTTGCAATAGTTTTTTACCTATCTTGCTTGCTGATTTAGCTTTTGTGCATAACATAAAAAAAAGCTTACATTTTCATGCTTTAGAACTTTCATTAAGGTTGTTTTGTGGTTTGAGTGCAAACTCACCTTATTAGGCTTTATTTGGCCCCTTTTGTGCTTCCCTCTTGAGGCCTTGTTTGCTTGAGTGTGTTGGTCTTTTCACCACTAAAAACCAGTTGATTTTCAGTGATAAGGAAGGTGGTTTGAAGTCTTGCATAGGGGAGGGACACCCCTCTCCCTTCATTGTCTTCTTTCCTTGCATTTTGGCTTAAAGGGTAACATGCATGCTTGCTTGATTTTTGCCTTATTTCAGAACTTTTTAGGTGTTTTTAGGTCATATGTAATCTCTGTTTTTGGTCGGATTTATATCTCTTTGCATGCTTAAAGTACTCGCTTTGCATTGCTCCTTTTGGCCTAGAAAGGCACCTTGTGTTTAGGCCATGATTCTTGCATGTGTAGGCTTAGTTTCATGAAGGTTTTGGCATTTTCTTACCATGTTTAAGGTCTGTTGGCCCTTCATTTCAGCCATGCTTGCGTAGTTTGATGTCGTCTGTTTATGTTTTGGCTTGTAAGCTTTGAGCATTTTGACCTCTAGCATGCATAACTATGATCATCCTCATGATTTGGCATCGTTTAGGACCCCATTTCAGTCCATAAATCATGCTTGTATGCTTGCATTTGTGACCTCTTCCATGCCTTGAGGGTGTGCCCTTTTATGCCTAGATACGAGCCTTGGTGCACACACCTCTTTGGAGCCACTTTAGCTGCCATATTAGGAGGGTTTGGAGTCCTATTTTGCCTGTAAAAATTCTGTTTTTACTTGTCTAAATCATGCCATGATTGGTCTTGTTGTTGGAAGTGAAGTGGCCCTTTTTGTGCCTTAGCCTTGGGACCATTGGATTGTTTGTTGGCATAGGTTTTTGTCCACCCTTTTAGGCACTTTTGGCCGCTGTTTTGGGGTGGATTAAGGTCTGCCCTTTCATGGTTTGAGGCCCCCTTGCATGCTTGTCTCATGACCATTGCATGATTGCTTCATTAAGTGTTGTAATATTTTGATCCCATTGCTTAAATTGTTCGTATTCGCATTGCATTTCGCATGCCTAGCATTGCATACTTGCCATACTAGTTACATAACATTTGGCATGCTTTGCATTTCCATCTCATTGTTGCATTTTGAGCCATGTTTGCATAACATGCATTGCACTACTTGGTTTGGGGTGTCAAACCAAGTGTTGAAGGTTAAGGGGCGTTCATACCATAAGTGATGTAACGCGCCTTAACTTTTGGTCGCCGGGGCCTTTGACTTCGACATGATAAGGCCTTGGTCCTCATTTGTATGTTGCATGCATCTTTACATCAAGTGGCAAACTTGATCCCTTGGGCTATCATGCACCATTGATGGCTCGAGGATCAAGGGCCATGCTTCCCTGAATTCAAAGCATGATAGGAAGCATGACCATGCTTACATGTGCCTGAAATCCCATGCCATACTGTCTGTCCTCTGTTTGTTGTCAAAACTGTCTTTTGCAGGAGGTTTTTGCCGACCGGCATAATTCTGCGCCGGCCGGCAATCTGTTTACAGCCGATAGATCCAAAAACGGCCGGTGGAAGTTGTGCATTGCCGGTGGTCATTTCCCCTAGCTGGTGATACTCTGCAGCATGCAAGGAACCTGTCCTAAGGCTTTGGAAATTTTCAGAGAAGCAGGGCAGTATAAACAGAGGTGGCAGTGATGTGGTACGGGTTTTCCAGGCGAGCCGGGTTTCGAGCATGCATCATTCGCGCATCCCGAGGCAGAGGCTGCGACCATCCCTTTCCTTTCTTTTTACATTCTTCCTATTAAGCAAATTAGAAATCCTGTAATAATTTTATTTGCTTATTATTTGGACTGTAATATTTATTTGTGTCCTCCGAGCCAGGGCAAATTTGTAATAAGTGTGGGTGAGTGTGTGTATGTCTTCCAATCCCCATTTCTTTCTTCCCTTTTATTTACCTGCTTATGATGGTAGATTAGGGCATTTTTGAAATTAGCATACCTTATGCTATGCATGCGTGCATTCATGCATTTGTATTGCATGCGTTAGGCTTGGTACATCATGCTAACTGCATTTGTATTTCAAATTCCCAATTGAATACGTGAATCAATTAGTTGCATTTCACATGCCATATTTAGGTTAACCGAGCCTACTCTAATTGCATCTTGCATGTGTTGCATTAGTCAACTTGACATGGACTAGGACACGTATGTTTGCTAACTAGTTTATTGTTTTGGCACGGAGTACGATGTAAGTATTTATGCTTTAGCATCTCGCATGCGTGTGAATGTTAACCTGATAGCATGCTTACCATGTGGCTAGATGCTTATGTGTTATAAATTGTTTGAATGTCTGTGGGTGAAGGTTGGATTGTTTGAGTTGGAAAAACTCGTTGAAATCCGTATTTTAGCCTACTTGCGAGTAGCAAATTCCAAAGTACTTTCTTTTAAGACAAACGGATATGCAATGCTTATTTCCAAATTAGGCAATCTAGTCTATACTTGTTTGCTGCGCGCATAACATAGTAACGCTAGGTTAATAATTGGTTTAAGAACACATAACGTTTTCAAAAACGGATATCATGGTTAGTAGAGGCCGATCTTCGGATCGGGCGAGAGGGGGTGCTCATAGGTGACCTTCCGCAATCGTACCCTAGCTCCCGAGCCGAGGCAACTCTGGTGATGACGGACATGTGGCCTTCGGCACCGAGTCAGGGTTTCCTAAATTTCCCTTAAAAAATATTTAGGTGGCGACTCTGTATCTGGCAAAGCAGTCCATGTTTGGCACTTCTTTTCAAAAATCTGTTTCTCAAAATGATTTGCCGGATTTGGACTCTTTGGTTCAAGATTAAGAACCGTGACACAAAATCGAGTCCGAACTGTAGTGAGGCCCACCCGGGCGCGTCTACAGCATGTTTTGCTTGTGTAGACCGCATATTTGTAATCAATTTCATTACTTGCGTAGACCGCATGTTTTGCTTGCGTAGACTGCATATTTGTAATCAATTTCATTACTTGCGTAGACCGTATGTTTTGCTTGCGTAGACCGCATGTTTGTAATCAATTTCATTTACTTACGTAGACCGCATGTTTTAGTTGTGTAGACCGCATGTTTTGCTTGCGTAGACCACATATTTGTAATTAATTTCATTACTTGCATAAACTGCATGTTTTGCTTGCGTAGACCGCATGTTTGTAATCAATTTCATTTACTTGCGTAGACCGCATATTTTGCTTGCGTAGACCGTATGTTTTGCTTGCGTAGACCGCATATTTGTAATCAATATCATTACTTGTGTAGACCGCATGTTTTGCTTGCGTAGACTGCATATTTGTAATCAATTTCATTACTTGCGTAGACCGCATGTTTTGCTTGCGTAAACCGCATGTTTTGCTTGCGTAAACCGCATGTTTGTAATCAATCTCATTTACTTGCGTAGACCGCATGTTTTGCTTGAGTAGACCGCATGTTTTACTTGCGTAGACCGCATGTTTTGCTTGCGTAGAACGCATATTTGTAATCAATTTCATTACTTGCATAGACCGCATGTTTTGCTTGCGTAGACCGCATGTTCGTAATCAATTTCATTTAATTGCGTAGACCGCATGTGTAGACACCCCATTTTTGACCGTCCTCAAGACTTGGACGTCACCGTTTGAACACTCGGTGATCATCCATGTTTGTGTTCGTTTGGAGTTCCCGGAGGTCTCGGCTACGCGCCTTGCCTCAGGATCTCCGAACTCGACTGTTTAGTGTCTGGTTTTGCACCAAACACTTGTGTTTTGCCTTGGAGGGCAGGGAATGCCTTGTGAGGCATCCCCACACATCACCGGCCATGGCCAGAGGCCACCGGCTGGTGTTTTGTTGCCATCGGCAATCTATATTGCCGGTCGGCATTCTTTATTGCCGGTCGGCACTCCATTTTGCCAAAATGGCATTTTTGGGCAGCCGACTACTGTTCATCTACTTTTTGTAGATATTTTGTGCCAGCTGTGATAGTTGGCACCAACTCTGTTTCCCTCCATACACGTGTATGGAGGGATTTCCCTCTAAGCAAGCTTGTTTGATAAGCTTTGAAAGGGGGATTTCTATAAGAGGAGCCTTTCTCTCCTTTGCTTGGGGTTAGAGAGTTTTGGAGAGAAAAACACAGAGAGAAGCTCTGGTTTTAGGGTTAGGGTTCATACATATCTCCCATCTCTCTTTTTCTCTCTTTGTGTTCTAGGTGTTTTAGTCCATACTATTGCACACAAACACCTACCTATCTTAGAGCTGTTTTATTCCCTTTTATTCCCCATTTTTGCATTGCTTTTCTACCTATCTTAGAGCTGTTTTCGTGCTTATTGTATAATACAAAAAAGTTCTTTTTTTTTATCCCTTTTGATTGTTTATTAAGAGTGTTTTGTGGTTTGGGTTTGTTTGACACCTCCTAAGCCTTGTAAGGCTCCTTTTTGTGCTATTTTTGTGCAAGTTTCGAGACTTTGGTGTTTGGGCCTCTTCACCACTGAAATCTTGAGGGATTTCAGTGATGGAGATGGTGCCTTGAAGTCTCCAAAGGGGAGGGCCACCCCCTCTCCTTGTTGTCCTTGAAATGGACCCTTTTTGGCCTCTTGAGGGAGCGTCATGTTAGAGTGTGTATTGATCATGTCTTGGCTGTTTTCCATGCTTATTATGCCATGATATAACCTTGTTGTGTGTTGGTTTTGGTACACCATGCATACTTAGCATACCTACCATGTAATGCCTTGTTATTACCTTAATATGCCTTAGGTTGTAAGCCTTCGCTCTAGCATGTTTTAGGTTTAGCCTTGTGAAGCTTCTATGCTTATTTTACCATGTTCGAGGTCTGTCCATAGTTGTTTGGGTCGGCCATGGCATGCATTGTATAGCCTCTTTGCATTTTTGGCTTGTTGGCCTTAAGTGTGTGAATGTATAGCATGCATCCTTGCCTTAATTTAGTGGGTTGGGACCATTTGTCATGTAATTTCAGTCCCTTTGACATGCTCATATGCTTGCCTTGGACACCTCTTTAATGCTTTGAAAGCTTGTGTAGCATGTTCCATGTTTTGGCTATTGTGCATGCCTTTGAATTTGAGCCACTTAGATGCCATCTAGGGGGTCCCCTTTGCATGGTCTAGGTCTGCCTTGAACCTATTTTAAGTCCTCTTAGCCTTGTGAGGCTTGGTTGACTTGGTCATGGTTCAAGCCCCTTTGACTTGCCTCAAGTATTTGGGCCATTTATTGCATGCTTAGTCTATTTTATTTGTTTGGTTTGGCACCATCTTAACATGATTTTCAATGTTTACCTTGCATGTCATATGTCCATGATTACCCTGTTTCAAATGTGCTTGAGAGTTGTCCCATTTGTGCCTAAGTGTTGGCCCCTTTAACATGTGCATGTGTGTATGTGTTTAGTCCTTTATTTTGGTCACTTTGGCCACTGTTTTGGGCCTTATTAGAGTTGCCCAAATCATGTTTAAGTCCATTATTTGTTTGCTTGCATGCTTACCTTGCATGTTTGTTTGCATGCTTGCATGTGCATATTGCATTTCCATGTTGCATCCTTAGCTTGTATGCCTAGGTTGCATTACATTTGGCATGCATATCTTGTCCCTTGATTTAGTGATTGGGATTGGACCCCTTTGGTTTGTTGGTTTGCATTGCCCTTAACATTAAAATGTGCATACTTGGTCACTTGGGCCATCACGCATGGAAATGCGCGATTGATGGTCCGAGAACCAAGGAGCATGTCCCTTTGAGTCATTAACATGATAAGGGACATGATTGGTGCATATATGCCTTGAATTGTATTGCCATACTCTGCCTTGCCCTCTGTTGCTGTCAATTGCAGATTCTGCAGGAGCTTTCTGCCGACCGGCAGTTCTAAGTGCCGACCGGCAATCCTCCCTCTGCCGATAGCTTCACCAATGGCCGGTGATCACATGCCACTGCCGGTGGGCATTCTACCCAGCTGATGGCATTCCCCAGTATCCAGAGAAGCAATCCTGAGGTTTTGGCAACCTCCAGAGGAGTACATCAAGGAAAACAGAGGCAGCCTATGCATGGTGGTGCACTTCCGAGCAAGACCCGAGCACGCATTGCATCGAGCTCTCTTCCCGGGGCGGTTTACTGTTTTTCCTAGCTTAGTTAGTTTGTTAGCTAATTAGGCAATTTGTAATAATTAGTTAGCTTGTAGGTTAATTATCTGTATTATTCTTTTGGTCCCTCCGAGCGAGGATGAATCTGTAATAAGTGTGGGTGAGTGTGTGAATGCCTTCCAACCCCCATTTCTTTCTTCCCTTTTATTTACCTGCTTATGATGGTAGATTAGGGCAGGTTTAGATTAGCATACCTTATGCTACGCATGCGTGCATCCATACATTTGTCTTGCATGCACTGGGCTCGGTACATCATGCTAACTGCATTAGTACTTCAAATTCCTAAGTGAATACATGCGTTAAGTGACTGCATTTCACTTGTCATCCTTAGATTAGCCGAGCCTATTCTAGTAACATTTTGTATGCGATGCATTAGGCACTTAACATGGACTTGGATCATGCATGTTTGCTAACCAGTTTATTGTTTTGGCTTGGAGTACATTGTAAGTATTTATGCTTTAGCATATCGTATCCGTGTGAATGCTATCATGACAGCATGCTTATCATGTGGCTAGATGCTTATGTGTTATAAACTGTTTGAATGCATGTGGGTGAAGGTTGGGTTGCTTGAGTTGGAAACACTCGTTGAAATCCGAGTTCTAGCCTACTTGCGAGTAGCAAATTCCAAAACATTTTTCCGAGACAAACGGATATGCAATGCTTATTTCCAAATTAGGCAATCTAGTCTATACTTGTTTGCTGCGCGCATAACATAGTAATGCTAGGCTAATAATTGGTTTAAGAACACATAATGTTTTCAAAAATGGATATCACGGTTAGTAGAGGCCGATCTTCGGATCGGGCGAGAGGGGGTGCTCATAGCTGACCTTCCCCAATTATACCCTAGCTCCCGAGCCGAGACAACTCCGGTGATGACGGACATGTGGCCTTCGGCACCGAGTCAGGGTTTCCTAAATTCCCCCATAAAAAATATTTAGGTGGTGACTCTGTATCTGGCAAAGCAGTCCATGTTTGGCACTTCTTTTCAAAAATCTGTTTCCCAAAACGATTTGCCGGATTTGGACTCTTTGGTTCAGAATAAGAACCGTGACAAATCGAGTCCGAGCTGTAGCGACCCCAAATGAACAGAACGGGACTCACCCTCCCGGGGCGTTCGGGGACGTCTACAGCATGTTCTGCTTGCGTGGACCGCATTCTTATGTTCAAATTCATTACTTGCGTAGACCGCATGTTCTACTTGCGTAGACCGCATATTTGAAACCAATTTGATTGCTTGCATAGACCGCATGCTTATGATCAATTTCGTTGCCTGCATAGACCGCGTGCTCCACTTACATGTCTGTGCCTCCGCAGCATTGTTATGCTTCCCACTTGCTTCGCGTTGTCACGCATTTTCAAGTACATTAATATGCATGTTGTTAATCATATTGTACCTGTTAAGTTATTTTCTTTGCAAGCGCGATATTGTATGTACGGTTCATTTGCGGCTGGTGCAACCCGACGAACTGGGCAGGGATGGTATACTCCGAGTCAGACATATCGAGGATTTTTTTTTTTTCGGTCTAGGAGACCCTAAATCCTCTGAAGGTGCAAGTCCTTCGGCGTTTGTCGTACCCGAACGACTTTTGATAAGTTGCATTATACATGTATTTCAAGCGACTCGCGTCGTCGCATATTCAAGTTCACGTACATCTTAAAAGCCGCGCATTGTCGCGCACTTCGAAATCATGCATCATCATGCATTTGCATTTCAAAAACAAAAACAAAATAAAAAAATATAGTTGCATTGTCATGCATCATTGTAATATAGTGTAGCTTGCATGCATTCATTGCATCATCTCCATCTAGGGCTTGCGCCTTTCCATGATTGAGCTTGGTCTAGAATGTGCCCATACTTTTCACGTCAAAACATAGTTCAGTAGACCGTTCTATGTTAGACACGGCTTGTATGTGTACATGCCTTTCCTAGGCAAGATTTGGTTTGGCCCGCAGGCCATATCCATTGTATCCATTTCCATTCCATTGTATATTTGTAGATATTGCATTGTAGCTTGCATGCATTCACTGCATCTCCTCCGCCTATGGCTTGCACCTTTCCAAGTTGAGCTTGGTCCGGTATGTGCCCATACTTCTCGTGTCGAAGCATAGTTCAGTGGACCGTTCTATGTTAGACGTGGCTTGTATGCGTACATGCTTTGCCTAGGCAAGATTTGGTTTGGCTCGCGTGCCATATCCATTGCCATTTCCCCCAGCATTTTCATTATATATTACATTGTAGTGCAATTGTTGCATCGAGCATTAGGATCATTGTCCTTTCCCCAGCGGGTCGTTTCCCCACCTTTGTATTCCCCCCAATACTTGTTCTTGTGTCCGTCTACATTACTCATAGTTCTGTTGACCGTTCTATGGTAGACGGACTTGTTACCTCCATCAATCTATTTGACATAGGTGTGGTTTCGAACCGCTCATGATTGGATCATGATTCAATTGCATTGCACTTTCATTTGCATTGTTTATACATGGTTTTGTATATATTGCATATCATTTTGCATTCATTTTTGCATTGTCATGCATGTTGCAAACAAATATAGTACCTGTTAAGTTTGCTTTCTTTTCAGGCACGATATTGTATGTACGGTTCATTTGAGGCTGGTGTAACCAGATGAACCGCACAGGTATTATATCCTCCGAGTGAGACGTATCGAGAATTGCATAATTCTCTTACATCCTTTCTGCATTTGTAATGTAGTTGCATTGGTGTATGCTAGCTTGAAACTGTCGCATGTGTGCTTCATTACAACTTTCTTTGCATGATCATAAGTTATGACCGGCTCTGTGCATTGTCTTGCATCTTGCCCCCGCCTTCGGGCGCATATCTTGATTGTCTTGCATGCTTGTCTGAGTCTTCGGCCTTGTCAAAAATGGGTCGTCTCTGGGCTTTGACATTCACTCTCATCATTGTTATGACTTTCGAGTTCTGTCAAAGAGGGGCAACTGTAGACACCCCATTTTCGACTGTGCTTAAGACTTGGACATCACCATTGGAACACTTGGTGATTACCCTTGTTTGTGTTCGTCTTGAGTTCCCGGAGGTCTCGGTTGCGCACCTTGCCTCAGGATCTCTCGACTCAACCGTGTTGTGTTCGGTTTTGCACCAAACACTTGTGTTTTGCCTTGGAGGGGCAGGGAATGCCTTGTGAGGCATCCCCACACATCACCGGCCATGGCTTGAGGCCACCGGCCAGTGATTTTATGCCATCGGCAATGTATATTGCCGGTCGGCCATTTATTTTGCCAAAATGGCAATTTTGAATGGCCGATCACTGTTCATCTACTTTTAGTAGATATTTTGTGCCAGCTGTGATAGCTGGCACCCACTTTGTTCCCCTCCATACACGTGTATGGAGGGATTTCCCTCTTGGATGGCTTGTTTTGGAAGCCTTACAAGAGGGAGTTGCCTATAAGAAGAGGGCTCCTCTCTTGGCATTAGGGTTAGAAAAAATTGTTTGAGAAGTTCTGGTTCTAGGTTTAGGGTTTTGTATCTATCCTATATCTATACCTCTCCTTCTCTTGTATTGTGTGTGTTTAAGCCTTAGTTTTGTACACAAACACACACTACCACACCTTTCCTTGGAGCTGAGGCCCTTGAGGGTTGTTTTTAGAGTTTCGAAGTTGATTTCAACCTCAAGAAGCTGCTGGAGCTCCATTGTTGAAGAGGGTCTACAAGGGTAAGACTTTTGTCCCTTTTTACCCCATTCTTGCATGGCTTTTTATCCTATCTTGAAACTGTTTTTGGGCTTAGTGTATAACATAAAAAAGTTCTGTTTTTAGGCCCTCTAAATAGTTGTTTAAGGTTGCTTCAAGCTTTGGGGTTGTTTGACCCCTCTTAAGCCTTGTAAGGCTCCATTTTGTGTCATTTTGGGAGAGCTCCGAGACCTTGTTGTTTGGGCCTCCTCACCACTGAAATCTTGAGGGATTTCAGAGGTGAGGATGGTGCCTTGAGGTCCCAAGAAGGAGAGGGCCACCCCCTCTCCTTGTTGTCCTTGAAAAGGGCACTTTTTGCCTCTTGAGGGAGCACCTAGCTTAGGCTCTTGTTGACCGTGCCTTAGCTGTTATTTATGCTTATTTTGCCATGAAATAGCATTGTTTTAAGTTAGTTTTGGTACACCATGCTTGCTTAGCATACATACCTTGTAATGCCATTTTGTTGCCTTAACATGTCTTAGGTTGTAAACCATTGTTCTAGCATGCTTTAGGCTTAGCTTTGTGAAGCTTTCATGTTTATTTTTCCATGTTTAAGGTCTGTCCTTAGTTGTTTGGGTCGACTTTAGCATGCATTGCATAGCCTCTTTGCATTTTAGCTTGTAGGCTTCAAGTATGTGAATGTATAGCATGCATTACTTGCTTTGATTTAGTGATTTGGGACTCCTTTCCATGTCATTTCAGCTCACTTAGCATGCTTGTATACTCGCATTTCATGGCTCTTTGATGTTTCAAGAGTTTGTGTTTCATGCTCCTTGAAAGTGCATTTGCGCATATTTCCATGTGTGAGTCATTTAGATGTCATCTAAGTGGTCTTGGGGGTCCATTTTGGCATGTTAAAACCCTGATTTTAGTTGCTTAATTCATGCCATGTTTGGTCTTGTTAAATGTGGTTCAATACCCCTTTAGCTTGCTTTGAATCTTGGACTTTGCTTGCATACCTTAATTGCATTGTTTGGGTGGGTTTGGCACCATGTTCTTGCATGATTTTCAAGGCTTAATTTGCATGCTATATGTCCATGTTTGCATCCTCTTGAGTGTGCTTGAGAATTACTCTTTAATGCTTGAAGTGTTGGAGATCATTTGCATGCATGTTTGTGTGCCTATTAGTCCTTCACTTTTGAGCACCTTGGCCACTGTTTTAGGCCTAATGAGGGCTGCCTAAACCATGCTTAAGTCCATCCTTTGCTTGTTTGCATGCTTGCCTTGCATATTTGCTTGCATACTTGCATAAATGCATTGCATTGCCATGTTGCATCCTTAGCTCGCATGCCTAGGTTGCATTGCATTGTGCATGCATTGCCTCACTTCTTGAAGTGAGTCATGATAGAGGTAGAAGCCCCTTGGTTTGACTATGTGCATTGCATTACATTGGAAATCAACATGCATAACTTGGTCTATTGGGTCATCATGCATTGAAATGCGCAATTGATGGTCCGAGAACCAAAGACCATGTCCCTTTGAGTCATAAACATGATAAGGGACATGGCTGGTGCATACATTGCTTGAATTGCATTGCCATGCAAAGCTCTGTCCTCTGCTGCTGTCAAACAGATTCTGCAGGAACTTCTTGCCGATCGACTGGACAGAGTGCCGACCGGCAATCCATTTGTGGCCGATATCTTCATTTTCGGCCGATGACCACCAAATCACAGCCGATGATGATTCCCTCCAGCCGGTGGTGTCTCCTAATGTCCAGGGAAGCAATTCTGAGACATTGGAAGTCTTTAGAGGAGCAGAGCAGGGAAAACAGAGGCAGCTTGTGCATGGCAGTGGACTTCCGAGCAAGACCCGAGCACCCGTGCATTGAGCCCTCTTCCCGAGGCCCTTTTCCTTGCTTTCTTAAATTAATTAATTTGTTTAATTAATTTAGTTGGTCTGTAATAATTAATTAGCTAGGATAGTTAATTCATTATTCGAATTGTATTATTCTTTTGGTCCCTCCGAGCGAGGGCGAATTTGTAATAAGTGTGGGTGAGTGTTTGCATGTCTTCCAACCCCCACTTCTTTCTCCCTTTTACTTACCTGCTTTGATGGTTAGTAATAGGTCATGTTTAATTTAGCATACCTTATGCTATGCATGCGTGCATCATTCATCAGTATTGCATGCACCGGGCTCGGCGCATCATGCTAACTGCATTAGTATTTCAAATCTAACTTGAATACACGCTACTTGTGCATTTTCACATGTCATTCATAGACTAGCCGAGCCTACTCTAGTGACATTCCGTATGCGTTGCATTAGACATTTAAACATGGACTTGGATCATGCACAGATTGCTAACGAGTTCTTTGTTTTGGCACGGAGTACGATGTAAGTATTTATGCTTTAGCATCCTTGCATGCGTGTGAGTGTTGCCATGATAGCATGATTACCATGAGGCTAGCTGCTTATGTGATATAACTGCTTGAATGCCTGTGGGTGAAGGTTAGATTGTCTGAGTTGGAATAGCTCATTGAAATCCGTGTTTTAGCCTACTTGCGAGTAGCAAATTCCAAAACATTTATCCAAAACAAATGGATATGCAATGCTTATTCCCAAATTAGGCAATCTAGTCTATACTTTTGTGTTGTGCGCATAACACAGTAATTCTAAGTTAATAATCAGGATAAGAACACATAACGTTTTCAAAATTGGATATCACAGTTAGTAGAGGCCGATCTTCGGATCGGGCGAGAGGGGGTGGTCATAGATGACCTTTCCCAATTGTACCTAAGTTCCCGAGCCGAGGCAACTTTGGTGATGACGGACACGTGGCCTTTGGCACCGAGTCAGGGTTTCCTAAATTCCCCCAAAATAAAATATTTAGGTGGCGACTCTGTATCTGGCAAAGCAGTCCATGTTTGACACTTCTTTTCAAAAATCTGTTTCTCAAAACGATTTGCTGGATTTGGACTCTTTGGTTCAGATTAAGGACCGTGACACAAATCGAGTCCGAACTGTAGTGAGGCCCACAGGCACATCTACAGTCGTCTTTTTCTTTCTCTTTTGAGTCTGTTATAACAGAGGAATTTGGCGACTTGGAAATGATTAATGAGAATGGAATGGCTGTGGCTTCTGAGTATTTTTTTGTTCCTTTAATTTATCGCTTGAATCAGGACTTTCAAAATTTTGATGAAAATGACGAGGAAGAAATTCTTCCAGTTTTACAACGTTTAATTGATCAAGGGCAGGTGAGATTTGTTAAACCCCTGCTTGATGAAATCACTACAATTAATGTTGGTACTGAGAAGGACCCGTGGCTGGTCCAGATCGGGTCCACGTTGTCTTCGGAGGAGCGTGAGCGCTTAGTCGCTTTATTAAAAGATTTCGAAGATGTTTTTGCGTGGTCCTACGAAGACATGCCTGGAATCGATCCTGAGATTGTACAGCACCGGATCCCTCTTGACCCCGAGGCCCGACCCATAAAATAGAAGCTCAAAAGGACCCTACCGGACTGGGCTCTTAAGATCAAAGAAGAGGTCACCAAGCAAATTGGCGCTGGGTTCCTGCTGGTATCAGAGTATCCGACTTGGTTGGCCAACATAGTTCCGGTGCCGAAGAAGGATGGCAGAATTCGGGTATGTGTGGATTTCCAGGATTTGAACAAAGCCAGTCCGAAGGATGACTTTCCTTTACCAAATATTGACGAATTAGTAGACTTCATTGCTGGGCATGCATTGCTCTCATTCATGGACGGATTCTCAGACTACAATCAGATATTGATGGCACCCGAAGACCGGGAGAAGATTGTTTTCACCACCTCGTTGGGGACCTACTGCTACAGGGTGATGTCGTTTGGGTTGAAGAACGTTGAAGCTACTTATTAACGGTCTGCGACCACAATCTTGCATGACATGTTCCACAAAATGGTTGTTGTGTACGTGAACGACATGATTGGCAAGTCCAAGGAAAGAGAGGGCCACTACACCGCCTTGAAAAAGTTCTTCCAAAGGATTAGGGAATTCCGGTTGCGGCTGAATCCTCAGAAATGTACGTTTGGTGTTACAGCAAGGAAAATGCTGGGTTTCTTGATCACACAGAGAGGTATCGAAGTCGACCCTTTCAAAATCAAGGCCATCTTAGAAATGCTACCACCATGGACTGAAAAGGAGGTGCGAGGCTTTTTGGGTAAAGTGCAATTCATAAGACGGTTTATCATAAAATTAACCTTGACTTCTGAACCACTTTTTGGTCTCCTGAAGAAAGGAACGAAGTTCCAGTGAGACAGCCGATGCCAAGCAGCTTTTGAGCAGATCAAACAATACTTTTAGAACCCACCTGTGTTGTCACCACTTGAACCGAGGAAACCGTTGATTCTGTATCTTTCAGTGACTAAAACTATGATGGGCTACATGCTTGCATAGGAATCTGAGGACCAAATGGAGAGAGTTATCTACTACCTGAGCAAGAAGATGCTAGATTGTGAGACCCGCTACACTCCGCTCAAAAAGGCTTGTCTAGCCTTCGTATGGGCTACCAGGAAGCTGCAACACTACCTGTTAGCTCACTCTGTAATGTTGGTTTCGAGATTAGATCCCATCAAATATCTGTTCAAGAAACCGACACTTACGGGTAGGCTAGCTCGTTGGTTGCTTTTGCTTTCCGAATTTGATCTGAGGTATGTGGCGCGCAGGTCAGTAAAAGGGAGAGTAGTAGCGAAGTTCCTAGCCGACCACCCAGTTGAAGGGGATGAAGTAGTTGAGTACCTATTCCCTGATGAGGCCACTCTGCATGTTGAAGAAGAATTTTGGATGATGTACTTTGACGGAGCGTCAAACCAATATGGATGTAGGATAGGGGTGTTGCTGATAGCATCCGACAATTTCCATATTCCTTTAGCATTCAAACTCTGGTTCAAAGTATCGAACAATGAAGCAGAGTATGAGGCATGCATTGTTGGACTAGAAGCGGCCCTAGAACTAGGGGCAAAACGGTTGGATGTCATCGGGGACTCGAACCATGTTGTATCTCAAGCTAAAGGAGATTGGAAAGTCAAATAATAAAAGATAAAAATCTATCACCAGACCTTGGGCGCGCAGATTCCTTGGTTTGAGAAACTAAATTTCGCTCATCTATTAAGAGAGAACAACAGGTTTGCAGATTCGTTAGCAACTCTATCATCCATGATAGACATCCCTTTTGGAGTCCGGATGCGTCTGATCATTATCGAACAGAAATTTGTGCCAACTTACGAGCTGATTGCTGCCATAGAAGAGGTTCAAGATGAGAACCCCTGGTATTACGATGTTTGGAACTTCAAGATGAGAACCCCTGGTATTACGATGTGTGACTTTACAAAAATAGTACCGATCGACCATCACTTTGGCTGATCAGCTAAAAATGATGGCCGATGGCCATCTCATGTGGTCGGTGGCCTTCCCCTTTGGCCGATGGCCTTCCTTCTTGTTCCCTGAGCTGTTTATGCATTGAACATGATGAGAATTTGTGACTGGCACCACTTCCAATGCCTTCTGGTGATGATTTTGCAAAGTCACATCTTTGTTACTTCGATTTGTTTATCGAGTTGTTGTACATTTACTTATTGAGTTGTATTTCACATTCTTTAAGTCTTTATTTTGCTTATCAAGTTGTATTTACACTTAATTAGCTTATCGAGTTCTTTGTTTTGCTTATCAAGTTGTTTTGGTCGTTAGTTGGTTCACCACCTAATTATTACGATGCGAGTGCTTAATTTTCAAAACTAAGTTCAATCTCATTTACGTTGTTATGTAATGTGATACAATGCATAGAATGTACAAATGTAACACTTTTTGAACAAAATGGTTGTTTCATTTCATCATATGCCTTTTGCAAAAGTACATAATTTTGACAAAATAAAACCTATCTGAGGCAGTACAATCTGCTTAAACTACCAGTAAAAAGAAAAGTAAAGTAAAAAAAAAGGGAAAAGCAACAAAATGTCTGAATAAAGCAAAGAAAGGAAAAAACAGCAATGTCTGAATCAATGGCCTCAAGCATGGGAGTCAGTCCTGGTCCTCTTCCTGGACCAGGGTCTAAGGTCACCCCCGCCACCTCCAAAGTCAGAGTCTGAGCTGTCTCTAGCCTCGCCCTGAGAAGACTCTACCTCTGCATCAGAATCATCGTGAGAGAGCTCTCGCAAACTGCTCTCAGCACGGGTGTGCCTGTGTCTGCCTCAACTGTTGAATGTCATCCCCCGCCTCCCCCTCCTCCTCGGGCAGGTACAGAAGGTCCAGCTGGAGCACCTCCCACGGTTGAAATCTGGAACGGGGCCTAAAAGGGACAGATGGCAAATGCATCAGTTATGCTATGCAAAGTTGATCATGAATACCGTGCAGTGTATGAGTACAGTGTATGAATGCTGTGATCAGTGTATTAGTACAGAATGCAGTGTCTGAGTACAGTGTGTGAATGCCGTGAGCAGCGCTGTGAACAGTGTATGATTATAGTGTATCGATGTCGTGAGTGCTGTGTATCAAGTGTCGTATTGAAAAGTACGATGCATCAGATCATGTATGGAACAGATTATGCAGAGTTTGAGACTGCGGTTGAAGGAACTTACCAAGATGCCATAGATGGTCAACAAGTCGATGCTCCACTGTAGCATCCCCATCACAGAGGCGGTCAGCTCCAAAGACTGGCGAGTGTACTCGACGGAAGCCTACAAAAGTGTTAAAAGCATCAGTGTTCTGCGGAATATCAAGAGAAATGAAATGAAATGGCAGTACAGAATGCAAAGTGTGGTAATACATACCGGGGTCGAGCCATAGACTCCGACAAGCTCATGGTCAGCCGGAGGAGGAGCGATAGGTATCTGGTAAGTCTCCCTTCCCTGCCCCCGGCATGTCATCATCGTAGGCAGCTCGGGCCACCCAGCTCCCTGCTCTCGCTACTGGCACTGCAGGTCTCTCTCGCTCAACTCGGCAAACGCCAGTCAAAGACCGCATCAGGTAGGCATAGATGAACTCGGCATAGTCGCCCTCATCCCTAAAGCGCTCACAGTCCCAGCCAATCATATAGTCCATCATATCCTCTAGGGTATATATCTCAGTGTGCCTCATGTAAGTATGAGGCAGCGCCGGGACTGTCTGCTCCAGTAAGCCCAAGGTTTGGTGCAGGAAGTGCTCATCCAGGTACCAAGCCCAGTAGACCGGGCCCTCCAGCAGAATCCTAAATCGGGCAGTCTCCTGAGCGCCCGTGTACTGCTCCCAAACTGCGTCAGACAACAGGGCCCACGGCTGCCAGGTGATCTACGAATGATACACAACTTGTTATCTACTATTATCAAAAGTACAATATAAAGTGAAGCTTAAATGAACTGTAAAATTAAACATAGCTCAGCTACGGTGATGGTATCAAAGTATCGGCAGAAGAACGTGAAAGACTCCCGGGGTCTCCGCTCGCACCTCACATCGAAGCGGTGGAAAAACGGAACCATAAGAGGCATCTCTACATCTGGAACTGGGGCAAGCCTAGGAAAGTAGGCATACACCCACAACTATAGAATGTAATAGAGCAGACATGAGTATGCTTATCAAATAAAGCAGTATGCAGATAAAAGCAGAAATCAGAAAATAGTGTGAAGTGTATGGTGCAGTGTGTGCAGCGTGTTATGCAGTGTGTGCAGCATACAGCCAGTTTGAAGCAGAATGCATACGTGCAGTGTGTGTGGTGTATAGATAATGAAGAGCAGAATTGAAAAGACAGAAAGGGATTGTGTACCTCCTAGGCTCGCTAGTAGCCTCCTAGCAACTGCCCGCTACGGCGGGAGGATGAGCTCATATATCCGTAAAGGGTGGCCAAGCCTACGCCACCCCAATCATAGTGGCGGATCCGCGTCACGTCCACAAGTGCGCTCAGTAGATAAATGGCGACATTGTTCGCCCGATCGGCAAAAAGTGTGGTCCCCTGTAGGAACATGATGAAGCCACGAGCATACCACTCCTCCTCCTCCCGGGTAGTAGGCATCTGGACCCGGAAGTGGTCGTCGAACCATGAATACCTCACAAACCCTGGCCGGGCAAGAGGTGGCTGAGTGCCAAGCAAGTATAGCTGAACGGCGTCCCACTCGTCCATATCAGTGTCAAAGGGGATCGGATCACCCCCTACCCCGATGCCGGTGAGCATCGAGAAGTCAAAGGGAGTCATCGTCATCTCGCCGATGGCAGAAAGGTGGAAGGAGTCAGTGGTATCCCACCACCTCTCCACCAAAGCAGCGAGAAGGGCCTGCTTGCAGTAAGGCGTGAGAGTCCCGTACAGAAGGTCTCGAAGCCGGCCTGGTCGACAATCTGGCAAACTGCATCAGGTAGCTCCATATACCATCCTCGGGCAATGATGTTCCCATACCCCCGGAAGGCATGGGAATCTCCCTGTGTTCAAAGACAAACAGATGCAAAGTAGTGTCAGACGTACAGTATTTGAATGCATTCAAAATTGGGGAAATGCAGTGTGTGTGCATGTGTTCAGATTTAAACAGATATTGGGTGTGGGCGCGCTCACAACGAACTACAGCATATGAGGTGTCAATGCGTTTGAGTTGTTCAGTCCAGAATGCAGTGTGTATGCATGTATTCAGATTTAAACAGATATCGGGTGTGGGTGTGCTCGCAGTAAACTACAACTTGATATATCAATGTATCTGGGTTAAGCAGTTAAAGAACAGTATTGACTATTTGAGTTGTATAGTCTACATTGCAGAAAGTAAAGAGGAAGAATGTACCTCAGAAGCGCCGAATGAGAGGTGTGACTCAGGCTCGCGCAGCAAAAGCTCCAGTGGCGCGCCCCGCGCATAGCTCCTGAAGTGGCGGATGCCATCGGGAGGCAACACGTGTATCGCCAGCCTGTAGGTCGCTGGGTGGAATGGCTGGATGTGAAGAGGTAAGAGCTCGACCTCAGGCTCCACGTCTATCTCCGAGGGAGCCCCACCCTGAGAAATGTCGTCCGCCATCTCGAGAAGGGTGTAAACACGGTGAAAAGTGTGAAAAATGGGTGAGAATGCCAAAAGTCAACCCTAAAGTCAACCCCGAGAGGGTGAAAAATGGGAGAAAAGATCGGAGTGTGGAAAAGGCACGAAGATCGAGGTATAACTTGGGCAAAACAGACCCGAAATGGTGGAAACCAAGAAAAGTTCACCAAAACCAAGTTTTGTCCGGTTCAAAGTGTGTGGAACGGGAAGGGTTTCGCGAACCAAACAACGGAAAAGCGTCGAAAACAAGAGAAAAACGAGGATCGAAGGTTGGAAAATCACTTAGAGAGGCAGAGGAGGATTTTCGAGCTTGGGCAAGTGAAGAAATAGGGTTTGGAACCGTATATTTAAAGTCCCGTAGCAAAATGTCAAAATTGCCCCGAAACTGCCATTTTTGGCCGGTCGGCCAAATTACTAGCCAATCGGCTAAATGTTTAGCCGATGAGATTATTTTGTGGCCGATGGATGGCCGGTGGACTCCCCTTGTGGTCGGTGCACCTCCTACACCCTTGTTTGGGTCAGATATGATGTTTAGGACCTCCATTCCTCAAGATAGTGCAAGCAAACACTTTTGAAGCTTAACCGGCCTTCGTGTTGATCTCGAACCGTGTTTTCCATGTGCGGTGCTCGGTACGCATGAGATGTATCCTTTTTTTGTATCCTTTTGTATGTCGTGAGATTCGAAAATTGCTTTGAATACATCACATTGTCATGCACGGCCTTTCTCTTCACACATTGTATGCGTTGTCACGCATGCTTTACTTACATGTGTTTATCTCTTGCTTCACACATTGTATGCGTTGTCATGCATACTTTACTTACATGTGTTTATTTCTTGCTTCACACATTGTATGCGTTGTCGCGCGTGCTTTACTTACATGTGTTCATGCCTATCTTGCTTTACACATTGCCTGAGTTGTCGCCCATGCTTTACTTACATGTGTTTATGCTTATCTTGATACACATTGTATGCGTTGTCGCGCATGCTTTACTTACATGTGTTTATCTCTTGCTTCACACATTATATGAGTTGTCACGCATGCTTTACTTAAATGTGTTTATGTCTTGCTTTACACATTGCTTGCGTTGTTGCGCATGCTTTACTTACATGTGTTTATGCACCCCTCCGCATTGTTATGCGTCACACTTATTGCGTTGTCACGCACCTTACCCGCATTGTTATGTGTCACACTTATTGCGTTGTCATGCACCTTACCCGCATTGTTATGCGTCACACTTATTGCGTTGTCACTCACCTTGCCCTCATTGTTATGCGTCACACTTATTGCGTTGTCACGCACCTTACTTGCATTGTTATGCACACTTTACCTACGTTGTCACGCACTTTCCTTGCATTGTTATGCACGTTTCATTTGTATTGTTATGCACGTTTCATTTGTATTGTTATGCACACTTTACCTGCGTTGTCACACACTTTCCTTACATTGTTATGCACATTTTGCTCGCATTGTTATGTGTCGCACTCTGGTTGCATTGCCATGCACCGCTCCCACTTACGTTGTCATGCACTTTTCACTTGTATTGCTATGCATGTTTCTAATGATGTTGTACCTGTTAAGTTTCTTTCTTATGCAGACACGATATTGTATGTACGGTTCATTTGAAGCTGGCGTGACCCGACGAATCAGACGGTATTGTCTGTGCTCCGTGTGAGGCGCAATGAGAATTGTATAATTCTCTTGCATCCTTTCTACATAAAATGCAGTTTGGTCCATATTCGCTTGCTTAAAATGTTGTATTTATTTTGTATGAATGCTTCATTACAGCTCTCTTTGCATGATGTAGACGCGCCCGTGGGCCTCACTACAGCTCGGACTCAATTTGTGTCACGGTCCTTAATCTGAACCAAAGAGTCCAAATCCGACAAATCGTTTTGAGAAATAGATTTTTGGAAAGAAGTGCCAAACATGGACTGCTTTGCCAGATACAGAGTCGCCACCTAAATATTTTTTATGGGGGAATTAAGGAAACCCTGACTCGGTGCCATAGGCCACGTGTCCGTCATCACCAAAGTTGCCTCGGCTTAGGAGCACCCCCTCTCGCCCGATCCGAAGATCGGCCTCTACTAACCGTGATATCCGTTTTTGAAAACGTTATGTGTTCTTATTCCATTTATTAGCCTAGAATTACTATGTTATGCACGCAGCAAACAAGTATAGACCAAATCGCCTAAATTGGAACAAAACATTTTATATTTATTTTGAAAATGGTTTGCTACTCGTAAGTAGGCTAAAATGCAGGTTTTGCCACCCTCAAGTAGGCTTTAGAAAAGATGATTTTGCCACTATCTAGTGGGCTCAAAACTCACAGTTTTAATGCGTTATCCCAATTTAGGTAATTCAACCTCCATCCACAGGCATTCAAGCAGTTATATCACATAAGCATCTAGCCTTATGGTAATCATACTATTATGGCAACACTCACACGCATGCGATATACTAAAGCATAAATGCTTACCTAGTACTCCGTGCCAAAACAAGAACATGTTAGCAATCATGCATAATCCAAGTCCATGTTTAAATGCCTAATGCAACGCATACGGAATGTCATTGGAGTAGGCTCGGCTAGTCTATAAATGACATGTGAAAATGCACAAGTAGCATGTATTCAAGTTAGATTTGAAATACTTATGCAGTTAGTATGATGCGCCGAGCCTGGTGCATGCAATACTGATGAATGATGCACGCATGCATAGCATAAGGTATGCTAAAGTAAACATGTCCTAATACTAACCATCAAAAGCAGGTAAGTAAAAGGGAGAAAGAAGTGGGGGTTGGAAGACATGCACATACGCACCCACACTTATTACAAATTCACCCTCGCTCGGAGGGACCAAAAGAATAATACAAATTAATTAACCTACAAGCTAATTAATTATTACAGACCAATTAATTAATTAACAAATTAACTAATCTAATGAAAGAAGTAAACGGCCTCGGGAAGAGGGCCCAATGCAATGCGCGCTCGGCTCCACTCGGAAAGTCACTGCCATGCACAAGTTTGCCTCTGCTTTGATTGTTCTGCTTCTCTAAAAATTGCACAACTCCCAAGGTTGCTTCTCTGAGTGTTGTGGGACACTACAGGCTGAGTGAGATCATCACCGGCCATTTAGAATGGTCATCGGCTAAACATTATGCTCTCGGCCAAACTTGTTTTGTCGGTCGACACCCAACACTGCCGGCCGACCAATTCTTCCTGCTGAAACCTGTTTGACAGCAGCAGAGGGTAAACATGGCATGGCAATTTATTTCAAGCAAATGTATGCACCAACCACACTCCATATCATGCAAGGGACTCAAGGGAGCATGGCCTTCGACCCTCGGGCCATCAATCACGCATTTCAATGCATGATGGCCCAAAAGCCAAGTGTGCAACTTCGTTATCAAATGAAATGCAAGCACAAAACACATCAAAGGGCCCCAACCCCTATCATGGTTGATCAAGAGGAAAGGGATGCATGCTCAATGAAATGCAACCCTCGGGCCATCATGCATTTCAATGCATGATGGCCCAAAAGCCAAGTGTGCAACTTCGTTATCAAATGAAATGCAAGCACAAAACACATCAAAGGGCCCCAACCCCTATCATGGTTGATCAAGAAGCAAGGGATGCATGCTCAATGAAATGCAACCTAGGCGTGGAGGCTAAGTATGTAACATGAACATGCAAATGAGCAATGTATACTAGGCACGCAACCTAAACATGTAAGCAAACATGGCATGCAACAACATGCGATGATGGACTTAAACTAACATGGATAGCTCGTAAGCATACCAAAATCAGCGGCCACGTGATGAAAATGAGGCAACCAAGATACATGCAAACATGCACAATGCAATGGCCCCGAGTCTAAGGCACAAAACACAACTCCACAAAGGCATTGAAAGGATGAATTATGGCATACAATGGCATATGTTCCAGCACTGAAGTATGATGCTAAACAGCCCCGAAACATGGAAAAATGGCAACCGATGCATGAGATTAACCCCAAAACTCGAAACTAGGCACATGGAATGACTTATAGCTATACAAAGCATGCATTATTTGATCATGAGGTCTAAAGGCAAAGCCAAGGCAGTCCCAAAACATGAACATTTCCAGTTCAAAGCATGGCCAAAAGATGCTAGCAAGATAGACTAAAATAGCATGCAACTTTGACTAGCAAACATGAGTTACATGGCATGTGCATGAAGCATGTGAGAACTCATCAAACCAGAAAAAAATCAGTGAATAAAACATGCCAAAATATGCCCAAATAAGCATGGAAATGCAGCCAACACATGCACAAACGAGGGGCTCCTTTAGAAGGGCACACAAGGGGTTATTAAGCACATATGTCAAGGACACTTGGCATGGCAAAATTAACTCTGTAAATCAAATATGGTAGCCCTAAAACTCACCAAATTGACCCTGGAAAGTGACTTCAAAGCATGCAAGATAGGGTCTCTTTGGAAGGCCAAAATGACCACGAAACAAGTCAAGGTGGAAGGGGGTCACCCCCCTCTAATTTTGAAGCTCAAAACAGTGTCTTAGTCACTAAAAATCCACTAGATTTCAGTGGCTAGAAGGCCAAACAAATCATGCAACAAAGGCTTAGGTGTAAGGCTCAAAATAGGAGACAATCAAGCATACAAGGAAGCATATGACCTCAAACAAAAATTGAACCTTAAACAAACTTGAAGATGAGATTAAAAGAAGATATTTTTCAGTTTATGATAAATCTCAAAAACAAACACAAGTAGGGCTAATCTATCATGCAAAAATGGCTCTAAAAGAGAGATAAAGGGAAAGGGGCAGTAGCTGGCCTCAAACAGTGAAGAGTCCTTGATCAAACATGAAGATTAGCTCAAAATAAGACTATTTCCAGTTCAGGTCGGGGCCAAAAAATGTAAGCAACAAAAGCTAAGATAGCATGCAAAATGGGGCAAGAAAAGAGGAAATAGGGACTCACCCTTGTAGCACAGGTTTCCAGCAGCTTTTGGTCCAAGAAAGTGGGCTCTTAACCTCTAAAAATGGCCTCCAAGAGACTGGAATGGATGATGGTGGTGTGGTGCTATGGGTTGTAGTGGAAATGGTGCAAGAATCTTAGGGTTTGGAAGGTTGAATGAGAGATATAGAGGGTGTATGTATTAATTCCTTTATAGAGCCAAGAGACTAAAGCTTCTCTTAGAAGCTTCAAACCGAGAGCAAAGATCCTCCATACACGTGTATGGAGGATCTAGTCTGTGCCCTCTAGTTGGCACAGCTGGCATCCACTCAATCTGTAGAATACTCCAGAAGTTCGTCGACCAGCAAAATTGGTCATTGGCTATTTTAAATGGTCGGTCGGCCATCTATTTGGCCGGTCGGATAAATTGATGGCCGGTGGTGGCTTCCAATGCCAAAAAATGGCGGGTAGGTGTCCCGATTGAAGCCCCGAAAGTTAGCTTTCCAATGGCTCAAACCTTGCATTAAAATTCCTCCTGTGGAAAAAGTTATGCCCATTTTGGTGAAGCCGCGCAGATTCGATCCAACCGGGATGATACCCAACTTCAACCAATCATATCTCCCCCACCCGGACTTGGCTCTTGGAGATTATTGAGTGCAAAATGAAGCCCCGGAAGTAAGATTTCCAACGGTGGTGGCCTTATAGCTAAAATCCAAGTATGCAAATGAATAAGCCCGATTCAGCGAGGGCTGCTCAACTCTCTCTTACCCGGATTCAAGCCGAACTTCTCCCAAACTAGTTTTCTCCTCTCCTTTCCTCTTTTCTTCAACTCCAAAACCCCGAAACAAAGTGTTTTGAAAGATTTTTTCAAAGATTTCATCTCTCTTTCATCCATCTCCAACTTGTCCTTGCTCAGTTTACCAAAAAGCGCAACATTTACCGAAATGTGAGCGTCGGAACATCGTAGGAATTTTATTTTCAAAACATTTTGAAAGAGAGGATTTTAAGATCTAAAATCTTTTGACCAAGATTGTTTTGGTCCAAAAGGGGTATGAAGTTGGGATTTGACTCTCTCATTGCTGACGAATTTGAACCTTTGCCCTGCACACCTTTAACCACCAAGTAAACCATCAGTAACGCCCAAGTCTTAAGGGCAGTCAAAAATGGGGTGTCTACACATGATCATGAGTTACATTCGGCACTGTGTGTGTCATTTGCATCTTACCCTCGCCTGCAGGCGCATCTCTTTGTTGTTTTGGAAACTTGTCTAAGTCTTCGCCCTTCTAAAAAATGGGTCGTCTCCGGGCTTTGACATGCACTCCCGTCATGTTATGAGTTTCGAGTTCTGTCAAAAAGGGGCAACTGTAGACACCCCATTTTTGACCGTCCTCAAGACTTGGACGTCATCGATTGAACACTCGATGATTATCCATGTTCGTGTTCGTTTTGAGTTCCCGAAGGTCTAGGCTGCGCGCCTTGCCTTGAGATCTCTCAACTTGCCTGTTTTGTGCTTGGTTATGGACCAAACACTTTTGTTTTTGTGTCTGAGGAAAGATGGCTTGTTTTCCATTCCCTCAACCCACCGGCCAAGGCTTGAGGCCATCGGCCATGATTTATTTCTATCGGCCAAAAGTGTTGGCCGATCGGCACTTTATTTAGTCGGTCGGCCATTGTCTTGGTCCATCGACCTTATTTTCTGGCCGAGGCCTATTTTTTTGCTTTTGCAGACTTGGTTCATGCCAGCTGTGCCAGCTGGAGGGCACAGGCTGACATCTTCATACACGTGTATGGAGGGATTTGCACCTTAGCCAAGCTTCTCCAAGAAGCTTTGGAATTGATTTCTATAAGAAGGGAGCTCCTCCTCCCTTCTCCAGGTTCTAATTTTGGCTAATATAGAATATAGATATCACGCTCTCTATATATCTCTCTCTCTCTCTACATTGGTGTGTGTAATAGTGCTCTAAATTGTGTTTTTGGTCCATATTCTTGCACTAAAACACCTAGCAATACACTATCCTTGGTTACTGAGGTACTAGGAGGTTGATTTTAGTGTTCTTGGGTTGATTTAAACTCAAAAAATTTGCTAGAGCTTTGTTCTTGAAGGTGTTCTTCAAGGCAAAAACAGGATTCTGTAGGAAGAGATGGTTGGTCGGCCATATTTAGTGCCGGCCGGCTATGAATTGTTGGCCGAGATCCCCACAAATGGTTGATGACCAGTTCCACTTGGCCGGTAGCCTTTCCTTTCGGCCGGTGACATCCCACAGTGCTCAGGGAGTGGTTAAGGAGCATCCTTGAGACTTGTGCAGTCTTCAAAAGTGCAGAGTAGTGTAAACAGAGGCAATAGAAGCATGGCGATAGATTTCCGAGCAGAGCCGAGCATGCATGCATTTCTCTCTCTTCTCGAGGCCTCTTTACCACTTTAGTAGTTTAATTGATTCATTTAATTAGTTAAGCGGTTTTGTAATTAATTAGGTGATTTGTATTATTCTTTCATACCCTCTGTCAAGGGGGCCAAATTTTGTAATAAGTGTGCGTGTGTGTGATGCATGTCTTCCAAACCCACGTCTTTCTCCCTTTTATTTACCAGCTTTTGATGGTTAGTTTTAGGGCATGTTTCAATTAGCATCCTTATGTTCGCATGTTTGCATTCATTCATCTATCTTGCATGCACCGGGCTCAGCGCATCATACAAACTGCATTGTATTTCAATTCCCAGTTGAATACATGTATCAGCTGTTGCATTTCACATGACATCTTAAAATAGCCGAGCCTATTTCTAGTTGCACTTTGCATGTGTTGCATTAGCCATTTTAACATGAACTAGGATCATGCATTAATTACTAACTAGTTTCTGTTTTGGCTCGGAGTACTCGATGAGTGTTTATGCTTTAGCATCCCTGCATGCGTGTGAGTGATTGCCATGATAGCATGCTTACCATGAGGCTAACTGCTTGTGTGATATAACTGCCTAAATGCCTGTGGGTGAAGGTTGGGTTGCTTGAATTGGAACCATTCATCGAAATACGAGTTTTATGCCCATTTGAGAGTGACAAAATCATGTTTTTCTAAGCCCACCTAAGGGTGGCAAATTCACGTCTCAGCCTACTTGCAAGTAGCACTTTCAAACCATTTTCAAGCAAACAAACATGAGGTGTTTTGTTCCAATTTAGGCGATCTAGTCTATACTTGTATGCTGTGCGCATCATGTAGTAAATTCTAAGCTAATAACCAGAATAAGGACACATATGTTTTGAAAAACAAGATATCATGCTTAGTACAGGCCGATCTTTAATCGGGAGAGCGGGGGTGCTCATTGCATGACCTTCCCCTCTCGTACCCATGTTCCCGAACCGAGGCAACTTTGGTGATGACGGACACCTGGCCTTAGGCACGAGTCAGGGTTTCCTAAATTTCCCAAAACAAAAACATTTAGGTGGCGACTCAGTATCTGACAAAGCAGACCATGTTTGGTACTTTTTTTACAAAAAATCAGTTTTCCAAAACGATTTGCCAAATTTGGACTCTTTGGTGATTTATCGGTCTTGCATTGCACTTTGCGAGACTAGATTCAGAACCGTGACATTTGAGTCCACTACTGTAGTACGCCCAAATGAACAAAACGGGACTTTTCCCGGGACGTTCGGGCCCGTCTATAGTATGGAGATGCACTTCAGTGAACAACATCTAGCACAACTGGCAAACAAATATCTAAAAAATGAGACAAATGGCCGTCAGCCACTATAAGTGATCGTCGGCCACTATTAGTTGCCGACCGGCCACAACAAGTGGTCGTCACCCACCACAAGTGGCCAACAAGCACAACTAGTGGCTGACAAGGCGTACGACTGGCCGACAAGTTCGCTCTCCCTTCTAGGCAAGAGGTAACAACGTTTTGGCTAAAAAACAAACACAAGACAAATAGGTTTAGAGGCTCAAAGACAAGGCATTCCGCCATGGGCTTTGGACGCTCAAAATGAGCACAAACAAGCACAATCATCAAGCACACAAATGATGATGTAAAAGTCTTGAGGTCGGTCAAAAATGGGGTGTCTACCATTGCCCTTCTTTGACAGAACTCGAAAGTCATGAAATAACGGGAGTGAATGTCAAAGCCCAGAGACGACCCATTTTTACCAAGGTTGAAAACTCAGATAAACAACCAAACAAAACAAAAAAAATGGTCGCGCCCGCAGGCTGACTACGTATCCCATTGCAAGGAATAAAACTAGCGTAGTTCTGTGGCAAGATACAAATGATATGCACGATGTAGCAACATAAGAATGTAACGAAATATCGGAATGTAAGCCTTATGCAAAGAAATGTTACATCAATCTCATTACATGTGAAGAAGTAAGTAAACACGCCACACGTGAAAAGCATAAGCCAAACTACATTTCATGCAGAAAGGATGTAAGCCAATTATGCAATCTTAACTGCGCATCACGCAAGAAAGGCAAAGAACAACACAACCATTTGGCACACCCAAGGTGTCAAACAGGATCCTAACGCGTGGCACACACAAGGAGAGAGATGGCATGAACCCAGGGACACACCCAAATGTTTCGAACCAAAGAGAGCAGTGATAAATATTAGAACACGTCCAAATACATGTAACTAAAACAAAGAGTGGTATAAGCATTGGAACCCGTCTGAATGCTTTTAACCAAACCGTCCTGATGCACTACACGCGAGAGGAGAAAAGGATGGTGTAAACACTGGGCGTACCTAAATGTTTCTAACCGAAAGCGTCCTAGCGCGCCATATGTGAAAGGAAAAAAGGAGAACCAGGGCACACCCAAATGTCTCTAACCGAAGCATTCTAACGCATCACACGCGAGAGAGGAAAGGGAGTGGTGTAAACATTGGAACTCGTCTGAATGCTTCTAACCAAAAGGGGCGGGGTAGAAGCATCAGAGCACGTCCAAATGCATCTAACCGGGGGATGGTATAAGCATTGGAGCACGTCCCAATGTTTCTAACCAAAAAAGGGTAATTCGAAGGATAGGAATGATCTCACATGGAATTCCTCTGAATGGAGCATACATACAATATCGACTGGTTGCACCAGCTTTGAATGAACCGTACATACAATATCGAGCCTGCATAAGAAACAAACTTAACAAGAAAACCTCATTTCCTCACACCTACATTGCCGAAATTGTTTCCTCTTCCTCCCTAGACACTTTTTGCCTCTAGATTCGAGCTTTATACGCATTTTCCAATGCCCCACGCGAAGTTGATTCGCTAAAACCTCTTGATTTTCTCTGTTTTGAACAGATTGGAATTTGTTTTCGGTGTTTTTTTCTCCGTTTTCGCCACTTGAGGTTTGTTTCCCTCAAGTTTGTCTTGAGTTTGGCGCCTTTTCCCGCGCTTTGATTTTTTCTCCCATTTTCTCTCTCCAAGAGTTGACTTTTGTTGACTTTTGACATTTTCCACCTATTTTGCTCATTTTCTCCTACTTTCTTACCTTCTTCCCAGATGGCAGACAACATTCCCCACAATGGAGGTTCTACAGGGATGGAGGGAGAACCTGAGCACATCCCATTACCACCCAGAGTCCGACCCTTAGACCTAGAGAGATGCCACCCCGAGGCGCATGTACTACCGCCCGATACAGTCTGTCATTTCAGTGGATTTGCATGAGGCGCACCAGATGATCTCTTGCTGTGAGAGCCAGAGTCTCACTTATCTTATGGTATCTCTAAGGTACGCACTGTTTTCCTACATTTTTCACGATGTACTTTACGTTTCCCGTATAGCTTGCACTTTTGCACTGTCTTTCATCTGCTCATCCCAAACACATTCATGCACTGTATTTCTTACACTGCCTTCCATCTACTTACTCCGATCACAGGTGGACTCTCATTTTACTCAAGGATATGGGACCGCATCTGCGAGAGAGTGGTACATGGACCTCCCCGTTGGTGTCCGTCAGATCGTCGACGAGGCGGGGATTGGTTTATTCTACATGGGGCTATCGTGCCTCATGGCGAGCAAGCCCCTACTTGGCATGCTGGTAGAGAGATGGTGGGACACCACCAACTTTTTCCATTTCTCTACCGCGGGAGACATAACGATGATCCCGTACGATTTTGCTATGCTCACGGCATCGAGGTAAGAGGCCGGCCGACCCCATATGATACTGACATGGTTGAGTGAGAGGCCGCCTAGATCTATTTGCTAGAGGTACGCCCACCTATCTTTCGATCGGGGACAGTTCGGTACAGCTAGTTTGCAAACCAGTTCAGAGCGACAGCTCCGGAGACTGTAGAGGAGATCAAGTAATATGCCCAAGGTTTCTTGATGTTCCCTCTTGGCACTACCTTATTCGCCGACATGGTGAACATAGTCGGGATATATCTTTTGAGTGCTTTGGTGGACTTGTCTTTGGTTCGGCATTATGACTGGGGTGGTGCTAGCCTCGCTACCCTGTACTGCTATATGAACTCGACATCCCGCAGAAGCGGGAATAGAGTTAGCGACAATTGGAGAGCCTGGGAGGTATGCTTTACTTTTCTGCTTTAATTTTCTGCCGTGCTTTTTGCTTTGCACTTTCTGTACACTGCACACACACGGTTTGACCTTTGTTTTGCATTTGTACTTTCTGTAACCTGCACTACACACCTTGTTTTTCGTATTTTCTCTGTATTCTGCATTCTTTGCATTCTACATTTTCTGGACATTGCATACATATTCTACTTTCCGCATTTTCTGTGTGTAAATAGTTGTATACTTACTATTGCCCTTTTACTTTTGTAGCTAGGGGTGTATGCTTATTTTCCAACACTTGCCCTAGAGCTAGAGGTCGAGATGCTTTCTAGCGTGCTATACTCTCACCGGTATGAAGGGAGATGCCAGCCGAGGACCCGAGAGACCCTTTCATTCTTCTGTCGATATTTCAATACAGTGAGGGCAATAGAGGTAACTCAAAACTCACAGTTCTTTCTACTTTCAGCTCCGATTCATATTGCATATCTAATGGCAACTAACAACCTATGCATTTGCAGCCTACAAATCTTATGGCAACCCTAGGCGATGATGCCAGAGGGTGTCAGATATTAGTTCATCAGCGCTTGGGATGCTTTTTGCTATTGGCTCGTGCTTAAGGGACCAGTAGGTTGAGCTTGGTTCCTAGGTGAGCGCTTCCTATGCCAGACGTTGGGTTTGCCACTGTAGACAGTTCCCGTACCACCTTCGACATCTATTCGGGCCATAGAGAGTCTCTCATCCCAGGACATCATTGACTTTATGCGAGGTGTGGAGGCAGACTA
The DNA here is from genome assembly GCF_055761805.1 of Camellia sinensis. Lineage (NCBI taxonomy): Eukaryota > Viridiplantae > Streptophyta > Magnoliopsida > Ericales > Theaceae > Camellia > Camellia sinensis. Next base: position 87,123,945 of record NC_138971.1, on the reverse strand, counting down.
TTTTCTTAGAAAAGGGGACTACACGACATACATTCAGACACAACTCATGCCTCCCTTGACGGGTGTTCGTGCCCGTACCGGGAGAGCAGCTAATGCCCCTTCGACAAGTATGGCCCGAGCACCGAGGGGCGGGGCTAGAGGGATGCCCCCCACTAGGCAAAGTTTTGGTTGGCCAGAGCTTCTGACTGAGCTGATAGGTTGGTGGTACATCGGAGAGGCTTATCAGATTTCGATTGAGCCTCCGTTGCCTGGTCACCGATATGTCAGGACACCTGATTCACCTCCGGTATGTATTAAAGTTTTCATTTTCTCCATTCTCGTTCAGATTCTCAAACATACATTCCTTCCGGACACTGATCATTCCAAATTGCATTTACAGGTGCCCGCAGGCTATGTCGAGGGATTACTTGAGATGTTGGCCTTATTCGAGGGCATGATCTTGCGTAGGGAGGCACTGCTCGGCTTCCACGACATCCAGGTAATTTTTCAATTTTCTTACATTTCAGTTATCATATTTCTGCTGACACACTAAAACTGACACTTTAACTAAACACTTCCCCATATTGCACTGATACACTACATATATAGATCACATCTAACACATGGCATTCGCACACCATATCTGACTTCTACGTGTACTTATTCCGCACATCATAGTTGCATCTGATAGACATACTAAACCTGACATATACCAACTACCTTTTCAAGTCCCACCTTTACTGACTGCACTGGCGACAGCAATTGCAGGACCATCAGCACCCCCTCCAGCAGCAGGGAGAGAGAGAGAGAGAGAGAGACAGGCTCCAGCATGCGACCGAGGGAGACGCCGTGAGTCTATCATGCGTGATGACGATGAGACCAACAAGACTGAGGAGGCTACAGATCAGCATGACGACTCATCCAAGATCGGAGATAATGATGTTGACTCAGATTCCGCTAGTGGAGATGAGGCCAAGCCGGGTTCTGATGTAGAGGATAAAGACAACTCCGATTTTGGCTCTAGTTTAGCATCGGGTTCAGATAGTGGTACAGATGGAGACAACTCTGCAGAGTCTACTTCGCCAAGGAAGAGGATGAAGAGGGCCCCTAGCGCTTGAGCTAGTTGGTGCTGATTCATGTGTTTTTGCTTAGTTTCTTTTTTTAGTTAGTAGCATAGCACATTGTACAGCTTTAAACAGTTTTATTTTCTTAAAACTTGTACTCTTTGTAAAAAGAAACCATGATCAGAATAAGAACAGCTTTTGGCAAAAAAGTGTTGTATTTTATATTCTGAGCATCACATAGCACCACACAGCATAAAAAAACAAAAGCAATGAGATTTGAACTTTGTGTAATTTATTGGCATTCGTTTAATCAGGTAATGAACAGGCCAACATATAACAAAAAAAGTAAAACAACTTGACGAACAGTGTAACAACTCGATAAGCAAAGCGAAACAACTCGATAAACAAATTGAAGTAATTTGCGAGCAACTGAACAAAACTACTAAAACAAAACAGCAGAACGCATCAAGCGCAGAACAAAACATAAGCTCTCATCATTCTCAACACACAGGAAGACCAAAGTAATTTTGCTAGGCACAAACAGGGGTTGTCGGCCACCAAAAGTGGCCGGTCGGCTACAAAAGGTGGCCGGTCGGCCACCAAGAATAGCTGGTCGGGCATCAATGCAAGGGGCTTCCAGATTGTTGCCAGCTGTATTTTTGCCACCAAGACTTCATAGTTTCTTCATTCTAGCCCTATTTTTGCCACAAATGGAGCTATTCTTCATGGAAAAAATCTCGACTTGGATTGCAAATTCAGATGGCTCAGAAAAAGTGAATTTTTGAGATTTCGGGATAAATGCACTATTCCCGCTAAGTCGTACCCCACTGTGTTTTCCGTTTCTCCATGCCGCGGCTAGATGTTGGAACCCAGTTACACATGTGTTGAACTTCGGGGGGCAAGAGATGTGTCCAATAATTGAAGAGTTCCAAGTTTTGATGGAATCCTGGCGTGACGAGGAAATCTTGCCCCAGTCCCGTTTTAGTCACATCCAGGCTATGGGAAGGATGCGTGGGCTCACTTTACACGGTGCCCGATCTTTGGTTCACAATAGATAACTAGATATTCCTAATTTGATTCATCGATTTTCGAATGCCGGTGATCACAGCGATCGTCTTGGCAGAGTTTTCGGCAACATGCCCTTTGCTTGTGTATGTTGGCTCATTTCCTGCTTGCCCTCGGTTCCGAGGGGTCTAGCATTTGCTTGATCGAAGTGGCCCAAGGCTTGAAAGAGTGCAAGAGTTGTATTGGCTTGACCTTAGTAGAGAATTTGATAGGCTTGGAAGCCTTCCATAGGCGGGGAGGCAACCAAATTCGCAGGAAGTCCACTACTTTTGCAGGTAATGTTTCCCACCCTTCTCACATGTGTTTCTTACATCACTCGGCCCTCAGGCTCTATTTTTCTCTCAAAACCCTTTCTCACTTTTCTCTCCATGTACACCTCTCTGTTCTTTAATCTCTTTTATTTTTCATTCCTTCCCAGATATGGCTTATGGACAGGTTGAAGGTAGTGGATTCTTGCCCTACATATTTAGCACGAGGTTTTTTCTTTTGCCAACGGCTAGTCCATTTCCCAAATGAAGAGTGGTGGTGCTAGTGGATGTGCAATAGGTCTGCTACTGACATTTCTTGGCGTTGCCCCTAGTTTGATCTGCTCGAGATAAGCTATAGCATGTCTCGACAACCTGGCATTCAGTTGATTGGCTTGACACACTGTGTCTTCTATTTTTCATTTCGGTTCAGGCGTCAGTTCAAACACGACCAGACTTGTCTAGAAGAGGGGGTAGAGTACCCACTTTCATTTTGCAATCCGAGGTTCACAATTAGCTCAGTATCCCACTTCTTGGAGGACAAGAGAACTTTTGGCCCTCGCTCCCAATTTCAATTGTGCCCTTTCTGGTGAATGCGTAGCTTGGCTCGAGGATGAGGCGCAAATCGGGCCTACTTTAGCATTTGAAGCTTCCACAAGCTCTGGAAGGGGACGCAGGAACAGTTGACTCAATCATGCCCCAAGTTTATTGCTTTGATCTGTACTTTCAAGTTTTCCTTTGAGTGTAATAAAAGCAACTTTGATTTATATCAAGTGTTAGAGAACTTTGTATTGAAATCAATGAAATTGAAGTTGTGGGTACTGAAAATTTTTCTTTTGGTCCAAAAATGGTCTAAGTTGTAAAAAGATTAATTTGATCAAAGTCAACTGTTATCAAAAATTTTTAAAACTATTTTCGATAAGGATCACAACTAGACACACCAGGAATCTATCCTTGAGAAGTACAACCCTGAATCCAGCAAATGGAAAGTTGCCCCTTGTCTGATTAGCACTACACTGTACTATAACCAGTTCTCATAGTGAAGATCACAACCGAACTCTTGGATACAGAGAAGACAAAGATGACCAAAACAATCTCATGGATAGGATAGTTTAGTTGGAAGTGTTTATGGCTGGACTTCAGAATGAAGTTGCCTACGTATCTGGAAGATGGGAATCAAGCCTTACGTAGTTCAGTTTGGGTTCACTCGGGTATTAACACTCTCCTTTTGCGCTCTAGCTTTTGCCAAGGTGACCTTTTCTGGGTTTTCAACCTTGCAAGCTCAGTTTTTCTTTTTTCTAATTTTTGTGCTCTAACTTCTGCCTAGGTCGCCCTTTCAGGTTTCCGGCCTAGCGAGCCTCTTAAGGGTAATATTTCTTCAACTTGTCCATGTTGATTGGTTGGGAGAATTCAAGGCCATCTAGATCCATAAGCATGATAGCTCCACCCGACCAAATAGACTTGATGATGTAAGGACCAATCCAATTAGGTCTGAACTTGCCCTTAGGATCATGGATGGGAGGTCGGTTGTCTTTGAGCACTAAATCCCCTTCTTTCAGATTCCTAGACTTGACTTTCTTGTTGAAATCCCTGGGAATTCTTCGTTGATAACCTTAGACATGGTACAGTGCTTTCAGCCTCCTCTCGGTGAACAGCATCAGTTCCTCGAACCTGCTCTGCTACCAATCCACTTCTGCTATCTGGTACTCAGCCATTACCTGCAGCGACGGAACCACAACTTCGATTGGCAAAACAATTTCCATCCCATAAACCACAGAATATGGAGTTGCCTCAATAGATGTCCAAATTGACGTCTTGTAGCCCCAGAGAGCAAATGGCAATTTGTCTGGCCAGTCCCTGTAGGTTTCCACCATCTTCTGTAGAATGTGCTTGATGTTCTTGTTGCCGGCAGCAACAGCGCCGTTGGTTTGTGGCCAATATGTGGATGACTTATGAAAAGCCATGTTGTATTTTTCCAACAAGTCGATCACTTCTTTCTTAAAGTGGGAACCATTGTCTAAAATAATCTCATTCGAGACCCCATAACGACAGATGATATTATTCTTGATGAACTTGGCTACGTGCGACGCTTTCAACACTGCATAGGATTGGGCCTTGATCCACTTTGTAAAATAGTCTATTGCCACTAGGTTATACTCATGCCCGTCTGACCCCTTTAGAGGAACTACCCCAATAACATCAATTCCCCAAACTGAAAAAGGCCATGATGAAGTCATGTTGTATAGCATTGATGGCGGAATGTTCATGCGATTGGCATGAATTTGGCATTTGAGGCATCGCCGAACAAAACCGATAAAATGCACTTCTATGGTTGACTAATAATAACCCTGCCTGAGAATCTTTCGGGCTAGCATTACACCACTCATGTGTGATCCGCACTCCCCTCCATGGATGGCTTCCATTAGGCGCTTTAACTCTTCTACCTCAGCAAACAGCTTGTGCATCCCCAGATGGCCTCGTTTGTACAATCTACCCCCGCAGATGATAAAATGAGCATCCATTCGCCGTATTGCCCTTTTATCTTTGGCATTTGCCCTAGTAGATAAACCTCTTTTTCCAAGAAGTTTTAGATGCCATGATACCAGGGGTTTTGATCTTGCACTTTATCTATTGCAGCAATCAACTCGTAGGCCGGCACATACCTCAGTCTAATAATGATCGGATGCATCCGGACTCCCAAAAGGATGTCTATCATGGAAGATAGAGTTGATAATGCATCTGCAAACCTGTTGTTCTCTCTTAACAAATGCGTGAAGGTCAGCTTCTCAAACCTAGGAATCAGAACGTCTAAGGTTTGGTGATAGATTTTCATCCTTTCTTCCTTAACCTTCCAGTCTCCTTTCGCTTGAGACACAGCTAGGTTTGAGTCCCCAATGATGTCCAACCGTTTTGCCCCTAGTTCTAGGGTGACTTCCAAGCCAGCGATACATGCTTCATATTCTGCTTCATTGTTCGATACCTTGAACTGGAGTTTGAAGGATAAAGGTATATGGGAATTGTCGGGTGCTATCAGTAACACCCTATCCCATAACCATACTGATTAGACACTCCGTCAAAGTACATGGTCCAAATCTCTTCGTCGACCTACAGAATGGCCTTGTCTGGGAACTAGTATTCTACCACTTTGTCCCCTTCCACTGGGTGATCGACTAAGAACTCTACTACCGCTCTCCCCTTCACTAACTTGCGCGTGACATACTTTAAATCAAATTTGGAGAGAAGAAGCAACCAACGAGCTAGCATGCCCGTAAGTGCTGGTTTCTCGAAGAGATATTTGATGGGATCTAATCTCGAAACCAGAATTACAGAGTCAGCTAACAAGTAATGCCTCAACTTCCTGGTAGCACATACCAAGGCTAGGTAAGCCTTCTCTAATGGGGTGTAACGGGTCTTATATTCCAGCATCTTCTTGCTCAAGTAATAGATGGCTTTCTCTACTATATCCTCAAATTTCTGCACAAGCATGCATCCCATAATCGTGTCGGTTACTGACAGATACAAAATCAATAGCTTTCCCGGCTCTGACATTGACAACACGGGTGGGTTCTGGAGGTACTGCTTGATCTGCTCAAAAGCAAACTGGCATTGGTCATCCCATTGGAATTTCATTCCTTTCTTCCAGAGACCAAATAGTGGTTCACAAGTCAAGGTTAATTTTGTAATAAACCATCTTATGAATTGCACTTAACCCAGAAAGCCTCGCACCTCCTTTTCAGTCCTTGGTGGTGGCCTTCCTAGGATGGCCTTGATTTTGGAAGGATCAACCTCAGTGCCCTTCTGTGTGATCAGGAACCCCAGCATTTTCCTTGTTGTGACACCAAAAGTGCATTTCTACGGGTTCAGCCTTAATCGATATTCTCTAATCCGTTGGAAAATTTTCTTCAAGGCGGTGTAGTGGCCCTCTCTTTTCTTGGACTTGATAATCATGTCGTTCACATACACCTCCACCATTTTGTGGATCATATCATGCAAGATAATGGCTGCAGCCCGTTGATAAGTAGCCTCAGCATTTTTCAAACCGAACGACATCACCTTGTAGTAGTAAGTTCCCTATGGCATGGTGAAGGCAGTCTTCTCTCTATCCTCAAGAGCCATTAAGATCTGGTTATACCCGGAAAAACCATTCAGAAAGGATAACAACGCATGACCTGCGATGAAGTCCACCAATTCGTCGATATGCAGTAGAGGAAAGTCCTCCTTCGGACTAGCTTTGTTTAGATCTTTGAAATCCACGCACACCCGAATTCTGCCATCTTTCTTCGGCACCAGAACAATGTTGGCCAACCAAGTAGGAGACTCAAATACTAGCCAAAACCCTGCGTCTATTTGCTTCGTGACCTCTTCCTTGATTTCAAAGCCCAATCTGGGCATATTCTCCGAAGCTTCTGCTTGACGGGTCAGGCCTCAGGGTCAAGAGGGATCCTGTTCTGTACAATCTCAGGATCGATTCCAGGCATGTCTTCGTAGGTCCACGCAAAACCATCTTTGAAATCTTTTAATAAAGCGACTAAGCGCTCGAGTTCCTCCGAAGACAACGTGGACCCGATCAGGACTGGACACAGATCCTTCTCAGTACCTACATTAATTGAGATGATTTCATCAACAAGGGATTTTATAAACATCTCCTCTCTCGATCAATCAAATGTTTCAAAATCAGAGGAATTCCTTCCTCATTGTTTCTATCTTAATTTTGAAAGTCATGATCAATACAATATACAAGTGGCATAGAAAGTACTCAAAAACAGCAGTGGCCCCATTTTCATGCAAAGCTTCCAACTCATCCAATTCCTTGGTTACAACCAACTCAAAAGAAAAGGAAAAAGACGACCTGGACAAAACAACGGCAACCAGGTTATCAACCCCAGGAATACCGGATTCCGACTCAGAAGAACTAGAATCTGATTCTGACTCCACAGGCTCTATGGAATTAGATTTTGGTTCACTACCTGATTCAAAACTGTTGGACAAAAAGCCCTCATTGAACTGCTAAATGAGAGAGTGTGCGATAAATGCATCCAAAAAACCACCGGAAGGGTCCACACCTGATTGATCTCCGATCATGGAAATGGTGAAGTCATCCCCCAAGCTCTCTGGTTTGATCTGAGGATCTGAAAGGAGACAAGACAGGCCTGCTCCTATCTCAAGTTCACTGCCATTGGACTCATCCTCTATACTCTGTTCAGCCTCAGCTGGTAAGACAGTCTGTTGTTTTATGGATTCATCCCCTTTCAGCTGTAGGTCGAAGAAAATCTCAAAGTCGGGCAAACATCGCTTCTCAAAGTTCAACCATGGCTCAGGAAAGCCGTAAAATGGGAAATCTTCCCCCTCCTAGACAATGCGGTCGTTTAGGGTTCCTTGAATGGGTCTATGCACCAGCTCATAGTGCTTCCCACTTTGCTTAGCTTTGACTCTTCCTTCCATTTCCTTCCCTTTTCTCTCCCAGTCCTCTTTGGTAGGTGTGTAACCTTCACCAAAGGTATGAGGGTTACGTGGCACTTTGGCCAATGTAGCAACGCCTTTTCGGCCGTTGCTTTCCAATCCTATTCCGGGTACATGCTGTAGCTTATTCATGAGGTAGACTGATTGAGCACTGACGTACAACCCCTCATAGTGCTTCCCACTTTGCTTAGCTTTGGCTCTTCCTTCCATTTCCTTCACTTTTCTCACCCAGTCCTCTTTGGTAGGTGTGTAATCTTGACCAAAGGTATGAGGGTTATGTGGCACTTTGGCCAATGCGGCAACGCCTTTTCAGCCGCTGCTTTCCAATCCCATTCCGGGTACATGCTATAGCTTATTCATGAGGTAGACTAATTGAGCACTGACATACAATCCCTCATCAATAACCAGGATATCTTGCACTACCCAGGCCTCAGCCAAGGTGAACCCAAATAGGAAGACATCCTCATTACCGTGTACAATTTCCAGTATTGGTGTAGTGACTTCTGGCGGAGGATGTATAGAAGAATTCTGAAAAACAATGGCTACCCCCTTCCTATGGGGGTACTTCAACATCTAATGAAGAGTGGAAGAGACAGCTTTCACTTGGTGCAGGCACGGCTGTCCAAGGAGTAAATTAAAAGTGGCCGGAATGTCTAGGATGTGAAACTCAATGTCCTGTTGCGCCGGGCCAACCTGCGTTCCGATCCGAACTGTCCTCATCACCTCCCGACTTGTGTTGTCATAAGCCTGAATCACTTGGGCCGTTGGTACAAAGTCTGCTGGCTTCAAGGCAATAGCATAGGCCGTGTGCGACGGACACACATTAGTTACAGACCCAATATCAACCAAGACAACCAGTATCCACTTCTCTTTAAATTCAACGAAGATGTATAGCGGCTTGCTATGCTCAGAGCCCTCATGCGGCAATTCCTTATCCGTGAAGGTCAAAGTTAGTAAAGCGTCTCTTGGGAAGACTAGCCCCACTAACTACTCGGGGTTGTGTCGATAGAGAGCATAACCTTATCCATTGCTGATAGGACGGCTTGTATGTGCACCCGTAAAGCCCTGAGCAACCCCTAGATGGATATGTCCGCTTGAATCTTCTTTAGCTGTGTAGATCGCCCGAACTCTCTCTGCGCGCCCCCTTTTCGGAGAGGGTGCAAATTGGGTTCTAGCTACTACAGTTCGGACTCCTATCACGGTTCTAAATCTAATCTCACAAAGTGCAATGTAGGATTGATAAACCACCAAAGAGTTCAAATCTAGCAATCAGTTTTGGAAAATCGATTTTGAATCAAAAAGTGCCAAACATGGACTGCTTTGCCAGATTACAGAGTCACCACCTAAATATTTTATTTTGGGAAATTTAGAAAACCCTGACTCGTGCCAAAGGCCACGTGTCCGTCACCAAAGTTGCCTCGGCTCAGGAACATGGGTACGAGAGGGGAAGGTCCTGCAATGAGCACCCCCGCTCGTCCAATCAAAGATCGGCCTTTACTAAGCATGATATGTTGTTTTGGAAAACACATGTGTTCTTGTTTGATTATAAGCTAACTTACTATGTGATGCGCACAACACACAAGTATAGACTAAATCGCTCGATTTGGAACAAAACATCTCATGTTTGTTTTTCGAAAATGGTTTGAAGATGCTACTCGCAAGTGGGCTAAAACGCGGATTTGCGACGAAACAATGTGGGCTTAAACATAATGGTTTGCCACTCCAAGTGGGCTTAAAACTCACATTTTAATGAATTGTTCCAATTCAAGTAATGAAGCCTTCATCCACCGGCATTCATGCAGTTAATCATTTAAGCACATAGCCTCATGGCAAGCATGCTATCATGGCAATCACTTACACACATGCAAGGATGCTAAAGCGTAAACACTTACAGTGTACTCCCTACCAAAACAAAAGCTAATTAAAAATCAATGCATGATCCTAACTATGTTAAGTGCCTAATGCAACTCATGCAAAAATACAACTAAAATAGGCTCGCCTATCTAAGATGGCATATGAATGCAACACAATACAATGCGGTTTGAATGATGTGCCAAGCCCAGTGCATGCAAGACAAATGAATGATGCAAACATGCAAAGCATAAGGTATTCTAATTGAAATATGCGCTAATCTAACCACTAAAAGCGGTTAAATAAAAGGGAGAAAGAAGTGGGGTTGGAAGACATGCACACACACACGCACCCTTATTACAACATTGTGCCCTCGCGGCAGAGGGTCCGAATAAAAGCTAAGCTAATCTTAAGCTAAGCTAAGATACTAATATAATTAAGCTAATTAGACTATTACAATCCAAAAGGAACAACTAGTAAACTACTTACTAATTATTACAACAATTAACTAATTAACAAATTAATTAATTTACAAATTCAAGCTAACTAACAAGTAAAGCTTTAAAACTATGCTGCCTCGGCTTTGTTCAAAGAAGTAGAAGATGCATGCTCGATTTTCGCCTCGAAAAGCTTTCTGGTTTGCTCTCTTGAGGCTCTGTTTGCAGGGTGTCTTCAAGAACCTTCTGCTAAACCTTACCAAAACAACGCTGAGGAGTGCACCAGTGGCTTATCGGCCATGAAGAGCTTCTGCCAGCCACCTGCCAGCCAACAATGCAATTGTGCCAGCCATCAATGTGGCACTGTCGGCCACTGGTGTGCTGTGACACCCAAACTGTAACAGAGCACAAAATAGAGGAAATAGAGGGTCTCCCTAGAAACATGTGTGTACCATGCCCTTCCTTATCACCTCAAAACGTCAAAGGAGTTGCATAATTAAATCCAAGACCATCACCCAAGCATTTTGAATTCATGATAGTCTAAGATCCAACTTGTACACAGTCAATAAATGCCCGACAAACAAGACACTAAGACCACAGCCCTATCATGAGTGATCAAACGCAATGGAGACAAAGAGAATTGGCTCATTTTCATCACTTCAAGTATGAAATGAACCAATTCATCTTGTGTTCAATATAACGTCCAATTGAACACTATACAATGCAAGCAACATGTTTATCTTGGCATGTTTTACTTGGTTGATTTTGTTTACACATTTTAGTTACCAATCAATTCTTTAACCGGTTAAGTTCAATGTGAAAAGTCCTCTAATTGGAAAGATGACCTCAGCCAGAAGCACTTTAAGCATGAAAGAAGCCTCATGCTGTTGGTTAGTAGAAACCCTCAAGAGAAGGTTAAAACCATTAGGCATGAGAGCCTCAATTCCATGCTTAAGCCAACAAGGGGCTTAAGACCACTTTCAAAATCAAATTAAAATGTGAAGCATAGAGGAAGATTGCAAATATTCAGTGCTGATATGGCATGCTAAAGACACTAAATCATGCAATCAACAAATGCACAACATGTTAGGAGACTTAAGCATAAAAAACTGGTGAAGTGCATTACACTAGAACCATGCAATATCAAGCACAAAGGACCAAACCAGCTCTTGACAGAGCTTAAACATGCCAAAACAATGGCCAAAATGTGCTGAAATGATAGCATAGAAGGCAAGAAAATGATGTTCATTCATTAGCTTACAAACAAGGCATAAAGCTCAACTCTTAAACACACTTAAAGAGTGATATATGTGAGAGTGTGTCAAGGCTGCATGCACTGAAATCATGTGTGGAATGATGCTAAGGCATGCAAATAACTCAAGCAAATCATGTCAAGGGCCTTAAAACTCAAAGCTAGTGAGCAAGATTACACTAGGGCTATATAAAGCAAGTCTCATATGATCAAGACCACCCAAAATAGAGTTCAAGCATACCAAAACATGGGCAAAAACATGCTGGAGTGTAGGCAAAATAAGCAAGAATGATGGGCTAAAGCATCAAGCATACAAGGCTAATTAGCAAGATTACACTACAAGTGTAAGAAGTGGCCAAGCCAGCCAAAAACAGAGCTTAGGCATTCTGAAATAAAGCCAAAAATATGCTGAGATCAAGTCGAGAGATGATAGAAACACATGCTCAACTACTAAGCCATCAACATAAGCAAACAAGACACAAGGAGAGGGGATGACCCCCTCCTATTTTAAGCCTCAAAGCCAACTTTCTACCACTGAAATTCCTCTAAGTTTCAATGCTAGAAAGGCCAAGCAAAGATCAATACAAAAAGCTTAGAAAGGTGGCTCAAGAGGCTTTATAAGCCAAAGAGCAAAAGAGGGGGATCACCCCCTAACCACACAAGACTCAAGCCAACATTTTTAAGCCTTGAAAATAGAACTTTTTTGAGACAAAAACCAGCTTTAAAGTTGCATACAAAGATGGCAAAACTATGAACTAGAACAAGGCTTAAAAAGAGGCAGGTTCTTACCCATGTAGCATAGTAACAAAACAGCAAGCTTCTGAGCCAAAACCAAGCCAAAACCACTCCAAGGAGCTCGAACAAGGCCTCCAAGAATCTCTAGTCTAAGGCTAAGGTGTTTAACTAGGTGTTCTAGTGCAAATATGTAAAGAAAACACTCTTTCAAGCCTAAAATATAGAGAAAGAGGATTCTAGAGACAGAGCGAGGGAGGAAAATATCTCAGCTGAAAACTTCCAACCCTTTGCATACATATAGATAGACTCTATATATAGAAGATACAAGAAGCCTCCAAAGCAATCCAGCCCTCAACGTGCGTGCAGATGGTCAATCCTACAAACAGCTGGCTCAAAAATATCTAAAAAATATCTGTGGAAACAATGGTGGCCGGCTGGCCATCAGTGGTGGCCGATAGTGCCTCATTGATGGCCGGCACGGCCTATTGATGGCCGATAGGGCAAATCCCATGGCCGGCAGCCCGGCCATCAAGGACATCATAAAGAAAAGACCAACACATGGTCCAAAAATGAGACATAATGGAAATACGGTTTGGAAAGATAAAAACTGGAGCATTCCGTCGCAAAAGTCGAACAGTTGACGAGCAATCATACTTGTTGCTGGATGTACCTGCAAGCACATCCAAGTCTTGAGGATGGTCAAAAATGGGGTATCTACAGTTGCCCCTCTTTAACAGAACTCAAAAGTCACAAAGTGACGGGAGTGAATGTCAAAGCCCAGAGACAACCCATTTTTGACAAGGCTGAAGACTCAGACAAACATGCCAGATAACAAATAGATGTGCCCGCAGACAGGGACAAAATGCAAATGACATGCACAATGCAAGAGCATAACTTATGATTATGCGAAGAGGGCTGTAATGGAACATCTAGATGCAAAGGTTATGCAAAAAAATGCTACAGCAAACTCGCACACAAGCAAGTAAACACAAACCAAACCACACCTCATGCAGAAAGGATGTAAGAAAATTATGCAATCTTAACTACGGCTCACGCAGGAAAGACTAAAAGCGACTATCGGGAACACCCAAAGTCTCAAACGAAACGCCTCCTAGCGTATCAAACGCAAAATGAGACGGACTGCGCAAGAAAGCACAGTCATCCAAATGCATGTCAAACGCGAGAGGAGAAAGGTAAGCAAACGCATGTCAAACGCAAGAGGAGAAAGGGTAACCAAATGCGTATCAAACACGAGAGGGGAAAGGCTAACCAAACACGTGTCAAACGCGAGAGAAGAAAAGGGTAACCAAACGCGTGTCGAACATGAGAGGAGAAAGGTAACCAAATGCGTGTCAAACGCAAAAGGAGAAAAGGGTATCCAAGCGCGTGTCAAACGCGAGAGGAGAAAAGGGTATCCAAATGTGTGTCAAACGCGAGAGGAGAAAGGGTAAGAAAACGCGTGTCAAATGCGAGAGGAGAAAGACCGCGGTGCGAACACCGAAGGGTGGTACGAACATCGGGCACTACCAATGTTTCTAACCGAACCAGGAGAGTTTGAGGGAGGGGGGCAGGAATGATCTTACCTAGAGTTCCTCTGACTAAAACACTTACAGCATCGTCTGGTTGTGCCAGCTTCAAATGAATCGTACGTACAATATCGTGCCTGCGCAAAAGAGAAGCTTTGACAGGTACAATATAGCAAGAACACATGTTTAACGTTACATCAAGATATAATTTCAATACGAGATGAACGCGTGTATATACAATGCGCAAACAAAAAGGTGCATGACAATGTATGGGAGACATGCATAACAATCCAAGTGAAACGGTGCATAACATTGCAAGTAGAATGGTGCATAACAATGCAAGTGGAATGTGCATAGCAATGCAAGTGAAAAGGTGCAAAACAATGCAAGTGAAAAGGTGCATAACAATGCATGATAATCAACGATGTATATTCAATGCAAGATAATTAACGGTGCATATTCAATGCGAAGAATTTAGAATGCATGTTCAATGCAACGTGAAAATGCTATGTGACAACAAAAGCATGCTCGACAAAGACAACTCGAAGGCAACTTCAGGTTTACCTCTCGGAAGAGTTGCGATGTATTAAAATGGATACACCTTGTGTATGTTGATGGGCGATGACCATTACATACTATGAATGCGATTATGGGCTTCCGCGGAGGCACTTTGAATCAAAATTTGAGCACACTCTTCATTTCCTGGGATCCAAGGACATAAATCCAAGGAAAAGAGGCATGGAAGGTTGATAGAAGCATGCCTGCCATGGAGGGAGACTGCCGGCCCCCTGCCAGCCATCATTGGCTACTGCCGACTATCAATAATGGGGTGCCGGCCATCGATGTGCCACTGCCGACCATTGATAGCCGATTAGGGCAGATTGGTCTTTTGACCCGTGGCTCTTTTAGTACACTCAAAATCACTTCATTTCACCACAAACCCTTGCACGAAATTATCTTCTCGTACTCTCTAGGTAATCCTTCTCTCTAGATCTGCGCATTCTACGCGGTTCCCAACACCCTAGAAACATTTTCTTCACGAAAACCCTTTCATTCTCTTCAATTTGAACCGATCATAATTTGATTTTGATGCCTCTTCTGTCATTTCCACCGTTCAAGGTTGATTTCCCTCGAGTTTCTCTCAAGGTTAGTACACTTTTCTCGGGTTTTCAACTTTCTTAGACTTTTTCTCTCTCTTAGGGTTTACTTTATTCGAAGTTCACTATTTTCTGCATTTTTGCTCATTGTTGCTCATTTTGCATCCATTTTAGATGGAAGACGATGTCCCACATAATGGGGGCTTCCCCGCACTTCCTCCAGCAAAGTTTGCAATGGACTTGGAGGCCAAGCTTGAGGTTGAGCCTGAGCCACTACCGTCGAGCATTCGCTCATTCGAACCGATGAGGTATCACCCCGAGACACATATCGTACTAGTTATGGGAGGCATCAAGGCCTTCACTGATTTTGCCGAGGACGCGCCAGACGACCTCTTACTGAGAGAGCCTATGTCTCACTTCGTTGGCTGTAGCCATAAAGGTACAAACTTCTCTTTTCTATAATGCCACCCATAACTGCTGCATTTCTTGCACTGTTTTGATCTAATTGCATCACATGCCTTGATCTAACTGTATCTCATACACTGTTGCTTCATATTCAACTGTACTTCATACATCACGGCTTTGCATTCAACTATACTTCATACAGCACTGCTTTGCATTCAACTGTACTTCAATTGTACTTTACACCTCACTCGATCTAATTACATCACATGCATTAACACAGGATGGATCCCGCTCCTTCCGAGGCTACGGTACCACGACAACTCGGGATTGGTATGATGAGCTTCCAACTAGGGTCCGTGACATCATCAACGGCACCGGCTTTGGTCTGTTTTGCTCCAGTTTGACACGGGTCACAGCGAGCCGCCCTCTTTTAGGGGCTCTTGTGGGGAGGTGGTGGGACACCACCAATTCCTTCCACTTCTCTTCCACGGGGGAGATGACGTTGACTCCCTATAACTTTGCCATGATCACTGGCTTAGGCGTAGGAGGTGATCCGATTCCCCTCAATCCTGACATGAGAGAGTGGGAGGCTGCATGGGCTTCACTACTCGGGGCACAGCCAACGACACTTCGGGCAGGTATGGTTCGACACAGCTGGTTTGAGAAGCAGTTTCGAGGAGTTGAGCCCAAGACCGTTAAGCAGACCGAGCAATATGGCAGAGGCTTTCTTGTGTTCCTCTTCGGTACCACCTTGTTCTCGAACAGGTGGAATACCATAGGCCTGTACTTTCTAAGGGCATTGGTGGTGCTGCAGGGAGTCCCGTTCTACAACTGGGGCGGAGCCAGTCTGACCACTTTATACGGATACATGAGCTCGACCTCTCGGATGTGCGGGACCTTGATTGGCAGCTACTAGCGAGCCTGGGAGGTATGCAGCTTAGTTCTCCCACTTCACTTTACATTTTCTGCTTAACATTTCCTGCTTTACATTTGCGCAACGCATGTACTTTCTATCCTGCGTTTTCTGTATGCTGCTCACACATTGTATGCTTTCTGCTTTGCATTTTCTGTATTCTATTCATACACTGTATTGATCACATTTTCCTTGCAGCTATAGGTGTATGCATACTTCCCAGCTCTTGCTCCAGAGTCTATAGTGGAGACCCCAGTGATTGTCCCGTTCTCTCGGGTGTATGACGGCTTGCTCCGTCGTAGGACTCGAGAGAACTTCATGTTCTTCCGACAGTATTTCGACACGGTCACGGCACGAGAGGTAACCCAAAACATAGTCATGTTGCTTTTCAACTAGTTTGATACACACTGTAGTCAATTGATAACGACTAATCATCTGTTAATTTTCTCATCTTCAGATCACATGGTAGCCATGAGACGTGATACTGTTAGGGGCCAGACTCGCTTATTAGACTGTTAGTGGCGTGGCTCGCTACCATATCCTCCTCGAGGGACCAATCTGCCGCGCTTGGTTCTTAAGCAAGCGCTTTGTGCGCCAAACCTTGAGCTTACCTGCCCCGTCTATACCAATGGCACCTCCAGTATCTATGAGGGAGACACACAAACTTTATAAGGAAGAGGTGATCCAGTTCATGGTAGGACTAGATGCAGACCTTTTTCGCATGGAGGGCGACTACGCGACCTTCATTCAGACGCATTTGATGCCGCGTCTGACCGACATTCGCAGAGGTGAGGGAGTTAGAGCTCCAACTCCGAGAGGGAGCGGCAGAGCGACCAGATCTCACAGGTGAGGAGATCCTGAGGTGAGGCAGGAGATTGGATGGCCAGAGTTGCCTACTTCATTGAGTTACTGGAGACGTTCTAAGGGAGACTTGCCAGATCCCCATTGAGCCTGCACTAGCTGGTCACTCACTTATCAGGGTTCGAGGCCCTGACTCTGGTATGTACCAAACATTACGTTTTTGCAATTCTGCATATTTACTTCATTTTAATTATGTTGTATAGAGTATTGATCCTTTCAATGCACTTGCAGGCACCCATTGAGTACACAAGGCAGGCCCTCGAGCTCGTGGCTTGCTTGACAGACATGGTACAGATGAGCCTGGATCTGCTCAACCTCTATAGGATCCCGATAATCTTTCTTCAATTTGCATTTCATGTCATGAAACTCTCTGCTATTGCATTAGCACTGCAACTGCTCCAAACTTCGCTAATCTTGCACATTACACCAAAACGCTGCATCGACACACCGTTTCCACACACTACCCACAACATACATACACTACAATCAATCACTGCTCACAGCACATACACCGCAATTATCCATTGTTCACATCACATCATCTACAATCATTTATCATCTACAGCACATCATCTTCTATATCCCATGTACACAGACTAATGCATTCTCATAAATTTCCCTTTTCAGATTCCTTTCGAGATGCCAGCCCCGTCATATGCCCAGCAGGAGCAGAGGCAGGACCTTTAGCACCCCCCCATCGGCAGAAAGGAGAGGGAGAGCCAGAGGCAGCCGCAGTGAAAGTGGCCCTTTAGAGCCAGTTCTGGGCGATGATGATGATTAGACGAGCGAGGAGGCTGAGATAGTGAGTCGACAGTCTGAGTCATCTAATGAGGGAGGCGGCGACGGCTCAGGTTCAGCTGGAGGCAAAGCTGGAGAGACTGATGAGGCCTTTTCTTTAGCTTCAGACAGTGGTGCCAATGGTGACAGTGCTCCAAAGTCCGCTCGACCGAGGAAGAGGACGAAGAGAGCCTCTCGATCATGAGATAGGTGGCACCAGCTCAGACGCTTTTTGCTTTGTTTTCTTTTTGCTAGTAGTTTTTGCACATTGTATAGTTTTAGGCAGTTTTATTTTCTTTAAAACTTGTGCTCTTTTACAAAAAGAAACCATGATGGGAATGAGAATAGCTTTTTGATTCAAAAGGTGTTACATTTTGTATTCTAAGCATTGCATCGCATCGCATCACACATCACAAAAATGAGATTGATCTTTGTTTGAAAACTGCACATTCAAAATGCATTGCTCTTAATCAAGTAGTGAACCAACTAACAACCGAAAGAATAAAAAATGACTCTATAAACAAAACAAATGCAACTCAATAAGCAAAATGCAATAACTCGATAAGCAAACTGCATACAACTCGATAAGCAAAATGCGTACAACTCAATAAGCAAAGCTAAATAGTTACAACTTAAACAAACGTGTTCAAGCCCGAAAAGAACCAAAACAAGTCCCCGAAAGGTACCGATGACAGAATTCAACTTCTGAAAGCACCTGGATCTTCACACAGGAGATCATTGAATATGAAGGAAGGCTGCTGACCATGGGAAATGGCCCGCCGGCCATTGATGACACCCTGCCGGCCATCAATGTGCTGTTGCAGGCCATCGATGGCAGAACCTCCGAAACGCTGACACCTGTCCTCCACTCAATGCCTTATCTTCTATAAAGGTCCCAACTTTGTGGGTTCTTTATTCTATCTCTATTTTTGCCCCAAATGGAAGCATTTCTTGCCCAAAAACTCTCCGATTGGCTTGTAGCTTCGGATGGCTCGAAAGAGTTGAATATTCAGGGTTTCGGAATAAATGCACTATTCACCTTAAGCCGCACCCCACTGCGTTTTTCGTTCCTCCATGCCGCGGCTAGGTGTTGCAATCCGGTAACACATGTTTTTAGCTTTGGTGGACAAGAGATATGTCTTACTTTTGAAGATTTCCAAGCTTTGATGGAATCTCAGCGCGATGAAGAGATCTTGTCCCAATTCCGTCTTGGCCATGTCCAAGCTCTAGGACGGATGTGTGGGCTTACTTTGCATGACGCTTGGTCTTTGATTTGCGATGGAGAATTGGATATTCTAAGCTTGATTCATCGATTTTCTGGTGCCGGTGACCATCTTTGGTAGATTTTTCTGCTTGTGCACGTGGTCTCATTTCTTGCTTGCCCTAGGCTTTGGAGGCTCTAGAGTCCGTTTGATTGAGGTTGCCCAAGGCTTTAAAAAGGGCAAGAGCTACATTAGCATGACACTAGCTGAGACTCTAATGGGTTTGGATGCCTTCCATCGTCGAGAGACAACCAGATTCGCAAGGAGTCCACTACTCTTACAGGTAATGTTTCTTACCCTTCTCACATGTGTATTTCTCACATCACTCGGCCCTCAGGCTCTGTTTTTCTCTCAAAACCCTTTCTCACTTTTCTTTCCATGTACACCTCTCTATTCTTTAATCTCCCATTTTTTATCCCTCCTCAGATATGGCTTATGGACAAGTTGAAAGTGGTGGACTCATGCCCAACATATTCAGTACGCAACTATTTCTTCCGCAGCAACAAGTGGATGCCCCAGATGAGGGATGGTGGCATGAATGGATGTGCAGTTTATTCGCTGTTAACATTGCTTGGCTCTGCCCCTGGCTTAATCTACCGGCTGTAGACACCCCATTTTTGACCATCCTCAAGACTTGGACGTCACCATTGGAACACGTGGTGATTACCCTCGTTTGTGTTTGTCTTGTGTTCCCGGAGGTCTCGGTTGCGCGCCTTGCCTCAGGATCTCTCGACTCGATCGTGTTGTCTCTGGTTTTGCACCAAACACTTTTGTTTTGCCTTGGTGGGGCAGGGAATGCCTTGTGAGGTATCGCCACACATCACCGGCCATGGCTTGAGGCCACCGGCAAGTGATTTTATGCCATCGGCAATGTATATTGCCGGTCGGCACTGTTTGTTGCCGGTCGGCCATTTATTTTGCCAAAATGGCAATTTTCAATGGCCGATCACTGTTCATCTACTTTTAGTAGATATTTTGTGCCAGCTGTGATAGCTGGCACCCACTCTGTTCCCCTCCATACACGTGTATGCAGGGATTTCCCTCCTGGATGGCTTGTTTTGGAAGCCTTACAAGAGGGAGTTGCCAATAAGAAGAGGCTTCCTCTCTTGGCATTAGGGTTACAAAAAATTCAGAGGGAGCTCTGGATTAGGGTTAGGGTTGATACATATTTCCTATCTCTATATCTCTCTCTTGTGTGTGTCTAGTGTGTGTTTGTCCATATTATTGCACACAAACACATAGTGTTATACCTTCTCTTGGTTGTTGAGGGACCAGAAGGTTGTTCTTGGTGTTGTTGACTGGATTTGAGCTCAAGGAGGCAACAAGATCACCATTTGTGAAGGAGGACTTCAAGGGTAAGAAACTAGTCCCTTTTTGCCCCATTTTTGCACACTACTTTTACCTATCTTGCAACTATTTTTTGGCTTTGCATATAATACATAAAAGTTCTATTTTTAAGGCCTCTAAATAGTTTGTTAAGAGTGTTTTAGGCTTTGGGGTTGTTTGACCCCTCTTAAGCCTTGTTTGGCTCTTGTTTTGTGCTATTTTGTGTGAGCTCCGGGACTTTGGTGTTTGGGCCTCCTCAGCACTGAAATCTTGAGGGATTTCAGTGGTAAGAATGGTGCCTTGAGGTCCCAAGAAGGAGAGGGCCACCCCCTCTCCTTGTTGTCCTTGAAAAGGACCATTTTTGCCTCTTAAGGGACCACCTAGCTTAGGCTCTTGTTGACCATGCCTTAGCTGTTGTTTATGCTTATTTTTCCATGAAATAGCATTGTTTTAAGTCGGTTTTGGTACACCATGCTTGGCATACATGCCTTGTAATGCCATTTTGTTGCCTTAACATGCCTTAGGTTGTAAACCATTGTTCTAGCATGCTTTAGGCCTAGCTTTGTGAAGCTTTCATGTTTATTTTGCCATGTTTAAGGTCTGTCCTTGGCTGTTTTGGTCGACCATAGCTTGCATTGCATGCCCCCTTTGCATTTTGGGCTTGTTGGCCTTAAGTATATAAGTGCATAGCATGCGTTGTTGTATCATTTCAATGGTTTGGAACCTCTTAACATGTTATCTCAGTCCTTGTGACATGCTTATATGCTTGCATTTAATACCCTTTCAATGTGTTTAAAGGTTGTTACCTTATGCCCCTTGTTTAGGCCTCGGAGTATGCTTGCACTTTTAGACCACTTAGATGCCGTCTAAGTGCACCCCTGACTTTGTTTGAGTCTGCATTTGACTTGTTTTAAGTCCCCTTAGCCTTGTGAGGTTTGGTGGACTTGACCTTGGTTTAAGCCTCCTTGGCTTGTCTTAAGCACTTGGGCCATTGTGGCATGTTTTGCTTGTCTTGTTTAAATTGATTTGGCATCATCTTGTAACATGATTTTAGAGCTTAATGCATGCTATATGTCCATGTTTGCATCCTCTTGAGTGTGCTTGAGAATTGCTCTTTAATGCTTGAAGTGTTGGAGATCATTCGCATGAATGTTTGTGTGCCTATTAGTCCTTCATTTTTGAGCACCTTGGCCACTGTTTTAGGCCTAGTAAGGGCTGCCTAAACCTTGCTTAAGTCCATCCTTTGCTTGTTTGCATGCTTACCTTGCATATTTGCTTGCATACTTGTATAAATGCATTGTATGCCCATGTTGCATGCTAGTTCACATGCCTAGGTTGCACTCCATCTAGCATGCATGCCTTGTTCCTTGATTTAGTGATGGGAGTTGGGCCTTTGTTTGTTGGTTTGCATTGCATTTGAAATTAACATGCATAACTTGGTCTCTTGGGCCATCATGCATTGAAATGCGCGATTGATGGTCCGAGAACCAAGGACCATATCCCTTTGAGTCATAAACATGATAAGGGATATGGTCGGTGCATACATTGCTTGAATTGCATTGCCATGCAAAGCCCTGTCGTCTGCTACTGTCAAACAGATTCTGCTGAAACTTTTTGCCGATCGACTGCACAGAGTGCCGACCGGCAATCCATATGTGGCCGATGGATTCATTTTTGGCCGATCGACACAAAATCACAGCCGATGATGATTCCCTCCAGCCGATGGCATTCCCCAACATCCAGTGCGCACATCCTGAGACTTTGGCAGTCTTCAGAGAAGCAGAGCAGGGAAAACAGAGGCAGCTTGTGCATGGAAGTGGACTTCCGAGCAAGACCCGAGCACGCGTGCATTGAGCCCTCTTCTCGAGGTCCTTTTTTTTTTCTTTCTTAAATTAATTAATTTAGTTGGTCTATAATAATTAATTAGCTAGGATAGTTAATTCATTATTCGAATTGTATTATTATTTTGGTCTCTCCGAGCGAGGGCGAATTTGTAATAAGTATGGGTGAGTGTGTGCATGTCTTCCAACCCCCACTTCTTTCTCCCTTTTACTTACCTGCTTTGATGGTTAGTAATAGGTCATGTTAAATTTAGCATACCTTATGCTATGCATGCCTGCATCATTCATCAGTATTGCATGCACCGGGCTCGGCGCAACATGGTAACTGCATTAGTATTTCAAATCCAACTTGAATACATGCTACTTGTGCATTTTCACTTGTCATTCATAGACTAGCCAAGCCTACTCTAATGACATTCCGTAGGCGTTGCATTAGACATTCAAACATGGACTTGGATCATGCATTGATTGCTAACGAGTTCTTTGTTTTGGCACAAAGTACGATGTAAGTATTTATGCTTTAGCATCCTTGCATGCGTGTGAGTGTTGCCATGATAGCATGATTACCATGAGGCTAGCTGCTTATGAGATATAACTGCTTGAATGCCTGTGGGTGAAGGTTGGATTGTCTGAGTTGGAATAGCTCATTGAAATCCGTGTTTTAGCCTACTTGCGAGTAGCAAATTCCAAAATATTTTTCCAAAACAAACGGATATGCAATGCTTATTCCCAAATTAGGCAATCTTGTTTATAGTTTTGTGCTGTGCACATAACATAGTAATTCTAGGCTAATAATCGGGATAAGAACATATAATATTTTCAAAAATGGATATCACGGTTAGTAGAGGCCGATCTTCGGATCGGGCGAGAGGGGGTGCTCATAGCTGACCTTCCCCAATCGTACCCTAGCTCCCGAGCCGAGGCAACTTTGGTGATGACAGACACGTGGCCTTTGGCATCGAATCAGGGTTTCCTAAATTCCCCCATAAAAAATATTTAGGTGGCGACTCTGTATCTGGAAAAGCAGTCCATGTTTGGCACTTCTTTCAAAAATCTGTTTTCTCAAAACGATTTGCCAGATTTGGACTCTTTGGTTAAGATTAAGAACCGTGACACAAATCGAGTCCGAACTGTAGCGGGGTCCCTCGCGGACGTGTTACAGTTTCTGGTGACTCTGCTAGGGAGTCTTAGAGAGCTTGACTCAAACTCATGATATCCTGTTTTGATTTCATTTATGTGTCTCTTTGCATTGCATGTGCATTGGTGCGCCTAGGACACCGTGTTTGCCGTCTGCCATTCCTGAACGGTTTGCCAGAGTCTTGACTTTGTCAAAGCATGCCATAAGGCTGACCGGTTGTGGGCTCTGACAGTATGGGAACACAAACCCTGGTTTTACCGGGGCACCCTTTTCGACCATTCGACCTAGTGCATATCGAAATCCATAGTGACCATTCCAAATTAGGACAGGTTGCTTACCCGATGTTAGGTTGTTTGAAAACTGCTGCGTGCATAGTGAAACCCTAGCTCCTGACAAAATAGGACAGGGAAACCCTACCCCTCCATAGGGGTGTTTTGGCTCTCACTTATCTGCTATGTGCTTTAGAGTGTATCTCTACAGGAACATACATATCAGTTTGTAAGTTTGAGTATCAAGCCCGAGGACACCAGTATCAATGTTGTTGAGAAATAGGTTATCGGCGGTTATCAAGTTCAGTTTTGGGAACAGTGATTCTGGGGAACAGTGATCAGTAGTAGAGTGCAGTTGTTCGGCTACACCTGTGATTGATCTGTTTGGGCTGAAATGCTGTTTGTTTTTCCTTTCAGTTTAGAGTGTCTAGAGAATTGATATGGAATAGCTAGTGTTGCCCCTTGCTGAGGTTGGACTTATGATGATGCAGAATTCAGAAGAGATTGTGGTTATGACAGCTACGCTAGATCAAGGGATCACCTTGCGGGATGAAACCAATGTTAATGTATCGCATCCGCCCAGGTCGCCTGTCGCGCACCCGGTCTGGACCCCCCAGTTGTATCAGGCTCGCGAGCCCACTACATTCGAGCTGATGGGAATAATTGGTGACCTCCAGAGATCCGTGGCCGATCTGACCTATGGAATGTAGGCTTCACCGCCAGTGGCACCGTATGCCGGGAATTTCATACCACAAGAGCCCCTGCTACTGGGGCGGATTGTGATAGAGCTCAGCTAACCAGAGGTTGCTTCCAGCTACACAAACGACGTGTCAGCGACAACCAGGCTTCGCTCTGATGTAGCAACCCAAACCCTTGATCAAGCCGAGGCTAGAGGCAATAACAAAATGAAAGCAGATGCCGATCCCATTGAACAACTGCTGCGGGCAGTCGAGGCTTTGAAAGCCGGAGGGATGAACAAGCAACAGATATCCGCAGTTGTGGCAAAAACTATGAAGGATGCTTTCCCCACTCCACCTGAGGGTAGTTCAAGTCAGTTAGAAAATCGGGATAGGCCCCGTCATGCCCGAACAGTTCCTCCTATTCCTGACCCTGCACCTGGGAAAGATCAGAAAACCAAGGCAGTGCCTGCCGACCCTTTTGCTAGTGCGTCTAGTAAGAATACTCAGACTTCAAAGTACCTGCCCCGAGGGCGCAGGATCTTACATGCTCTCTACGTGCCTCTGTCTCAGGCACTTCAGATTCTTGCCGAAAGGGGGCACCTCAAACCCCTTGAACCTCGGCCTCTCCCGAAGAATCTTCCTCTCACACATGATGCTGCTTTGTACTGCGCGTACCACCAACAGACCGGTCACGCCACCGATAACTGTTTCCACCTTCGCCATGAAGTGCAGGATCTTATCGATAATGAGGTCATTCTTCCACCTACCTCAGCGAAGTCTGTTACCACCGAGCTGTTGGACTTTGAGGATACTGCGAGTATGTGATTAGGGGTTGGACCACCTGCGGGCGGCGCTCGGTGTATTTCAGATGTGGCGTCTGGCACGCACTTTTTGAGCATTTGTAAATGCAGTTTTGTAGCTTCTGGCTTGGGTTTTGAGTTAGTTCTCTGTTTTGTTTTTGAGTCTGCCTCTTTGCTTTGAGTCAGTCTTTTTGTTTTTGGGTCTGTCTTGTGGTACCGAGTCAGTCCCGTTGTATCGGATGCCGAGTGATTCCGGGGTTGTTGCCTCGAACACCGTTTTTGTATTTACCCTTTCTGCTTTCTTTTTGAGTCTGTCTCTACTGTGGAGCCAGTTACATCCGAGAAACCTAAATGAAACAGCTGCGGCTATCATGTTTCCTTGCTTATTGTTTGTTTTGGGCTAGTTGTGCCAGAGGTTTTGAATGGAACGGCCCTGCATTCTACCTGCTCTTCTGTGCCTTGAGAATTATTGCATTGACCTAAGTTCTTCAAAACATTTTTCGAAACATTGTGATAAAAACGAAGAGGAAGGAATTCCTCTGGTTTTGCAAAAATTTGATCAATTGAGAGAAAGAGAGGCATGCTAAGCCTTTAATGAATGAAACCATGCTTGTTAGCGTAAGTACTGAGAAGGACCCTGGCTTGATCCAGATTGGTTCCACACTATCTTCGGCATGAGCGATTTGTCACTTTCTTAAAAACTTTCAAAAACAAATGTTTTGCGCGGCCCTATGAAGACCTGTGTGGAATCGCTCTTGAGATTGTGCAGCCCAGGATCGCTCTCAGCCTCAAGATTCGACCTGTTTGTTTTGAACCTTGAACTCATTCGAAACGTTCAACAGTCAAAGGAGGCCCGTGTGGCCAGTTTTGAAGCAGCCCTCGAACAAGAGGTACGAAAATCAGATCAAGAAAATTAGATCTCACCAGAAGAAGCTCGTGGAGCACCCATGATGGATTCTTCTGCAAATCATTGCAACAGCCGTTCTTCTAGATAGAGAGAGGCTTCAACTTCCAAAACCATTTGGCATGGACTTGTTACACTTTTACCCTTTGAGAGGCTCGCTGGGCAGAAAAGCCGGAAGGGCGACCCAGGCGAAAGTTAGAGCAAGAGAAAAATACAAAAAATACAAAAAAAAAGAGAAGAAATAAAATCAAAAAAAAAGGAAAGAAAAAAAGAGAATGAAAAGATACAAAAAATCAAAAAAAGAAGAAAAAAAAAAGAAGAGAAAATGAAAAGAAGCTCGCAAGGTCGAAAACTCGCATCGGGCACCTTGGCAAAAGTTAGAGCCTGAAAAAGTGGCGGTTAAAATGCCCGAGTGTACCTTAACCGGAACTACGTAAGGCTTGATTCCCATGTTTGGGATACGTAGGCAACTTCATCCTGAAGTCCAGCCCTCAACGCTTTAATAGCACCTCAGTCCATGTAATGGTTTTGATTATTCTCGCCCTCCCCGAATCCAATGGTTCGGTTGTGACAACCGGATACATAGGCAACTTTGTCCTGAAGTCCAGCCCTCAACACCTTCAAAGTGACTGTGTCCATATATTGTTTTGACCATCTTCGTCTTCTCCGTATCCGAGAAAGTTCGGTCGTGATCATCACTGGTAAGGACTGTTTACAATATGCTGCGACATCATCCAAACAAGGGGCAACTTTCCGTTGCCATGAGTCGCCGTTCAAACCAGGGGCAACTTTCTGTTGCTGTGCAACGTCCTTCAAACAAAGGGCAATTTTCCATTGCCTCCGATTCGAGGTTGTGCATCTCGAGAACGAGTTCCTCGCTCGTTGGGCGACGGCCGTTTGCAAATATAGTTTTTGAGAATTTTTACTGAGGTTGACCATTTTCTCGAAAATTATTTCATTTTCCAAAACTGGACCATTTTCTTGGACCCAAAAAGGAAAATTTTCAGTGCTTATAGTCTGACTTGCATGGTTTTCAAATAAAAAATCGAACAAGTACGTTAATCCGACTCTCATCTTGATCAAAACTACTTTAGTAGAAAACCAAAACAGAAAATAGTCAAAATGATGAACTAGGGGCACAGTTGAGTCAGGCGTTCTGTCTTTCCCCCGTCGTCAACATACTTGTCAGGAGGGCACTCTACCTACCAGAAGAAATAGCTGTGAGCTAACGGCGTTGGGCATGAACCCGCAACTTCCTATTCATTCATCAATCACCTTGGGGAGGGACGAAAAATGAGAGAGTAAAGAATAGAGAGGTGTAAGTTGAGAGAAAAGTAAGAAAAAGGGTTTTGAGGGGAAAAAAACGAGCCTGAGGGCCGAGTGATGTGAGAATCACAAATCAGAAAGGGTGGGAAATATACCCGGAGGAACTAGCTCCTCGAGATTTGAGGTCTTTCGTTGAACCTATCCGCGTATCGTGTCTTCCGTTTTGTTCACCTCAACTTTTGTTTTGGGTCTTTTCCGAACGTGTCTCGTTGTGTTTAGGTCGTGTACCCCTTTGTTTGAGTCCTTCCCGCTGTGTTCAGTTGTAGGCTCGATACCCCAGTTGAAAATCCTTTTTTATTCTGAAAATCATTTATGCTCAGAGTGCTGTGCCATTCTCTACATCTGTGCGAAGCAAAAGAAGAAGAAAAAAATTCGGGGCATCTGAGCGTGCTTCAACTTTAACTGGTTCCATCTTTGTGTTCCGTCTTGTCAGATTGGGCCGTTTGTTCAGGATTTGCTATGTGCAGAATAAACCGAGTGTAGTGTTAGGGGCTGTATGCAGACTAATCCCCAACAGAGTATGGGCTATGCGTTCAGTTTGAGCATTGTGTTGCTTGGGCTGTTTTGCTATAAGGCCGTTTGGTTATCTGATCATTACAGTACAAAATGCTCAATTTTTCAAACAACAGGTCAATTCCATTCACATTGAGGTGTAACATGATGTGATGCGATGCAATACATGAGATATGTAAATGTAACACTTTTAAACCAAAAGTTTGTTCATTTCATTATCTTTTTCAAGTACATAGCTTTGAAAACAAAAATCTGCCTGTGGCAGTACAAGGTAATCTAACTACCAGAAAGAGAAGAAAGAAAAAAGAAAAAGAAAAAAATACAAAAAAGAAGAAAAGCAGCAATCTGGATCATCATCAGTAGTCTCGGGCCCGGGGATCTGTCCTCAGCCTCTTCCTGGACGAAGGTCCAGGGGCATCGTCATCAGCATCATCATCTGAGCCTGAGTCTGAGTCGTCTCTAACCTCCTCAGATGACCCGGCCTCTGCCTCTGCCTCGGACTCATCATCATCATCGTCGTCATCATCAGGGGTCGGCGCCCGAGAGCTACTCCCGACATGAACACACTCCGCCCTGGTACGGGGACGTACAACGTCTCCATGCCCTCCTCGAGCAGGAATAGAGGGCCCAGCTGGAACACCTCCCACAGTGGGAATCGGGAAAGGAGGCTGAAAAGTATAAGAGGCAAATGCATCAGTATGCCGTGAGCAGTTTATCAGTGCAGAATGCAATGCAACGTACGAATGCCGTGAGCAGTTTATCAGTACAGAATGCAATGTATGCAGTACGGTGTGCAAATGCCGTGAGCAGTTTACTAGTGCAGAATACAATGTATGAGTACAGTGTGCAAATGCCGTGAGTTGTTTATCAGTGCAGAATGCAATATATGAGTACAGTGTATGAATGACGTGAGCAGCTTATCGAGTGTTGTGTTGTGCACCAGATTATGTGAAGCAGCTTATGACTATGGTTTGAGGCCGTGATCAGAAGAACATACCGGAATACTATAGAGGGCGAGGAGGTCGAAGGTCCGCTGTAGCATCCCCATCATGGAGGCATTCAACTTCAGGGACTGCCAGGTGTACTCGAAGGACGCTTGCAAAAGTATCAAAGGCATCAGTATTCTGCGGAATATCAAAATAAACTGAAATAAAATGACAATGCAAGATGCAAGAGGAAGTAGTACATACCGGAGGTAAGTCATAGAACCCGACCAACTCATGGTCAGCCGGAGGAGGAGCAAAGGGAATCTGGTACGTCGCCCCACCCTGCCCTCGGCATGTCAGTATGGTGGGCAGAGCAGGCCAGCTAACCCCCCGACCTCTCTGAACCCCGCCCCTGCTGCGGACTCGAGGTCTCCTCGATGCTCCTACTCCAGCCCCCGCTCCCGCTCCCGCTCCAGCTGCCGGCGCCGCTAGCCTCTCCCTCTTAGCCCGACGACCACCGCTCAAGGGTCGCATAATGTAGGTGTGGACGTACTCTGCGTAGTCGTCCTCGCCTCTATGGCACTCTGCACCCCAGCTGACGGTGTAGTCCCTCATGTGCTCAAAAGAGAACCCCTCTGTATGCCTCATGTGTGTAGGAAGTGGACCCGGGACTATCTGCTCCGATAAACCCAGGGTCTGACGCAAGAAACGCTTGCCCAGGTACCAAGCCTGACAGACCAGGCCCTCCAACAGAATCCGACAACGGGCAGTCTCCTCTGCGCCCTCGTAGTGATCCCTCACCACGGCTGGCAACGGAGCCCAGGGCTGCCAGGTGATCTGCGGGTAAATATGCAGTTTGTTATCTATCTGTTATCAAACATACAGTGCTAAGCGAAGCCTAAGAAAATTCTAAAGTCAAACATACCTTCGCGGTAGTGATGGTGTCAAAGTAGCAACGGAAGAAAATAAAAGACTCCCGTGGTCTCCGCACGCATCGCACATCAAAGCGATAAGAAAAGGGGACGCCAAATGGGGTCTCCACATCAAGTGCTGGGGCAAGCCTGGGAAAGTAGGCATACACCCACAACTGCAGAACAAATATAAGTATGACTATCAGATAAACAAAATACAGAATAAAGCAGAAATGGCAGAGCCGTGTGTTGTGCAGTATATTGTACAGAGTATACAGTGTGTGCAGTATACAGCCAAAGTAAAGCAGAGTATATGTGTGCCTCGTGTGCAGTATATAGTCAGTGAGAGGCAGACCGTGGTGTATGCAGTGTATAGAATACAGAAAACGTGAAGCAGAAATGTAAAAGGGGAAGAAGATGTACCTCCCAAGCTCGCCAGTAGCTGCCAAGAAGCTGTCCGCTGAGGCGGGAAGAAGAGCTCATGTAACCATACAATGTGGCCAAGCCTGCGCCACCCCAGTCATAACAGCAGATCCGCCTAACATCCACCAGTGCGCTCAACAGGCATAGAGGCACAGTGTTCGCCCGGTTGGCGAAAAGAGTCGTCCCGAGCAGGAACAAGATGAAGCCCCGTGCATACTGATCCACCTCCTTTTGGGTATTCTGCGCCTCCTCCACCAAGGCTGGCTGAATCCGGAAATGACTCTCAAACCAAGAGTACCTGACAAACCCTGCCCGGGCAAGGGGTGGCTGAGTGCCGAGCAGGTACAGCTGGGCGGCATCCCACTCATCCATATCGGTGCCGAAGGGGATCGGATCACCCCCTACCCCGATGCTGGTGAGCATCGAGAAATCGTAAGGGGTCATCGTCATGTCCCCCGCGATGGAGAAGTGGAAGGAGTTGGTGGTATCCCACCACCTCTCCACTAAAGCGGCAAGCAAGGGCCTGCAGATCGTAAGCCGGGAGAGCCACCCACAGAAGATGCCAAAACCGGCCTCGTCGACGATATGACGAACCGCGTCTGGAAGCTCTAGGTACCAATCCCGAGCAACGACATTCCCATACCCGCGGATGGTTTGGGAATCCCCCTGTAATAAAAAAACAACAATTGTGAGGCAATATTCAAAACGCAGTTTTAAGAAGCATACAGGTATACAGCATGCGTGCATGTTTTCAAATTCGAACAGACATCGGGTGCCGGTGTACTTACAGTGAACTACAACGTGTGATGTGCCAGCATGTTTGAGTGGTTCAGGGCAAATGCAGCATGTGTGCATGTTTTCAGACCCAAGCAGATAACCGGGTACCAGTGTGTATGCAGTAAAATACAGTGTGCGCCGTGTGTTTGGGTGATTCAGGGTTAGTGCAGTGTGTGCGCACGTGTAAGTTTCAAACAGATATCGGTTGTAAGTTTGTTTGCAATCAACTACAGTGTACAGTGTATCGGTGCATCCGGGCTAAGCAGTTAAAGAACAGAATCAACTAATGGCAGTTATGTTCCACGTTGCGGAAAATAATAAAACAGAAGAAAGAATGTTAACTCGGAGGCGCCAAAGGACAGATGGGAGGTGGGCTTACGCAGGAGAAGCTCGGGTGCCACGCCCCTCTCGAAGCTCCGGAACTGGCGTAGTCCATCGCGGAGCATCACATGAACCGCAGGCCTGTAGGTCTCCGGATCGAACGGCTGGATGTGAAGTGGCAAGGGGTCGGCCTCGGGATCCATCTCGAGCTCTGGAGGGGTCCCGCCCTGTGAAAGATCGTCCGCCATCTCGAAGAGAATGTGAAAATGGCCGGAAGACGAAAAACCGGGCGAGAATGTGAAGAGTCAAGAAAAAGACAACTTCGAGAGGGCCAGAAAAGGCCGAAAAAGCCGAAGTGCGGAATAGGCACAGATATCGAGAAAAACTCGAGGGTAACAAGCCCTGAGTGACGGAAATCAAAAATGAGACACCGAAACAAAATTTCGTTTGGTTCAAAATGTTCGAAACGCGAAGGTATTCGCGAATCGCACGGCGAAATGGAGGCTAGAACGCAAGAAAACGAGGAAATCGAAGGAGGAAAATGATCTAGAGAGAGAGGGGGAGAAATTTCGAGCAAGAGGAAGTGAAGAAAATAGGGCTAGAAGCCCTATTTTAAAAGACTCGTGGCCAAATGACTGAACTACCCCCGATATAGGGACTTTTTGCTGGTCGGCCACACTCTTTGCCGGTCGGCAAAATATTGTGCCGATGGAAACTGTATGATGGCCGATGGACGACCGGTGATGCATTTTGATGGCCGGTGGGTATCCGGTGGTCTCTTACAGTGGTTTGGGAGCCTCCTACATCCTTTTTGGGTTATATGTGTGGTTCAGGGCCTTCGTTGCTCAAGACGGTGCAAGAAACTTGCATCTCCGATGCTCAACCGGCCTTCGAGTTGACCTCAAGCCGTGTCTTTTATGAGCAATGCTCGGTACGTATGAAGAGCGTCCCTTCCCGTATCCTTTTCATGTCTTGTGGGTTCCACAAATCGTTTCAATTATGCTGTGTTACAGTACTTTACGTTCCAGCATCGTGAATAACATGTTTTTCCTTACATGTGTACATTCAACTCTTCTCATACATGCTACTTGCGTAGACCGCATGTTTTGCTTGCGTAGACTGCATGTTTTGCTTGCGTAGACCGCATGTTTATAGTTAATTACGTTACTTTGTATGTTTGTAATAAATTTCACTACTTGCGTAGACCGCATGTTTTGCTTGCGTAGACCGCATGTTTGTAATCAATTTCATTACTTGCGTAGACCGCATGTTTTGCTTGCGTAAACCGCATGTTTATAATTAATTACATTACTTGCGTAAACCGCATGTTTTGCTTGCGTAGACCGCATGCTTGTAATCAATTTCATTACCTGCGTAGACCGCATGTTGTGCTTGGGTAGACCGCATGTTCTGCTTGCGTAGACCGCATGTTCTGCTTGCGTGGACCGCATTCTTATGTTCAAATTCATTACTTGCGTAGACCGCATGTCCTACTTGCGTAGACCGCACATTTGAAACCAATTTCATTGCTTGTGTAGACCGCATGTTTATAATCAATTTCGTCGCCTGCGTAGACCGCGTGCTCCACTTATATGTTTGTGCCTTCACAGCATTGTTATGCTTCCTACTTACGCTGCGTTGTCACGCATTTTCAAGTACATTAATATGCATGTTGTTAATCACATTGTACCTGTTGAGTTTGTTTTCTTTGCAGGCACAATATTGTATGTACGGTTCATTTAAGGCTGGTGCAACCCGACGGACCAGCCAGGTACGGTATACTCCGAGTGAGACATATCGAGAATTTTTATGGTCTAGGAGACCCTAAATCCTCTGAAGGTGCAAGTCCTTCGGTGTTTGTCGTGCCCGAACGACTTTTGATAAGTTGTATTATACATGTATTTCAAGCAACTCGCGTCGTCGCATATTCAAGTTCACATGCATCTTAAAAGCCGCGTGTTATCGCGCACTTCGAAATCATGCATCATCATGCATTTGCATTTCAAAAACAAAAACAAAACAAAAAATATAATTGCATTGTCATGCATCATCGTAAATAGTTGCATTGTCATGCACCATCGTAAATAGTTGCATTGTCATGCATCATTGGAATATAGTGCACATTGCATTGTAGTTTGCATGCATTCACTGCATCACTTCCATCTATGGCTCGCGCCTTTCCATGATTTAGCTTGGTCCGGTATGTGCCCATACTTCTCGTGTCGAAGCATAGTTCAGTGGACCGTTCTATGTTAGACGCGGCTTGTACGTGTACATGCCCTTCCTAGGCAAGATTTGGTTTGGCCTGCGTGCCTTATCCATCGTATCTTTTCCATCCCAGTGCACATTGCATTGTAATTTGCATGCATTCATTGCATCACCTTCCATTTATGGCTTGCGCCTTTCCATGTTGAGCTTGGTCCGGTATGTGCCTATACTTCTCATGTCGAAGCATAGTTCAGTGGATCGTTCTATGTTAGACGTGGCTTGTGTGCGTACATGCTTTGCCTAGGAAAGATTTGGTTTGGCCCGCGTGCCATATCCATTTCCATTTCCCCAGCATTTTCATTATATTACATTGTAGTGTAATTGTTGCATCCAGCATTAGGATCGTTGTCCTTTCCCCAGCGGGTCGTTTCCCCACCTTTGTCATTCCCCCCAATACTTGTTCTTGTGTCCGTCTACATTACTCATAGTTCTGTTGACCGTTCTATGGTAGACGGACTTGTTACCTCCATCAATCTATTTGACATAGGTGTGGTTTTGAACCGCTCATGATTGGATCATGATTCAATTGCTTTGCATATAGTTTGCATTGTTTCAATTGCATTGTATTTTCATTTGCATTGTTCATGCATAGTTTTGTATATATTGCATATCATTTTGCATTCATTTTTGCATTGTCATGCAAGTTGCTAATAACATTGTACATGTTAAGTTTGCTTTCTTTGCAGGCACGTTATTGTATGTACAGTTCGTTTGAAGCTGTTGCAACCAGACGAGCCGCACAGGTATTGTATCCTCCGAGTGAGACGTATCGAGAATTGCATAATTCTCTTACATCCTTTCTGCATTTGTAATGTAGTTGCATTGGTGTATGCTAGCTTAAAACTGTCGCATGTGTGCTTTATTACAGCTTTCTTTGCATGATCATAAGTTATGTCCGGCTTTGTGCATTGTCTTGCATCTTGCCCCTGCCTTCGGGCGCATATCTTGTTTGTCTTGCATGTTTGTCTGAGTCTTCGGCCTTGTCAAAAATGGGTCGTCTCTGGGCTTTGACATTCACTCCCGTCATTGTTATGACTTTCGAGTTCTGTCAAAGAGGGGCAACTGTAGACACCCCATTTTTGACCTCCCTCAAGACTTGGACGTCACCATTGGAACACTTGGTGATTACCCTTGTTTGTGTTCGTCTTGAGTTCCCGGAGGTCTCGGTTGCGCGCCTTGCCTCAGGATCTCTCGACTCGACCGTGTTGTGTCTGGTTTTGTACCAAACACTTGTGTTTTGCTCTGGAGGGGGCAGGGAATGCCTTGTGAGGCATCCCCACACATCACCGGCCATGGCTTGAGGCCACCGGCCAGTGATTTTATGCCATCGGCAATGTATATTGCCGATCGGCACTATTTGTTGCCGGTCGGCCATTTATTTTGCCAAAATGGCAATTTTGAATGGCCGATCACTGTTCATCTACTTTTAGTAGATATTTTGTGCTAGCTGTGATAGCTGGCACCCACTCTGTTCCCTTCCGTACACGTGTATGGAGGGATTTCCCTCTTGGATGGCTTGTTTTGGAAGCCTTACAAATGGGAGTTACCTATAAGAAGAGGCTTCCTCTCTTGGCATTAGGGTTACAAAAAATTCAGAGGGAGCTCTGGATTAGGGTTAGGGTTGATACATATTTCCTATCTCTATATCTCTCTCTTGTGTGTGTCTAGTGTGTGTTTGTCCATATTATTGCACACAAACACATTGTGTTACACCTTCTCTTGGTTGTTGAGGGACCAAAGGGTTGTTCTTGGTGTTCTTGACTGGATTTGAGCTCAAGGGGGCAGCAAGATCACCATTTGTGAAGGAGGACTTCAAGGGTAAGAAACTAGTCCCTTTTTACCCCATTTTTGCACACTACTTTTACCTTTCTTGCAACTGCTTTTTGGCTTTGCATATAATACATAAAAGTTCTGTTTTTAAGGCCTCTAAATAGTTTGTTCAGAGTGTTTTAAGCTTTGGGGTTGTTTGACCCCTCTCAAGCCTTGTTTGGCCCTTGTTTTGCGCTATTTTGTGTGAGCTCCAGGACTTTGGTGCTTGGGCCTCCTCACCACTGAAATCTTGAGGGATTTCAGTGGTAAGGATGGTGCCTTGAGGTCCCAAGAAGGAGAGGGCCACCCCCTCTCCTTGTTGTCCTTGAAAAGGACCATTTTTGCCTCTTAAGGGACCACCTAGCTTAGGCTCTTGTTGACCATGCCTTAGCTATTATTTATGCTTATTTTGCCATGAAATAGCATTGTTTTAAGTTCGTTTTGGTACACCAAGCTTGCTTAGCATACATGCCTTGTAATGCCATTTTGTTGCCTTAACATGCCTTAGGTTGTAAACCATTGTTCCAGCATGCTTTAGGCCTAACTTTGTGAAGCTTTCATGTTTATTTTGCCATGTTTAAGGTCTATCCTTGGCTGTTTTGGTCGACCATAGCTTGCATTGCATGCCCCCTTTGCATTTCGGGCTTGTTGGCCTTAAGTATATAAGTGTATAGCATGCCTTGTTGTATCATTTCAATGGTTTGGAACCTTTTAACATGTTATCTCAGTCCTTGTGACATGCTTATATGCTTGCATTTAATCCCCCTTCAATGTGTTTAAAGGTTGTTACCCTATGCCCCTTGTTTAGGCCTCGGAGTATGCTTGCACTTTTAGACCACTTAGATGCCATCTAAGTGCACCCTTGGCTTTGTTTAAGTCTGCATTTGACTTGTTTTAAGTCCCCATAGCCTTGTGAGGTTTGGTGGACTTGACCTTGGTTTAAGCCTCCTTGGCTTGTCTTAAGCACTTGGGCCATTGTGGCATGTTTTGCTTGTCTTGTTTAAATTGATTTGGCATCATCTTGTAACATGATTTTAGAGCTTAATGCATGCTATATGTCCATGTTTGCATCCTCTTGAGTGTGCTTGAGAATTGCTCTTTAATGCTTGAAGTGTTGGAGATCATTCGCATGAATGTTTGTGTGCCTATTAGTCCTTCATTTTTGAGCACCTTGGCCACTGTTTTAGGCCTAGTAAGGGCTGCCTAAACCGTGCTTAAGTCCATCCTTTGCTTGTTTGCATGCTTACCTTGCATATTTTCTTGCATACTTGTATAAATGCATTGTATGCCCATGTTGCATGCTAGTTCACATGCCTAGGTTGCACTCCATCGAGCATGCATGCCTTGTTCCTTGATTTAGTGGTGGGAGTTGGGCCTTTGTTTGTTGGTTTGCATTGCATTTGAAATTAACATGGATAACTTGGTCTCTTGGGCCATCATGCATTGAAATGCGCGATTGATGGTCCGAGAACCAAGGACCATGTCCCTTTGAGTCATAAACATGGTAAGGGATATGGTCGGTGCATACATTTCTTGAATTGCATTGCCATACAAAGCCCTGTCCTCTGCTGCTGTCAAACAGATTCTGCAGGAACTTTTTGCCGATCGACTGCACAGAGTGCCGACCGGCAATCCATATGTGGCCGATGGATTCATTTTTGGCCGATCGACACCAAATCACAGCCGATGATGATTCCCTCCAGCCGGTGGCATTCCCCAACATCCAGTGGGCACATCCTGAGACTTTGGCAGTCTTCAGAGAAGCAGAGCAGGGAAAACAAGGGCAGCTTGTGCATGGCAGTGGACTTCCGAGCAAGACCTGAGCACGCGTGCATTGAGCCCTCTTCCCGATGCCCTTTTTTTTTCTTTCTTAAATTAATTAATTTAGTTGGTCTGTAATAATTAATTAGCTAGGATAGTTAATTCATTATTCGAATTGTATTATTCTTTTGGTCCCTCCGAACGAGGGCGAATTTGTAATAAGTGTGGGTGAGTGTGTGCATGTCTTCCAACCCCCACTTCTTTCTCCCTTTTACTTACCTGCTTTGATGGTTAGTAATAGGTCATGTTTAATTTAGCATCCCTTATGCTATGCATGCGTGCATCATTCATCAGTATTGCATGCACTGGGCTCGGCGCATCATGCTAACTTCATTAGTATTTCAAATCTAACTTGAATACATGCTACTTGTGCATTTTCACATGTCATTCATAGACTCGCCGAGCCTACTCTAATGACATTCCGTATGCGTTGCATTAGACATTCAAACATGGACTTGGATCATGCATTGATTGCTAACGAGTTCTTTGTTTTGGCAAGGAGTACGATGTAAGTATTTATGCTTTAGCATCCTTGCATGCGTGTGAGTGTTGCCATGATAGCATGATTACCATGAGGCTAGTTGCTTATGTGATATAACTGCTTGAATGCCTGTGGGTGAAGGTTGGATTGTCTGAGTTGGAATAGCTCATTGAAATCCGTGTTTTAGCCTACTTGCGAGTAGCAAATTCCAAAACATTTTTCCAAAACAAACGGATATGCAATGCTTATTCCCAAATTAGGCAATCTAGTCTATACTTTTGTGCTATGCGCATAACACAGTAATTCTAGGCTAATAATCTGGATAAGAACACATAATGTTTTTAAAAACGGATATCACGGTTAGTAGAGGCCGATCTTCGGATCGGGCGAGAGGGGGTGCTCATAGCTGACCTTCCCCAATCGTACCCTAGCTCTTGAGCCAAGGCAACTTTGGTGATGACGGACACGTGGCCTTTGGCACCGAGTCAGGGTTTCCTAAATTCCCCCATAAAAAATATTTAGGTGGTGACTCAATATCTAGCAAAGCAGTCCATGTTTGGCACTTCTTTCAAAAATCTGTTTTCTCAAAACGATTTGCTAGATTTGGACTCTTTGGTTCAGATTAAGAACCGTGACACAAATCGAGTCCAAACTGTAGCGGCGTCCCTCGCGGACGTGTTACAGTTTCTGGCGACTTTGCTGGGGAGTCTTAGAGAGCCTGACTCGAACTCATGATATCCTATTTTGATTTCATTTATGTGTCTCTTTGCATTGCATGTGCATTAGTGCGCCTAGGACACTGTGTTTGCCGTCTGCCATTCCTGAACGGTTTGCCGGAGGCTTGACTTTGTCAAAGCATGCCATAAGGCTGACCGGTTGTGGGCTCTAACAGTATGGGAACACAAACCCCGGTTTTACCGGGGCACCCTTTTCGACCATTCGACCTAGTGCATATCGGAATCCATAGTGACCATTCCAAATTAGGACATGTTGCTTACCCGATGTTAGGTTGTTTGAAAACTGCTGCGTGCATAGTGAAACCCTAGCTCCTGACAAAATAGGACAGGGAAACCCTACCCCTCCATAGGGGTGTTTTGGCTCTCACTTATCTGCTATTTGCTTTAGAGTGTATCTCTACAGGAACGTACATATCAGTTTGCAAGTTTGAGTATTAGTCCCGAGGACACAAGTATTAGTGTTGCTGAGAAATTGGTTATCTGCGGGTATCAAGTTCCGTTTTGGGAACAGTGATTCTGGGGAACAGTGATCAGTAGTAGAGTGCAGTTGTTCGGCTACACCTGTGATTGATCTGTTTGGGCTGAAATGCTGTTTGTTTTTCCTTTCAGTTCAGAGTGTCCAGAGAATTGATACGGAATAGCTAGTGTTCCCCCTTGCTGAGGCAAGACTTATGATGACGCAGAATTCAGAAGAGATTGTGGTTATGACAGCTATGCTAGATCAAAGGATCACCCTGCGGGATGAAACCAATGTTGATGTATCGCATCTGCCCAGGGCGCCTGTTGCGCATCCGGTCTGGACCCCCCAGTTGTATCAGGCTCGCGAACCCACTACATTCGAGCTGATGGGAATGATTGGTGACCTCAGAGATCCGTGGCCGATCTGGCCTATGGAATGTCGGCTTCACCGCCAGCGGCACTGTATGCCGGGAATTTCATACCACAAGAGCCCCCGCTACTGGGGCGGATTGTGATAGAGCTCAGCCAACCAGAGGTTGCTTCCAGCTACAACAACGATGTGTCAGCGACAATCGGGCTTCGCTCTGATGTAGCAAC
Source organism: Camellia sinensis (assembly GCF_055761805.1). NCBI lineage: Eukaryota > Viridiplantae > Streptophyta > Magnoliopsida > Ericales > Theaceae > Camellia > Camellia sinensis. Next base: position 87,084,689 of record NC_138971.1, on the reverse strand, counting down.
CCAAACCCTTGATCAGGCCGAGGCCAGAGGCAAGAACAAAATGAAGGCAGATGCCGATCCCATTGAACAACTGTTGTGGGCAGTCGAGGCTTTGAAAGCCGGAGGGATGAACAAGCAACAGATATCCGCAGTTGTGGCAAAAACTGTGAAGGATGCTTTCCCTACTCCACCTGAGGGTAGTTCAAGTCAGTCAGAAAATCGAGATAGGCCCCATCATGCCAGAACAGTTCCTCCTATTCCCGACCCTGCAACTGGGAAATATTAGAAAACTAAGGCAGTGCCTGCCGACCCTTTTGCTAGTGCGTCTAGTAAGAATACTCAGACTTCAAAGTACCTGCCCCGAGGGCGCAGGATCTTACATGCTCTCTACATGCCTCTGTCTAAGGCACTTCAGATTCTTGCCGAAAGGGGGCACCTCAAACCCCTTGAACCTCGGCCTCTCCCGAAGAATCTCCCTCTCACACATGATGCTGCTTTGTACTGCGCGTACCACCAACAGACCGGTCACGCCACCGATAACTGTTTCCGCCTTCGCCATGAAGTGCAGGATCTTATCGATAATGTGGTCATTCTTCCACCTACCTCAGCGAAGTCTGTTACCACCGAGCTGTTGGACTTTGAGGATACTACGAGTATGTGATCAGGGGTTGGACCACCTGCGGGTGGCGCTCGGTGTCTTTCAGATGTGGCGTCTAGCATGCACTTTTTGAGCATTTGTAAATGCAGTTTTGTAGCTTTTGGCTTGGGTTTTGAGTCAGTTCTCTGTTTTGTTTTTGAGTCTGCCTCTTTGTTTTGAGTCAGTCTTTTTGTTTTTGGGTCTGTCTTGTGGTACCGAGTCAGTCCCGTTGTATCGGATGTCGAGTGATTCCGGGGTTGTTGCCTCGAACACCGTTTTTGTATTTACCCTTTTTGCTTTTCTTTTGAGTCTGTCTCTGCTGTGGAGCCAGTTACATCCGAGAAACCTGAATGAAACAGCTGCGGCTATCATGTTTCCGTGCTTATTGTTTGTTTTGGGCTAGTTGTGCCAGAGGTTTTGAATGGAACGGCCCTGCATTCTACCTGCTCTTCTGTGCCTTGAGAATTATTGCATTGACCTAAGTTCTTCAAAACTTTTTTCAAAACAATGTGATAAAAACGAAGAGGAAGGAATTCCTCCGGTTTTGCAAAAAATTGATCAATTGAGAGAAAGAGAGGCATGCTAAGCCTTTAATGAATGAAACCATACTTGTTAGCGTGAGTACTGAGAAGGACCCTGGCTTGATCCAGATTGGTTCCACACTATCTTCGGCGCGAGCGATTTGTCGCTTTCTTAAAAACTTTCAAAAACAAATGTTTTGCGCGGCCCTGTGAAGACCTGTGTGAAATCGCTCTTGAGATTGTGCAGCCTAGGATCGCTCTCAGCCTCAAGATTCGACCTGTTTGTTTTGAACCTCAAACTCATTCGGAACGTTCAACGGTTAACTGTCAGAGGAGGCCCGTGTGGCCAGTTTTGAAGCAGCCCTCGAACAAGAGGTACCAAAATTAGATCAAGAAGATTAGATCTCACTAGAAGAAGCTCATGGAGCACCCATGATGGATTCTTCTGCAAATCATTGCAACAACCGTTCTTCTAGATACAGAGAGGCTTCAACTTCAAAAACCATTTGGCATGGACTTGTTACACTTTTACCCTTTGAGAGGCTCGCTGGGCCGAAAACTCGGAAGGGCGACCCAGGCAAAAGTTAGAGCAAGAGAAAAATACAAAAAATGCAAAAAAAAGAGAAGAAATAAAATCAAAAAAAAAGGAAAGAAAAAAAGAGAATGAAAAGATACAAAAAATCAAAAAAAGAAGAAAAAAAAAAGAAGAGAAAATGAAAAGAAGCTCGCAAGGTCGAAAACCCGCATCGGGCACCTTGGCAAAAGTTAGAGCCTGAAAAAGTGAAGGTTAAAATACTCGAGTGTACCTTAACCGGAACTACGTAAGGCTTGATTCCCATGTTTGGGATACGTAGGCAACTTCATCCTGAAGTCCCGCCCTCAACGCTTTCATAGCACCTCAGTCCATGTAATGGTTTTGATTATTCTAGCCCTCCCCGAATCCGATAGTTCGGTTGTGACAACTGGATACATTGGTAACTTCGTCCTGAAGTCCAGCCCTCAACACGTTCAAAGTGAGTATGTCCATATATTGGTTTTGACCATCTTCGTCTTCTCCGTATCCGAGAAAGTTCGGTCGTGATCATCACTGGTAAGGACTGTTTACAATATGCTGCGACATCATCCAGACAAGGGGCAACTTTCCGTTGCCATGAGTCGCCGTTCAAACCAGGGGCAACTTTCCGTTGCCGTGCAGCGTCCTTCAAACAAGGGGCAATTTTCCATTGCCTCCGATCCGAGGTCGTGCATCTCGAGAATGAGTTTCGTGCTCGTTGGGCGGCGGCCGTTTGCAAATATAGTTTTTGAGAATTTTTACTGAGGTTAACCATTTTCTCGAAAATTATTTCATTTTCCAAAATTGAACCATTTTCTTGGACCCAAAAATGAAAATTTTCAGTGCTTATAGTCTGACTTGCATGGTTTTCAAATCAAAAATCGAACAAGTACGTTAATCCGACTCTCATCTTGATCAAAACTGTTTTAGTAGAAAACCAAAACAAAAAATGTTCAAAATGATGAACTAGGGGCACAGTTGAGTCAGGCGTTCTGTCTTTCCCCCATCGTCAACATACTTGTCAGGAGGGCACTCTACCCACCAGAAGAAATAGCTGTGAGCTAACGGTGTTGGGCATGAACCCGCAACTTCCTATTCATTCATCAATCACCTTGGGGAGGGACGAAAAATGAGAGAGTAAAGAATAGAGAGGTGTAAGTTGAGAGAAAAGTAAGAAAAAGGGTTTTGAGGGGAAAAAAACGAGCTGGAGGGCCGAGTGATGTGAGAATCACAAATCAGAAAGGGTGGGAAATATACCCGGAGGAACTGGCCCCTCGAGATTTGAGGTCTTTTGTTGAACATGTCCGCGTGTCGTGTCTTTCGTTTTGTTCACCTCAACTTTTGTTTTAGGCCTTTTCCGAGCGTGTCTCGTTGTGTTTAGGTCGTGTACCCCTTTGTTTGAGTCCTTCCCGCTGTGTTCAGTTGTAGGCTCGATACCCCAGTTGAAAATCCTTTTTTATTCCGAAAATCGTTTATGCTCAGAGTGCTGTGCCATTCTCTACATCTATGCGAAGCAAAAGAAGAAGAAAAAAATTCGGGGCATCTGAGCGTGTTTCAACTTCAACTGGTTCCATCTTTGTGTTTCGTCTTGTCAGATTGGGCTGTTTGTTCAGGATTTGCTGTGTGCAGAATGAACCGAGTGTGGTGTTAGGGGCTGTATGCAGACTAATCACCAACAGAGTATGGGCTGTGCGTTCAGTTTGAGCAGTGTATTGCTTGGGCTGTTTTGCTATAAGGCCGTTTGGTTACCTGATCATTACAGTACAAAATGCTCAATTTTTCAGACAATAGGTCAATTCCATTCACATTGAGGTGTAACATGATGTGATGCGATGCAATACATGAGATATGTAAATGTAACACTTTTTAAACCAAAAGTTTGTTCATTTCATTATCTTTTTCAAGTACATAGCTTTGAAAACAAAAATCTGCCTGCGGCAGTACAAGGTAATCTAACTACCAGCCAAGAGAAGAAAGAAGAAAGAAAAAGAAAAAAGTAAAAAAAAAGATGAAAAGCAGCAATCTGGATCATCATCAGTAGTCTCGGGCCCGGGGATCTGTCATCACCCTCTTCCTGGACGAAGGTCCAGGGGCATCGTCATCAGCATCGTCATCTGAGCCTGAGTCTGAGTCGTCTCGAACCTCCTCAGATGACCCGGCCTCTGCCTCTGCCTCGGACTCATCATCATCATCGTCGTCATCATCAGGGGTCGGCGCCCGAGAGCTACCCCAGACATGAACACGCCCCGCCCTGGTGCGGGGACGTACAACATCTCCATGCCCTCCTAGAGCAGGAATAGAGGGCCCAGCTGGAACACCTCCCACAGTGGGAATTGGGAACGGAGGCTGAAAAGTATAAGAGGCAAACGCATCAGTATGCCGTGAGCAGTTTGTCAGTGCAGAATGCAATACAACGTACGAATGTCGTGAGCAGTTTATCAGTACAGAATGCAATGTATGCAGTACAGTGTGCAAATGCCGTGAGCAGGTTACTAGTGCAGAATACAGTATATGAGTACAGTGTGCAAATGCCGTGAGTAGTTTATCAGTGCAGAATGCAGTATATGAGTACAGTGTTTGAATGACGTGAGCAGCTTATTGAGTGTTGTGTTGTGCACCAGATTATGTGAAGCGGCTTATGTGTATGGTTTGAGGCCGTGATCAGAAGAACATACCAGAATACTATAGAGGGCCAGGAGGTTGAAGGTCCGCTGTAGCATCCCTATCATGGAGGCATTCAACTCCAGGGACTGCCGGGTGTACTCGGAGGACGCCTGCCAAAGTATCAAAGGCATCAGTATTCTGCGGAATATCAAAATAAACTGAAATAAAATGACAATGCAAAATGCAAGAGGAAGTAGTACATACCAGAGGTAAGTCATAGAACCCGACCAACTCATGGTCAGCCGGAGGAGGAGCAAAGGGAATCTGGTACGCCGCCCCACCCTGCCCTCGGCATGTCAGTATGGTGGGCAGAGCAGGCCAGCTAACCCCCCGACCTCTCTGAACCCCGCCCCTGCCGCGGACTCGAGCTCTCCTCGATGCTCCTACTCCAGCTCCCGCTCCCGCTTCAGCTGCCGGCACTGCTGGCCGCTCCCTCTCAGCCCGACGACCACCGCTCAAGGGTCGCATAGTGTAGGTCCGGACGTACTCTGCGCAGTCGCCCTCACCTCTGTGGCACTCTGCACCCCAGCCGACGGTGTAGTCCCTCATGTGCTCAAAAGAGAACCCCTCTGTATGCCTCATGTGTGTAGGAGGCGGACCCGGGACTATCTGCTCCAGTAAACCCAGGGTCAGACGCAAGAAACGCTCGCCCAGGTACCAAGCCCGACAGACCGGGCCCTCCAACAGAATCCGGCAACGGGCAATCTCCTCTGCGCCTTCGTAGTGATCCCTCCCCGCGGCTGGCAACGGAGCCCAGGGCTGCCAGGTGATCTGCAGGTAAATATGTAGTTTGTTATCTATCTGTTATCAAACATACACTGGTAAGCGAAGCCTAAGAAAATTCTGAAGTCAAACATACCTCCGCGTCGGTGATGGTGTCGAAGTAGCGGTGGAAGAAAATAAAAGACTCCCATGGTCTCCGCACGCATCACACATCAAAGCGATGAGAAAAAAGGGACGCCAAGTGGGGTCTCCACATCAGGTACTGGGGCAAGCCTGGGAAAGTAGGCATACACCCACAACTGCAGAACAGATATAAGTATGACTATCAGATAAAGCAAAATACAGAATAAAGCAGAAATGGCAGAGCCGTGTGTTGTGCAGTATATTGTACAGAGTATACAGTGTGTGCAGTATACAGCCAAAGTAAAGCAAAGTATATGTGTGTCGCGTGTGCAGTATATAGTCAGTGAGAGGCAGACTGTGGTGTGTGCAGTGTACAGAATACAAAAAACGTGAAGCAGAATTGTAAAAGGGGAAGAAGATGTACCTCCCAAGCTCGCCAGTAACCGCCAAGAAACTGTCCGCTGAGGCGGGAAGAAGAGCTCATGTAACCATACAATGTGGCCAAGCCTGCGCCACCCTAGTCATAACGGCGGATCCGCCTAACATCCACCAGTGCGCTCAACAGGCATAGAGGTACGGTGTTCGCCCGGTCGGCAAAAAGTGTTATCCCGAGGAGGAACATGATGAAGCCCCGCCCATACTGATCCACCTCCTCTGGGGTATTCTGCGCCTCCTCCGCCATGGCTGGCTGAATCTGGATATGACTCTCGAACCAAGAGTACCTGACAAACCCTGCCCGGGCAAGGGGTGGCTGAGTGCCAAGCAGGTACAGCTAGGCGGCGTCCCACTCATCCATATCGGTGTCGAAGGGGATTGGATCGCCCCCTACCTTGATGCCGGTGAGCATCGAGAAATCGTAAGGGGTCATTGTCATGTCCCCCCGCGACGGAGAAGTAGAAGGAGTTGGTGGTATCTCACCACCTCTCCTCTAAAGCGGCAAGCAAGGGCCTACAGGTCGTAAGCCGGGAGAGCCCCCCGCAAAAGATGCCGAAACCGGCCTCGTCGACGATATGACGAACCTCGTCTAGGAGCTCTAGGTACCAATCCCGAGCAACGACATTACCATACCCGCGGATGGTATGGGAATCCCCCTGTAATCAAAAAACAACAATTGCGAGGTAATATTCAAAACGCAGTTTTAAGAAGCATACAGGTATACAACATGCGTGCATGTTTTCAATTTCGAATAGACATCGGGTGCCGGTGTACTTACATTGAACTACAACGTGTGATGTGTCAGCGTGTTTGAGTGGTTCAGGGCAAATACAGCATGTGTGCATGTTTTCAGACCCAAGCAGATAACCGGGTACCAGTGTGTATGCAGTAAAATACAATGTGCGCCGTGTGTTTGGGTGATTCAGGGTCAGTGCAGTGTGTGCGCACGTGTAAGTTTCAAACAGATATCGGTTGTAAGTTTGTTTGCAATCAACTACAGTGTACAGTGTATCGGTGCATCCGGGCTAAGCAGTTAAAGAACAGAATCAACTAATGGCAGTTATGTTCCACGTTGCGGAAAATAATAAAACAGAAGAAAGAATGTTACCTCGGAAGCGCCGAAGGACAGATGAGAGGTGGGCTCACGCAGGAGAAGCTCGGGTGCCACGCCCCTCTCGAAGCTTTGGAACTGGCGTAGTCCATCGGGGAGCATCACATGAACCGCAGTTCTATAGGTCTCCGGATCGAACGGCCGGATGTGAAATGGCAAGGGGTCGGCCTCGGGATCCATCTTGAGCTCCGGACGGGTCCCGCCCTGTGGAAGATCATCCGCCATCTCGAAGAGAATGTGAAAATGGCCGGAAGACGAAAAACCGGGCGAGAGTGTGAAGTGTCAAAAAAAAGTCAACTCCGAGAGGGCTGGAAAAGGCCGGAAAAGCCGAAGTGCGGAAAAGGCACAGATATCGAGAAAAACTCGAGCGAAACAAGCCCCGAGTGGCGGAAATAAAAAACGAGACACCGAAACGAAGTTTCGTTCGGTTCAAAACGTTTGAAACGCGAAGGTATTCGCGAATCGAACGACGAAATGGAGGCTAGAACGCAAGAAAACGAGGAAATCAAAGGAGGAAAATGATCTAGAGAGAGAGGCGGAGAAATTTCGAGCAAGAGGAAGTGAAGAAAATAGGGCTAGAAGCCCTATTTTAAAAGACCCGTGGCCAAATGACTGAACAGCCCCGATACAGGGACTTTTTGCCGGTCGGCCACACTCTGTGCCGGTCGGCAAAATATTGTGCCGATGGAAATTGTATGATGGCCGATGGATGGCCGGTGATGCATTTTGATGGCCGGTGGGTATCCGGTGGTCTCTTACGGTGGTTTGGGAGCCTCCTACATCCTTTTTGGGTTATATGTGTCGTTCAGGGCCTTCATTGCTCAAGACGGTGCAAGAAATGTGCATCTCCGACGCTCAACCGGCCTTCGAGTTGACCTCAAGCCGTGTCTTCTATGAGCGATGCTCGGTACGTATAAAGAGCGTCCCTTCCCGTATCCTTTTCATGTCTTGTGGGTTCCACAAATCGTTTCAATTATGCTGTGTTACAGTACTTTACGTTCCAGCATCGTGAATAACATGTTTTTACTTACATGTGTACATTCAACTCTTCTCATACACACTACTTGCGTAGACCGCATGTTTTGCTTGCGTAGACCGCATGTTTGTAATCAATTTCATTACTTGCGTAGACCGTATGTTTTGCTTGCGTAGACCGCATGTTTTGCTTGCGTAGACCGCATGTTCTGCTTGCGTGGACCGCATTCTTATGTTCAAATTCATTACTTGCGTAGACCGCATGTCCTACTTGCGTAGACCGCACATTTGAAACCAATTTCATTGCTTGCGTAGACCGCATGCTTGTAATCAATTTCGTCGCCTGCGTAGACCGCGTGCTCCACTTACATGTCTGTGCCTTCACAGCATTGTTATGCTTTCCACTTACGTTGCGTTGTCACGCATTTTCAAGTACATTAATATGCATGTTGTTAATCACATTGTACCTGTTGAGTTTGTTTTCTTTGCAGGCACGATATTGTATGTACGGTTCATTTAAGACTGGTGCAACCCGACGAACCGGACAGGTATGGTATACTCCGAGTGAGACATATCGAGAATTTTTACAGTCTAGGAGACCCTAAATCCTCTGAAGGTGAAAGTCCTTCGGTGTTTGTCGTGCCCGAACGACTTTTGATAAGTTGCATTATACATGTATTTCAAGCAACTTGCGTCGTCGCATATTCAAGTTCACGTGCATCTTAAAAGCCGCGCGTTGTCGCGCACTTCGAAATCATGCATCATCATGCATTTGCATTTCAAAAACAAAAACAAAACAAAAAATATAATTGCATTGTCATGTATCATCGTAAATAGTTGCATTGTCATGCACCATCGTAAATAGTTGCATTGTCATGCATCATTGTAATATAGTGCACATTGCATTGTAGTTTGCATGCATTCACTGAATCACTTCCATCTATGGCTCGCGCCTTTCCATGATTGAGCTTGGTCCGGTATGTGCCCATACTTCTCATGTCGAAGCATAGTTCAGTGGACCGTTCTATGTTAGACGCGGCTTGTACGTGTACATGCCCTTCCTAGGCAAGATTTGGTTTGGCCTGCGTGCCTTATCCATCGTATCTTTTCCATCCCAGTGCACATTGCATTGTAATTTGCATGCATTCATTGCATCACCTTCCATTTATGGCTTGCACCTTTCCATGTTGAGCTTGGTCCGGTATGTGCCCATACTTCTCGTGTCGAAGCATAGTTTAGTGGACCGTTCTATGTTAGACGTGGCTTGTATGCGTACATGCTTTGCCTAGGCAAGATTTGGTTGGGCCCGCATGGCATATCCATTGCCATTTCCCCAGCATTTTCATTATATTACATTGTAGTGTAATTGTTGCATCCAGCATTAGGATCGTTGTCCTTTCCCCAGCGGGTCGTTTCCCCACCTTTGTCATTCCCCCCAATACTTGTTCTTGTGTCCATCTACATTACTCATAGTTCTGTTGGCCGTTCTATGGTAGACGGACTTGTTACCTCCATCAATCTATTTGACATAGGTGTGGTTTTGAACCGCTCATGATTGGATCATGATTCAAATGCTTTGCATATAGTTTGCATTGTTTCAATTGCATTGCATTTTCATTTGCATTGTTCATGCATAGTTTTGTATATATTGCATATCATTGTGCATTCATTTTTGCATTGTCATGCATGTTGCTAGTAATATTGTACCTGTTAAGTTTGCTTTCTTTGTAGGCATGATATTGTATGTATGGTTCGTTTGAAGCTAGTGCAACCAGACGAGCCGCACAGGTATTGTATCCTCCGAGTGAGACGTATTGAGAATTGCATAATTCTTTTACATCCTTTCTGCATTTGTAATGTAGTTGCATTGGTGTATGCTAGCTTAAAACTGTCGTATGTGTGCTTCATTACAGCTTTCTTTGCATGATCATAAGTTATGTCCGGCTCTGTGCATTGTCTTGCATCTTGCCCCTGCCTATCGGGCGCATATCTTGTTTGTCTTGCATGTTTGTCAGAGTCTTCGGCCTTGTCAAAAATGGGTCGTCTCTGGGCTTTGACATTCACTCGCATCATTGTTATGACTTTCGAGTTCTGTCAAAGAGGGGCAACTGTAGACACCCCATTTTTGACCGTCCTCAAGACTTGGACGTCACCATTGGAACACTCGGTGATTACCCTTGTTTGTGTTCGCCTTGAGTTCCCGGAGGTCTCGGTTGCGTGCCTTGCCTCAGGATCTCTCGACTCAACCGTGTTGTGTCTGGTTTTGCACCAAACACTTGTGTTTTGCCTTGGAGGGGCAGGGAATGCCTTGTGACGCATCCCCACATATCACCGGCCATGGCTTGAGGCCACTGGCCAGTGATTTTATGCCATCGGCAATGTATATTGCCGGTCGGCACTATTTGTTGCCGGTCGGCCATTTATTTTGCCAAAATGGCAATTTTCAATGGCCGATCACTGTTCATCTACTTTTAGTAGATATTTTGTGCCAGCTGTGATAGCTGGCACCCACTATGTTCCCCTCCATACACGTGTATGGAGGGATTTCCCTCTTGGATGGCTTGTTTTGGAAGCCTTACAAGAGGGAGTTGCCTATAAGAAGAGGCTTCCTCTCTTGGCATTAGGGTTACAAAAAATTCAGAGGGAGCTCTGGATTTGGGTTAGGGTTGATACATATTTCCTATCTCTATATCTCTCTCTTGTGTGTGTCTAGTGTGTGTTTGTCCATATTATTACACACAAACACATAGTGTTACACCTTCTCTTGGTTGTTGAGGGACCAGAGGGTTGTTCTTGGTGTTCTTGACTGGATTTGAGATCAAGGAGGCAACAAGATCACCATTTGTGAAGGAGGACTTCAAGGGTAAGAAACTAGTCCCTTTTTACCCCATTTTTGCACACTACTTTTACCTATCTTGCAACTATTTTTTGGCTTTGCATATAATACATAAAAGTTCTGTTTTTAAGGCCTCTAAATAGTTTGTTAAGAGCGTTTTAAGCTTTGGGGTTGTTTGACCCCTCTTAAGCCTTGTTTGGCCCTTGTTTTGTGCTATTTGGTGTGAGCTCCGAGACTTTGGTGTTTGGGCCTCCTCACCACTGAAATCTTGAGGGATTTCAGTGGTAAGGATGGCGCCTTGAGGTCCCAAGAAGGAGAGGGCCACCCCCTCTCCTTGTTGTCCTTGAAAAGGACCATTTTTGCCTCTTAAGGGACCACCTAGCTTAGGCTCTTGTTGACCATGCCTTAGCTATTATTTATGCTTATTTTGCCATGAAATAGCATTTCTTTAAGTTGGTTTTGGTACACCATGCTTGCTTAGCATACATGCCTTGTAATGCCATTTTGTTGCCTTAACATGCCTTAGGTTGTAAACCATTGTTCTAGCATGCTTTAGGCCTAGCTTTGTGAAGCTTTCAAGTTTATTTTGCCATGTTTAAGGTCTGTCCTTGGCTGTTTTGGTCGACCATAGCTTGCATTGCATGCCCCCTTTGCGTTTTGGGCTTGTTAGCCTTAAGTATATAAGTGTCTAGCATGCCTTGTTGTATCATTTCAATGATTTGGAACCTCTTAACATGTTATCTCAGTCCTTGTGACATGCTTATATGCTTGCATAAATCCCCCTTCAATGTGTTTAAAGGTTGTTACCATATGCCCCTTGTTTAGGCTCGGAGTATGCTTGCACTTTTAGACCACTTAGATGCCATCTAAGTGCACCCTTGGCTTTGTTTAAGCCTGCATTTGACTTGTTTTAAGTCCCCTTAGCCTTGTGAGGTTTGGTGGACTTGACCTTGGTTTAAGCCTCCTTGGCTTGTCTTAACTTAAGCACTTGGGCCATTGTGGCATGATTTGCTTCTCTTGTTCAAATTGATTTGGCATCATCTTGTAACATGATTTTAGAGCTTAATGCATGCTATATGTCCATGTTTGCATCCTCTTGAGTGTGCTTGAGAATTGCACTTTAATGCTTGAAGTGTTGGAGATCATTCACATGAATGTTTGTGTGCCTATTAGTCCTTCATTTTTGAGCACCTTGGCCACTGTTTTAGGCCTAGTAAGGGCTGCCTAAACCGTGCTTAAGTCCATCCTTTGCTTGTTTGCATGCTTACCTTGCATATTTGCTTTCATACTTGTATAAATGCATTGTATGCCCATGTTGCATGCTAGTTCACATGCCTAGGTTGCACTCCATCTAGCATGCATGCCTTGTTCCTTGATTTAGTGATGGGAGTTGGGCCTTTGTTTGTTGGTTTGCATTGCATTTGAAATTAACATGCATAACTTGGTCTCTTGGGCCATCATGCATTGAAATACGCGATTGATGGTCCGAGAACCAAGGACCATGTCCCTTTGAGTCATAAACATGATAAGGGATATGGTCGGTGCATGCATTGCTTGAATTGCATTTCCATGCAAAGCCCTGTCCTCTGCTGCTGTCAAACAAATTCTACAGGAACTTTTTGCTGATCGATTGCACAGAGTGCCGACCGGCAATCCATATGTGGCCGATGGATTCATTTTTGGCCGATCGACACCAAATCACAGCCGATGATCATTCCCTCCAGCTGGTGGCATTCCCCAACATCCAGTGGGCAAATCCTGAGACTATGTCAGTCTTTAGAGAAGCAGAGCATGGAAAATAGAGGCTGCTTGTGCATGGCAGTGTACTTCCGAGCAAGACCCGAGCACGCGTGCATTGAGCCCTCTTCTCGAGGTCCTTTTTTTTGCTTTCTTAAATTAATTAATTTAGTTGGTCTGTAATAATTAGTTAGCTAGGATAGTTAATTCATTATTCGAATTGTATTATTCTTTTGGTCCCTCCGAGCGAGGGCGAATTTGTAATAAGTGTGGGTGAGTGTGTGCATGTCTTCCAACCCCCACTTCTTTCTCCCTTTTACTTACCTGCTTTGATGGTTAGTAATTGGTCATGTTTAATTTAGCGTACCTTATGCTATGCATGCGTGTATCATTCATCAGTATTGCATGCACCGGGCTCGGCGCATCATGCTAACTGCATTATTATTTCAAATCTAACTTGAATACATGCTACTTGTGCATTTTCACATGTCATTCATAGACTAGCCGAGCCTACTCTAATGACATTCCGTATGCATTGCATTAGACATTCAAACATGGACTTGGATCATGCATTGATTGCTAACGAGTTCTTTGTTTTGGCACGGAGTACGATGTAAGTATTTATGCTTTAGCATCCTTGCATGCGTGTGAGTGTTGCCATGATAGCATGATTACCATGAGGCTAGCTGCTTATGTGATATAACTGCTTGAATGCCTGTGGGTGAAGGTTTGATTGCTGAGTTGGAATAGCTCATTGAAATCCGTGTTTTAGCCTACTTGCGAGTAGCAAATTCCAAAACATTTTGCCAAAACAAACGGATATGCAATGCTTATTCCCAAATTAGGCAATCTAGTCTATACTTTTGTGCTGTGCGCATAACATAGTAATTCTAGGCTAATAATCGGGATAAGAACACATAATGTTTTCAAAAACGGATATCACGGTTAGTAGAGGCCGATCTTCGGATCGGGCGAGAGGGGGTGCTCATAGCTGACCTTCCCCAATCGTACCCTAGCTCCCGAGCCGAGGCAACTTTGGTGATGACGGACACGTGGCCTTTGGCACCGAGTCAGGGTTTCCTAAATTCCCCCATAAAAAATATTTAGGTGGCGACTCTGTATCTGGCAAAGCTGTCTATGTTTGGTACTTCTTTCAAAAATCTGTTTTCTCAAAACGATTTGCCAAATTTGGACTCTTTGGTTCAGATTAAGAACCGTGACACAAATCGAGTCTGAACTGTAGCGGGGTCCCTCGTGGACGTGTTACACCGGCGATGAGCTACAGCATGACCCAGCAGCTGGGGATTCAGCTGATTGGTCTGACACACTGTGTCTTCTACTTCCTATTTAAATTCAAGCATCAATTCGGCCATAACTAGACTTGTTTGGAAGAGGAGATAGAGTACCCAGCTTCATTTTTTATCCGAGGCTCACATCTGGCTCGGTATGCCACAGCATGGAGGACTAGAGAACTTCTGCCCCCCACTCCCAGTTTCAGTTGTGCCCTTTATGATGAGTGTATAGCTTGGCTTGATGAAGAGGCACAGACCGGACCTACTTTGGCATTCGAAGCTTCCACAAGCTTTGGGAGGGGGCGCAGGAACACCTGACTTGACTATGCCCCAAGTTTATTGCTTTAATCTATATTTTCAAGTTTTCTTTATGAATGGAATAAAAAAGCAACTTCAATTTATATTCAAGAGTAAGAGAACTCTGTATTGAAATCAATGAAATTGAAGGTTGTGGGTATTGAAAAATTTTCGTTTGGTCCAAAAATTGTCTAAGTTGTAAAAAGATTAATTTGAGAAAAATCAACTTTTATTAAAACTTTTCAAAACCATTTTTGATATGGATCACAATTGGACACGCCTGAGATCTATCCTCGAGATGTACAACCCCGAATCACAACAACTAGAAAGTTGCCCCTAGTCTGAATAGCACTGTACTGGAGGTCACAACTAAGCTCTTGAATGTAGAATACACAAAGATGACAAACATGATCACATGGACAAAGTTGATTTGGAAGTGTTTATGGCTGGACTTCAGAATGAAGTCGCCTACGTATCCTAAAGATGGGAATTAAGCCTTACGTAGTTCGGTTTAGGTTCACTCATGTATTAACACTCTCCTTTTGCACTCTAACTTTTGCCAAGGCCGCCCTTTCTGGGTTTTCAACCTTATGAGCTCAGTTTTTGTTATTTAAAATTTTCTGTGCTCTAACTTTTGCCTAGGTCGCCCTTTCAGGTTTTCGGCCTAGCGAGCCACTTGGGGATAATATTTCTTCAACTTGTCCATATTGATCAACTCGGAAAACTCAAGGCCATCCAGGTCAATCAGAACGACAGCTCCACCCGACCAGATTGACTTGATGATATAAGGACCAGTCCAATTAGGTCTGAACTTGCCCCTAGGGTCGTGGATAGGAGCTCAGTTGTCTTTAAGCACCAAATCTCGTTCTTTCAAATTCCAGGTCTTAACCTTCTTTTTGAAAGCCATGGCAATTCTTCGTTGATAACCCTGGACGTGATACAGTGCTTTCAACCTTCTCTCGTCAAACAGCATGAGTTCTTTGAACCTGCCCTGCTGCCAATCTGCCTCAGCTATCTGGCACTCAGCCATAACCCGCAATGACGGAACCTCAACTTTGATAGTTAGAACAGCCTCTATCCCATACACCAAGGAATACAAAGTTTCCCCAGTGGAAGTTCAAATTGAAGTCCGGTAGCCCCAGAGAGCAAATGACAGCTTATCTGGCCAGTCTTTGTAGGTTTCCACCATCTTCTGCAGAATGTGCTTGATGTTCTTGTTGGCGGCCTCAACAGCTCTGTTGGTTTGCGGCCGGCATGTGGATGACTTATGAAAAGACACGTTGTACTTCTCCAACAAGTCGATCACCTCATTCTTGTAGTGGGAACCATTATCCGAAATAATCTCATTTGAGACCCCATAGTAACAGATAATGTTGTTCCTGATGAACTTAGCAACATGTGATGCTTTCAACACCGCATAGGATTGGGCCTCAACCCACTTTGTAAAGTTGTCTATCGCTACTAGAATATACTCATGCCCGTTTGACCCTTTTGGAGTAACTGCCCCAATCACATCAATCCCCCAGACTGAAAACGGCCACGGTGAAGTCATGTTGTATAGCTTTGACAGCGGAATGTTCATGCGGTTTGCATGGATTTTGCATTTGTGGCATCGCCAAACAAAGTCGATACAATCCTCCTCCATAGTTGACCAATAATAACCCTGTCTAAGGATCTTCCGGGCCAGCATCACCCCGCTCATGTGCGCTCCGCAGTCTCCATGGATGGTCTCCATCAGGCGCTTAGATTCGTTAGCATCAACACACAACTTATGCATCCCGGGATGACCCCGCTTGTACAGTTTACCCCCGGAGCGGCCATTCTTCATATTGCCCTCTTGTCTTTGGCATTTTCCCCTGGTGGATAAGTCTCCTTTTCCAAGAAGTTCCATATGTCATAATACCAGGGGTTTTGATCTTGTACCTCACCTATGGCAGCAATCAGCTCGTAGGTTGGCACATACCGTTGTTCAATGATGATTGGATGCATCCAGACTCCTAATGGGATGTCTATCATAGAAGATAGAGTTGATAAAGCGTCTGCAAACCTGTTGCTCTCTCTCAATAGATGGGTGAAGATTAACTTCTCAAACCTAGGAATTAGCACGTCCAGAGTTTGGTGATAAATTTTCATCATTTCCATCTTCACTTTCCAATCTCCTTTCGCTTGAGATACAACAAGGTTTGAGTCCCCGATGATGTCCAACCTTTTTGCCCTTAGTTCCAGGGCAGCTTCTAAGCCAGTGATACATGCCTCATACTCTACCTCATTGTTCGGTACTTTGAACCGGAGTTTGAAAGCTAAGGGTATGTGGGAAATGTCGGGCGCTATTGTAGACACCCCATTTTTGACCGTCCTCAAGACTTGAACGTCATCGTTTGAACACTCGGTGATCATCCACGCTCGTGTTCATTTTGAGATCCCGAAGGACTCGGCTACGTGCCTTGCCTTAGGATCTCTCGACTTGACTATTTTGTGCTTAGTTTTGGACCAAGGACTTGTGGTTTTTGCACCTGAGGGTAGGAAGTGGCTTGTTAGCCATCCCTTAAACCCACTGGCTGTGGCATGAAGCCACCGGCCTTGATTTCTGTCTACCGACCAATTGTTTGGTCGGTCGGCACAGATATCTGGTCGATCAGCCATTTATTTGGCTGATTGTCTCTTTTTCTGGCTGGTACTTCCTTTTTGCCTTTTCCAGGCATTGTGCATACCAGCTGTGCCAGCTGGAGTGCGTGGACCAATCCTCCATACACGTGTATGGAGGATTTGCACCCTTTGCACCCTTTGCTCTAGCTTCTTGAGGAAGCTTGACCCTTTGTCTTAGCTTCCTCAAGAAGCTTGGACCTTTGTCTTGGCTTCCTCAAGAAGCCTTGACCCCTTTTGCCTTAGCTTCTCTAAGAAGCTTAGGCCTTTGTCTTGCTCTATAAAAGAAAGCCTCTCTTCTCCTTTGAAGAGGTTCAGCAAATCAAAGATATATATGGCATATACACTACTCTCTCTCTATATCTCGCTCTCTCTCTACATTTGTGTGTGTTAGAGTGTCCAAAAGTGACTTTTGTTCTTAGTTTTGCACTAAGACACCCACTGTTACACCATACCTTGGTTATTGAGGTGTTAAGAGGTTGTCTTTGGAGCTTTTGAGTTGGTTTTGATCTAAAAAGGGGGCTGGAGTTTTGGTTCTTGAAGTGTTCTTTAAGGGTGAGCACTATTGCTTTATATTCCCCATTCTTGCACTAGCTTTTAACCTACTTTGCATGCTATTTTGAGCCTTGTATATAATTGATAAAAGTTCTAATTTTTCATGTTTAAGAAGTTTCATTAAGGTCATTTTTGTGTTTGGGGTCGATCTCCCCCTCTTAGGCCTTGTTTGGCCCTTTTGTGCCTTCTTTGTTTGAGCTTCAAGAACTTTCGTGTATTGGCCTTCTCACCACTAAAATTTAGAGGATTTTCAGTGGTGGTGAAGGAGTTTTGAGGTCTTGCATAGGGAAGGGACACCCCTCTCCCCTTTTGTCTCATTTGCTTATGTTTTTTGGCTCATAAAGGTAACATGCATGCCTAGCTTTGTTTGGCTTTATTTTGTGTTTATCTATCATGTTTTATCTCTGTTCCATGTTGGCTTGTCGACCCCTTGCATGCACCATACACTTGCCTTGCATTCCTCTATTTTGTCATCACATGCGTCTTGCATTTGGACCACCATGCTCACATGTTTTGGCTTAGCTTTGTGAAGTTTTTAATCATGTTTTACCATGCTTGAGGTCTGACTTTGGTTGTCTTAGACATGCTTGCCATGCTTTGTGTAGCTTCTTTGCATTCTAGCTTGTAGGCTTTGAGTGTGTGAGTCATGAGCACGCTTTGCTTGAGCCATTTCAGTGATTTGGAATCACTTATCATGCTATTTCAGTCTATGTTTTACGCTTACATGCTTGCATTTGATTACCCTTTCAATGTCTTGAAGAGTTGTGGTCTTATGCTCCATGTTTGGGCTATTGTGCATGCCTCTTTGTTTAAGTCATTTAGATGTCATCTAAGTGGATTTTAGGGGACATTTTGGGATATTATAACTCTGTTTTTTCATCACATAATCCATGCCATGTTTGCATGTGATAGTTGTAGTAGAATGCTCCATTTTGTGGCCTTGAATGCCCTTTGTTTTGGGCCCATTTCTTAGCATATTTTGACCCCATCCAATGTGTGTCCTAGCTTTATTTAGGTCTGCCTTAAGACTGATTTAAGTCATTTTGGCTCTTTGAGGCTTGGTTGGCATGACCATGGCTTGACCCCTTTTGTTAGCCTCAAGTTTTGGCCTTCATTGTATACCTTCCTTGCTTGGTTTGGGTGATTTGGCATCATCCCTTGCATATTTTCAGAGATTTTCATGCTTGCCATTTGTCCGTGTTAGTCTCTTTTGAATGTGTTTAAAAGTTCCCTCTTCATGTTTACATGATAGGCTAATTAGCAGGCTTGTTTGCTTTACATTTCGGTGCCTTCACCCATCACTTTCGGCCACTGTTTATGGCAAGGCTGAGGTCGGCCCTTTGCGGTTTAAGTCCACCATTGCATGTTTGTCGCATGTTGGTTGCTTATTTGGTTCATTGTGTGTTGGCACATGCTAGTTCCATTACATATTTTTCCATATTTGCTACATTCCATTTTGGCATGCTTGGCATATTGCATATTTGCTTGTGCAGGTCGCATTGCATTTGGCATGTTTTGCTAACTTAGCATCATATTGCATACTTGATGCCGTTTTGTACACTTGAGCCATATTGTATACATACATTGCATTATGTTTGGTTTGGGGTGTCAAACCAAACATGGGGAATGAGATATGTTTGTACTCAAAGTGACGAAACACGTCTCAATCCTCAGTCGCCGACGCCCTTCATCTCAACATGATAGGGCGTGAAGCATTCACTCGTTTGTTGCATTCATTTGCATTGATTTGCAAGCTTGGCGCCTTTGGCCATCATACATCGAAATGCATGGTTGGTGGCCCGAGGGCCGAGGGCCACACTCCCTTGAGTCTATAGAATGATTGCGAAAGTGGCTATGCACACATTGTTTTGAAATTTCCTTGCCATGCACTGTCTTTCCTCTGCTGCTGTCAAAACAGGATTCTTCAGGAATATTTGGCCGACTGACTATATACAGTGCCGACCGACCAAAAATATCTGGCCGATGGCTTCACAGATGGTCGATGACAATTTATCAATGGTCGGTGGATCTTTACCTTGGCCGGTGGCATCCCAGAATGATCAGGGAGTTGTTCAGAAGCATCAAGAATATTTTCACAATGCTCAGAGGTGCAGAATAGTGCAAACAGAGGCAACAATGGTATGGCAACGGGTTTTCGAGCGAGTCGATCGAGCATACATCATTCAAGCATTCCGAGGCGGGGCTGCGGCCACCTCATTTTGTAATTAATTTATTAATTGATTAGGGTTTTGTAATATTTAATTAGCTAGGGTAGTTAATTATTTTTTCAGTTTGTGTTATTCGAACCGTTCGAGCGAAGGCACAATTGTAATAAGTGTGCGTGTGTGTGATGTATGTCTTCCAACCCCACGTCTTTCTCCCTTTTATTTACCAGCTTATGATGGTTAGATTAGGGAATGTTTCAATTAGCATCTATATTTTCACATGTTTGCATTCATTCATCTGTATTGCATGCACCGAGCTCGGCGCATCATGCTAACTGCATTGTATTTCAATTCGAAGTTGAATACATGTTAGTTGTAGCATCTCACATGCCATCTCAGAATAGCTGAGCCTATCTTAGTTGCATTTTGCATGTGTTGCATTAGCCATCTTAACATGAACTAGGATCATGCATTTGATTACTAACTAGTTTTTGTTTTGGCTTGGAGTACTAGGTAAGCATTTACGCTTTAGCATCCTTGCATGTGTGTGAGTGTTGCCATGATAGTACGCTTACCATGAGGCTATTTGTGTGTGTGATGTAACTCCCTGAATGCCTGTGGGTGAAGGTTGGATTGCTTGAATTGGGACAATTCATTGAAATCCGTATTTTAGCCTACTTGCGAGTAGCAAAACTCAGACCATTTTTCCGAACAAACGGATGTGAAGTGTTTTGTTCCAAATTCAGGCGACCCAATCTATACTTGTATGCTGTGTGCATCACATAGTAAATCTAGGCTAATAACCGGAATAAGAGCACATAATGTTTTCAAAACTCGATATCATGGTTAGTAGAGGCCGATCTTTGATCGGGCAAGCGGGAACATCCAAGTCTTAAAGGACTGTCAAAAATGGGGTGTCTACAGTTGCCCCTCTTTGACAGAACTCGGAGTTATGAAATGACATGAGTAAATGTTAAAGCCCAGAGGCGACCCATTTCGACAAGGTCATAAGACTTGGACAAACAATCAAGACAGGAAACAAATGGTTGCGCCCGCAGGCTACCTACATATCCCTTTGCAAGGAATGAAACCAACGTAGTTCTAGGGCAAGATGCAAATGAGATGCATGATGCAAGAACATAAATTATGATCATGTAATAAGACTATGCAATTAAACATTTAAAGGTAAATGCAATGCAATGAAAATACCACATTTAAACAGACTGAAATAGGACACAGCAATCTCAGTCATGAAAAGAAGTAAACAAACACACCGCGTGTGGGAATTACGAGCCAAACCACATTTCATGCAGAAAGGATGTAAGAAAATTATGCAAAGCTTAACTACGCGACACGCAAGAAAGATGAAGAGCAACAAAATCATCGGCCGTACCCGAGATGTCAAACAAGATCCTAATGCGTCACACGAGGAAGAAAATGAGGATGGTGTGAACATTGGGATGCACCCGAATGTTTTTAACCGAAGGATGGTATGAACATCAGGACGCACTCAAATGTTTTAACCAAAGGACGGTAATCAAAGGATGGTATGAACACCAAGACACACTCAAATGTTTTTTAACCAAAGGACGGGTGACTGAAGGGTGGTATGAACATCAGGACGCACTCAAATGTTTTTAACCGAAGGAGGGGGTAACTGAAGGATGGTATAAATATCAAGATGCACTCAAATGTTTTTAATCAAAGGACGGTAACTGAAGGGTTTATCCTAATACATTGCACATGAGAGATAAGAGAGTAAAAGGATATGATTCGAAGGGCACAAATGATTTTACCTAGAACTCCTTTGAATGGACTGCATATACAATATTGTGCCTGTGTGCAAAAACGTGCAATGAAATTACAGTGCATTTTCTATGCATGAAAGCATGAATGAAAGCATATTCTATGCAACAATAGAGAAGTGCATATTCTATGCAATAATGAGAAGCGCATATTCTATGCATGTATAACGAATAGGAAATGCATATTCTATGCATGATAACAATTGAGATATAATGGCATGTTCTATGCGAACCGAACAATTTGAGAACATATTCTATGCATGATTGGCAACGAGAGCATGTTCTATGCAAGATTCAAAGGCAAATGCATATATTCCATGCATGATTCAAGAACGAAAGCAATAAGCATGTTCTACGCATAATGCAAGAGCGGAAGCACATTCTATGCAGCTAGAATAAGAGCATGTTCTATGTGACAGTTGTAGACGTCCTGAATGCCCCGGGAGGACGAGTCCCCCCCCTCCCCGTTCTGTTCGTTTTGGGTTCACTACAGTTCAGGACTCTTAAATTGTCACGGTTCTTAATCTGAACCAAAGAGTCCAAATCTGGCAAATCGTTTTGAGAAACAGATTTTTGAAAAGAAGTGCTAAACATGGACTGCTTTGCCAGATACAGAGTCGGCACCTAAATATTTTTTATGGGGGAATTTAGGAAACCCTGACTCGGTACCAAAGGCCACGTGTCCGTCATCACCAAAGTTGCCTCTGCTCGGGAGCTTGGGTACGATTGGGGAAGGTCAGCTATGAGCACCCCCTCTCACCCGATCCGAAGATCGGCCTCTACTAACCATGATATCCAGTTTTGAAAACGTTATGTGTTCTTATTCCATTTATTAGCCTAGAATTACTATGTTATGCGTGCAGCAAACAAGTATAGACCAAATCGCCTAAATTGGAACAAAACATTGCATATTCGTTTGTTTGGAAAACGCTTTGGAATTCGCTACTCACAAGGAGGCTAAAATACAGATTTCAACGAGTTATCCCAACTCAAACAATCCAACCTTCACCCATGGGCATTCAAGCAGTCTATATCACATAAGCATCTAGCCTCATGGTAATCATGCTATCATGTTAACGTTCACACTCATGTGAGATGCTAAAGCATAAAGAGGTTACCTAGTACTCCGTGCCAAAACAAGAACATGTTAGCAATCATGCTTGATCCAAGTCCATGTTTAAATTCCTAATGCAACGCATACGGAATGTCACTAGAGTAGGCTCGGCTAGTCTATAAATGACATGTGAAAATGCACAAGTAGCACGTATTCAAGTTAGATTTGAATAATGAATGATGAATGATGCACGCATGCATAGCATAAGGTATGCCAAAGTAAACATGTCCTAATACTAACCATCAAAGCAGGTAAGTAAAAGGCAGAAAGAAGTGGGGGTTGGAAGACAAGCACACACACACCCACACTTATTACAAATTCACTCTCGCTTAGAGGGACCAAAAGAATAATACAAATTAATTAACCTACAAGCTAATTAATTATTACAGACCACCTAATTAATTAAGCAAATTAACTAAGCTAAGAAAGCAGTAAAGGCCTCGGGAAGAGGATCCAATGCGCGCGTGCTCGGGTTTGCTCGGAAATCCAACGCCATGCACAAGTTTGCCTCTGCTTTGACTGTTTTGCTTCTTTGAAAATTGCACAACTCCCAAGGTTGCTTCTCTGAGTATTGTGGAACACTACCGGCTGAGTGGGATCATCACCGGCCATTTTGAAGTGGTCATTGACCATCCATTGAGCTCTCGGCCAAATATATTTGGTCGGTTGGCAGTATATATGGCCGACCGGCCAAAACTTCCTGCAGAAACCTGTTTGACAGCAGCAGAAGGCAGGCAGGGCATGGCAATGTATTTCAAGCAAATATATGCACCAACATATCCCCTATCATGTTTATGACTCAAAGGGACACGGGTCTCGATTCTCGGACCATCAATCACGCATTTCAATGCATATGATGGCCCAAGAAACCAAGTATGCACTTTGATTTTAAATGAAATGCAATGCAAATGAGAAAACAAAGGGGCTTTCAACCTCTATCATGGCTTGATCAAGAGGTGAAAGATGCATGCAAATGCGATGTAACCTAAGTATGTTAACTAGGCATGCAACAAGAGCATATGGGAAGCATGCAAGGCATATAACAAGCATGCAAGTTAAATGAGTATACAAGTCACAATGTCAACACACAAACATGCAAAACATATGGCATGTTAAGCAACCAAAACAAGGAGGAGAATACGTGCCAAATGCAACATCATTTCAACATGCAACAACATGTCATAAGCTAAGCATGCAACAACATGCCAAAGGGTGGACTTAAACTAAATTAGGCAGCCCTTAAACAAGCCTAAAACAGTGGCCAATGCTATGGAAATGATAACCAATACACACACACACATGCAAGCTAATGGGCTAACACTTGAATATCAAATAAGCAACCTTTAAGCACACTTAAAGGAAGACAAACATGGGCATATGGCACGTATCATAAGCTCTAAAATTGCATGAAAGAGAGGTTCCAAACCAAGTAATCAAAACAAGCAAAGCATGCAATAATGGTCCAAGTACTTAAGGCAAGCTAAGGAGGTATTGAACTACCCTTAGCAAAACCAAACATGGCATGAATTACATGATCAAAACAGAGTTTTAACATATTAAAACAAAGCCTAAAGACCACTTAGATGGCATCTAAATGACTTAAATTCAAGGGCATGCACAATGACCAAACATGGAGCACAAGGCACAACCTCATAAGGCATCAAAGAGGCATCAAAGGCAAGCATACAAGCATGTTATAAGGACTGAAATAACATGGTAAGTGGTTCCAAACCACTGAAACAATGCAAGTAATGCATGCTAGAGAGGCCAAAGCTTAAGGCATTCAAGAGGGATTGCATGGTAGCTATACAAAGCAAGACATGAATGACTCAAACGACCTAAAACAGTCCCTTAGCACATCAAAATATGCATGTAAGCTTCACAAAGCTAAGCCTAAATCATGCTAGAACAAGGGTCTACACCTAAAGCATGTTAAGGCAAAAATGTGGCATTACAAGACATGTATGCAAGGCATGCAAGGTGTGTCCAAACCAACTGAAAACAGAGCTATATTATGACATCATAAGGACAAAAATCAGTTAAAGCATGGCCAGCATACACTTAAACAAGATGCTCCCTCAAGAGGCAAAAATGGCCCTTTTCAAGGAGAACAAGGAGAGGGGGTGGCCCTCTCCTTCTTAGGACCTCAAGGAACCATCCACATCACTGAAATCCCTCAAGATTTCAGTGGTGAGGAGGCCCATACACAATGGTCCCGGAGCTCAACCGAAATGGCACAAAACAAGGGCCAAACAAGCCTTAGGAGGGGTCAAACAACCCCAAAGCTTAAAACACCCTTAAGAAACTATTTAGGGCAGATAAAAACAAGACTTTTCTATGTTATGTGTTAAGCTCAAAAACAATTGCAAATATGGGAAAACAAGCTATGAAAACAAGGCTTAAAAGAGGTAAAAGCTCACCCTTGAAGCACAGCAGCAAATCAGCAACTTTTGGACCAAAAAAAAGGCTTGAAATCACCCCAAAAATCACCTCCAAGGACCTCAGCTCAATAAAGGGAGTAGAGAACTAGGTGTTTGTATGCAAAAGTGCAATGAAAATGCACTTTTGAGCACAAACAAGCCCTAAACCTTAGAGAGAGAGAGGCAGAAAATGTAGAGAGAGAGATTTTTTTTGCTCAAAGTTGTATATCTCTTCTTGTTGTTAGAGAGCTTGATTGATTTAGAAATATATCAATCTGCAGCTCCTTAGAACTCCCCACGTCCAGGTATGGGCTGGGGTATGGCCTAAAATGACAGCTGCCAGCTGTCTACAGAGATATCTGTTGAAAACCACACTTGGCTGGCCGGGCATAAAAGTGGTCGACCGGCAGTTAAATTGGCCGGCCGGCCATCACATTTGGCCGATTGAAAATCAAGGTGGCCGGTGGGCAGGAGACTTGGTCGACAGGCTACCCCCTTTCCTCAGGAACACATCCACAAGCTCTTGGTGCAACCAAGCACAAAACAGAGAAGTTAAGAGATTCTAAGGCAAGGCGCGCAGCCAAGACTTTTCGAAACTCAAAACAAACACAAGCATGAATAATCATCGCGTGTTCAAATGATGACGTCCAAGCCTTAAGGATGGTAAAAAATGTGGTGTCTACAGTTGCCCCTCTTTGACAGAACTCGAAAGTCATAACAATGACGGGAGTGAATGTCAAAGCCCAGAGATGACCCACTTTTGACAAGGCCGAAGACTTAGACAAACATGCAAGACAAGCAAAGATATGCGTCCGAAGGCAGGGGCAAAATGCAACTGACAATGCAAGGAGCCGAACATAACTTATGATCATGCAAAGAAAGCTGTAACGAAGCATAACATGCGACAGTTTTAAGCTAGCATGCACCAAACTACACTACAATGCAGAAAGGATGTAAGAGAATTATGCAATTCTTGATACGTCTCACTCGGAGAATACAATACCTGTGCAGTTCATCTGGTTGCACCAGCCTCAAATGAACCGTACATACAATATCGTGCCTGAAAAGAAAGCAAACTTAACAGGTACAATATCGTTAGCAACATACATAACATGCAAAATAAATGCAAAATGATATGCAATATATACAAAACTATGTATAAACAATGCAAATGAAAATGCAATGCAATTGAATCATGATCAAATCCTGAGCGGTTCAAAACCACACAAATGTCAAATAGATTGATGGAGATGCAAAGTCCGTCTATCATAGAAAAGGTGCCGCAACCCTCAAACCAACATGCCAACGTGGAATAGGTGCGTATACATGCAGAACTATGAGTGATGTAGACGGACACAAGAACAAGTAATTGGGTGGAATGACATAGGTGGGGAAATGACCCGCTGAAGAAAGACCAATGATCCTAATGCTGGATGCAAAAAATAATAAATTACACTACAATGTAATATATATACAATGGATATGGCAAGCAGCCAAACCAAATCTTGCCTAGGAAAGGCATGGACACACACAAACCACGTCTAACATAGAACGGTCATATAGAACTATGAGTGTATAGACATGAAAAGTATGGGCACATACCAGACCAAGCTCAACATGGAAAGGCGCAAGCCATAGATGGGGGGATGCAGTCGATGAGTGCAAGCTACAATGCACTATTTTCAAGTATGCAATGGAATGGATACAGTGGAATAAGGCCTACGGCCAAGCCGTATCTTGCTTAGGAAAGGCATGGACACGAACAAATCACGTCTAACATAGAACGGTCATACAGAACTATGAGTATATAGACGTGAAAAGTATGAGCACATACCAGACCAATCTCAACAAGGAAAGGCGCCGACCCTAGATGGAAGTGATGCAATGAATCCATGCAAGCTACAATGCAATATTTACAATATGCAATGGATGGGCGTAAATGTAATATTTGCAGTAAGATGCATGACATATGCATTATTTACAGTGGTATGCATGACATATGCACTATCCACAATGAATGCATGACATATGCACTATTTACAATGATGCATGACATATGCATTTTTTGCAATGATGCATGACATATGCACTATTTACAATGATGCATGACATATGCATTTTTTGCAATGATGTATGACATATGCACTTTTTTTGTTTTGTTTTGTTTTTGAAATGCAAATGCATGATGATGCATGATTTTGAAATGCGCGACAACGTGCGGCTTTTGAGATGCATGACAATGCAGATGATCTTGAAATGGGCGACAACGTGCGGCTTTTGGAATGCACGTGAACTTGAATATGCGACGACGCGAGTCGCTTGAAATACATGTATAATGTAACTTATCAAAAGTCATTCGGGCGCGACAAACACCGAAGGACTTACACCTTCAGAGGATTTAAGGTCTCCTAGACCGAGCGTATTTAAGGTCTCGCCAAATCGTTAATATGCATAACAATGCAAGCATAATGATATATAACTCAACACGCATTCATACCAAAGCGCTGTAAAGCAATGCATGCGGGGCAACTTTCAAATCTTAAAAAAGACAAAAGGATACAAAAAGGATACACCTTGCACATATTCAAGTGTCGCGCACAGAAGACACGGTCCGAGGTCAAAACAGGGGCCGGTCGAGCTTCGGAAATGCACTTTTCTTGCACTTCTTCGGGCAATGAAGGCCCCAAACTACACATATGACCCAAACAAGGTTGTAGGAGGCTCACCAGCCATCCACCGGCCACAAAAAAAACATCACCAGCCAAACATTTAGTCGGCCGGCCAAAGATGTAGCCGACCGGCCAAAAATGCCTGATTCGGGGCAGTTTTGACTTTTTGCCTTGGGTCTTTTAAAATAGGGTTTCAAACCCTATTTCTTTCATTCTCCTTGGCCAAAAATAGTTGCTCTCTCTCTCTAGAGCATTTTCCCCTCTTCCATTCTCCGTTTTCCTTGATTCTCGTGCCCTTTTCGACGCTTGATTCGCGAAGTTCATCGCGTTTCAAACACTTTCATCCGATCGAAACTTCGTTTCGGTGTCTCCTTTTCGATTTTCACCTCTTGGGGTTTGTTTTCCCCAAGTTTTTCTTGATTTCCATGCCTTTTCTGCACCCCGACCTTTC
Organism: Camellia sinensis; assembly: GCF_055761805.1. Taxonomy (NCBI): domain Eukaryota; kingdom Viridiplantae; phylum Streptophyta; class Magnoliopsida; order Ericales; family Theaceae; genus Camellia; species Camellia sinensis. Next base: position 87,056,984 of record NC_138971.1, on the reverse strand, counting down.
CGGCCATTTTTCATCCTTCTGGGGTTGACTTTTTGGTTGACTTTTCATATTCTTGCCCGATTTTCACTCTTTCGGCCATTTTCGCACCACTTTTGACATGGCGGATGATATTCCACGGGGCGGGACTCTCTTGGATCACGAGATGGACCCAGAGGTCGAGCTCCTCCCCTTGAGCGTCCGCCCGTTCGACCCAGTGACCTACTGGCCGGTGATTCATGTGCTTCCTCCTGACGGGCTTTGCCAGTTCTGGAGTTTTGACAGGAGGGTGCCACTAGAGCTGCTTCTGCGTGAGCCGGAGTCACATTTATCACATGGCGCTTTCGAGGTATACTCTCCCCCGTTTCATTTTCCACAATGCAGAACACTTAACTGCCACATCCGATTATATTCTTTAACAGCTTGGCTCAGATACACTGATGCACTGTATACTGCAGTTAACTGTGAACACACTTGCAATTGATATCTGTTTGAAACTAACACGTGCACACACACTGCACTGGCCCTGAATCACTCAGACACACTGACACAGTACACACTGTATTCCACTGCGAGCACATCGGCACTCGGCACCTATTTGAATCTGAACACGTGCACACACGCTATATCTGTACTGAACCACTTAAACACACTGACACATCACATGTTGTAGTTCCCTGCTAGCACACTAGCACCCAATGTTTGTTTGAACCTGAAAACGTGCACACACGCTACATTGCCACCAATTCTGAATACTCTTCAAAACTGTACATTTTACATTTTTCGTAACTATTTGCTTTTGAACAGGGAGATTCCCATACTGTCCGTGGGTATGGGAATGTTGCCGACAGGGACTGGTACATGGAGTTACCGGACGCAGTCCGTCGCATTGTTGACCAGGCCGAATTTGGCGCATTCTGCAGGGGACTCTCGCGCCTTACAGCGAGCAGGCCTCTCCTTGCTGCTTTAGTGGAGAGGTGGTGGGACACCACCGATTCTTTGCACTTCTCCATCGCGGGAGACGTAACAATGACTCCCTATGATTTCTCGATGCTCACCGACATCAGGGTAGGGGGTGATCCGATCCCCTTCGACACCGACATGGACGAGTGGGAGGCTGCTCAGATCTACCTGCTTGGTGAGGTGCCGCCTCTTGCACGTCTCAACATCGTTCGATATTCATGGTTCGAGGTCCAATTTAGAGTCCAGCCAGCCTTAGTCGAGGAGGCTCCGATGACTCAGGAGGCGGTGGAGCGATATGCGCGCGGCTTTCTCATGTTCCTGCTGAGGATGACTATTTTCGCCGACCGGGCGAACACTGTTCCCCTCTGCTTGCTCAGCGCTTTCGTGGACGTCACCCGGATTTTACGCTATGACTGGGGTGGCGCTGCCTTCGCCACTCTATACGCGTACATGAGCTCAGCCTCCCGTTGCAGCAGACAGCTGCTCGGGGGCTACTGGCGAGCTTGGGAGGTACGTTTTCTCCTCTGCTTTACATTTTTTATACTCTGTACACTGCACACACTATGGTCTGCTTCATACTGATCGTATACTGCACACATGGCACACATATATACCCTGCTTTGCACTGACTGTACACTGCACACACTGTACACTCTGCTCAATACACTGCACAATACACGATCCTGCAATTTCTGCTTTATTTTGTGTTCTGCTTTATCTGATAACCCTTCTGGTATTAGCTCTGCAGTTGTGGGTCTACGCTTACTTTTCGAGACTCGCCCTAGTGCCAGACGTAGAGACTCCTCTCGTCGTCCCATTTTCGCGTCGCTTTGACGTGAGGTGCGTGCGGAGGCCCCGGGAGACATTCATCTTTTTCCGCCGCTACGTCGACACTATTACTCCCGCAGAGGTATGTTTTACTTCATTTAAGCTTCGCTTTACACTGTATTGTCAATAATAGTAGATAACAATCTGTATTTCATTTTCAGATCACCTGGCAGCCTTGGGCTCCACTGCCAGCCATGACTCGGGATTGGTTTGCCGGTGCAGAGGAGACTGCACGTTTTCGGATTTTGCTGGAGGGCCTGGTCTGTCGGGCTTGGTACTTGGGTGAGCGCTTCCTACGCCAGACCCTGGGCTTGCCAGAGCAGATAGTTCCAGGTCTGCCTCCTACCCACATGAGGGACACCGAGAGGTTCACCGCCGAGGAGATGGCCGATTACATGATCGGCTGGGACGCGGAGGGCTTTAGGGGCAAGGGCGACTACTCAGAGTATGTTCAGACATACATTATGCGGCCTCTGAGTAGTGGCCGCTGAGCTGAGAGAGGGGGACCTGCAGCGCCAGTAGCTGGAGCGGGAGCGGGGGCAGGGACGTCGAGGACAACTCGTGTCCGTGGCAAGAGCGGAGCTCGGAGGGGTCAGGGGGTTAGCTGGCAAGCGCTACCCACGATGATGACATGCCGAGGGCAGGGTGGGGCGACCTACCAGATCCCCTTTGCTCCTCCTCCGACTGACCATGAGTTGGTCGGTTTCCATGACTTGCCTCTGGTATGTATTACTACATTTTATGCATCTTGTATTGGCATTTTATTTCAGTTTATTTGATATTCCGCAGAATACTGATGCATTTGATACTTTCGCAGGCTTCTTCCGAGTACACCCGGCAGTCCTTGGAGCTGAATGCCTCCATGATGGGGATGTTGCAGCGGACTTTCGACCTCCTGGTCCTCTACAGCATTCCGGTATGTTCTTCTGATCACGGTCTCAAACCATACTCATAAGCTGCTTCACATAATCTGGTGCCCAACACAACACTTGATAAGCTGCTCACGTCATTCATACACTGTACTCATACATTGCATTCTGCACTGATAAACTGCTCACGGCATTCTCACACTGTACTCATACACTGCATTCTGCACTGATATACTGCTCACAGTATTCACACACTACATTCATACACTGCATTCTGCACTGATACACTGCTCACAGCATACTGATGCGTTTGACTCTTATACTTTTCAGTCTCCTTTCCAGATTCCCACTATGGGAGGTGTTCCAGCCAGGCCTTCTATTCTTACCGGAGGAGATGGAGAGGGCAGAGTATTCCCCCGCACCAAGGCGGGGCGTACTAACGTCGGGAGTAGCTCGCGGGCTCCAGTCCCTGATGACGATGACGAGGAGTCGGAGGCGGAGGCGGAGGCAGACTCGTCGGAGGAGGAGACCGGAGACAGCTCGGACTCGGGCTCAGATGACAGCGCTGATGATGCTCCTGGACCTTCATCCAGGAAGAGGACTACGACCGACTCCGAGGCCTGAGATCCTTTGTCATTGATCCAGATTTTTGCTTCTTTTTTTTCTTTTTCTTTTCCTTTTGTACCTTTTGCTGGTAGCTAGAGTACCTTATACTGCCGCAGGTAGATTTTTATTTCCAAAACCATGTACTTGAAAAAGATGATGAAATGAAATTGATCTGTTGTCTGAAAATTGAACATTTGCATTGTAATAATCAGATAACGAACCAGCCAATAGCAAAACAACCCATGCCAACCACTGCACATTCTGAACACTCGTCTCATACTCTACTGGGGATTAATCTGCATACAGCTCATAACATAGCGCTTGGTTCCTTTTGCACACAGCGGATCCTGAACAAACAGCCCAAATCTGTCAAGACGGACCATGAAGGTTGAATCTACTAAAGTTAAAGCACACTCAGATGCGATCTGAAACCCAGAAGCTTCAAAGAGGCCCAGGTTTTCCTGTTCACACTTATCGGGGGTGGACCCTGCAGTTGTATGAAAGAACAAAATCATGTTTTTGCACAAATGTGGAGAATGGCACAGCATTCTGAGCACAAAACGATTAATTTTTGAAATTGAAAAAGGGTCCTTGAAACCGGGGTATTGAGCCTACAACTGAACTCAGAGAGAAAGACTCAACAGTGGAGACAAAAAAAAGGTAAACAACCTAAGCACAACGAGACGCACTCGGAAAAGACTCAAAACAAAGGTTGAAGTAAACAAAACAAAAGACACGACATACAGACGCGTTAACGAAGACGGGGGACCTCAGATCATGAGGAGCCAGTTTCTCTGGGTATTGTTTCCCACCCTTTCTTATTTGTGATTCTCACATCCCTCTGGCACTCAAGCTCGGTTTTTCTCTCAAAACCATTTTTGCTCACTCTTTCTCTCAACTTATACCTCTCTATTCTTTATTCTCTCATTTTTTTATCCCTCCCCGGGGTGTTTAATGGATGAATAGGAAGTTGTGGGTTCATGCCCAACATGGTTAGCTCACGGCTGTTTCTTCCAGTGGCGCTTGGTCGATGCCCTAGGTAAGGGAACATAGTGATCCCTTCAGATTTGTGCTTCGCACTTGGTTTGATACCTCATTGCTCGGAGGTTGAGAGAGCTTTTAGCCCTTTAATGACAGCTTGAGTTGTGCCCTTTTTGGCAAGTATGTTGGCGATGGGGAAAGACAGAACGCCTGACTCAATCGTGCCCCTAGTTCATTATTATGACCATTTTTGTTTTGGTTTTCTACTAAAATAATTTTGACCAATATGAGAGTTAGATTAACACACTTGTTCAATTTTTGATTTGAAAATTATGTCAGGTCATGAGCACTGAAAAGTGTCCTTTTTTGGGTCCAAAACGGTCTAAGTTTTGGAGAAATGAAATAGTTTTCGAGAAAATAGTCAACCTCAGTAAAAATTTTCAAAAACTATTTTCGCAAACGGCCGGTGCTAAACAAGCACGGAACTTACCCTCGAGATGCGCAACCTCGGTTCGGAGGCAATGGAAAATTGCCCCTTGTTTGAATGACGCTGCACGGCAACGGAAAGTTGCCCCTGGTTTGAACGGCGACTCATGGCAACAGAAAGTTGCCCCTGGTCTGGATGATGCCGCAGCATATTGTAAACAGTCCTCACTAGTGATGATCGCGACCGAACTCTCTCGGATACAGAGAAGACGAAGATGGTCAAAACCAATATATGGACATAGTCACTTTGAAGGTGTTGGGGGTTGGACTTCGGGATGAAGTTGCCTACGTTTCCGGTTGTCACAACTGAACTATCGGATTCGGGAAGGGCAAGAATAATCAAAACCATTACATGGACTAAGGCACTATGAAAGCGTTGGGAGCTGGACTTCAGGATGAAGTTGCCTACGTATCCCCAACATGGGAATCAAGCCTTACCTAGTTCCGGCTAAGGTACACTCGGGTATTTTAACCTTCACCTTTTAGGCTCTAACTTTTGCTAAGGCGCCTGATGCGGGTTTTCGACCTTGCGAGCTTTTCTTTCCTTTTTCTTTCTTTCTTTCCTTCCTTTTTTTTTCTTTTTTGTATATTTTATTTTTTTTCTTTTTTTGTATTTTTCTCTCTTTTTTGTATATTTTTTCTTTTTTTTTCTTTTTTTGTATTTTTCTCTCTTTTGTATATATTTTTTTTTGCTATAACTTTTGCCTAGGTCGCCCTTCCGGGTTTTTGGCCCAGCGAGCCGCTCAAAGGGTAAAAGTGTAACAAGTCCATGTCAAATGGTTTTAGGGTTTTGAAGCCATCCGTATCCAGGAGAGTGGCTGTTGCATTGACTTACTGAAGGACCCATCTTCGGCTTTTCGAGCAAATCGGACATTTTTGCCCCTAGATTGGAGGGGTGCTTCTGTTCTAGCTTTACAGGCTTCTTCTGATGAGATCTGGTCTTCTTGATCTGGCTTTGGTGCCTCTTGTTCGAGGGCTGCTTCCAATCTGGCCACACAGGCCTCTCTTGATGGTCGATCGTTGAACACTCCGAATTGTGGTTCAAGGCTTTAAAACAAGGGCTCGAGTTTTGAGGCTGAGAACGATCCTAAGCTGTACAATCTCAAGAGCGATTCCACACAAGTCTTCGCAGGACTGCGCAAAACATTTTGTTTTTGAAATTTTTTCAAGAAGCGACGAATCGCTCGCGCTGAAGATAGTGTGGAACCAGTTTGGATCAAGCCAGGGTCCTTCTCAGTACTCACGCTGACAAGCATGATTTCAATCATTAAGGGCTTAGCGCACCTCTCTTTCGCTCAATTTGATCAAAGTTTGCAAAACCCAAGGAATTCCTTCCTCTTTGTTTTCACCGCAGTGTTCAAAAAGTTTTGAAAAAACTTAGGTCAATGCAATGATTTTCAGGGCACAAGAGAACAGGTGGAATGTACTGCCGTTCCATTCAAGTCCCCTGGCACAACCAATTCAGAATAGTAGTAAGCATGGAAACATGATAGCCGCAGCTGTTTCATTTAGATTCCCTGGTTGCAACTGGCTTCACGATAGAGACAGACTCAAAGAAAAGCAAAAGGATAATTACAAAACAAAACGGTGTTCGAGGCAAGAGTTCTGGAATCACCCGACATTCTATACAAAGGGGATTGACTCGCTACAACAAGACAGACCCATAAGCAAAAAGACTGACTCAAGACAATGAGACAGACTCAAAACAAAGCAAAAGACTGACTCAACACGCAAGCCAAGATGTACAAAACTAGCATTCGCAGATGCTCCAAAAATGCGTGCCAGACGCCACATCCAAAATACACCGAGCGCCGCCCGCAGGTGGTCCAACCCCTGATCACAAATTTGCAGTGTCCTCGAAGTTCAATAGCTCAGTGGTAATAGACTTTGCTGAGGTAGGCGGGAGGATGACCTCATTGTCGATCAAATCTTGCACTTAATGACGAAGGCGGAAACAACCATCGATACAGTGACCGAACTGTTAGTGGTACGCGCAGTACATGGTAGCATCATGCGAGAGAGGGAGATTCTTCAGAAGGGGCCGAGGCTCGAGGGGTTTAAGATGCCCCATTTTTAGCCAATATTTGAAATGCCCTAGACTGAGGCATGTAGAAGGCATGAAAGGCTCTGCGCCCTCGAGGCACGTACTTTGAAGTCTGAGGGTTCTTGCTAGACGTACTAGCGAAAGGTCGGTAGGCACTGCCTTCGCTTTCTGATCTTTTCCTGGTACAGGGTTAGGGATGACAGGGACTGTCTTGGCATGACGGGGCCCATCCCGATTTTTCGCCCGGCTTGAACCGCCTTCGGTTGAAGTGGGGAAAGCATCATCCACAGCCTTAGTCATGACTGCGAATACTTGTTGCTTATTCATCCCCCTGGCTTTCAAAGCCTCGACTGCCCACAGCAGTTGTTCAATGGGATCGGCATTTTCCTTCATTTTGTTCTTGTCTCTGGCCTCAGCCTGATCGGGGGTTTGGGTTACTACATCAGAGCGAAGCCCAATTGTTGCTGACACGTCGTTGCTGTAGCTGGAGGCAACCTCTGGTTGGCTGAGCTCGATCACAATCTGTCCCAGTAGTGGGGGCTCCTGCGGTATGAAATTTCCGGCATACGGTGCAGCTGGTGGCGAAGCCGACATTCCATAGGCCAGATCGGCCACAGATCTCTGGTGGTCACCTATCATTCCCATCAATTCGAATGCAGTGGGCTCATGAGCCTGATACAACTGGGGGGTCCAGACCGGGTGCGCGACAGGCGACCTGGGTGGATGCGGTACATCGACATTGGTCTCGCTTTGCAGAGTGATTCCTTGATCTGATGCGGCCATCATAACCACAATCTCCTCTAAATTCTACGTCATGATAAGTCCGCTGTACTGAATGGTGACTGACGGATCAGATATCTATCTTGTCTCAACAAGGGGGAACACTAGCTATTCTGTATCAACTCTCTGAACCTTGAAAAGAAAAACAAGTAGCGTTTCAGCCCAAATGGATCAAACACAGATGTAGCCGAACAACTATACTCTACTGCTGACCATTGTTGCCCGATATCACTGCCCCCAAAATACTGAATCGGATACCCACAGATATAACTAATTCTCATAAACTGATACTGGTGTCCTCAGGTCTGATACTCAAACTTGCAAACTGATATGTACGTTCCCTGGAGAGATGCACTCTAAAAGCACATAGCAAGTAAAGAGAGCCAAAACACCCCTATGGAGGGGTAGGGTTTCCCTGTCCTATTTTTGTCAAGAGCTAGGGTTTCACTATGCACGCAGCAGTTTTCAAACAACCTAACATCGGGTAAGCAACCGGTCCTAGTTTGGAATGGTCACTATGGATTTCGATATGCACTAGGTCGAATGGTCGAAAAGGGTGCCCCGGTAAAACCGTGGTTTGTGTTCCCATACTGTCAGAGCCCACAATCGGTCAGCCTTATGGCATGCTTTGACAAAGTCAAGCCTCCGGCAAACCGTTCAGGAATGGCAGATGGCAAACACGGTGTCCTAGGCGCACCAATGCACATGCAATGCAAAGAGACACATAAATGAAATCAAAACAGGATATCACGAGTTCGAGTCAAGCTCTCTAAATCCCCAGCGGAGTCACCAGAAACTATAGACGTCCCCGAACGCCCCAGGATGACGAGTCCCCCCCCCCCGGTTCTGTTCGTTTTGGGTTCACTATAGTTCAACTCTCAAATTGTCACGGTTCTTAATCTGAACCAAAGAGTCCAAATCTGGCAAATCGTTTTGAGAAACAAATTTTTGAAAAGAAGTGCCAAACAAGGACTGCTTTGCCAGATACAGAGTCGCCACCTAAATATTTTTTATGGGGGAATTTAGGAAACCCTGACTCGGTGCCAAAGGCCACGTGTCCGTCATCACCAAAGTTGCCTCGGCTCGGGAGCTTGGGTACGATTGGGGAAGGTTAGCTATGAGCACCCCCTCTCACCTAATCCGAAGATCGGCCTCTACTAACCATGATATCCAGTTTTGAAAACGTTATGTGTTCTTATTCGATTTATTAGCCTAGAATTACTATGTTATGCGCGCAGGAAACAAGTATAGACCAAATCGCCTAAATTGGAACAAAACATTGCATATCCGTTTGTTTGGAAAACGTTTTGGAATTTGCTACTCACAAGTAGGCTAAAATACGGATTTCAACGAGTTATCCCAACTCAAACAATCCAACCTTCACCCACGGGCATTCAAGCAGTTTATATCACACAAGCATCTAGCCTCATGGTAATCATGCTATCATGTTAACGTTCACACTCATGTGAGATGCTAAAGCATAAAGAGCTCACCTAGTACTTCGTGCCAAAACAAGAACATGTTAGCAATCATGCAAGATCCAAGTCCATGTTTAAATGCCTAATGCAACGCATACGGAATGTCACTAGAGTAGGCTCAGCTAGTCTATAAATGACATGTGAAAATGCACAAGTAGCACGTATTCAAGTTAGATTTGAAATACTTATGCAGTTAGTATGATGCGCCGAGCCTGGTGCATGCAAGACTAATGAATGATGCACGCATGCATAGCATAAGGTATGCTAAAGTAAACATGTCCTAATACTAACCATCAAAGCAGGTAAGTAAAAGGGAGAAAGAGGTGTGGGTTGGAAGAAATGCACACACGCACCCACACTTATTACAAATTCACCCTCACTCGGAGGGACCAAAAGAATAATACAAATTAATTAACCTACACGCTAATTAATTATTACAGACCACCTAATTAATTAAGTAGTAAAGGCCTCGAGAAGAGGATCCAATGCATGCGTGCTCGGGTTTACTCAGAAATCCAACGCCATGCACAAGTTTGCCTCTGCTTTGACTGTTCTGCTTCTTTGAAAATTGCACAACTCCCAAGGTTGCTTCTCTGAGTATTGTGGAACACCACTGGCTGAGTGGGATCATCACCGGCCATTTTGAAGTGGTCATCAACCATCCATTGAGCTCTCGGCCAAATATATTTGGTCGGTCGGCAGTATATATGGCCGGCCGGCCAAAACTTCCTGCAGAAATCTGTTTGACAACAGTAGAGGGCAGGCAAGGCATGGCAATGTATTTTAAGCAAATGTATGCACCAACATATCCCCTATCATGTTTATGACTCAAAGGAACACGGTTCTCGATTCTCGGACCATCAATCGCGCATTTCAATGCCTGATGGCCCAAGAAATCAAGTATGCACTTTCATTTTAAATGAAATGCAATGCAAATGAGCAAACAAAGGGGCTTTCAACCTCTATCATGGCTTGATCAGGAGGTGAAAGATGCATGCAAATGCGATGCAACATGAGCATATGGGAAGCATGCAAGGCATATAACAAGCATGCAAGTTAAATGAGTATACAAGGCCCAATGTCAACACACAAACATGCAAAACATATGGCATGTTAAGCAACCAAAACAAGGAGGAGAATACGTGCCAAATGCAACATCATTTCAACATGCAACAACATGTCATAAGCTAAGCATGCAACAACATGCCAAAAGGTGGACTTAAACTAAATTAGGTAGCCCTTAAACAAGCCTAAAACAGTGGCCAATGCTATGGAAATGATAACCAATACACACACACACATGCAAGCTAATGGGCTAACACTTGAATATCAAATAAGCAACCTTTAAGCACACTTAAAGGAAGACAAACATGGGCATATGGCACGTATCATAAGCTCTAAAATTGCATGAAAGAGAGGTGCCAAACCAAGTAATCAAAACAAGCAAAGCATGCAATAATGGTCCAAGTACTTAAGGCAAGCTAAGGAGGTATTGAACTACCCTTAGCAAAACCAAACATGGCATGAATTAAATGATCAAAACAGGGTTTTAACATATTAAAACAAGGCCTAAAAACCACTTAGATGGCATCTAAATGACTTAAATTCAAGGGCATGCACAATGACCAAACATGGAGCACAAGGCACAACCTCATAAGGCATCAAAGAGGCATACAAGCATGTTATAAGGACTGAAATAACATGGTAAGTGGTTCCAAACCACTGAAACAATGCAAGTAATGCATGCTAGAGAGGCCAAAGCTTAAGGTATTCAAGAGGGATTGCATGGTAGCTATACAAAGCAAGACATGAATGACTCAAATGACCTAAAACAGTCCCTTAGCACATCAAAATATGCATGTAAGCTTAACAAAGCTAAGCCTAAATCATGCTAGAACAAGGGTCTACACCTAAAGCATGTTAAGGCAAAAATGTGGCATTACAAGACATGTATGCAAGGCATGCAAGGTGTGTCCAAACCAACTGAAAACAGAGCTATATTATGACATAATAAGCACAAAAATCAGTTAAAGCATGGCCAACATACACTTAAACAAGATGCTCCCTCAAGAGGCAAAAATAGCCCTTTTCAAGGACAACAAGGAGAGGGGGTGGCCCTCTCCTTCTTAGGACCTCAAGGCACCATCCTCATCACTGAAATCCCTCAAGATTTCAGTGGTGAGGAGGCCCAAACACAATGGTCCCGGAGCTCAACCGAAATGGCACAAAACAAGGGCCAAACAAGCCTTAGGAGGGGTCAAACAACCCCAAAGCTTAAAACACCCTTAAGAAACTATTTAGGGCAGATAAAAACAAGACTTTTCTATGTTATATGTTAAGCTCAAAACTAGTTGCAAATATGGAAAAACAAGCTATGAAAACAAGGCTTAAAAGAGGTAAAAGCTCACCCTTGAAGCACAGCAGCAAATCAGCAACTTTTGGACCAAAAAAAAGGCTTGAAATCACCCCAAAAATCACCTCCAAGGACCTCATCTCAATAAAAGGAGTAGAGAACTAGGTGTTTGTATGCAAAAGTGGAAAGAAAATGCACTTTTGAGCACAAACAAGCCCTAAACCTTAGAGAGAGAGGCAGAAAATGTAGAGAGAGAGAGAAATTTTTTTTGCTCAAAGTTGTATATCTCTTCTTGTTGTTTGAGAGCTTGATTGATATTGAAATATATCAATCTGCCGCTCCTCAGAACTCCCCACGTCCAGGTATGGGCTGGGGTATGGCCTAAAATGACAGCTGCCAGCTGTCTACAGAGATATCTGTTGAAAACCACACTTGGCCAGCCGGCCATAAAAGTGGTTGACCGGAAGTCAAATTGGTCGGCCGGCCATCACATTTGGCCGATTGAAAATCAAGGTGGCCGGTGAGCAGGAGACTTGGTCGACAGGCTACCCCTTTTCCTCAGGAACACATCCACAAGCTCTTGGTGCAACCAAGCACAAAACAGAGAAGTTAAGAGATTCTAAGGCAAGGCGCGCAGCCAAGACTTTTCGAAACTCAAAACAAACACAAGCATGGATAATCATCGCGTGTTCAAATGATGACGTCCAAGGCTTGAGGACGGTCAAAAATGGGGTGTCTACAACAGTATAAGTGGAATGCACGTTCCATACAACAACAAAGAAACACATATTCTATGTAATAACAAAAGCATATTCATCAAAACCAATTCATGAACAACTTCCGATTTACTTCTCGGAAAAGTTGCAATATGTTAAAAAGATACACGTTGCTTATGTTAATGAGTGACAAACATCATGCACTAGAAATGCAGTTCTAAGCTTCCATAGAGGCATTATGAACCAAACAATGAACAGTCCCTTCACTTCTTAGAATCGAAGGACACAAAACAGAACAAGGGACATAGAGAAAACCCATGGAAAGCAGACGGCCACAACAGGGGACCGCCGGCCATTGGTGTGCCTTGCCGGCCACTAGTGACCGAGGGTAAAAAAAGGATTTCGGCTTGGGCCTTTAAGTATGGGTCACCACACCACATTTCCTCACTTTCCCTTGACCGAAAATGCTCTCTCTCTCTCTCTATCTCTCTCTCTCCCTAGGTGTTTTCCGTCTCTAGATCTGGGCCTTTTACACATTTTCCAGCGCCCCACACAAACTTTATTCGCTAAATCCTCCTAGTTCTCTTTGCATTGAACTTATTGGAATTTGATTTTGACAATACTTTCCTCATTTCCACCATTTTAGGCTCATTCCCCTTGAGTTTCTCTCGAGTTTTGTGCACTTTTCTTGACTTTGACTTTTTCCTTCATTTTCTCTCTCTAAGGGTTGACTTTTTCCAAGTTTACCATTTTTCTTCACTTTTCACCCATCTTGCACCTATTTTCAGATGGCAGACGACTTTTCCCATGATGGGGCTTCTCCCGAGCTTCCGCAGTAGACTTCGAGGCATGCATCGACGCTGAGCTAGAGCCGTTGTCGTTGAGTATATGGCCTTTTGATCTAGCGAGCTATCATCCTTCGACACACATATTGCCCACTACCGGAGGCATTAGATGTTTTATTAATTTCGCTGACGATACGCCAGAGGACCTCCTATCGAGGGAGCCAAAGTCTCATTTATCGACCATCGCCATTGAGGTATGAACTCTGTTTCTATGCGTTTATGCCCTTAATTGTTTGCATTTCTTGCATGGCCTTCATCTGATTGTATCTCATACAGTACCTTGATCTGATTGCATCTCATGCACTGCCTTGATCTGATTATATCTCATGCACTGCCATAGGGTGAGTCTCAAACCTTTAGGGACTATGGTGCGACGACTGCTCGAGATTGGTATGGCGAGCTCCCAATTGGAATTCGTGACATTGTTGACGAGGCAGGCTTCAGCCTCTTCTGCTCCAGCTTGAGTCGGGTTACATAGAGCCGTCCACTTCTTGGAGCGCTAGTGGTAAGATGGTGGGACACCACCAACTCTCTCCACCTTTCCACCTCAGGGGAGATGACGATGACTGCTTACGACTTTGCCATGATCACCGGCTTAGGCGTAGGGGGTGATCCGATTCCTCTCGATCCTGATATGGGGGAGTGGGAGGCAGCCTAGCTCGAGTTGCTTGGGGTACATCCATCGATATACCGGACAGGTATGGTGCAATACACCTGGTTCGAGGAGCAGTTCAGGGGGACCAAGCCCGAGACCATAGAGGAGATAGAGCAGTATGCCAAGGACTTCCTCATGTTCATCTTCGGTACCACCTTGTTTTCAAACAGGTGGAACACCGTGGGCCTGTATTTGTTAGTGCCTTGGTGACTCTTCCTTGAGTTCAGTTTTATGATTGGGTGGAGCCGGCCTGTGGACTCGTCTTTTTCTGCGCCCCCGCCTTCCGGGAAGGGCTTGAAAAGAAGGCGTCATAGTTCGGAATCTACCTGTGGCTCTAAATCTAGTCTCACAAGTGCAATGTGAAACTAATAATCACCAAAGATTCCAATCCGGCAAATCATTTTGGAAAATCAATTTTGAATCAAATAATGCCAAAACTGGACTGCTTTGCTAGAGTACAGAGTCGCCACCTTAATATTTTGTTTTGGGAAAATTTAGGAAACCCTGACTTATGCCAAAGGCCATGCGTCCATCATCACCAAAGTTGCCTCGGCTTGGGAACTTGGGTACAAGGGGAGAAGGTCATGAAATAAGCACCCTTGCTGGCCCGATCAAAAGATCAACCTCTACTAATCATGATATGTTCTTTTACAAATCTCATGTGTTCTTATCCCGGTTATTAGCTAACTTTACTATGTGACGCACACAAGCAAGTATAGACTAAAATTGCAATAATTGGAATGAATTTCAACTCATGTTTGCTTTGGAAAAAGGTTTGAGTTTTCCACCCTCAAGTGGGCTTAAAAAATGCAGATTTGCCACCTCAAGTGGGCTTAAAATATGATTTGCCACTTTGCAAAGTGGGCTCAAAACTCACACTCGTTGAATTGTTCCAATTCAAACAATCAAGCCTTCATCCACAGGTATTCACGCAGTTTAGCAAATGAGCACATAGCCTCATGGCAAGCATGCGAATCATGGCAATATGGCAATCACACTCATGCAGGCATGCTAAAGTGCAAAAGCTAGTCAGAAAGATGCATGATCCTAACTATACAAGATGCCTAATGCAACACATGCAACACATGCAACAATGCAACTAATAGGCTCAGCTACTAATATGACATATGAAGCAACTTGAACAACATGCTTTTAAAAACATATTCAAAGAAGTATTGAAATGATGATGCAGTTTGAACGATGCGCCGAGCCTCGGTGCATGCAAGACAAATGAATGATGCAAACATGCAAGCATAAGGTATGCTAATCAAAACATGTCCCTAATCTAACCATCAAAAGCGATTAAATAAAAGGGAGAAAGACGTGGGGTTGGAAGACATACACACATTCACACATGCGCACACTTATTACAATATTGTGCCCTCATGGAATGAGGGTCCGAATGAATAAGAGCTAAGCTATTCTAACTAATCTAATTAAGCTAATTAGACTAATTATTACAACACTTTAACTAATTACCAACTAATTAAATAAATTACATGCACACTGACTAATCATACAAAATATTTAAACTACACTACCACAACTCTGCTTCAGGAAGTGGAGGATGCATGCACTTGGTTCTCGCCCCGAAAAGCCACCGTTTTGCTCTTGAGAGGCTCTATTTACAAGGTTAACCATACTTCGGAATCTTTCTGCTCCATCTTACCAAAAACTTGCTGAGGATTGCACCAGTTGCCTACCGGCCATGGTAGGTTGCTGCCGGCCATCTGCAGGCCAAAAGTGTGCCTTGCCGGGCAAAAATGAGGCACTGCCGGCCGCTGGTGAGGCACTGCCGGCCACTGGTACACTGAGTCACCACACTGTAACAGAGCACAAACAGAGGAAAATAAAGGTTTTTCCAGGGCTTTATTTGTGCTGTGCCTCTCCTTATCATCTCAAATCCTCGAATGAGGGGCACACTTGGATCCAAAACCACCAACCAAGCATCTTCGATGCATGATGGTCAAAGAACCGTGGAGAACAATTTCTGTGTATGCAAAAACAAGACTCAAGACCACCACCTTATCATATGTGATCAAAGGCAATGGAAACCAAGGCGATTGACTCATTTCATCACTTTGAATATGAAATGCCCCAAACTTCCTTGTGTTCAATATAACATTCGATTGAACACATGCAATACAACACAACATGCTTATCATGCTCAAGTTTTACTTGTCACTTTTGTTTACTCATTTTAAGTTACCAACTCATTCTTTAATTGATTTAGTCCAATGGTGAAAGTCCTCTAATGGAAAGAGGGCTTAAACCACAAGTACCTTGAGCATGAAAGAGGCCTCATGCTGTTGGTAATGAACTCCTGAAGGAATTCAACCATTAGGCATGAGGTCTCAATTCCACACTCAAGCCAACAAGGGGTTCAAAGTCAGTTTCAAAACAATTGAAAGGGTGAAGAATAGAGGGAGATTACAGAGATTTAAGTGCTAAAATGTAGTGCAAAATGACACTAAATCATGCAAGCAACACATGCAATTCATGTTTAAAAGCCTAAAACATTAAGCTAGTAAATGAGATTGCACCACAACCACACAATACAAGCCTAAAAGGACCAAGCCAGCTCAAAAAAGAGCTAAAACCAGTTAAAATAGTAGCAAAAACATGCTGAGATTAAGGTACAAAATGCTAGAAAATCAAGCTAACATGTTAAGCTATCTAGGCTTGCAAACAAGACACAAGGAGGGGAGGCTAACCCCTCCTATTTTGGATTTCAAAACATGGGTTTTGCCACTGAAAATCCTCTGAAATTCAGTGGTTAAAAGGGCCAAAAAAGTTGATTTGAAAGTGTTGGAAGATAGCACAAAAGCTTTAACAAACCAAGGAACAAAAGGGTGAACCACCCCTAACTCAAAAGGAACCTCAAACCACCATTTTTAAACCATAAAAATAGAGATTTTAAGAGGTCAAAACCAGCCTTAAAACAGTATGTAAAGATGGCAAACCAAGTATTTAAATAAAGTTCAAAATACAAGTGTTCTACCTCTTGAAGACAAGATGCAATTAAGGCACCAAAACCAAGCTAAACAAAGCTAAAATCCTCTTCTAAAGCTCAAAAAGGGCCTCAGGTAATCTAAACTCAATGGTGATCAAGTTTGATCAAGGGTTCATATTTAAGAGTGTAGAGAATTTAGGTTATAAGGCACAAAATATCAAGAGAGAGAATTCTAGAGAGAGAATTTTTTTGTCTTCAAAATTTTGTAACCCCCTCACATGCAAGAGAGGGCTTATATATATAGATAATGCAAAATCCCCTCATAAAGATCCAGCCACACACGTGTTGGAAGATGTTTCAATCTGTGCAAACAGCTGGCACAAAATATCATAAAATATCTACTAATACACTAGTGGCCGGCCGGCCATCAGTGATGGCTGGCAAGGCACATCAATGGCCGGTAGGCCAAGAGCCATGGCCGGCAATGCCCAAGGATGGCCGGCAGGCCATCAACAACATCATGTAGAAAGGACCTAATCATGGTCCAAGGATGAGACAGAATTGATGCAGGATTTGGAAAACTTAAACCTGTGGCATCCTGTCGTGGACTTCGAGCGCTTGACGAGCAATCAAACTCATCATCGGATGTACCTGCAAGGACATCCAAGTCTTGAGGACGGTCAAAAATGGGATGTCTACAGCTGCCCCTCTTTGACAGAACTCAGAGTCACAAAATGACGTGAGTGAATGTCAAAGCCTAGAGACGACCCATTTTGACAAGGCCGCAAGACTTAGACAAACATTGAAGATAACAATATATAGTTGCACCCGCAGGCTGGGGCAAAATGCAAATGGTATTCACAATGCAAGAAGATAACTTATAATCATGCAATGAGGCTGTAATGAAGCATTTATATGCAAACGTCATGCAAAGAAAATGCCACATTTTAAACAAACCAAAAAGGTACAGTAATCTCATACATGAGAAGAAGTAAGTAAATAAACAAGCCAGACGTGAGAATCGCAAGCCGAACTGCATTTCATGCAGAAAGGATGTAAAAAAATTATACAAACTTAACTACGTAATGCACAGGAAAGGGTAAGAGCGACTGTCGGGCGCACCCGAGGTCTCAAACAAGATTCCGATTTCAAGCACGCGTAAGGAAAGAAGGGATGATGTGAACACCGGGGCTCGCCCAAATGTTTCTAAAGTGTAATGTCCTAACGCGTTGCATGTGAGAGAAGAAAGGGCAACGAGAACAACGGGACACACCCACGTGTCTCAAACCGAAAACATCCTCATGCGTCATATGCGAGAAGACAAGCGGATGGTGTAAACACCGGGCATACCCGAATGTTTATAACCAAAAACATCCTAACGTGCCACACGCAAGAGGAAAAGGGAGTGGTGTAAACACCGGAGGGTGGTATAAACATCGAAACACGTCCCAATGTGTCTAACCAAAACAGGGTAGTATAAGCATCGGAACACGTTCCAAATGCTTCTAACCGGGGGGGTGGTATAAACATCGTGAACACGTTCCAGTGTTTCTAACCAAAGCAAGGGAGTGGTGTAAACACCGGGCATACCTGAATGTTTCTAACCAAAACAAGAAGTGGTGTAAACACTGGGCGTACCCGAATGTTTCGAACCAAAACAAGGAGTGGTGTAAACACTGGACATACCCAAATGTTTCCAACTAAAACAAGGAGTGGTGTAAACACCGGGTGTAGATAGGCCCGAACATCCCGGGAAAATCCCATTTTGTTCATTTGGGCTTACTACAATAGCGGACTCAAATGTCATAGTTCTGAATCTAATTTCACAAAGTGCAATGCAAGATTGATAAATCACCAAGGAGTCCAAATCCGGCAAATCGTTTTGGAACACTGATTTTTAGAAAGAAGTGCCAAACATGGATTGTTTTTCGAGATATAGAGTCGCCACCTAAATGTTTTTATTTTGGGAAATTTAGGAAACCCTGACTCGTGCCTAAGGCCACGTGTCCGTCATCACCAAAGTTGTCTCGGCTCGGAACTTGGGTACGATTGGGGAAGGTCATGCAACGAGCACCCCCGCTCGCCCGATCAAAGATTGGCCTGTACTAAGCATGATATCTTGTTTTTGAAAAACACGTGTTCTTATTCCGGTTTTTAGCCTAGAATTTACTATGTGATGCGCACAACATACAAGTATAGACTAGATCGCCTAATTTGGAACAAAACATTTCATGCTTGTTTGAAAATTGTTTGATGATGCTACTCGCAAGTAGGCTAAGACGTGAATTTGCCACCCTCAGGTGGGCCTAAAAAAAAAAACATGATTTTGCCACTCGCAAGTGGGCTTAAAAGTCGCATTTGATGAATTGTTCCAATTTAAGTAATCCCACTTTCACCCATAGGCATGCAGGCAATTATATCACATAAGCAAATAGCCTCATGGCAAGCATGCTATCATGGTAACACTCACACTCATGCAAGATTTTAAAGCATAAACACTTTTTTTTTTATCAGCAAAGCATAAACACTTACTGAGTACTCCAAGCTAAAATAGAAACTAGTTGGTAATCATGCATGATCCTAGTTCATGTTAAGATGGCTAATGCAACACATGCGAGATGCAACTAGAAATAGGCTCCACCATTCTAAGATGTCATGTGAAATGCAACAATTGATACATGTATTCAACTTGGAATTGAAATACAATGCAGTCAGTATGATGCGCGGCGCCCGGTGCATGCAAGACGAATGAATGGATGCAAACATGCGAGCATAAGTATGCTAATTGAAACATGCCCTAAAACTAACCACTGAAAGCAGGTAAGTAAAAGGGAGAAAAACGTGGGGTTGGAAGACATTCACACACACACGCACTGTCACACCCCAAACTTGCCCCTAGAAGTTTGGGTATGACCACTTCAAAAACGGACATAAACTTCGGTATACCTATATATGGGGCCTAAACGGAAGCATTGTATATTATAAAATAACATGAAATAAAAAGAAACTACATCCATTGAGTGACCACTATCATGCCAGGATCACAAACAGTGCATCAGATGATACATATTTATATACACATATATACACATATACAATTTCGCCTCTTGTTTGGGCGAATAACAAAAACATTGGAAACTTCAACATGTTATAGACAATCAGAGTACAAGTCAAACTTAGTATAATTCATAAAAACGGGTAAGCTTCACCCAAATGCTTGGTCATACAAAGGCTGACAAAGGGAGACAAGCATCGAGGGTTATGGCTGACCTCCAGAGTTATTACATTCAGAATCAGACAAAATACAGAGTGAGACGATCACAATGAATAATAGTACTTAAATAACTTAAATAACTCAATGTTCAACTTGCATTATGATGTGGAGCAATGCGTATATAATGTAAGAGACAAGTAGTTAATCTGATTTTGTACTCATATTCAGAACGGCCTTGTCGATTCACAACGTCATAGATTGGCCCTTAGCTTGGTGGGTTCACATATTCACAAATTGGCCCTCAGCCTCATAGATTCATAACTTCACAACACAAATTGGCCCTTAACAGAACGACATTAAGCCCTTGTCAGAATGGCATTAAGCCCTTATCAGAATGGCATTAAGCCCTTGTCAGAATGTATAAACTCAAGAGGTAGCTCGCACGGATTCTGGAGGTGACTCGCATGGCAGCACTTAGTTCCGTGCAGCACTTTGTTTCATACTAACAGATCATACAGAATGGCCATAGGCCCGGATGTCACAAATTGGCAATAGGCCTCACAGATATTACAGAACGGCCATAGGCCTCATATCTTTTATATCGGCTTTAAGCCCAGTTCACATATGTATGGACTCAAGAGGTGGCTCGTACGGATTCTAGAGGTGGCTCGCATTGCCGCACTTAGTTCCGTACATCACTTTGTTCCAAACCAAAAATCATTAGGTTTTAAAGACCGCACAATCAAAAACATGCCGGAACATAAATAGAAGCAGAATAATCTCAGTTCCCTAAGAATACCATAGTGCACATAAGTTTCTCATGGCTTAGTTACAGATTAACATGGTTGTCTTGCGTATAACAGAATGAGAATAATAACTATTACAGAGCGCACATAATAACGTTAAACCTTCGCATTTATAACATAGAGTCTGAACGACCTCGGGATGGAACACAATAGAATTATTTCAGATTCATATGGATACACATAACTTTTGTAATTACTCTGGCTCTTCGGAAATTTTCATATTCATTGACTTATACCTGGATGGCCTCAAGCCCATTAGTATCAAAACAGCATGCTCTTATATTTACACTGAAACCGTTATTCAAGAATGAACATAAGTTCCCTTTTATTCCTTAAGAACAACGTAACTTACTTACAGAGAATAGAATGTTAATATCAACAATTAATCAGAAGCATATATACATTTATTTCATCATTCATATCACCGTTTCATCATATTTGTTAATTCAGTCAGAGTGCAACATCTATAGTATATGTCGTTCTCGACAATTTTATACAAATGTTAACGTAATCATTTACGAAGCACAGAACGTCAGTAACATTAATTATTAATGATAATATCGTTCGATTACAGTACTACTACTCACAGTGTTGTGATGACGCGCTAGTTCCTCCCGAAGTACGTCCTGCACACATTCACAACTTGCCATTTAGTTCATCTTTCTTTGCTGAGTCATTTCCTAAGTCATTTCACTTCAAATGTGTTTTACAACATTAGTAGGCATAAAATACAATTTCTAAAAATATCTGAGGGTCGAACAGGCAAAACCGAGCAAACCGTTTTTCTCAGCTTGGGCCGCACGTGCGGTTGTAAGCCCCGCACGTGCGGCAAAGACCCCCGCACATGCGGCAGTGATGCCCCGCACGTGCTTTTTTAGCAGTGTTCAAAATGCCAAAATTCCTCATTCCCCGCACGTGCGGTCATGACTCCCGCACGTGCGGCTGGGGTTCCCGCACATGCGGCCATGACCCCCACACATGCGGCAATTCTGCACAAAATAGTCCGAAAATTGCAACAAAATCTCATCTTTTGGTGGATGTTTTCAAGGCTCAAATTAGCTTTCTTAATTGATAGAACATGGTCTAAAAACAAGTTAATAGGAGCTTCAAACACACACATCAATCTAAATATACACTAGCTCTTGAATTCTTAAACACAACCTAGTTTTCTTTTGCATTTAACAACACATATAACATCATCTCATGACCTTCAAGAGAAAATAAGAAACTAAAGATAGTTCCCACACATATAGGCATAAGCAGCTTAGTTCAAAATCACCCAATTGACAAACCTTAATCCAAGTCTAGCAATACTTACACCCTAAGTTCAAATTCAAGTCCTAGGTTACACAATTATGGTTGAATCACACCCAATTCAAGAGTATAGAAGATAAACAAACTTACTTTGAATTTAGATCTCCCAAATTCCCTCTAGATTAGTCAATCTTCAATCTTTACTCTTTGTTGCAACTCCCTTCTTTGCAACTCCCTTCTAACTTCTCTACACTTCTACTTTCCTTTCCCAGAAATTATGTTGAACTAAGTCCTAGCTAAGGAACTCACATACATATATATCTAATGTAGATAGAGACGAAATTTAATCAGTTTAATCGTTCCAAATTGAATTTTCACAAAAATACTTCTTATTACTTAAAAATTACGATGATTCCAAATACAAAAGCAATTTCAGATAATTAGGCTTCCAAGGCCTTCAATTTCTGATCCAAACATTATAATCATAACAGATATTTTTCATATCAAACAGATATGCATCCTTAATCATAGGATTCATTTAATTAATCTTAATTCCACATAAAATTTCACAATAAGCATTTGAATGCACAAAATGTGGGATTGATATGATACCAGAAACACATATGAGGGTCGGGTTATTACACGCACACTTATTACATATTTGCCCTCTCGACGGAGGGTTCGAAAGAATAATACAAATTAACTAATCAATTAGCTAATTAATTATTACAAAACTTTAATTAATTAACAAATTAATTACAAAAGAAGGTGGCCGCAGCCTTGCCTCGGAATGATTGGATGATGCATGCTCAATCGCCTCGCTCAGAAACCCGTTGCCATGTCACATGTTGCCTCTATTTGCACTGTTTTACACCTCTGAGAATTGTGAAAATATTTTTGATGCTTCTAAACCACTCCCTTAGCACTTTTGGAGGTCATCGGCCAGGAGATAGGGCCACCGGCCATGGAAAAAATGGTAATCGGCCAAAAGTGGGACAACCGGCTAGATTTTGATAGCCGGCCGGCACTGAAGATGGCCGACCGACCATAACTTCCTGCAGAACCCTGTTTTGCTGCAGCAAAGGACAGACAGTGCATGGCAAGGTATTTACAAGACGATGTACGCGCGACCACCCTCCCTATCATGTTATGAACTCAAGGGAGTACGGCTCTTTACCCTCGGGCCACCAATCACTTATTTCAATGCATGATGGCCAAAGGCGCCAAGTGTGCAAATCAATGTAGAATGAATGCAACAAAACAAATGAATGCTACACACTCTATCATGTTGAATCAAGAGTGTCGGCGACTGAGGATTGAGGCACGTTTCGTCACTTTGAGTACGAAATGTCCCTTGGTCCTCATGTTTGGTTTAACACCCCAAACCCAACAAAATGCGATGCATGTAACCAAATGCAATGTAACATGGAAATGCAAGGCAATGAAACATGATCAAGCCAAATGCAATGTAATGCAACCTAACATGGTATGCACTGAATATGCAACACTACTATGCAATCTAAACATGCAAATGTACAACATGATAGGCATGAAACAATGATACCAATCATAAGGATGCAACAACATGCAATGCAATAAGCATACCACAATACACAAACGCATAATTCATGGGCTTATGCTAAGGATGGATAGACCTCAGCTGTATCCAAAACAAATGGCCAAAATGGTGCAACAAAGGCATAAAACACATATACAAGCATGCATGCACAATGGCCTATCACCTAAGACATAAAAGAGGAGCTGTTGAGCACACTTAAAATAGACAAACATGGGCATTTTACAAACATGCCGAGCTCTGGAAATATGCTAAGAGGAGTGCCAAACCAAATACACAAGTGAAGTATAGCATGCAAAGGAGCCCAAAACTTGAGATTAGCCAAGGGGTTGACACCAAGGCCAAATCAACCAAGCCTCAAAGGGCCATGATGAACCAAAACAGTCCCAAGGTAGACCAAAACAAGGCTAGAACATGCATGGAATGAGGCCAAAACGTGCTAAAAAGATGAGCACAAAACATGGGGCATGCAAGGCTACAATGAGAGCATTACACTACACCTATCGCAACCAAGCATGACATGAATTAAGCAACCAAAAACAGAGCTATGGCATGTTAAAGTCAACCCAAAAAACAACTTAGGTAGCATCTAAATGATTTAAACATGGAGACATGCACAATGGCCTAAACATGGAGCATAAGACATCAACTCTTCAAAGCATGGAAAGGATGGCAAATGCAAGCATACGAGCATGAAACATGGATTGAAATAACATGACAAGTGATGCCAAATCACTGAAATGGCCCAAGTAAAGCATGCTAATGACTCACACACCCAAAGCCAACAAGCTAGAATGCATGGTGGCTATGCAAAGCATGGTAGTTATGATCAAATCAACACCAAACAGAGCTTAAACATTGTAAAATATTACTAAAAACTTCTCAAAGTTAAGTCAAAGCATGTAAGCATGATGGTGTAAATGCATGACACATATTTAGGCAAATGGGAGGATTGCAAAGCAAGTGCATGATGCATGTAATAGGCCAACAAACCAACCTAAAACAGAGGTATAACATGACCAAATAACACCAAATACCTTCTGAAATAGAGCCAAACAAAGCTAAGAAAACATGCTACTCTTATGAGCCCTAAATATAAGCAAATGAGACAAAAGGGGAGAGGGGTGTCCTCCCCTATATAAGACCTCAAAACCACTTCTCCACCACTAAAAATCCTCTAGATTTCAGTGGTGAGAAGGTCAATACATGAAGGTACTAAAACTCAAAAAGAAAAGGCACAAAAAGAGGCCAAACAAGGCCTAAGAGGGGGTAGACAACCCCAAACACAAAAGTGATCTTAACAAAAGATCTTAAGCATGAAAAATTAGAAATTTTATCAGTAGAACACTAAGCTTAAAATAGTGTTCAAGATAGGCTAAAGGCTTATGCAAAAATGGGGAATATAAAGCAATAATGCTCACCCTTGAAGAACACTTCCAAGAACACAAAACCAGCACCTTCTTCTGATCAAAATCAACTCAAGAACTTCAAAAACAACTCCCTAGCACCTCTGTAACTCAAGGATGGTGTACCACTAGGTGTTTTAGTACAAAACTAAGAACAAAAACACCTTTTAAGCATCAAAACACATATGGAGAGAGGGAGATATAGAGATATGGAGATATATCTTCTATATCATCAGAACTTCCAACCCTTGAGAAGGGAGAAGGAGCCCCCCTCTTATAGACAATCCAATTCCAAGCTTCCAAGAGAAGCTAAGTGTAAGGATGAAATCCCTCCATACACATGTATTAAGGGCAGGGTCTGTGCTTACCAGCTGGCATAGCTGGCATGCACAATGCCTGAAAAGGGAAAGAAAAGTCCTCGGGCAGGAAAAGTGGTCGATCGACCAAAACAATGGCCGGCCGACCAAAAATAAAGCTGATTGACCAACACTTTTGGCCGATGGAAAGAAGAAGGGGCCGATGGCTTCAAGTCCTAGCTGGTGGGTTGAGGGGAAGGCCAACAAGCCACCCTCTTCCCTCAGAAGCAAAAACACAAGTGTTTAGCCTACAACCAAGCACAAAACAGGCAAGTGGAGAGATCTTGAGGCCAGGAGCGTGGCCGAGACCTTCGGGAACTCAAAACAAACACGAGCATGGATAATCATCGAGTGTTCAATCGATGACGTCCAAGTCTTGAGGACAGTCAAAAAAGGGTGTCTACAGTTGCCCCTCTTTGATAGAACTCGAAAGTCATAAGATGACGGGAGTGAATGTCAAAGCTCAAAGAGGACCCATTTTTGAGAAGGCCGAAGACTTAGACAAGCATACCAGACAACAAAGATATGCAGCCGCAGGCAGGGGCAAGATGCAAAGGGCATGCGCGATGCCAAGCATAACTTATGATCATGTAAAGAGAGCTGTAATGAAGCATTTATGCAAAGTAAATACAACATTTTAAGCAAGCAAATAAGAAACAAGCCACCTTTCATGCAGAAAGGATGCAAGAGAATTATACAATTCTCGTTGCGTCTCACACGGAGTATACAATACTGTCTGGTTCGTCTGGTCGCGCCATCTTCAAATGAACCGTACATACAATATTGTGCATGTAAAAGAAAGAAACTAACAGGTACAATATTGTTAGAAACATGCAAAGCAATGTAAGTGAAAAGTGCGCGACAACGCAAGTGGAAGGGTGCATGACAATGCAACCTAAGCGTGACATATAACAATGCGAACGAAACGTGCATAACAATACAAGGAGAGTGCGTGACAATGCCGATAGAGTATGCTTAACAATGCGAGGGGGTGAATGACAAAGCAGCTTAGGTATGACGCATGACAATACGGAGAGGAGCACGACAATGCAACTTAGGTGTGACGCATGACAATGTAGAATGAAGCATAACAATGCAACTTAGGTGTGACGCATAACAATGAGGAGGGAAGCATAACAATGCAACTTAGGTGTGACGCATAACAATGCAGAGAGAAGCATAACAATGCAACTTAGGTGTGACGCATAACAATGCGGAGAGAAGCATAAACACATGTAAGTAAAGCACGTACGACAACGCGTACAATGTGTGAAACAGGAGAAGCAACCTAGAAAGGCATATATTCAACGAAAGCATGGTAAAGGCATGTTATTTGTGATGTTGAGATGCAATTGCGAGACATGTTCAATACAAGACGTGTAACAAGTGCGCTTATCACAATCATATCACAATCATATCAAAGCATTGTAATTCGACATATTCAAAAGCAATTCACAAGTAATTCTTGAATTTTGCCATATACAAAAGGATATGAAAAAGGATACATCTCACGCATATCATGTATTGCACACAGAAGACACGGTTTGAGGCCAATACAGAGGCCGGTTAAGCTTCAAAAGCAGATCTTCTTACATTGTCATGAGGGATGACGGCTCCAAACAACATATCTCACCCCCCCCCCCAAAAAAAAGGTGTAGAAAGTGCATCGACCACAATAGAAGTCCACCGGCCATCCATCGGCCAAACATTTGGCCGGCCGGCCAGAAATGGCAATGTCAGAGCAGTTTTGTCCTTTGGCCACGGGTCTTTAAATATGGGGTTCCAAACCTTATATTTCCACTTTACCCTAGCTCGAAAATCACTCCTCCCTCTTTCTAGGTGATTTCCCAACTTTGATCCGCACTTTTCTCTTTTTTTCGTCGCTTTTTCATCGTTCGATTCGCGAAACCCTTCCGGTTTCGCACACTTTGAACTGAACAAATCTCAGTTTCGGTGTAGTTTTGTCGATTTCCACCGCTTGGGGTTTGTTTCCCCCGAGTCATACCTTGATCTTCGTGTCTTTTCCACACTTCGACCTTTCCGCCATTTTTCACTCTCTTGGGGTTGATTTTTGGGTTGACCTTTAGCATTCTCATCCATTTTTCCACTTTTGGTCATTTTTACACTTTTTCGAGATGGCAGACGACCTTCCATAGGGTGGGGTTCCCCCGGAGATGGACGTGGACCCCGAGGTCGAGCTTCTACCTCTTCGCGTCCAACCATTTGATCCGGCGACCTACAGGCCGGCGATACACGCGCTTCCTCCTAACGGCCTCTGCCATTTCAGGAGCTATGCGCGAGGCACGCCACTGGACCTTCTGCTGCACGAGCCAGAGTCACATCTGTCCTACGGCGCTTCTGAGGTACACCCTTCTCTTTTTCATTTTCCGCAATGTAGAACACACAACTGCAGTAGTCGATTCTGTTCTTTAATTGCTTGACCCGGACACACCGATATACCACATGTTGTAATTCACTGTGAGCACACCCACACCCGTTATCTGTTCATACTTGAACACATGCATACACACTGTGTTTTCATTGATTTTGAGCGTACCCAAACATAGGCACACATGCTGTATTTTGCCAAATTCTGATGGTATTCAGACACGTGCGCACACACTACATCTTCAACTGAATAACCCAAACACATTGATCCATCATACACCGAGTTCGCTGTGAGCACACCCGCACCCGATATTTGTGTAGACTTGAACACATGCACACACACTGCATTTTATCAATTCTGCACGTTTTCAAAGAGTATATTTCTAACATTGCCTCGCAACTGTTTGTTTTTGAACACAGGGAGATTCCTATGCCTTTCGGGGGTATAGGAACGTCATGGCTCAAGGATGGTACATGGTGCTGTCTAACGCACTCCGCCAGGTTGTTGACCAGGCTGGCTTTGGGACCTTCTGCATGGGGCTCTCACGCTTGACTGTGAGCAGGCTCCTTCTTGCTGCTCTAGTGGAGAGGTGGTGGGACACCACCGACTCCTTCCACCTTTCTGCCACCAGGGAGATGACAATGACTCCGTTTGATTTCTCGATGCTCACCGGCATTGGGGTAGGGGGTGATCCGATCCCCTTCGATACTGACATGGACGAGTGGGACGCCGCTCAACTGTACTTGCTTGGCACTCAGCCACCTCTTGCCCGTGCAGGATTTGTGAGGTACTCATGGTTCGTGGACCATTTCAGGGTCTAGACGCCTACTACCCGGGAGGAGGAGGAGCAGTACGCCCGTGGTTTTATCATGTTTCTGCTAGGGACCATGCTTTTCGTCGACTGGGAGAACACCGTCGGCCTCTACCTACTAAGTGTGCTTGTGGACGTGACGCGGATCTGCTAATATGACTGGGGTGGCACCGGCTTGGCCACTCTCTACGGTTATATGAGCTCATCGTCTCGCCGCAACGGGCAGTTGCTTGGAGGCTATTGGTGAGCATGGGAGGTACACATTCCCTTTCTGCCTTTACAATTCTGCTTTTCATTATCTGTACACCATACACACTGCACGCACGCAACTTGCTTTACGCTGGCTGTATACTGTTCACACTGCACAACGTACTGTACACATTGCACGATACACTACACACTGTCGTCTAACTTCTGCTTTATTCTGCATACTGCTTTATCTGATAAGCCTACTCATGTTTGCTCTATTACACTCTGCAGCTGTTGGTGTACGCCTACTTCCCTAGGCTTGCCCCAGTACCAGATGAGGAGATGTCCCTCATGGTGCCATTTTCCCACGGCTTTGACGTGTGATATGAGCGGAGGTCGCGGGAGTCCATCATGTTCTTCCGTCGCTACTTTGACACCATCACCACAGTTGAGGTATGTTAAACTTTACAGTTCATTTAAGCTTTACTTTACAATGTACTCCCAATAACAGATAATGAACTGTATATCCTGTCATTTGCAGATCACCTGGCAGTCGTGGGCAGTGTTGCCTGATGCGGTGAGAGATCGATATGCGGGCGCTCAGGAGGCTGCCCGATTTAGGATTCTGCTGGAGGGCCCAGTCTATTGTGTTTGGTACTTCGAGGAACGCTTCTTGCGGCAGACCTTGGGCATGCCAGAGCAGCCAGTTCCAGCGCCTCTTCCTACCCATACGAGGCACACTGAGAGGTATACCTTAGCAGAGATGATAATTTACACTATCGGCTGGAGCCATGAGCACTTTGTAGACGAGGGCGACTATACGGAGTACGTCCAAACCTATATATCATGCGGCCTCTGACCGGTGCTCGCCGAGTGGAGAGGGACAGACCTGCGGTGCCTGCGGTAGGAGCATCGCGGGCATCTCCGGCCCAAGGCAAGAGTGGATCCCGGAGAGGGCAGAGAGCTGGATGGCCAGAGCTGCCTACGATGATGACATGCTAGGGACAGGGCCGGAAGACTTACCAAATACCCATCACTCGTCCTCCGGCTGATCATGAGCTCGTCGGAGTTTGCGGTTCGACCCCGATATGTACTTACACTTTGCATTCTGTTACAGTCATTTCATTTCATTTGATATTCTACAGAATACTAATGGCTTCAACATTTTTGTAGGCTTCGATCGAGTACACCGAGCAGGCCTTGGAGCTGACAGCCTCGGCGATGGGGATGCTGTAAAGGAGTCTGGACTTGTTGAGTATCTATAGTATCCCGGTGAGTTCCTTCAATCTCAGTTTCAAAACCCTGCACTTTTGTTCCATATCGATCCGACACATCGCATTATCGATACGGCACTTGACACATAGCACTCACGACACTGATACACTGTAACTCGCAAACTGCTCACAACATTGCTCACGACATTTATAGTCGGTACTTATATATTGCTCACGGCACCCATACACTGTACTCGTACACTGCATTCGGTATTCATACACCGCTCATGGCATACAAACACTATACTCATACACTGGATTCATATTCATACACTGCTCACGGCATCCATACACTGTACTCGTACACTGCATTCGGTATTCATACACTACTCTGCATAGCATGACTGATGCATTTGCCATCTGTCCCTTTCAGGCCCCCGTTCCAGATTCCGGCCACGGGAGGTGCTTCAGCTGGACCATCTGTG
Source organism: Camellia sinensis (assembly GCF_055761805.1). Lineage (NCBI taxonomy): Eukaryota > Viridiplantae > Streptophyta > Magnoliopsida > Ericales > Theaceae > Camellia > Camellia sinensis. The sequence continues at coordinate 87,026,751 of NC_138971.1, read as the reverse complement.
TCTGCTCGAGGAGCAGGGGGAGCAAGGCGAGGGACCTTAGTATGCCCCCACAGCAAAGCCGGGCGCACTCACCCTGGAGCAGCTCACGGACGCCGATTCTGGACGATGATGAGTCTGAGGCCGTGGCAGAGTTGTCTGAGGATGAGACTGGGGATAATTTGGGCTCGGGCTCGGGCTTAGGCTCGGATGGCGGACCTGGCAGGGACACTCCTGGACCTTCGTCCAGGAAGAGGACGAGAACAGACTCTCATGCTTGAGCTGCTGATCAGACATTTATTACCTTTCTTCTTTTATTCTTCTTTTGATTTTCCTTTTTTCTATGAGTTTTTGCACATTGTACTACCTTAGGCAGGTTTTGTTTTCCCTTTAAAACTATGTGCTTTTGCAAAAGATGATGGAATGAAACATCTCTTTTTGTTGAAAAAGTGTTGCAGTTGTACATTTTTATGCATCGCATCGCATCGTATCGCATTACATAACAATGTAAATGAGATTGAACTATGTTTTGAAAATTAAGCACTCGCATCGTAATAATCAGGTAGTGAACTGACTAGCGACAAAAACAACTCGATAAGCAAAAAAAAAGACTGGATAAGCTAACTAATATGCAAATACAACTCGATAAGCAAAATAAAGGCTCGATAAGCCAACCAAAGTGTAAATACAACTCGATAAGCAAAACAAAGACTTAAAGAATGCAAATACAACTCGATAAGCAAATGTACAACAACTCGATAAGCAAATCGAGGCAACTGAGGTGTGACTTTACAAAATCATCACCAGAAGGCATTGGAAGTGGTGCCAGTCAGAAATTCTCAGCATGTTCAATACATAAACAGCTCAAGGAACAAGAAAGAAGGCCATCGGCCAAAGGGGAAGGCCACCGACCACCAGAAATGGTCATCGGCCATCATCACAAGCCGATCGGCCAAAAAAGAGGTGGTTGGCCAGCACTCTTTTTGGCCGACCGGCCAAAAATGGCAAGGACCACCAGAATGCTGCCACTTGTCTTCCACTCAACACCTTATCCTCTACAAAAGCCCTAGTTTCGTAGTTTCTTCATTTCAGCACTATTTTTGCACAGAATGGAGGCATTTCTTCTCCAAAATCTCACAGATTGGATTGCCAACCTGGATGGCTCGAGAAAGCTGAACTTCCGTGGTTTCGGCATAAATGCACTATTCACGTTGAGTTGCACCCCGCTGCGTTTTCCGTTCCTTTATGCCGCGGCATGGTTTTGGAATCTAGTGACATACGTATTTAGCTTTGGTGGGCAAGAAATGTGCCCCATTTTTGAAGACTTCCGAGCTTTGATGGAGTTCGAACTTAAGGAGGAGATTCTGCCACAACTCTGCTTCGGTCACGTCCAAGCCTTAGGACGGATGTGTGGGGCTCACTATTCACGACGCTCGATCTTTGATCCACGATGGGGAACTGGACATCCCCAGCTTGATTCATCGATTTTCTGACGCCAGTAACCGCAGCGATCACCACTGACAGGGTTTCCGGCGACATGCCCTTTACTTGTGCATGTTGTCTCATTTCTTGCTTGCCCCAAGCTTCGGAGGCTTCAGTGTCCATTTGATCGAGGTTGCCCAAGGCTTGAAAGAGGGCAAGAGCTATATTGCCTTGACACTGATTGACACATTGATGGGTTTGGATGCTTTTCATCGTCGAGAGAAGACTAGATTCACGGGGAGTCCACTACTACTACTACAGGTAATGTTTCCCATCCCATCTCACATATATTTTCTCACATCACTCGGCCCTCAAGCTCGACTTTTCTCTCAAAACCCTTTCTCACTTTTCTCTCAATGTACACCTCTCTATTATTTAATCTCTCATTTTTCAATCCCTCCCCAGGTGTGGTTGATGGACAAGTTGAGAGTGGTGGACTCATGCCCGACATATTCAGCCCGCAGCTATTTCTTCCGATGAAGTCTAGTCGATGCCCCGGATGAGGGATGGTGGTACAACTGGATGTGCCGTTTGTCCGCAGACGACGCTGCTTGGCACTGCCCCTGGCTTAATCTACCGGCGATAAGCTACAGTATGTCTCGCCATCTTCGAATCCAGCTGATTGGCCTGACTCATTATGTTTTCTACTTTCCATTCTGGTTCCGACGTCAGTTCGGACATGATCAGATTTGCCCAGCAGAGGGGATAGAGTACCCCGCTGCATTTCTGGTCCGAGGCACACATCTAGCTTGGTATGCCACAGCTTAGAGGACGAGAGAGCTTCTGGCCCCCGCTCCCACTTTTAGCTACACTTTCTCTGATGAGTGCATAGATTGGCTCAATGAAGAGGCACAGAGAGGGCCCACTTTGGCATCAGAGGCTTCCACTAGCTCTGGGAGGGGACGCAAGAACACCTGACTATGCCCCGAATTTATTGTTTTATCAGTACTTTCAAGTTTTCTTTATGAATGTAATACAACACAACTTCAATTTGCAATCAAGAGATGAGAACTCTGTACTGAAATCAATGTAATTGAAGGTTGCGGGTACTGAAAATTATCCGTTTGGTCCAAAAATGGTCATAGTTGTAAAAAGATTAATTTGGGCAAAATCAACTTTTATTAAAACTTTTCAAAACCGTTTTCGATATGGATCACAACTGGACACGCACGAGATCTATCATTGAGATTTACAACCCTGGATCCTAGCAACCGGAAAGTTGCCCCTAGTCTGGATAGCACTGCACCGGAGATCACAGTTGAGCTCTTGAATGTAGAATAGACAAAGATGACCAAACAAGATCACATGGACAAAGTCGATCGGGGAAGATTTTATGGCTGGACTTCAGAATGAAGTTGCCTACATATCCCAAAGATGGGAATCAAGCCTTACGTAGTTCGGCTCAGGTTCACTCGTGTATTAACTCTCACCTTTTACGCTCAAATTTTTGCCAAGGCCGCCCTTTGCGGGTTGTCAACCTTGCGAGCTTAGTTTTTATAATTTCAAATTTTTCATGCTCCAACTTTTGCCTAGGTCACCCTTTCGAGTTTTTGGCCTAGTGAGGCACTCAGGGGTAATATTTCTTCAACTTGTCCATGTTAATCGGCTGCAAGAACTCTAGGCCATCTAGGTCCATCAAAACGATAGCTCCACCCGACCAGATAGACTTAATGATGTAAGGACCAGCCCAATTAGGTCTGAACTTGCCCCTAGGGTCGTGGATGGGAGCTTGGTTGTCTTTGAGCACAAGATCTCCTTCTTTCAAATTCCTGGACTTAACCTTCTTGTTAAAAGCCCTAGCGATTCTGCGTTGATAACCCTGGACATGGTATAGTGCTTTCAGCCTCCTCTTGTCAAAGAGCATGAGTTCCTCAAATCTGCTCTACTGCCAATCTGCCTCGGCTATCTGACACTCAGCCAGTACTCGCAATGATGGAACCTCAGTCTCGATAGGTAGAATAGCCTCCATCCCATAGACTAAGGAGTATGGAGTTGCTCTAGTAGAAGTTCGAATTGAAGTCCGGTAGCCCCGTAGAGCAAACAAACAGCAACTTATCTGGCCGGTCTCGGTAGGTTTCCACCATCTTCTGCAGAATGTGCTTAATGTTCTTGTTGGCGGCCTCAACTACTTCGTTGTTCTGCGGCCGATATGTAGATGACTTATGAAAACCCACATTGTATTTCTCCAACAAGTCGATCTCTTCTTTCTTGAAGTGGGAACCATTTTCTGAAATGATCTCGTTCGGGACCCTGTAGCGACAGATGATGTTGTTTCTGATAAACTTAGTGACATGCGAAGCCTTCAATACCGCGTAAGATTGGGCCTCAAACCACTTTGTAAAATAGTCTATCATGACCAGAATGAACTCATGCCCATTAGACCCTTTTGGAGTGACAGCCCCAATTACATCAATTCTTCAAACTGAAAATGGCCACGGCGAAGTCATGTTGTACAGCTTCGACGGTGGGATGTTCATGCGGTTTGCATGGATTTGACACTTGTCGCATCACCGAACAAAACTAATACAATCCTCCTCCATGGTGGACTAGTAGTAACCCTGTCTGAGAATCTTCCGGGCTAACATCACCCCGTTCATGTGCGTTCCGCACTCTCCTCCATGGATGGCCTCCATCAGGCACTTCGATTCTTCGGCATCAACACACAGCTTATGCATCCCGAAATGACCTCTCTTATACAGTTTACCCCCGCAGATGATGAACTAAGTAGCCATCCTTCTGATTGCCCTCTTATCCTTGGCATTTGCCCCTGGTGGATATGCTTCCTTCTCCGAGAAGTTCCAGACATCATAATACCAGGGACTCTCATCTTGTACTTCATCTATGGCAGCAATCAGCTCGTAGGTTGGCGCAAATTTCTATTCAATAATGATCGAACGCATCCGGACTCCAAAAGGGATGTCTATCATGGATGATAGAGTTACTAACGAATCTGCGAACCTGTTGTTCTCTCTTAACAGATGAGCAAAATTCAGTTTCTCAAACTGAGGAATCAGAGTGTCCAAGGTCTAGTGGTAGATTCTTATCTTTTCTTCTTTGACTTTCTAATCTCCTTTAGCTTGAGACATAGCAAGGTTCGAGTCCCCGATGACGTCCAACCATTTTGCCCCTAGTTCTAGGGCCGCTTCTAGTCCAGCAATGCATGCCTCGTACTCTGCTTCATTGTTCGATACTTTGAACCAGAGTTTGAATGCTAAGGGAATACGAGAATTGTCGGGTGCTATCAGCAACACCCCTATCCCATATCCATATTGGTTTGACGCTCCGTCAAAGTACATTGTCCAAAATTCCTTTTCAACATGCAGAATGGCCTCATCTGGGAATAGGTACTCAACTGCTTCATCCCCTTCAACTGGGTGGTCGGCTAGGAACTCCACTACCGCTCTTCCCTTTACTGACTTGCGCGTCACATACTTCAGATCAAATTCGGAAAGCATAAGCAACCAACAAGCTAGCCTACCCGTAAGTGCTGGTTTCTCGAAAATATTTTTGATGGGATCTAATCTCGAAACCAACATTATGGAGTAAGCTAACAGGTAGTGCCGCAGCTTCCTGGTAGCCCATACCAAGGCCAGACAAGCCTTCTCGAGTGGAGTATAGCGGGTCCTATAATCCAGCATCTTCTCATTCAGGTAGTAGATAGCTCTTTCCACTTTGTTCTGGGATTCCTGTGCAAGCATGTAGCCAATTGTAGTCTCAGTCACTGAAAGATACAAAATCAACGGTTTCCCTGGCTCAGGTGGTGACAACACAGGCGGGTTCTGCAAGTATTGTTTGATCTGCTCAAAAGCTACTTGGCATCGGTCATCCCATTGGAACTTCATTCCTTTCTTCTAGAGACCAAAAGGTGGTTCACAAGTCAAGGTTAATTTTGTGATAAACTGTCTTATGAATTGCACTTTACCCAGAAAGCCTCACACATCCTTTTCAGTCCTTGGTGGGGGCATTTCTAAGATGGCCTTGATTTTGGAAGGGTCGACTTCGATACCTCTCTGTGTGATCAAAAACCCCAGCATTTTCCCTGCTGTAACACCGAACGTACACTTCTGAGGATTCAACCGCAACCGAAATTCCCTGATCCTTTGGAAGAACTTTTTCGAGGCAGTGTAGTGGCCCTCTCTTTCCTTGGACTTGACAATCATGTCGTCTACGTACACCTCAACCTCTTTGTGGATCATGTCATGCAATATTGTGGTCGCAGCCCGTTGATAAGTAGCTCCAGCGTTTTTCAGCCCAAATGGCATCACCCTATAGCAATAAGTCCCCTATGGGGTAGTGAAAGCAATCTTCTCTCGGTCTTCGGCTGCCATCAATATCTGATTGTAGCCTAAGAATCCACCCATGAAGGAGAGCAATGCATGCCCAGCAGTGAAGTCCACCAATTCATCGATATGCGTAAAGGAAAGTCGTCCTTCGGACTGGCTCTGTTCAAATCCCTAAAATCCACACATACCCGAATTATGCCATCGTTGTTCGGTACTGGAACTATGTTGGCCAACCAAGTTGGATACTCTGATACCAGCAGGAGCCCTGCATCAATTTGTTGGTGACCTCTTTTTTGATCTTAAGAGCCCAGTCCGAGCAGATCCTTCTGAGTTTCTGCTTAATGGGTCGGGCTTCGGGGTCAAGAGGGATCCGGTGCTGTACAATCTTAGGATCGATTCCAGGCATGTCTTTGTAGGACCACACGAAAACATCATTGAAATCTTTTAATAGAGTGAATAAGCGCTCACGTTCCTCCGAAGACAACGTGGACCCGATCTGGACCAGACATAGGTCCTTCTTAATACCAACATTAACTGTAGTGAATTCATCAACCAGGGGTTTAACAAATCTCTCTTGCTCTTGATCAATTAAACGTTGTAAAACCAGAGGAATTTTTTCCTCGTTGTTTTGATCAAAATTTTGAATGTCCTGATTAATACAATAAATCAAAGGCACAGAAAAATACTCAGAAGCCATAGCCACTCTATTCTCAATAATCATTTCCAAGTCGCCAGATTCCTCTGTTACAACAGACTCAAAAGAGAAAGAAAAAGACGACCTAGACAGGACTGTGGCATCCGGGTTGTCACCCCTAGGAATACCAGACTCAGACTCAGACAAGTTGGAACCTGATTCCGACTCCACAGACTCGGTGGAATCAGATTCCGGCTCACTACCTGATCCGGTGCTGCTCGATAAAAATCCCTCCTCGTACTGCTAGACAAGGGAGTGTGCAACGGATGCATCCAAAATGTTTGAAGATAAGCCCGCAGCTATTTCATTCCCGATCTTGGACACCGAGAGATCATTCCCCAAGCACTTCTGTACGATCAGAGGATTTGAAAGTAAACAAGCCAGTGCTACCCACATTTCAATCTCGGTGCTCTCAGAATCCACTTCCTTACACTGCTCAACCTTAGCTGATGGGTCTGTCTACTCCTCGGCAACATCATCCCCGGATAACTACAGGTCGAAAAAGATCTCAAATCCCGGCAGGCGCCTCTTCTCCGCATTAAACCATGGTTCTGGGAGGCCGCAAAACGGAAAGTCTTCCCCTTTCCAAACAAAGCGTCCATTCAGGGTGCCCTGGATAGGCCTATGTATCAATTCAAAAAGCTACCCTGCCTGCTTTGCTCTGGCTCTTCCAGCCATCTCCTTACCTTTTCTAATGCAGTCCTCTTTGGTGGGCAGATAAGCCAAGCCAAAGGTATGCGGACTGTGCGGCGCTTCGGCCGATACTGTAATGCCCTTCCGGCCACTCTTTCCAAGTCCCATCCCAGGGATATGCTGAAGCTTGTTCATGAGGTACACTGAATGTGCACTGACATACAACCCCTCATCAACAACAAAGATGTCCTGAACCACCAGGGCCTCGGCTAGGGTAAATACTGATAGGAACATATCCTCCGTGCCATGCTCGATTTCCAAAACTAGTGTAGACACTTCTGGTGGCGGATGGATTGACGAATTCCCAAAAACTATTGCCACTCCCTTCCTGTGGGGGTATTTCATCATCTAGTGCTGGGTGAAAGAGACTGCCTTCACCTGGTGCAGCCACGGCCACCCCAGGAGTACATTGAAGATTGCGGGAATGTCCAAGACATGAAAGTCAACATCGTGTTGTCCTGGACCAACCTGGGCTTGAATCTGTACAGTCCCCATCGCTTCTCTGCTGGTGTTATCATACGCCCGTATCACTTGGCAGTTGGTACAAAGTCCGCGGGCTTCAACCCGTTTGTATATGTCATCCTTGAGAGGCACACATTGATGGCGGACCCCGTGTCCACAAGAACCACTGGTATCCACTTGTTTCTACACTCGACAGAGATGTAAAGAGGTTTGTTATGGTTTGAACCCATAGGCAGCAGCTCTTTGTCAGTAAAGGTCAACGTCAGGGAAGCTCTACCCGGAAAGAACAGTCCTACAAGCTGTTCAGGGGTAGCGTCTATCGAAAGTTTGGCTTTGTCCATTGCAGAAAGGACAGCCTACCTGTGACCTCTTGAAGCCATAAGCAATCCCCAGATGGAGATGTCTGCTTGTATCTTTTTCAGCTGTTTCAGCACAGCCTCCTCCTCAAGTTGTTTCTCTTTCTGTTTCTCTGCCTCCTTGTCTTTTCTGAATGCCTCTGGCTGATCTAGGTTGGGGGGCTTGAAATACCGCCCCACTTCTAGTCATGTGGTCAACCTCCTCCATGTACCAGGTATCATCCAATTTGCTTCTCCCCCAATCTTCATCCGTGTGGGCAAGACATAGGTCGTCATCTTCCCACCACATGCCATCGGCAGCTGACAGACACCTGTCCGACTCCGTTATAACTATTCCCGTGCCCATAGCACCTTCTGTTCCTATGCTCGTAGCATGTTCTGTTCCTGTGCACACAGCATGTTCTGTCTCCACAAGGGCCTTAGCTTTTCTGGCCCTTTCAAATTCCTAGATCCTTTCCTGTTCAAACTACTTCAATACAGCCTACTGTTCAATATTTCCCTCATTCAAACTGCCCAGATCCCGAGCAAAATTCTTATGACCAGCGCTCTCCGGCAATGCATTCTGATTCCCAGCCCTTCCGGCCATAGCTGTTGTCCCGATTTCGGATTGGCCCTGTTCTGGCTGAAGTTCTTCAACAATGTCCGGTTGGTCATCAAGCCACCCTATAACGTCTGCTAACCCATCAAACCAACTGACTGCCACGTCCCTTGAGTCCTGGTCCTTAAAGTACTACAGATTTGCAAGGTCTTCTTCCAGATCCGTGAGGTCATCTAGCCCTCGATCAAATCCATACTCCCGTACTATGCAAATCTCTGCCCCTACTGGCAATTCCATATTTGGCTTAGCCTGCCCTGCTGATGTAATGTAACCACTCGGATCGTATACCTCCTCAGTAAAATTCTCAGACTCCATAGAACCTGAATCAATACTCCCATTCTCCTCTGAAGTCTATCATATTCCATCTTCGATAGTCACCACCACTGGTTTAGGTTAGGTTCGGGAGATGTCCAACTTGCACAAGTCAGTGCTGTTAGGAATGAACACCTCCGGTTTGGGTAGGTGGGAAGGGGTGATGTATACCCTAGGGTTGTATGACACAACCCCAGTCTGGATCAAGTTGATGCGTTTGGGAGGTGGAGCTTGGTTATGTGGTGGGAGAGGGTTAGTTGTGACAGTCGGTTTCTCCGGAGGTGAGATCACCCTATTATCAATGAGATCCTGAATCTCATGACGTAATCGAAAGCACTGATCGTTGTCATGACCATGCTGTTGGTGGAAGGCGCAATACTTGGCTGGGTTATGGGAGGGGGGAAGTTTTTCTGGCAAAGGCCGCGGCTCCAGGGGCTTCAAGTGCCCTTTATTCATTAAAACCCCCAAAGCTTTGGACAGCAGCATGTATAGCGGAGTGAAGTTTCTTTGGCCTCGGGGTGGGTACTTGGTTGTTTATGTGCTACTTCTGGACGCACCGGTGAATGGTGTGGCTACAAGGGTTCTTGGAGGGGTGGTGGTGACCAAGCTCAAATCTGAAGATCTGGCAGTTGCAGCATTGCTTGTGCCTACATTCGTACTGCGGTTAAAAGTCCTCCTGGGCTGCTCTCTATCATGGTCAATCAGACCTTGTTTCATCATGTCCTCGATCTGCACCCCTATCTCATATAAGTCTGTGAAGGTGGGGAATGGGGAGAACGATCATCTTCTGTATGAGCTTGGGCTGGAGGTTGTGCACAACCATTCGTATCTAATCTTTGTCCACAGGTCTGATGGTCATCATCGAGGCCTTAGCCCTCCAGCGAGTCACAAAATTGGTGAAACTTTCCTTTGGCTCCTGTCTAGTCGTCTCAAGATCACGAGTCGTGATCTCGATCTGTGTATTATAGGAGTATTGAGCCACAAAGGCCTCTACCATCTCCTCCGAACTCCTCTTAACAGAATCCTCTAACTTTGCATACCAAATCGCAACTACACCTAATAGGGTCCGGCCGAATAGAGAAAGCTTCTATGATCTGGAGAGGCCCATCGGCCTTAAGATATCTGAAAACAGTCGTAGGTGCACCATAGGATCCCTAGACACATCGAAATGGTCAATGTACGGCATTTTAAACTGGTTGAGCAGAGTCACGGCCGAGTCGGTATACCCATCTTCTATGTCTGGAATGGAACTGACCCCATGGGACTTCCTGAACAGCTTTTCTAGCTCGCTCACTTTTAATGTGGTGGGGTCTACCTCGAACTCAAAGGAAGAATCTGGTGGGTTGATCTGTGCTTTGGATAGCTGGGGTAGGATTTGGGGCAGAGCCGGCCCCGTTGGAATGTCCGTGTCTTCCTGGACATTAGCTGTCTCCTCGAGTGTTGGAACTCTATGCAACATCAGAAAATGCAAATTCTATGCAAATGTAGCAAATGCATGTTCTATGCAACATCAGAAAATGCACATTCTATGCAATAACGAAGATATAATCATTTAAACCAACTTCAAGAATTGCTGCCGATTTGCCACTCAAAAGAGTTGCAATATGTTAAAAAGGATACACCTTGTTTGTGTTGATGAGTGACGGCCATCGCACACTGGAAATGTAATTATGAGCTTCCGTGAAACCATTCTGAATCAAACACTGAACAGCCCTTGCAGTTCTTGGAATCCAAGGACACAAAATCTAGCTAGGGATACAGGGGAGACTTTTGGAAACCGGCTGACTACCTGCCGGCCACCAGTGTGCCCTGCCGCCTATCAATGTGCCACTGCTGGCCATCGATGGCAAATTTGGGTAAAATTGACTTTCACATCCTAGTCTTTAAAAACAAAGAATGGTACTTCATTTCCACACAACCTCATATCTGAAATTCCTCCCTCTTGCTCTCTAGGTGCTCATTTTCTCTAGAATTGTGCGTTCTACGTGTTTTCCAATACCCCATAAACATTTTCTTTGCTAAATCCTCTAGTTCTCTTTGCTTTGAGCTGATTGGAATTTGATTTCGATGCTTCTTTTCTCATTTCCACCATTCTAGGCTCATTTCCCTCAAGTTTCTCTTGAGTTCTGTACACTTTTCCTGGCTTTGACTTTCTTTGACTTTCCTCTCTCCTAGGGTTGACTTTTTCAAAGTTTTTCCCTTTTCTTCACGTTTCCTCATTTTTCACTCATCTTGCACCTATTTCAGATGGCGCTTGCCCCTTTCAATCCAGCGAGGTACCATCCTCAGACACACATAACGCCCACCACAGGGGGCATCAAATCCTTTACTGACTTTGCTGAGGACATGCCAGAGGACCTTCTACTGAGAGAGCCTGCATCTCATTTGTCGGCCATCGCCATAGAGGTACGAAAACTTTTTTTCTATAGTACTACCCTTAACTGTTTGCATTTCATACACCGTTTTGATCTGATCCCATGCAGTGCCTTGATCCAACTGTATCTCATACATTACCTAGATTTGATTGCATCTCATGCATTACCACAGGACGAGTCTCGTGCTTTCAGAGGCTATCGCACGACGACCGCTCGAGATTGATGAGACAGGCTTTGGTATCTTCTGCTCTAGCCTGACTCAGGTTATAGCGAGTCGTACTCTCTTAGGGGCTCTAGTGGAGAGGTGGTGGGACACTACCAACTCCTTCCATTTTTCCACCACAGGAGAGATGACGATGACTCCTCACGACTTTGCCCTGATCACTGGCTTGGGCATAGGGCGTGATCCGATCCCTCTCGAGCCTGATATAGGGAAGTGAGAGGCAGCATGAGTCACGCTGCTTGGGGCACATCCCCAAACACTTTGGGTAGGCATGGTCCAGTACAGCTGGTTTGAGGAGCCGTTTAGGGGGACTGAGACTGAGATAGTCGAGGTGACAGAGTAGTACGACAGAGGCTTCCTTATGTTCATTTTTGGTGCCACCTTGTTTTCGAACAGGTGGAATACTATGGGCCTGTATTTGCTGAACGCCTTGGCATTGCTTTATCAAGTTCAGTTCTATGATTGGGGCGAGGCCGGCCTTACCACTTTGTATGGATATATGAGCTCGACTTCCCGCAGGAGTAGGAGCTTGATTGGAGGCTACTGGCGGGCTTGGGTGGTACATAGCTTAGTCCCCCCTTCTTCGCTTTACATTTTTTGTTGAACATTTCTTGCTTTACACTCGTTCAACACATGTACTTTTTGCTCTGCATTTTCTGTATCTCTTCATGCACCGTATACTTTCTGCTTCGCATTTTCTATATTTGCTCACGCACTGTGTGGTTTCTGCTTTGCATTTTATATATCTCCTCTTACACTGTATTGATCGCATGTCGTCGCACTTTCCCTACAACTATGGGTGTATCTGTACTTCTTGGCTCTCGCTCTAGAGCCTGTGGAGGAGGTTCCAGTGATAGTCCCCTTTTCTTGAGTATACAATGGCCAGCTCCGCCGTAGGACCCGGGAAAACTTCAGGTTCTTCTGCCAGTATTTCGATGTGGTTGTGGTGCATGAGGTAACCTAAGACAAAGTCATCTTACTTTTCATCCACTTAATCCACACGATAACAACTGACAGCGACTAATACTCTGTTTACTTTCTATTTCAGATCACATGGCAACCTTGGGCGATGATACCGTCAGGGCTCCGAGCCCAATACGATACAGCTCGGGTCATCACCCACCATCACATTCTTCTCAAGGGCCTGATTTGCTGTGCCTGGTTCTTGGGTGAGTGCTTCGCGTGCCAGACCTTGGGCCTACTTGCCCCATTCATATCGATGGCACCTCCAGCGTCCATGACAGCGACACATAGTCTATCTGTCGACGAGGTGATCCAGTTCATGGTAGGACTGGAGGCAGAGTATTTTCGTATGGAGGGAGATTACGCGACTTTCATCTAGACACAACTAATGCCACCTCTGACTGACGCTTGTGAGGGCAAGTGAGTGAGAGCACTTGCCGTGAGGGTGAGACACAAAGTGAGTTGGGCGAGCACAGCCCGTGGCAGAGGGGCTCCCCAGGTAGTCCCCAGGTAGAGCAGAGGGCTGGTTCGTCGGAGCTTCCAACCGAGGTGACAGGTTGGCCGTACTCCAGAGAGGTTTATCAGATTCCGATCGTGCCTCTATTAGCTGGTAATAGATTCGTCAGGGTGCATGATGTATCTCTGGTATGCACTTTAGTTTTCATTTCATTTTTCCTTCTTGCTTAGATACTCAGACATTCATTCATTCCAGACACTGATCATTCCAAATTGCATTTGCAGGCCTCCACAGAGTACGTTGATCGGTTACTAGAGATTTTGGCCTCATTCGAGGACATGATCTTGAGGAGGGAGGCAATACTCGGCTTCCATGGCATTGACGTAAAAATTTTCAGTTTTCTTGCATTTTGGTCATCAAATCTATGCTGATATACTGAAACTGCATTTCAACTGAACACTTTTTCACCCGGCACTGTTCTACACACCACACTTGCATCTGATACACAAGTTGTGGCTGACATACACCAACTGCCTTTTCAAGTCCCACCTTTAACGACAACAGCAGTGGCAGCCATAGCAGGACCTTCAGTACCTCCTCCAGCAGTAGGGAGGAAAGGGTGACAGACTTCAGCATGCGGCCAAGGCAGAGCTAGGGGCATCCATGATGAGTGTCCCTTCAGAGCCCATCCTAGACGACGATGATGATGAGACGAGCGAGGATGGAGAGGTAGTGAGTCTACAGTCAGAGTCATTTGAGGATGGAGACGACAACGCTGGCTTAGATTCTGGTAGTGGTGATGTTGCGGAGGCTGATGAGGGCTCCGATTCAGATTCTGATTCAGATTCGGACAATGGCGCCGATGGAGACAGTGCTACAGAGTCCGCTCCACCGAGGAAGAGGGCGAAAAGGGCCTCTTAAGCTGAGATAGCTGGCGCTGATCTATCTATATTTTGACTTAGTTTCTTTTTTGCTAGTAGTGTTGGCACTTTGTACAGTTCAGACGAGTTTTATTTCTTTAAAAACTGACCATGATCAAAATGAAAACAGCTTTTGATGAAAATGTGTTCTATTTTGCATTCTAAGCATCGCATAACATCGCACAGCATTAACAACGAAATTGATCTTGATTGAAAATTGCATATTGTATTGGCATCATTTTAATCAGGTAATGAATCGACCAACAATTGAAATGACAAACAGAGTAAAACAACACAACAACTCGACAGGCTAATTAATGTAAATACAACTCGATAAGCAAAACAAAACTTGAAAACCAACACAAATATAACTCAATAAGCAAAACAAGACAAATACGACTCAAATAAATATGCTCAAGCCTAAAGGGACTGAAAACAAGACCTCAAAATACGCGAATAATAGAACATAACCGTTGTATGTAACTGACTCTTCACAAAGGAGGACAGTGGGCATAAAAGGGAGGCTGCCGGCCATGAAGGATGGCTTGCCGACCATCAACTCCCTCTATCGGCCATCAATGTGCCCTTGCCGGCCATTAATGAGCCTTCGCCGGCCATTGATGAGCTTTTGCCGGCCATCGATGTACAGAACCTCCAAAATTTTGACACCTGGCCTCCACTCACTGCCTTATCTTCTACAAAAGCTCCAGCTTCATGGTTTCTTCATTCCAGCTCTATTTTTTCCACAAATGTGGCCATTCGTTGTCGAAAAACTCTCAAACTGGAGTGCAACTTTAGATGGCTCGAAAAAGTTGAATTTTCATGGTTTCGGGATAAGTGCACTATTCCCGCTGAGTCGTACTGTGCTGTGTTTTCCGTTCCTCGATGCCGCAGCTAGATGTTGGAATCTGATTAGACATGTTTTTAGCTTTGGGGGACAAGAGATATGTTCGACAATTGAAGAGTTCCAAGTTTTGATGGAATCCAAGCGCGACGAGGAAATCTTGCCCCAATCCCATTTTAGTCATATCTAGGCTTTAGGAAGGATGTATGGGCTCACTTTACATGATGCCCAATCTTTAGTTCACTGCAGAGAGCTGGACATTCCCAGTCTCATTCACCGATTTTCTGATGCCGGCAACCGTGGTGACCATCTTTGGTAAGGTTTTCGGCAACATGCCCTCTGCTTGTGTATGTTGGCTTATTTCCTGCTTGCCCCTGGCTTCGGAGGGTCTAGCATTTGCTTGATCGAAGTAGCTTAAGGCTTGAAAGAGAGCAAGAGCTGCATTGGCTTAGCATTGGCCAAGACTTTGATGGGCTTGGATGCTTTCCATCGATGAGATATAAACAAATTCACAGGAAGTCCACTACTCTTGCAGGTAATGTTTCCCACCCTTCTTACACGTGTTTCTCACATCACTCAGCCCTCAAGCTTTGTTTTTCTCTCAAAACCCTTTCTCACTTTTTCTCTCCATGTACATCTCTCTATTCTTTAAAATGGCTCGTGGACAGGTTGAAAGTAGTGAACTCTTGTTATGCATATTCAGCACAAGGCTATTTCTTTCGCCAATGGCTAGTGGATTTCCTGAACGAGGAGTGGTGGTGCCATTGGATGTGCAATAGGTCTGCTGTCAACATTACTTGGTGTTGCCCCTGGTTTGATTTGCCCAGGATGAGCTATTGCATGTCTCGACAACCTGGCAATCAGTTGATTGGCTTGACACACTGTGTCTTCTACTTTCCATTCCTATTCAAGCATCAGTTCGGACACGACCAGACTTCCCCAGAAGAGGAGGTAGAGTACCCAGTTTGATTTTCGATCCGAGGTTCACAACTAGCCCGATATCCCACAGCATGGAGGACAAGAGAACTTTTGGCTCCTGCTCCCAATTTCAGTTATGCCCTTTCTGGTGAATGCATAGCTTGGCTAGATGATGAGGCACAAACCTGGCCTACTTTAGAATCTAAAGCTTCCACAAGCTCTGAAAGAGGACACATGAACACCTGACTCATTTGTGTGCGAAGTTTATTGCTTTGATCTATACTTTTAAGTTTTCCTTTTGAATGTAATAAAAAACAACTTTGATTTGTATCAAGAGGTAGAGAACTCTGTATTGAAATTAATGAAATTGAAGGTTGTGGGCACTGAAAATTTTCCTTTTGGTCCAAAAATCTCTAAGCTGTAAAAAAGATTAATTTGAACAAAATCAACTTTTATTAAAACTTTTCAAAACAATTTTCGATAAGGATCATAATTGGACACTCCCATAATCTATCCTTGAGACGTACAATCCAGAATCCAATAACTAGAAAGTTGCCCCTTGTTTGAATAGCACTGCACTGCACTGTAGCCAGCTCTCGTGGTGAAGACCACAACCGAACTCCTGGATGTAGAAAAGACAAAGATGACCAGAACAATCTCATGGACATAGTTGATTTGGAAGTGTTTGTGGCTAGACTTCAGAATGAAATTGCCTACGTATCCCAAAGATGAGAATCAAGCCTTACGTAGTTCGGTTCAGGTTCACTTGGGTTTCCTTTTGCGCTCTAACTTCTGCCAAGGCCGCTTTTCTGGGATTTCAACCTTGCGAGCTCAATTTTTCTTTTTTCAAATTTTGTTGTGCTCTAACTTTTGCCTAGGTCGCCCTTTCAGGTTTTCGGCCTAGTGAGCCTCCCAAGGGTAGTATTTCTTCAACTTGTCCATGTTGATTGGTTGGGAGTGTAGACACCCCATTTTTGACCGTTCTCAAGACTTGGACGTCATCGTTTGAACACTCGATGGTCATCCATGTTTGTGTTCGTTTTGAGTTCTCGGAAGTCTCAGCCATGCGCCTTGCCTTAAGATCTCTCAACTTGCCTGTTTTGTGCTTGGTTGCAGACCAAACACTTGTGCTTTTGGTTCTGAGGGAAGAGGGTGGCTTATTTGCCATTCCCTCAATCCACCGGCCAAGGCTTGAGGCCATCGGCCATGATTTCTTTCCATCAGCCAAAAGTGTTGCCCGATCGGCACTTGACTTATTCGGCCGGCTATTGTGTTGGTCGGTCGACCATATTTCCTGGCCGAGGCTTCTTTTTCTGCTTTTGCAAACTTGGTTCATGCCAGCTGTGCCAGCTGGTGAGTACAGACTGGCTGCTCCATACACGTGTACGGAGGAATTTGCACCTTAACCAAGCTTCTTCAAGAAGCTTTGGAATTGATTTCTATAAGAAGAGAGCTCCTCTTCCCTTCTCCAGGTTCTGAATTTCACTGATATAGAATATAGATGTCACTCTCTCTCTACATTTGTGTGTGTAATAGTGCTCTAAAGTGTGTTTGTGGTCCATATTCTTGCACTAAAACACCTAACAATACACCATCCTTGGTTGCTGAGGTACTAGGAGGTTGACTTCAGTGTTCTTGGCTAGATTTAAACTCAGAAAAGTTGTTGGAGCTTTGTTCTTGAAGTTGTTCTTCAACGGTGCGCATTCTTGCTTTAGATTCCCCATTCTTGCATGAGCTTTTGGCCTATCTTGCATATTATTTTGAGCTTAACTTATAACTGATAAAAGTTCTGCTTTTACATGCTTTTGATCTTTGTTTAAGATCACTTTTGTGTTTTTTGGCTGTTTACCCCCGCTTTGGCCATGTTTGGCCTCAATTTTGTGCCCTTTTTGTGAGCTCCGGGACCACCTTGTTTGGGCCTTCTCACCACTGAAATTCAAAGGGATTTCAGTGGTGGGGATGGCATTCTGAGGTCCTAAGAAGGAGAGGGTCCCCTCTCCATGTTGTCTTCAATACTTGCCATATTTGCCTCATATGTGAGCACCTTTGTTAAGTTCATGTTTGCCATATCTTGGTTGGTATTTGTGGTTACTTTGATGTGATATGCCACTATTTTTGCCTATCTTGGTCATTCCATCCATGGTTTATACACTGTAGTGTAAATTTTGCAAACTAGTCTTGTATGCTTTATGTTTGAGCATGTCATTCTAGCATGTGTTGACCTCATTTTTGTGGGTTTATTGTGTTGTTTTAACATGCCATGACTTTGTTTGGCGTTGGTTTAGTTGGCTCTTACATGCTTCATGTACTTGCTTTGCAATCCTCTTATTTGCCTTAACATACACCTCGTATTTGGGGCACATTGCTTACATGTTTTGGCTTCACTTTGAGAAGTTTCTAGCATTGTTTTACCATGTTTGAGGTCATATTTTGCTTTCTTTGGTCACATGTGCCATGCTTTGTATAGTTACCATGCAATCTAGCTTGTTAGCTTTAAGTGTTCAAGTCATTAGTCTGCTTTACTTGGGCCATTTCAGTGGCTTGGCATCACTTGTTATGTCATTTCAGTCCATATAAAATGCTCATATACTTGCATTTTCACTCCTTTAATGATTTAAAGAGTTAAGGTTTTATGCTTCATGATTGGATCATTGTGCATGCTTCCATGCTTAGGTCATTTTAGTGTCATCTAAGTGTGTTCTTGGCCTTGTCTTAACCTTCTTTGGAACTATTTTGGGTGCCCTTGGCCCTTTGGGGCTTGCCTCAAGTGGCCATAGTTTGAACTCCTTGGTTAGTCACAAGTTTTGGGCTTCATTGCACGCCTTACTTGCATGGTTTATTTGTTTTGGCATCATCCGTTACATGTTTTCAGAGCTCAACATGTTGATCTAATGTCCATGTTTGTATGTGCATTTGTCCTCATTTCCATTGCATTTTGACCACTGATTTTGGACATGACTGAGGTCTACCCATCTTTAGTTTAAGTCCGTTCATCATGTTGTCGCATGCTTCTCCCATTTTGCATATTGTTGCATGCCTTGCATGTTCATATGTTTAGGTTGTATGCCTATTGGGTACTAGTTTCATTGTAAGACATTGTTGCATACTTGTAGCATGCTTGAGTAGTTTGCATGCCTTGCTTACATGCTTAGGTGGCATTGCATTGTGTGTGCATTCCCTTGCCTCTTGATCAAGCATGATAGAGGTTGGGGACCTTATATGTCTTGTGCATTTCATTTGACATTAAATTGCACACTAGGCTCTTTTGGCCACCATGCATCGAGATGGTTGATTGGTGGCCCGAGGGCCGAGGACTATACTCCCTTGAGCTCATGACATGATAGGAAGGGTGGTGGTGCAGACATTGTCTTGTAAATGCATTGTCATGCTCTGTCTGTCCTCTGTTGCAGCAAAAACAGGATTCTGCAGGAAGAGATGGTCGGTCGGCCATCTTCAGTGCCAGTCGGCTATGAATTGTTGGCCGATATCCCCACAAATGGTCGACGACCAGTTCCACTTGGCCGGTGGCCTTGCCTTTCGGCCGGTGACATCCCACAGCACTCAGGGAGTGGTTAAGGAGTATCCTTGAGACTTGTGCAATCTTCAGAAGTGCAGAGTAGTGCAAACAGAGGCAACAAAAGCATGGCGATAATTTCTAAGCAGAGCTGAGCATCCATGCATTTGTCCCTCTTCCCGAGGCCTCTTTACCGCTTTAGTAGTTTAATTGGTTCATTTAATTAGTTAAGTGGTTTTGTAATTAATTATCTTGCGAGTTAGTTAATTAGGTGATTTGTATTATTCTTTCGGACCGTCCGTCGAGAGGGCCAAATTTTGTAATAAGTGTGTGTGAGTGTGTGAATGTCTTCCAACCCCACGTCTTTCTCCCGTTTATTTACCAGCTTTCGATGTTTACTCTAGGGCATGCTTCAATTAGCATACTTATGCTTGCATGTTTGCATCCATTCATTCGTCTTGCATGCACCAGGCTCGGCGCATCATACTAATTGCATCGTATTTCAATTCCTATTTGAACTCGTGTATCAATCGTTGCATTTCGCATGCCATTTTAGAATAGTCGAGCCTATTTCTAGTTGCATTTTGTATGTGTTGCATTAGCCATTTTAACATGAACTAGGATCATGCATTGATTACTAACTAGCTTCTGTTTGGGCTTGGAGTACTCGGTAAGTGTTTATGCTTTAGCATCTTGCATGAGTGTGAGTGTTGCCATGTTAGCATGTTTACCATGAGGCTATTTGCTTATGTGATATAACTGCCTGAATGCCTGTGGGTGAAGGTTGGATTAGTTGAATTGGAACAATTCATCTAAATGACAGTTTTAAACCCATTTGCGAGTGGCAAAATCATGTTTTCTAACCCTACTTGAGGGTGGCAAATCCACGGCTTAGCCTACTTGCGAGTAGCACCTTCAAACCATTTTTCAAACAAACATGAGTTGTTTTGTTCCAACATAGGCGATCTAGTCTATACTTGTATGCCGTGTGCATCACATAGTAATTCTAGGCTAATAACCGGAATAAGAACACATGTGTTTTCACAAACAACATATCATGCTTAGTACAGGCCGATATTTGATCGGGCAAGCGGGGGTGGTCATTGCATGACCTTTCCCAATCGTACCCAAGTTCCCGAGCCGAGGCAACTTTGGTGATGACAGACAAGTGGCCTTAGGCATGAGTCAGGGTTTCCTAAATTCTCCAAAATAAAACATTTAGGTGGCAACTCTGTATCTGGCAAAGCAGTCCATGTTTGGCACTTCTTTACAAAAAAAAAAAAATCTGTTTTCCAAAATGATTTGCCGAATTTGGACTCTTTGGTGATTTATCGGTCTTGCATTGCATTTTATGAGACTAGAGTCAGAACCGTGATATTTGAGTCTGCTACTGTAGTACACCCAAATGAACAAAATGGGACTTTTCCTGGGATGTTCGGGCTTGTCTACAGTTTCTGGTGACTCTGCTGGGGAGTTAGAGAACTTGACTCGAACTCATGATATGTTGTTTTGTTTACACTTATGTGTTTATTTGCATTGCATTTGCATTGGTGCACTAGGACACTGTGTTTGCCATCTGCTATTCCTGAACGGTTTGCCGGAGGCTGCGTGCCATAAGGCTGACCAGTTACGGGCTCCGCCACGATGGGAACACAAACCCTGATTTTTATCGGGGCACCTTTTTTGACTATTCGACCCAGTGCATATCGGAATCCATAGTGACTATTCCAAACTAGTACATGTTGCTTACCCGATTATAGGTTGTTTGAAACCGCTGTATGCGTAGTGAAACCCTAGTCCTTGACGAAACTTGGACAGGGAAACCCTATCCCACCGTAGGGGTGTTTTGGCTCCCACTTGTTTATTATGTGCTTTTAGAGTGTGTCTCTACAGGGAATGCATGTATCAATTTGCAAGTCTAGGTATTAGGCCTGAGGGCGTCAGTATTTTAGGGAAATCAATTTTACCTCAGGGTATCAATTTACAGGCAGAATTTTGGGCAGAATTTGGTTGTGAGCACAGTCATTCAGCTTTGCTCGTATTGGTTATGGTGAAATCAGGCTGAGGTGCTGTCTGTTTTCTCTTTTGCTAGGGTAGTCCTAGAACCATAGTTTCAGAAGGCTCCGAATATCCCCCGGGTTCACCGGACTTTTCTGCTAGACTTTGTCAGGTCAGAGATTTAGTTCAACGGCAACCAGTGTTCCTTCGCCGAAGGCAAGGCAAAGAAAGGCCAGTCAGGGCTCACCGGTTCTTCTGATCCGACAGTCACCAGTCACATCACTTTTGTTCAAACTCAGCAGAACGTGATGGCACAGAGCTCAGAAGAAGTTGAGACCATGATAGTGGTATTAAACCAGGGAATCGCCATGCAAGGTGAGATCGATGTTGAAATGCAACGCCCATCTGGGGCACCTACCACACTTCCAGTCCCGGGACCCCAGTCGAACTTGGACCCACTCCCGCTAGCTGAAGATTTGCATGGTCTGGATCCCCGAGAAGGGTTGGCTCAAGCCCAAGTTTTTAGACCCTTGGTGCAGCCTACTGAGAGGCTTTATCCTCTTGATACTACTGATCTTGATTCGAGCTCGAAAAAAATTACGAACCTCGAGAAGCATGTCAAAATGGCACAAGGCCTTAACTCCATTCACGACATAGAGGATGGGTCCACCGAGGTTGTAGTAAGGCTTCCAGTTGGCAGTACCAATGCTGGCAGTAGCACTATTTCCAAACCCGCTAAAGTCAACATAGTTGCCATAGCCGACCTTGTTGCCAAGGCCAGCCTACAAATAGCCAGCCCAGCCCGAGCTTAGGGTAGATTTTTCACCCCCTTCCATATGAGCCTAACTAGCGCATTAAAAGTCCTGATGGAAAGAGGGCATCTCAAACCCCTTAATCCTCAACCTTTGCCTGACCCACTCCCTGCTAGACATAACGCCAGCAAATACTGTGTATATCATCAGTAACGCGACCATGGCACCGATGGTTGCTACTGCCTTCGTCTTGAGACCAGAATCTCATTGACAATTGGACAATAGTTCCACCTCAAAACCCCAAGGACCAAGTACCTCATCCATATCTCAACCTCGGCCATACACTGCCACCCACCTACAACCCCAATATATACACCCCGACCCATATACTCAAGCCCGAGGTGTTTACCCTTGAAAGTATGAACTTAAGCACGATGGATGCACTTGAACCCCCATCATCTCAAACCCATGAACCCACTACTTTTGAGCTGGGAAGCATGATTGAAGATCTTCAAAGAACTGTGGCAGATTTAGCATTTGAAATTTTGGCTCCATCGTAGACTATATCACAGGCTAGAATCTTTAATCCAAAAGGCCCCTCAATCTTGGGGCAAGTTGCAACTGAAAAGGGCCGACCTTAAGCCATTTTAGATTTGGGTGTTGGCGTGTCAACAACAACGGGGCTTCGCTCCGATATAACGACCCAATCCTTCGGCCATGCTGAGACAAGTAGTAAGAACAAGGTAGGGGTAGGCATTGATCCCTATGATACCTTATGTGGGCTGTGGAGGCTTTGATAGCGAAAGGGCTAAACAAACAGTAAGTTCTCGCAGTTGTTACAAAGGCTGTGGATGATACTTTCGCCACTCAGAATGAGAGTAGTTTGAATCAAGGGGCAAGCCGGGAGAAGGGTCGTTGTACCAGAAACATTCCTTTAAGCTCTAATCCCGTGCTCGAAAGAGATCAGCAAACCCAGTCAGCGCATATCAATCCCTTTGCTGGTGCATCCAACAAAACTCCACAAACCTCGAAGTACCAACCCCGAGGTCAGCGGGTCTTCCATGCCCTCTATATGCCTTTGTCCGAAGCTTTCCAAATCCTTATTGGACAAGGCCATCTCAAATCCCTTGAGCCTCGGCCTCTCCTGAATAAACTTCCTCCCTCCCACAACCCAGCTAAGTTCTGTGTCTTCCATCAACAAGTCGGCTATGACACCAACACGTGTTTTCGTCTTCGCCACGAAATACAAGATCTGATTGATAAAAAAGTCATCGTCGTGCTAAGTCCTGCAAAGTCTATCGACACTAGGTCAGTGAACTTGGGGGATAATGTGACTATGTGATCGAGGGATGAACCATTTGCTGCTGGTGCTCAATTTACTCCAGATGTAGTGAATGGCACGCACTGTTTTGAGCATTTGCGAATGTTGGTTATTTCACTTTCTGACTTGGGTATTTCGTCAGTCTTTTTGTGTTGTATTGAGTCAGTCTTTTTGTTCTAAGTCAGTTTCATCTGTCTTATTGTATCGAGTCAATCTTGTTTTGTTAGAGTCGGGTGATTCTGGGGGTGTTACCTTAGACATCACTATCTTGTTGTGTGTTTGTCTTTTCACTTTCTTTTGAGTCTGTTTCTACCATGGAGCCAGTTGCACCAGAAGATCTGAATGAAACAGCAGTAATTTTCACACTCTTGTGTTTGCTTCTGCCTTGCTCTAGTTGTGCCAGAAGCCTTGAATGAAACAGCCCATTCCACCTACTCTTCTGTGCCTTGAAATCATTGCGTTGGCCTAAGTTCTTCAAAACTTTTTGAACATTGTGAGGAAAACAAAGAGGAAGGAATTCCTCGGGATTTACAAAAATTTGATCAATTGAGAGAAGGAGAGGCGTGCTAAGCCCTTAATGAACGAGATCGTGGTTGTTAATGTGAGTACTGAGAAGGATCCTGGCTTGATTTAGATTGGTTCTACATTGTCTTCAACGCGAGCGATTGGTAGCTTTCTTAAAAGATTTGAAAAATGTTTTTTGTGGTCCTGCGAAGGCCTGTGTGGAATCGCTCTTGAGATTGTGCAGCCGAGGATCGCTCTCAGCCTTGAGACTTGACCCCTTTTGCTTTCAAACCATCAACTTGGATTCCGAATGTTCAATGATCAACCATCAAAGGAGGCCTGTCAGGCCAGATTTGAAGAAGACCTCGAACTAGGGGCAAGAAAAGTCACACCAAAAAGATCAGGTGTTATCAAAGGAAGCTTGCGAAACTAGATCAGAAGTAGCCCTTGAACTGAGGGGAAAAATATCAAATGTGCTCGAAGAGTAAAAAATTAGGATATTTATCGAGCTAACGAAGATAGGAAACGATGCTAAATCCCAGAAGGGTGGAAAGAAGAAAGTATTGCTAAAGGACAACTGAGTTCCTATCCATAACACCAGGGGCAGATTCAACCCCCTTTGGATGGACTCCTACACCATCAGCGAACAACAGCTATTCTCCTGGATTCAGATGGCTTCAAGATCCTCAAACCATTCAACATGGACAAAGCTACACCTTTTACCCTTGAGAGGCTCGCTGGGTCGAAAACCCGGAAAGGCGACCCAAGCAAAAGTTAGAGCAAGAAGAAAAGAACAAAAAAGAAAAAATGCAAAGAAAGAAAGGAAAAGAAGAAGAACAAAAAATGAAAAAAAAATGAAAAGAAATGAAAAAAGAAAAGAAAAGAAAATAATGAAACGAATTGAAAAGAAAAGAAAAACATAGCTCGCAAGGTTGAAAACCCAGAAAGGGCGGCCTTGGCAAAAGTTAGAGTGCAAAAGGAGAGGTTAATACCCAAGTGTACCATACCCCCGAACTATGTAAGGCTTGATTCCCATATTTGGGATACGCAGGCAACTTCATTCTGAAGTCCAGCCATAAACACTTCCAAATCGATTGTGTCCGTGTAATGGTTCTGATCATCTTTGTCTTCTCTGTATCTGAGAGTTTGGTTGTGATCGTCACTTTGAGGACTGATTACAGTGTGTTGTGGTGCCATTCAGACAAGGGGCAACTTTCTGTTGCCATACAATGTGCTACGGTACTATTCAAACAAGGGGAAACTTTTAATTGCCATGCAATGTGCTGCGGTACTATTTAAACAAGGGGCAATTTTCCATTGCCATACAGCGCCGTTCAGACAAGGGGTAATTTTCTATTGTTTTGGGTTTGAGATTGTGCATCTCAAGAGTAGGTTCCGTGCTCGTTGAGCAGTGGCTGTTTACAAAAACAGTTTTGAAAATTTTTACTGAGGTTGACTAATTTTCTCAAAAATTATTCCACTTTTCCAAAGCTAGACCATTTCTCGGACCCGAAAAAGGAAAACTTTTAGTGCTCATAATCTATCTTGCATGATTTTAAATCAGCAAATCGAAAAAGTATGTTAATCTAACTCTCATATTGGTCAAAATTGTTTTAGTAGAAAGAAAAAATAAAAAATGGTCAAAATGATGAACTACGGGCACAGTTGAGTCAGGCTTCCTATCTTTTCCCCGTTGTCAATACATTTGCCAAAAAGGGCACCATACTTGCCAAGAAGGGCACTCTGCCAGCCAGAAAAGGGCACAACTGAAGTTAACAGCAAAAGGGCTGAAAGCTCTGTCACCCTCCAAGCGGCGAGGTGTCAAGCCAAGTGCGAAGCACAAATTAGAATGGGGCAGGGTATTCCACTCCCTCATTTGGACAAATCTGATAACGTCCAAACTCCCCAGCAAAGTATCTTTAACCGATGTCAGCTACAGATTTGCTACACACCCAGTTGTAGCACAACCCCTCTACAAAAAAACTCATTGTTGTGCGCAGAAGAATGAGAATCTAGCAGAATGCTAGGGGCAAAAGCTCGCAACTTCTTGTTTATCCACCGACCATCTAGGGGAGGGATAAAAAAATGAGAGATTGAAGAATAGAGAGATGTGCATTGAGAGAAAAAGTGAGAAAAGGGCTTTTTGAGAAAAACAGAGCCTGAGGGCCGAGTGATGTGGGAATCACAAAAAAGAAAGGGTGGGAAACATTACCCTGAGAAATAGGCTCCCTACGCATGTCTGAGTGTCATGTCTTTTGTTTTGTCCCGTTTCTTGTTTTGAGTCATTTCGAGTGTTTCTCGATGTGTTTAGGTTGTTTACCTTTTGTTTTTCTTTGTTGAGTCATAGTGCGTTGTGTTCAGTCGTAGGCTCAATACCCGGTTAAGAACTCGTTTTCTCAATCTCAAAAATGATTTGTTTTGTGCTCAAAGTCCTGTGCCATTCTCCACATTTGTGCGAAACAAGTTTTGTTCTTTCATAAAACTGCAGGGTTCAACCCAGGTGAGGACAGTAAAACCAGGACCCATCTGAAGCTACATAGGTTCTAGACTGCAAAGGAAAGGAAAGGAAGGAAAATCAAAGCATCTGAGTTCGCTTCAGGTTCCGGAATTGTATTCCGAATGTAGCCCTTCAGGCCTTGTTAATGCTCCAAAGTATGAGTGTGCCTCTACACCAAGCTCAAGCCTACTTCAAGCCAGAATGGCGATCAGAAGTGCTCTCCCTATGTATCATTCCCTGCTAAAGGCATGTTGGTTGTGTTTGTAATGAGTTCCTAGGGGACCAACCGCGACGGTAGAAACTAGAGTTCGAATGACAGTTGCTTAGAACGCAAAGGTTCGTGATTTCCGAGACTAAAGTCTAGTTAAAATACCCAAGGGTGTATCCCCGGCTTGAAATCTTTATGGAAGCCCCACAGGTTGAGATAGCATGTATGCACCTCAATTCTGGATACTGAACCAACCTAGTCTGTCACCCCATTGGAGAATAGGGAAAGTTGTGAACATGGCCAGAAAGAAAGGTTGTTCCTATAGCTTGCAGGCGTAAGGTACAGAAGCATGAGATCCCTAGCCGCACAAGAAAATGCAAGGGAAGTACTTTTTTTTAAGCTCAAGTGGCCTGTGTAAGAGCTCTGGAATGTGTTTTCAGCATGTGATGCTCAGAACGTATGAGGTGTATCCTTTTAATTTGTTGCAACTCCTCCGATGAGTAAACCGGAGGTTGCATTTGAATCGGTCTTGTCAAGACGTGCACTTCTTCATTGAGCATATTGTATAAAAAATGCATTGATTATTGTGCATAGAATATATATGCACGTTTCAGTTGCATTATTTTTCACACTTCACTTGCATTGTCATGCACGTTCTACTCGCATTGTTATGCACACCTTTTACTTGCATTGTTATGCATGTTTCAGTTACATTGTTATGCACGCTTTACTTGCGTTGTCACGCACGTTCTACTTGCATTGTTATGCGCTCTTTTTACCGACATTGTTATGCATGTTCTAGTTACATTGTTATGCACACTTCGCTTGCATTGTTATGCACGTTTCAGCTGCATTGTTATGCACCTCTTCACTTGCATTGTCACACACTTTTTATTTGCGTTGTAATGCATGTTCTAGTTGTATTGAATATGCAATTTTCACACTTGCATGGAAAATGCGTTTAAGTATCTTGCATAGAATGTGCATTTGTTACTCCCGCGTCGGACATGCATTCATTATTCATGTATAGGATATGTACCTCGATATTGCCTGGAACATGCATTTGTCATCCTTGCATTGTTATGCACCCTCCAGCTGCATTGTTATGCACACTTTACTTGCATTGTTATGCGCACTCCAGTTGCGTTGTTATGCACATTTTACTTGCATTGTTATGTACACTCCAGTTGCATTGTTATGCACACTCTAGTTGCATTGTTATGCACACTTTGCTTGCATTGTTATGCATGTTCTAATTGCATTGTTGTGCACACTTTACCTGCATTGTTATGCACTGTTTCACTTGCATTGTTATGCACACTCCACCTGCATTGTTATGCACCGTTTCACTTGCATTATTATGCACCATTTCAGTTGCATTATTATGTACACTTTACTCGCATTGCTATGTATGTCTCACGTGCATTGTCATGCACCTTTTCACTTGCATTGCTATGCCTGTATCATGTGCATCTATCACACTTGCATCTATCACACTCATTCACTTTGTGTATCTAGCACACATTTTCATTTTAATTGGGTATTTGTGCTATAGTTTCGTACCTATTTGTTGTATCTCAAGACGCGTGAAGCGTGGCCTTGGACGGGTTGTATCTCAGGACTCGTGAAGCGCAGCCCTGGGCAGGTTTTATATCACGACGCGTGAAGCACAGCCTTGGACGAGTTTAATCTCAGGACGCGTGGAGTGCGCCCCTGGGTGGGTTTTATCTCAGGACGCGCGGAGCGTGCACCTAGGCGGGTTTTTTTCAGGCTGTGTCGTGCGCGCACCTGAGCAGTTTGCTTTTGGACCTCTTCTCACGATTTCAGCATGGTTAGAGTGTTCCTTTCCTCACACGATTTCGGCGTATTTGGAATTTATCCCAAGTTGCGTTGTGCGTGCGCCTAGGTGGTTTGTTTTTGGACCTTTTCTCACGATTTCAACGTGGTTTGAGTGTTCCTTTCCTCACATGATTTCGGCGTGTTTGGGTTTTTTTTTTTTCCTCCTCTCACGATTCCTGCATGATTGGAGTATGTCACCCTTTGCATCTACTATACCATCTGTTACATCGCATCTATTATCTATTGCATCATCTAGTATGCCTATTGCATTGCATATAGAATCTATCGCATGCATTTACTGTATTGTCCATTGCTTCATGCATCCTTTCCATGTTAAGCTTAGTGTGGCATGTGCCCATACTTTTCGCATTAAAGCATGGTTCTGTGATTATGTGTACGCGCCTATTCCACTAAGAGAATTGTGGTTTGAGGGTGTCGGCACCTTTTCTGTGTTAGACGTGGTCTGTTTTGTGTCTATGCCTTTTCTTGGCAAAATATGGTTTGGCCGCACGCCTTATCCATTGCATCCATTGCATTGTAGTTTGTTTTGTTGCATTCAGCATGTAGGATCACAATCTTTCCTCAGCAGATCATTCCTCACTTATGTCATGCCACCCAATTACTTGTATTCTTTCTGCGAAACACATAGTTCTGTCTATGCATGCATCTATTCCACTAAGAGAATTGTGATTAGAGCGCTCCGACACCTTTTCTATGTTAAACGTAGTTTGATTTTGCATCTCCATCTCTTTATGATATTTGTGCAGTTTTGCACTGCTCGTGGTTTGATCATATTATTGTATTGCATTGTATATCATTACATTGTTTTGTTGCATATCATTTGCATCCTGCCCTTGAACTACCCTGGTTTGATTCCTTGCAAAGGGATACGTAGGCAGCCTGCGGGTTCAACCAACTGCATTTGTATTTTGCTTGATTGTCCAAGTCTTCAGCCTTGTCAAAAATGGGCCGTCTCTGGGCTTTGACATTCACTCACGTCATTTCATGACTTTCAAGTTATGTCAAAGAAGGGCAACTGTAGACACCCCATTTTTGACCGTCCTTAAGACTTGGACATCATCGTTTGAACACTCGATGATCATCCATGCTTGTGTTCGTTTTGAGTTCTCGGAAGTCTCGGCCGCGCGTCTTGTCTCAAGATCTCTGAACTTTCCTGTTTTGTGCTTGGTTGTGGACTAAACACTTGTGTTCTTGCTTCTGAGGGAAGAGGGTAGCTTGTTTGCCATTCCATCAATCCACCGGCCAAGGCTTGAGGCCATCAGCCATGATTTCTTTCCATCGGCCAAAAGTGTTGGCCGATCGGCACTTGATTTAGTCGGTTGGCCATTGTGCTGGTCGGTTGACCATATTTTCTGGCCGAGGCCTCTTTTTCTGCTTTTGCAAACTTGGTGCATGCCTGCTGTGCCAGCTGGTGAGCATAAACTGGCTCCTCCAAACACATGTATGAAGGGATTTGCACCTTAACCAAGCTTCTCCAAGAATCTTTGGAATTGATTTCTATAAGAAGGGAGCTCCTCCTCCCTTCTCCTGGTTCTGAATTTGGCTGATGTAGAATATAGATATCACTCTCTCTCTATATCACCCTCTCTCTCTACATTTGTGTGTGTAATAGTACACTAAAGTGTGTGTTTTGTCCATGTTCTAGCACTAAAACACCTAGCAATACACCATCTTGCATATTATTTTCAGCTTAACTTATAACTGATAAAAGTTCTATTTTTATATGCTTTTGATCTTTGTTTAAGATCACTTTTGTGTTTGGGGCTGTTTACCCCCCTTAGGCCTTGTTTGGCCTCATTTTTGTGCCCTTTTTGTGAGATCCGGGACCACCTTGTTTGGGCTTTCTCACCACAGAAACCCAAAGGGATTTCAGTGGTGGGGAAGGTGTTTTGAGGTCCTAAGAAGGAGAGGATCATCCCCTCTCCTTGATGTCTTCAATACTTGCCATGTTTGCCTCGTATGTGAGCACCTTTGTTAAGTTCATGTTAGCCATGTCTTGGTTGGTATTTGTGGTTACTTTGATGTAATATGCCACTATTTTTGCCTATCTTGGTCATTCCATCCATGGTTTATACACTTGCAGTGTAAATTTTGCAAACTAGTCTTGTATGCTTTATGTTTGAGCATGCCATTCTAGCATGTGTTGACCTCATTTCTGTGGGTTTTTGGTGTTGTTTTAATATGCCATAACTCTGTTTTGGGTTGGTTTAGTTGGCTCTTATGTGCTTCACGTACTTGTTTTGCAATCCTCTTATTTGCCTTAACATGCACCTCATATTTGAGGCACCTTGCTTACATGTTTTGGGCTAACTTTGAGAAGTTTCTAGCCTTGTTTTACCATGCTTGAGGTTTGATTTTGCTTGCTTTGGTCACATGTGCCATGCTTTGTATAGTTACCATGCAATCTAGCTTGTTAGCTTTGAGTGTTCAAGTCATTAACATGCTTTACTTGGGCTATTTCAGTGGCTTGGCATCACTTGTTATGTCATTTCAGTCCATATAATATGCTCATATACTTGCATTTGTCACTCCTTTAATGATTTAGAGAGTTGAGGTTTTATGCTTCATGATTGGATCATTGTGCATGCTTCCATGCTTAGGTCATTTGAGTGTCATCTAAGTGTGATTTTGGCCTTGTCTTGACCTGCCATGGAACTGTTTTGGGTGCCCTTGGCCCTTTGGGGCTTGCCTCATGTGGCCATAGTTTGAACCCCTTGGCTAGTCTCAAGTTTTGGGCTTCATTGCACGCCTTACTTGCATGGTTTATTTGTTTTGGCATCATCCCTTGCACATTTTCAGAGCTTAACATGCTGATCTAATGTCCATGTTTGTCTTCTTTTAAGTGTTCTTGAAAGTTGCCTTTTATGCCTTAGTCTTTAGGCCATTTGGCATGCATGTTTGTATGTGCATTTGTCCTCATTTCCATTGCATTTTGGCAACTGATTTTGGACATGACTGAGGTCTGCCCATATTTAGTTTAAGTCCGTTCATCATGTTGTCTCATGCTTGTCCCATTTTGCATATTGTCGCATGCCTTGCATGTTCATATGTTTAGGTGGTATGCCTATTACTTACTAGTTGCATTGTATGATATTGTTGCATACTTGTAGCATGCTTGAGTAGTTTGCATGCCTTGCTTACATGCTTAGGTCGCATTGCAATGTGTGTGCATTCCCTTGCTTCTTGATCAAGCGTGATAGAGGTTGGGGCCCTTATATGTTTTGTGCATTTCATTTGACATTAAATTGCACACTTGGTTCCTTTGGCCACCATGTATTGAGATGCGTGATTGGTGGCCCGAGGGCCGAGGACTATACTCCCTTAAGCTAATGACATGATAGGGAGGGTGGTGGTGTAGACATTGTCTTGTAAATGCATTGCCATGCTCTGTCTGTCTTCTGTTGCAGCAAAAATAGGATTCTGTAGGAAGAGATGGTCGGTCGGCCATCTTTAGTGCTGGCCGGCTATGAATTGTTGGCCGAGATCCCCACAAATGGTCGATGACCAGTTCCACTTGGTCGGTGGCCTTACCTTTCGACCGGTGACATCCCACAATGCTTAGGGAGTGGTTCAGGAGCATCATTGAGACTTGTGCAGTCTTCAGAAGTGCAGCGTAGTGCAAACAGAGGCAACAGAAGCATGGCGATAGATTTCCGAGCAGAGCCGAGCATGCATGCATTTGTCCCTCTTCCCGAGGCCTCTTTACCGCTTTAGTAGTTTAATTGATTCATTTAATTAGTTAAGTGGTTTTATAATTAATTAGCTTACGAGTTAGTTAATTAGGTGATTTGTATTATTCTTTCGGACCCTCCGTCGAGAGGGCCAAATTTTGTAATAAGTGTGCGTGAGTGTGTGAATGTCTTCCAACCCCACGTCTTTCTCCCGTTTATTTACTAGCTTTCAATGGTTAGTCTAGGGCATGTTTCAATTAGCATACTTATGCTCGCATGTTTGTATCCATTCATTCATCTTGCATGCACCGGGCTGGGTGCATCATACTAATTGCATCGTATTTCAATTCCTATTTGAATACATGTATCTATCGTTGCATTTCACATGCCATTTTAGAATTGTCGAGCCTATTTCTAGTTGCATTTTATATGTGTTGCATTAGCCATCTTAACATGAACTAGGATCATGCATTGATTACTAACTAGCTTCTATTTTGGCTTGGAGTACTCGGTAAGTGTTTATGCTTTAGCATCTTGCATGAGTGTGAGTGTTGCCATGTCAACATGTTTACCATGAGGCTATTTGCTTATGTGATATAACTGCCTGAATGCCTGTGGGTGAAGGTTGGATTACTTGAATTGGAACAATTCATTGAAATGAGAGTTTTAAACCCATTTGCGAGTGGCAAAATCATGTTTTCTAAGCCCACTTGAGGGTGGCAAATCCACGTCTTAGCCTACTTGCGAGTAGCCCATTCAAACCATTTTTCAAACAAACATGTGATATTTTGTTCCAACTTAGGCGATCTAGTCTATACTTGTATGCCGTGTGCATCACATAGTAATTCTAGGCTAACAACCGGAATAAGAACACATGTGTTTTCAAAAACAAGATATCATGCTTAGTACAGGCCGATCTTTGATCAGGCGAGCGGGGGTGCTCATTGCATGACCTTCCCCAATCATACCCAAGTTCCCGAGCCGAGGCAACTTTGGTGATGACGGACACGTGGCCTTAGGCACGAGTCAAGGTTTCCTAAATTCCCCAAAATAAAACATTTAGGTGGCGACTCTGTATCTAGCAAAGCAGTCCATGTTTGGCACTTCTTTACAAAAAATAAAAATAAAAATCAGTTTTTCAAAACGATTTGCCGGATTTGGACTTTTTGGTGATTTATCAGTCTTGCATTGCACTTTGCGAAACAAGATTTAGAACCGTGATGTTTGAGTCCGCTACGGTAGTATGCCCAAATGAACAAAACGGGATTTTTCCCTGGACATTCGGGCCCGTCTACAAGGAGCATTCGAGGCCATCTAGGTCCATAAGAATGACAGCTCCACCCAACTAGATAGATTTGATGATGTAAGGACCAGTCCAATTGGGTTTGAACTTGCCCCTATGGTCATGAATGGGAGCTCTGTTGTCTTTGAGTGCCAAATCCCCTTCATTTAGATTCTTGGACTTAAATTTCTTGTTGAAATCCTTGGAAATTCTAAGTTGATAACCTTGGACATGGTACAGTTCTTTTACCCTCCTCTCGACGAGCAACATTAGTTCTTCAAACCTATTCTGCTGCCAATCTGCTTCTTCTATCTGGTACTCAGCCATAACCCGCAGCGACAGAGCTTCAACTTCAATCGGCAAAATAGATTCCATCCCATAAACTGGAGAATGCAGAGTTGCCCATGTAGATGTTTGGATTGATGTCCTGTAGCCTTATAGAGCAAATGGCAACTTGTCTGGCCAATCCCTATAGGTTTCCACCATCTTCTGTAGAATGTGCTTGATGTTCTTGTTGGCAGCCTCAACAGCTCCGTTGGTTTGCGGCCGATATGTGGATGACTTATGAAAAGTCACGCTGTACTTCTCCTACAAGTCGATCACTTCTTTCTTGAAGTGGGAACCATTGTCCGACATGATCTCATTCGAGACCCCATAACGACAGCTGATATTTTTCTAGATGATCTTGGCTACATGCAACGCTTTCAGCACCGCACAGGATTGGGCCTCGACCCACTTTGTAAAATAGTCTATTGCCACCAGGATATGCTCATGCCCATTCAATCCCTTCGGAGTAATTTTCCCAATAACATCAATCCCCCAGACTAAAAACGGCCATGGTGAAGTCATGTTGTGCAGCTTCGCCAGCGGAATATTCATGCGATTTGCATGAATTTGGCATTTGTGGCATCGTCGAACAAAACCAATACAATCGTCCTCCATGGTTGACTAGTAGTAACCCTGACTGAGAATCTTCTGAGCTATCATCACTCCACTCATATGCGATCCACACTCTCCTTCGTGGATGGCCTCCATTAGGCACTTCAACTCTTCGGCATCAACACACAGCTTGTGCATTCCCAGATGGCCTTGTTTGTACAATTTACCCCCACAGATGATAAACTAAGCAGCCATTCACTGTATTGCCCTTTTATCTTTGGCATTTGCCCCTAGTGGATAAGTTTTCTTTTCCAAGAAGTTCCTGATGTCATGATACCAGGGGTTCTGATCTTGTACTTCATCAATTGCGGCAATCAACTCGTAGGCCGGCACGTACCTCTGTTCAATAATGATTGGACGCATTCAGACTCCTAAAGGGATGTGTATCATGGAAGATAGAGTTGATAAAGCATCTGCAAACCTGTTGCTCTCTTTTAACAGATGCGCGAAGGTTAACCTCTAAAACCTAGGAATCAGAACGTCCAGGGTTTGGTGATAGATTTTCATCCTTTTTTCTTTAACCTTCCAATCTTCTTTTGCTTGAGACACAACCAAGTTCAAGTCCCCAATGATGTTCAACCATTTTCCTCTAGTTCCAGGGCAGCTTCTAAACCAGTGATACATGCCTCGTATTCTTCTTCGTTGTTTGATACCTTGAACCAGAGTTTGAAAGCTAAAGATATGTGGGAATTGTCGGGTGCTATCAGCAACACCCCTATCCTATAACCGTACTGCTCCGTCAAAGTACATGGTCCAATTCTCTTCCTCGACTTGCAAAATGGCCTCATCTGGGAACAAATACTCTACTGCGTCATCCTCTTCCACCGGGTGATTGGCTAGGAACTCTGCTACAGCTCTCCCCTTGACCTATTTGCGAGTCATATACTTCAAATCAAATTCGATGAGAAGAAGCAGCCAACAAGCTAGCCTACCTATAAGTGTTGGTTTCTCAAAGAGATATTTGATGGGATCTAATCTCGAAACTAGAATTACGGAGTGTGCTAATAGGTAGTGCCTCAACTTCCTAGTAGCCCATACTACAGCTAAGCAAGCCTTCTCCAGCGAGGTGTAACGGGTCTCATATTCCAGCATCTTCTTGCTCAGGTAATAGATGGCTTTCTGCACTCTATCCTCAAATTCCTACGCAAGCATACAGCCCATAGTCCTGCTGGTTACTAACAGATACAAAATCAATGACTTCCCCGGCTCCGATCATGACAACACGTGTGGGTTCTATAGATATTGCTTGATCGGCTCAAAAGCAATCTGCATCGGTTATCCCATTGGAATTTCTTTCCTTTCTTCAGAAGACCAAATAGTGGTTCACAACTCAAGGTTAATTTTGCAATAAATCATCTTATAAATTTCACTTTACCTAGAAAGCCTCACACATTCTTTTCAGTCCTTAGCGTGGCATTTCTAGGATGACCTTGATTTTGGAAGGATCAACCTCAATGCCACTCTGTGTGATCAGGAATCCTAGCATTTTCCCTGTTGTAATGCCAAATCTGCACTTCTGTGGATTGAGCCTCAACCGATATTCTCTGATCCATTGGAAAATTTCTTTAAGGCGGTGTAGTTGCCCTCTGTTTCCTTGGACTTGACAATCATGTCGTCCATATACACTTCAACCTCTTTATGGATCATATCATGCAAGATCGTGGTAGCAGCCCGTTGATAAGTAGCCCCAGCATTTTTCAGACCGAACGGCATCACCCGATAGCAATAGGTTTCCCATGGCATGGTGAAGGCAGTCTTCTCCCTATCATCAGGTGCCATCAAGATCTGGTTGTACCCAGAAAATCCATCCATAAAGGAGAGCAACGCATGGCCTTCGGTGAAGCCACCAATTCGTCGATGTGCGGTAGAGGAAAGTCGTCCTTCGGACTGGCTTTGTTCAGATCTCCAACATAGCATAGCAGAAAGGCAAAGACGAGTCTCGTGCGTGAGACACTAGGGCTGACTCCCTAAAACTCGGTTGTTCCACACAGACTTCACTAGGGCTGGGTCTGGACCTCTCTTCGCTCACCTACAAACACATGAATGAGTGTGAGCGATAGCCCAGTGAATAATATCAAATAGGAAGATTCAAACGATATGTAGAACAACATACTCCGAACAGCCTTGTGCCCAATTCACATTTTTATTTAACATTTATATACACAATTTAAGTCAAGTGACTGTGGTTCCAAAATGTTGGCCTTTCGCCCATTTATCTCTCATTTCTGTCAAAGTAGCCTCTAGCCCACTCATTTATGTCAAAACGGCCTCTGGCCCATCCATTTGTGTCAAAACGGCCCTTGGCCCATCCATTCATGTCAAAACGGCCTTTGGCCCATTCATTCATGTCAAAACAGCCTTTGGCCCATCTATTCATGTCAAAACAGCCTTTGGCCCTTCCATTCATGTCAAAACAGCCTTTGGCCCATCCATTCATGTCAAAACGGCCTTTGGCCCATTCATTCTTATCAGACATTTGTCCACAATTTAAACTAGCAAATCATAAGGCGTAAGGCCTATAAGAAAAAAAGTAATTGGACAAATGACAAGCTTCCAAATATTGATATTACTCATAGTGATCGGCTTGTGGATTTGCCCTGGAGCTTGACCCTACATATCACATAACACATATGGGTCACAATTAATTCAATCCGTTCTTTAATTCACATATTCCTCTTTAGGCTTCATTCTTATCTCTTTAATTCAATTACAATGCTCAATGTATGCCTACGAGCGCTTAGAAGTGAAAGAGAACGGAAAACAGAACACAGAATGCATTTTCAAAATTTCAGAAAATAGGGTCCCCGCTCAAGCGGACCCAATAGGTCTGCAAAAGTACTGGATACATCAAAATCACGCTCGAGCATGAAGTCTGGCGCTCGAGCGGAAGGTCTGTCTACATAGCTCCCTGCTCAAGCGGACACTATGTCTGTAAAAATACTGGGAACACGTTTTTCATGCTCGAGCGGTGGTTCTCCCGCTCGAGCAGATGTCAAATTTTCTGGAATTTCCAAAATGCATCGTTGAGCTTCAACTCGAAATTGAAAGGGCCAAAATGCATTATTTTGGCTCAAATTTCACATATGCATATACTAACATGGTACCCACATCAAATTTCATCATTTTGAAGCCCAATTCCATGAATCAAACACATGCATGTCTCAAATTATTTCAAATTCATTACCAACATAATAATTTCATGCATTCACTTACACCCTTGTGAATTGTACATGTATGTGGCATTTACCCTCATTCTCAACTTTGTGATGAAGAGGTGGTCAAGAACATGAGCTTTAACTACAATTTCGCATGGATTACACATTTTATGCTCAAATATACAAATTCAAAGCAATTACACACATGCATGCATACATTGATCTTTAATTTAACATGATCAACTCAATTTCATTTCGATTCTTGCTCTTGACCATTATTCAAACTTGAATTCACAATATGGTAACTTAAAATCCATGAATTCACTCACCTAGAGGCTTAATTCTTCCAATTTATAGCAATTCCTTGAGTAATCTTCAAGATTCCCAAGCTCTCAAGATCAAACTTTGATTCTCCTACACTTTCTCTCTCTAGCCAGCCCTCCCTCTTCTTTGAGTTCAAAATCAGCCAAATGAAGCTAAAGAGAGGGTTTGAGGGTGCAATGCCCTTTTTAATCTAAGTCCACTAACCAGTATAGCCAATATTAAAATAATTTGCACACTAATTCATTAATTAAACCAATTTAATCTAATCTGAATCAATTCTCAATTAAATTTCACTGTAGGCTCTAAAAATTATGCCAATCACAGTGGCATAGTCAATTTCGGTTTCGGTGGCCGATAGGGCCTTCAATTTAATTCCTGAAGCAGATAATCAAACAGATATTTCTACGGTGAATAGATAGAAATTCAAAACCACATATTTTCACATAATGGCATACCAGATCATAGTAAAACACATAATCACATCCGTATTAAGGACTAATTAGCATAATAAGGAACAGGGTTATCACAGTTATTGATGCTAAATATAGCAATGTTGATGCACTGAATGATGTATATGTATATATAGCAATTTATATAACAATGGGTTTTGATGCATCAACAGCAGCGATGAAAACTAGAGACCCATACAAGAATAATTTAATTATATATTGAAAAATCTAGAAATCCGCTAGATGTTGATTTATGATTACGTATCAATTGTAAATAGTATATAACAATCCCAATCAAACAATCAAGACAAATAGACATAATGATTTTACGTGGAAAAACCACAATTGGACACCTCCAATTGTGATAAAAAAAACCATGGGCAACAGCCACAAAACAATCCACTAAGAACATATAAAGGAATTACACAGGTATACTCTCAATTACCTAGCGAATCCACACCCGAATTGAACCAACCTCTATGTGCCTCTTCCAACCCCGTCTTCACCTCGGAATTGTCTTGACGATGAGCCACTCCGGAATCTACCAAAGCTTCAGGCTCAAATTCTTCAGAATACACTGAAGAACAACTCTCTTTTTTATGTAGAACAAACAAATAATCCTTTGATGTATACTTTTTAAACCATGAGTTGAATACTCAATCAAAACATCAAAGAAAACTAGCAAAATATCCCCAGATATAAACCTTAGAATCCAAAAAGAAGATCTGGAGGACTTACCTTAGATTTGGGAGAAAACCAACTATTTATAGAAAACCAAAGTAATCCTAGTTTTGGAAGAAAACCAACACCTATAGAAATCCGGATTTTGAAGCTCGCTCAAGCGAAGCTTCTCTCGCTCGAGCGAGAACCTTAACTTTCGTGATTTCTACTAGTGCCTTGGCTCGAGCGAGCAATCAACTCTTTCAGGTTTTTGTGTGGACGCAATCTATCGCTCGAGCGAGAACTCCTTGGCTCGAGCAAACAAGGGCGGACATGCAATTTTGAATGCAATTTTGCATTTTGCTTCGGCTGCGAGCTGACCGGTCAGCTCGACCCCCGTAATAATCAGCGAAGTGGCAATCTTGAAAGTATTGACATCACAAACTTCTCTACAAAGCATGATTCGGGTTGGATTCGCCTCTAACAACTCATAGCCTCACTGAAATAAAAATGCGAATAAAATTACAACTCAAAGGAGTTTTGTCAAACGGGATTGCCAAGAATAAAAACCTAACAATCTCCTCCTTTGGCAATGTCGTGACAAAACACACCTAACAAATAAAATCCTAAACACCCCAACCCATTACAACCAACCAAAACAAACTTCTTTCTCAAGGTCATGATCTGAAAAACAGCTATTAGTGCCACAATCTCCAAAACAACTATTAGTCCCACAAGAGTATAAGACAAAACAATAAACATAGGACAAGATTATCTTGAAGCATGAGATGGAAAACATGAATAGATGCAATAAGACAAGATTATCTTGAAGCATGAGATGGAAAACATGAATAGATGAAACTTGGAGATGTTAAGAACATGTAGCATGAATTGATGAAGACTAAGACTCATGAAAAACAACTTTCTCCCCCTTTTTGTCATAAATTGACAAAGGAAGCTCAATCAACTAAAGCAAGATCAGAAACCACACAAGCAATGATAAGACTATCTAAAAATCAAAAGCATCCAAGAAGGAAACAATAAAAAAGCAGTGCAAGGCAACATGCAAACCAAGTATAGCCAATCTCCCTTACCAAAAGTAACCACAAGCACTGAAAACAGTGAACTGGAAGAAAACAACAAAAATAATATGGTGGAGCAAGCAAGGAATTTCTGATTTGTACCTTGAAACACACAAGATTATCCAAGAAGCCCAATTACAAGAAAACACAATGTACACAGCCTCTAGAAAATTCCTCATAAAAGAAAGTGATGCATTATGTGAAAAGCATAGATCCCCTGGATGTTGATTTGTGATTATGTACCAATTTTAAGCAGAATATAACAATCCCATGAGAAAAGTGTGTGTGCGACTCTTGGAGTTCGACAAACACTAGATTCAATCCTAGTAGTGATCTGAAAGTTGGACCTCTGGCAAGAGAATCTACACACAACTACGGAAAGTGAAACCACTAGGAATCAAGAGGTATTTGGTAAGTAAAGGCGGAGGCTCCCCCTCAATCAATGAATCTTTCATTTTTTTTCTTTTTTTTTCACACACTTTTTCTTTTCTTTCTTTTGCACATTTTTTTTTCTTTTCTTTCTTGGGCACAGTTTTTTTTTTCTTTCTTTCTTTTCTTTTGCACACTCATTGGCGGCTGACACGCTCAAGAGTATGGAAATCGAACCAGAGAAGCATGGATATAATAAGGGTGGCCTGGTTGGTGACTCTGAGGTAGCCTTTTCCTCATGGCTGGACTACAAAGAATCGAGGGGAAAGTCGTGGAGATGCAAAAAGATGGAGGATGGTTAAGAGACTCAACGTCACCCAAGATATGCTAGTATAGGTCAATTCCTCTAGAAAAGCAAAAGATATAATGCCAGAAGTCCATAAAAAAAATATCACTAAGGCGGAAGACTCCGATATTTGCTAATCCAAGAGTGTGTACAGAATGAGACATACTAATCAAAACACACACTCCAAAATGAGTAATGACCACAGAAAGCACACACATATTAACAGGTAACAGATATTCTCATCAATTCCAATATGCACGAAGGACTACTCAAAAATTTCAAGTTTGCAAAACCATACTAAGAAAATCTTTTTGGGATATTTTTTTTCAAAAATAAAGCAAGACAAAAAAATGAACAGTATGAACTAAGAATGGCATACTCAATGCACATGCACTATATGCCATACGCAATGCACATACGAAGATGGACATGCACGAAGACATGAACAAGGCATACACAATGCGACGATCAAGCATGCGACAACATGGATATGGCATATATAATGCAAGATGGACTTAAACTAAAATGAATAGGCCTCAGCCACACTCAAATCAATGGCCATACATGGGTGAAAATGAAGCAACAACACACATGCAAACATGCATAATTGCAAGGGACCAAACCAAAGGCACAAAGTGCAACTCCACCAAAACATGGTAAGCATGAAATATGGCATACAATCACATATTTTCCAGCTCTGAAATGACATGCAAGATGGTCCCGAATCATGCAAACACCTCACACAATGCATGCTAGATGGCCCAAATACCGAAACTAGTGATGTGGATTACACTATAGGCATGCAAAGCAATACTCAAATGGCCGAAACAGCCCTAAACAGTCCCTATGCAGGCCAAAACAGTAGCAAATATGGACTAAAATGATGGCTCGCAAAGCATGGAAATGAATCTCATGCAATGGTCCAAAAATGAGGTATTCATGCATAACTCTCAAACACATTTAAAGAGTGGAAAACATGGGAATATGACATACATATAAGCTCTAAAATATGATTCACAATGATGCCAAAACATGAAAACACCTCAAAATACGCATGCAATAGGCTTCAAAACTTAAAGCTAGGCAATGGTATTGAAATACAACCGTGCATAGCAAACATCATTCGACCATGAGGCCCAAAAACAGAGCTAAGGAAGTCCAAAATATGCACAAAATCAGTTTATGGCATGGCCGAAAAGTGCTAGAATCAAAGGCCAAAATAGCATGCAATGTAAGCTAGTAAAGAGGATTTGCACTACAAGCATGTGAGGCAATCAAGAGACCACTAAACTAGCAAAAGTTAGAGGTATGAAATTCGAAATAACGCCCAAAAACCCACTGAAACATGGTTAATGCATGCAAGAATGAGATGCTCCTTTGATATGCTATGAAGAGGGTATGCAAGATGGACATCCAATATGGAAAAACAAGCTTTGGATAGAGCCTATGAAGGTCCTAAAACTCATCAAAAATGGCCCGAAACATGGCTTGGAAGCATGCAAATAAGGGCTCCTTTGTAAGGCCAAAATGCTAGAAAACAAAACAAGGAGAGAGAGGGTCACCCCTCTCTGATTTTGGCACTCAAAATAGCATGATAGCCACTGAAAATCCACTGGATTTCTGTGGCTAAAAGGCCAAACAAAGGCCAACACAAATGCTCTTAAGGCATGGCTCAAAACAATGTAAAATGAAGCATGCAAGAGGGTAGATGACCCCCAATGGAAAAATGATCTTAAACAAACATGTTAAGGGACTCAAAATAAGACTTTTTTCAGTTTACTCCAAAGCTCGAATATGCTTGCAAGTATGGGTAAAAGATGGAGAAAAATAAAGCTTAAAAGAGGGAATAGTGTGTTACCCTTGTAGCTTCAGCAAAACCAACAGCTTCTTGGACCAAAAACCAGCTCTTTGAGACCTCTCAAGAACCTCCAAGAACCTTAGATCAATGGTGGAGGTGTGTGGCTATGAGGTGTGGTGTTAAAGGCTAAGAACAAACACCCTTTCTAAGCCTAGAATGTAGAGATATAGGGAGATATATGTGCTTTTCCTTTGACAATTTTTTTCCTAGCCCCTCTAAAGGAGAGGGAGGCCCTCTCATATAGAGAAACAAGAGGGTTCAAGCTTCTTGGAGAAGCTAGAACAAAAGGTTCAAGCTTCTTGGAGAAGCTAGAGCAAAGGTTCAAGAGGTTCAAACTTCCTCAAGAAGCTAAAACAAGGTTTCAAAAGGTTCAGCCTTCCTCAAGAAGCTAAAACAAAGGTTCAAAAGGTTCAGGCTTCCTCAAGAAGCTAA
The DNA here is from genome assembly GCF_055761805.1 of Camellia sinensis. Lineage (NCBI taxonomy): Eukaryota > Viridiplantae > Streptophyta > Magnoliopsida > Ericales > Theaceae > Camellia > Camellia sinensis. The sequence goes on along the minus strand of NC_138971.1, from coordinate 86,983,974 downwards.
AATGAAGGTTCAAAAGGTTCAAGCTTCCTCAAGAAGGTAAAACAAAGGTTCACAAGGTTCAGGCTTCCTTAAGAAACTAAAACGAAGGTTTAAAATGTTCAAGCTCTCCAAAAACCGTACCAAACGAAGAAAGTTAAGTGGTCCCGAACCATGGCGCACGGCCGACAGCTCCAAAAACCGAAAACTGGTCTCCAAACGGGAAGAGAAAATAGAACCTGGTTCGCAAACCGAAGTAAAGCACAAAAGCGTCCCGAGGTCCGGAGGCAAGTCTCTCAACCGAGACTCTGTAACCTTAGAACGAGCACAACATGCGTCATCACCGAGCGCTCAATCGATGACATCTGAGTCTTAAGGTCGGTAAAAAATGGGGTGTCTACAGTAGGCGGTGCTGAAGGTTAACTGAGTACCCAAGACAGTTTTTAAACTTTGCTACAACCGTGTTGTAAAACGAGGGTCTCTATCCGAGATAATGCTCACCAGTACCCCATGAAGCCTGACAATCTCCTTAACATAGAGTTAAACTAAGTGATTAACTGAATTGCCCATACACATAGCAAGAGAAAGAGCTGACTTAGTCAGTCGGTCCACAACAACCCAAACCATGACATTACCCCTCTGTCTTCTAGGGAGACTTGAAACAAAATGCTTAATGATGTGCCCCCATTTCCACTTCATACCTCTATACCATAATTGGGGGCTAAGGTCACAATACATTTTCATACCTCCCGGATGTACCCCAAGGCGAGAGTGATGGAATTCCTGGAGTACTTCATCTCTACATGAATTTGGTGCAAAAAGGCGGTCTGTAGACACCCCATTTTTGACCGTCCTCAAGACTTGGACGTCACCGTTTGAACACTCGGTGATCATCCATGATTGTGTTCGTTTGGAGTTCCCGGAGGTCTCGGCTCGCGCGCCTTGCCTCAGGATCCCCGAACTCGACTATTTAGTGTCTGGTTTTGCACCAAACACTTGTGTTTCACCTTGAAAGGCCAGGGAATGCCTTATGAGGCATCCCCACACACCACCGGCAGTGGCTGGAGGCCATCGGCTGGTCCTTCTCTTCCATCGGCATTTTAGTTTGCTGGTCGGCACACTTTATTGCCGGTCGGCATAATATGTTGCCGGTCGGCACTGTTTTTTGCCGGAATAGCTTTTTTGGGCAGCCGACCACTGTTCATCCACTTTATGGAGATATTTTGTGCCAGCTGTGATAGCTGGCACCAACTCCTTTCCCCTCCATACACGTGTATGGAGGGATTTCCCTCTAGCCAAGCTTGTTGAATAAGCTTTGCAAGAGGGAGTCCTATAAGAGAGAGGCTTTCCTCTTGGTTCTAGGTTAGAAAAACAGAAGCAAAAATCAACCTTTAGAGATATAGATACATATTATCTCTATACCTCTCTCCCTCTTCCTTCTTGTGTGTGTTTCTTGGCCCAAAAGGTGTGTTTTACCTTACTTTTGCACTATTACACACACCATTACACCTTAGTCCGAGATTGAGGGACTTGGGGGAGTTGTTTCTTGAGTTTTGGACTGGTTTTGATCCAAAGAAGGAGGTTAGACCATTTGTTCTTCAAGGGTTCTTCAAGGGTGAGCATCTTCCCTTTTATTCCCCAAACTTGCATTGGTTTTCTACCTATTTTGTTTATTGTTTTGGCTCTTGTGTATAACATAAAAAAGGCTCATATTTTCCTGCTCTAACACTTTCATTAAGGTCACTTTGTGGTTAGATTGCAAACTCACCCTCATAGGCCTTGTTTAGCCTATTTTGGTGCCCTTTTGATAAGGTTTTGTTCACTTCAGCATTTTGATCTTTTCATCACCAAAAATCAGTGTATTTTAGTGTCAAAAAATTTGGTTTGAAGTCTTGCATAGGGGAGGGACACCCCTCTCCCTTTATGGTTTTGTTTCTTTGCTTTTTGGGCTCAAGAGGGTAGCATGTGTGCTTGATGTTTCTTGGCTTCATTCCAGCATTTTTTTAGGCATCTTAGGTCGTATATAATCTCTGTTTTTGGTCAAACTTGTGCCTCCTTGCATGCTTGTAATACTTGTTTTGTATTGTTCTACTTTGCTTAGAAGTGCACATCATGGTTAGGCCATGATTCTTGTGAGAGTTGGTTTAGTTCCATGAAGTTCTTGGTGATGTTTTTCCATGCTTAAGGTTTATTGGTTATCCATTTAGCCATGCTTGACATGTTTGTTAGGGTTGCTTTGTATTTTAGCTTAAAAGCTTTGAGCATGATGGCCTCTAGCATATATGTTTGTGACTACCCTCTTGGTTTAATATCATCTAAGGACTTTCTTTTTAGTCCAAGAATCATGCCTACATGTGTGCATGCATGGTCTTTTTCATACCTTGAGGGTGTGTCTTCCTACGCCTAAGAATGAGCCTTGGTGTATTTGTTTCATGGGGTTTATTTTAGTTGCCATATTATGAGTTTTTGGGGTCCTATCTTGCATGCATAAATTCTGTTTTTACTTGTTTTAATCATGCCATGAATGGTCATGTTGGTGGGGGTAAGTTGTCTCCTTTAGTGCCTTAGCTTTGGGAGCATAAGTTTGCTTGTTAACATGAGTTGATTGTCTATCATTTTAAGCACTTTTGGCCACTGTTTTGAGAAGGGTGAGGGCCTGCCCCTTTGCCACTTCAAGCCCTCTTGCATGCTTGCTCCATGTTTGTTGCATATTTGTTCCATTAAGCTTTGTAGCACATCAATTCCACGGTCAATTTGCTCCATGTTTGCATCATGTTTGTATCTTGTGTGCTTGGTATCATACATTTTGTCATGATAGTTGCATATTGCTTGTTGTGTTTTACATCTTGGTGGCATGACACATTTGAGGCTTGTGAGCATTACATGCATTGCATTTACTTGGTTTGGGGTGTCAAACCAAGTGCGGGAGTCAAGGACCATTCATACTTCAAGTGATGTAATGTGCCTTGATCCCCGGTCATCGGGACCTTTGACTCCAACTTGATAAGGCCCCGGTTTTCATGTTGTTTGTTGCATGCATTTTCATATCAAATGGCAAATTCGATCCTTTGACCCACCATGTACCATTGATGGTTCAAGGATCGAAAGTCATGCTTCTTTGAGTTCAAAATATGATAAGAAGTAGGACCATGCTTACATGTGTCCAAAAAAACTCCATGCTATGCACTGTCTGTTCTCTGTTTGCTGTCAAATTGTCTGCTGCAGGAAGTTTCTGCCGACCGGCAGAATTTAGTGCCGACCGGCACTATCTGGAGTGCCGATGAATCCGATAAAGTGCCGACGGGAATTTTGAAGTGCCGGTGGCAATTCTGTCTGGCCGGTGGTGCTCTGCAGGATGCAAAGAGCTTGTTCCAGTACTTTGGCAATTTTCAGAAAGACAAGGCAGTACAAACAGAGGCGACAAGAGTGTAGCACGGGTTTTCCGGGCAGGACGGATCCGAGCATGCATCACTCGAGCATCCCGAGGCAGAGGCTGTGGCCACCCTCTTCTTTCCTTTTGTTTCCTTTCTTTTAATTAATTAGAGAAATTTTGTAATAATTTTATTTGTTCATTATTTTGGGACTGTAATATTAAATTCGAACCCTCTGAGTGAGGGTAAACATGTAATAAGTGTGGGTGAGTGTGTGTATGTCTTCCAATCCCCATTTCTTTCTTCCCTTTTATTTATCTGCTTATAATGGTAGATTAGGGCATTTTTGAGATTAGCATACCTTATGATGTGCATGCGTGCATTCATGCATCTGTTGGCATGCACCGGGCATCGGTACATCATACTAACCGCATTCGTATTTTCAAATTCCAAAATTGAATACATGAAACAGTTGGTTGCATATCATATGCCATATTTAGGTTAACCGAGCCTAACTAAAATTGCATCTTGTATGTGTTGCATTAGGCAAAATAACATGAACTAGGACACGTATATTTGCTAACTAGTTTATTGTTTTGGGCACGGAGTACAATGTAAGTGGTTATGCTTTAGCATCCAACATGCGTGTGAATGTTGCCATAAAAGTATGCTTGCCATGCGGCTAAGTGTTTACATGAGATAAATTGCTTGAATGCCTGTGGGTGAAGGTCAAACTGCTTAAATTGGGATAATGCATTAAAACTGTGAATTTTAAAGCCCACTAGATAGTGGCAAAACCGTCTCTTCTAAAAAAAAAGCCCACTTGAGGGTGGCAAAACCTGCATTTCAGCCTACTTACGAGTAGCAAACCATTTTCAAAACGAACATAGAATGTTTTGTTCCAATTTGGGCAATTTGGTCTATACTTGTTTGCTGCGCGCATAACATAGTAATCTTAGGCTAATAATTGGAATAAGAATACATGAACGTTTTCAAAACTGGATATCACGGTTAGTAGAGGCCGGTCTTCGGACCGGGCGAAAGGGGGTGCTCATAGCTGACCTTCCCCGATCGTACCCAAGCTCCCGAGCCGAGACAACTCCGGTGATGACGGACATGTGGCCTTCGGCACCGAGTCAGGGTTTCCTAAATTTCCCCATTTTAAAAATATTTAGGTGGCGACTCTGTATCTGGCAAAGCAGTCCATGTCTGGCACTACTTTTTCAAAAATCTGTTTCTCAAAACGATTTGCCAGATTTGGACTCTTTGGTTCAGATTAAGAACCGTGACACAAGTTGAGTCCGAACTGTAGCAGCGAGGTCCCCCCCGCGGACATGTTACAGTTTCTGGCGACTATGCTGGGGAGATTTAGAGAGCTTGACTCGAACTCGTGATATCCTGTTTTGATTTCGCTTATGTGTTTCTTTGCATTGCATGTGCATTGGTGCGCCTAGGAACACAGTGTTTGCCATCTGCCATTCCTGAACGGTTTGCCGGAGGCTTGTCTTGTCAAGGCATGTCCATAAGGCTGACCGGCTATGGGCTCTGACAGTATGGGAACACAAACCCCGGTTTTACCGGGGCACCCTTTTTGACCATTCAACCTAGTGCATATTCGGAACCATAGTGACCATTCCAAGCTAGGACAGGTTGCTTACCCGATGCTAAGTTGTTTGAAACCGCTGTGTGCGTAGTGAAACCCTAGCTCCTGACAAAATAGGACAGGGAAACCCTACCCCAACATAGGGGTGTTTTGGCTCTCTTTACTTGCTATGTGCTTTCAAAATGTATTTCTGCAGGGAAATGAACACATCAGTTTGTAAGTTTGGGCATCAGGCCTGAGGGCATCAGTATCAGTTTTAAGAGAATCGGTTATCTGCGGGTATCAGGGTTCAGTATTGGGAATAGAGATTTTTGAGGACAGTGATCAGTATCGGGGAACCGTGTGCTCGGCTTATCGACTATGTGTTTTGAAAATCCAACTGTATATTATTTGTTTATTTTATGTTGTTGTGCTGTCCGGTTGTTGGTTTATTTATTGCTTTATTTATCTTTTTGCTAGGTAGTTTAGCATCATTGCGTCTAACCCAGTAGACATTCCCCAAGCACTCTGGATCAGAGGTCGCCGGCTCCATCGATCTGAGGATCTGATAGAAGGACAACCAGTGTATCATTCTCTACCCCGGTTACTAAACGGAAAGCAACTAGGCAGAGGATATCGGTTCAACAGTCGGTACAAAGGGCTTCGTCTACCCCACCTGTGTACAGTAGGGATCAGGATCCCGTTTCACCCACAGAGAGGGAACGCATACCAGCAATTCAACCAGAGCAGAACAGTATGGCTAGCTTAGAGGAGATGGTGCGCCAACTTTAGGAAAGCATGAAAATGATGCAGCAAGATGCTGCCCGCCAGGCAGAATTTGCCAGGCAACAGGCTACCGTTATGAGTGAGCAAGCGGATTTAATTGGGAGATTGCAACAACAAACTGGGGCATCACCTTCGCAGCAAACCCCTCCTCCATTAAGGGTTCCAATACCCGAAGAAACACCAAACGCCCGGAATGTCCAAGAAGATACAGACATCCCAACGGGGCCGGCTCCACCCCCGATTCCGCCTCAACAATCCAAGGCACCCACTCCCATTAATGTATCAGATTCTCCCTTTGAGTCTGAGGTATACCCCATGACGTTAAAAATGCACAAGCTTGAAAAGTTGTTCAAGAAATCTCAAGGTGCGAAGTCCATTCCGGACATTGGAGATGGGTACATCGACACAGCCGTGACGCTGCCAGATCGATTTAAGATGCCCCAAATTGATCGTTTTGACGGGTCTGAGGATCCCATGGTACACCTGCGACTGTTTTCAGACGTCCTAAGGCCAATGGGCCTCACCAGATTGCAGAAACTATCTTTATTCGGCCGGACCTTGTCAGGTGTGGCGTCCGCATGGTATGCCAAGTTGGGGGATGACGTCAAGAGAAACTGGGACGAGATGGCTGAGGCCTTCATCCTGCAGTACTCGTATAACACACAAATCGAGATCACGACCCGGGATCTCGAGACAACGAGGCAAGAACCCAAGGAAAGCTTCTCAGAGTTTGTAACTAGATGGCGGGCTAAGGCTTCAATGATGACCTTGAGACCCACAGACAAAGACCAGATTCGGATGATTGTGCGCAATCTTCAGCCGAAGCTAATGCAAAAGATGATTGTAGTCCCCTTTCCCACCTTTGTTGATCTGCATGAAATGGGGGTGCAGATCGAGGACGCCTTGAGACAAGGTTGGATTGATAATGATCGGGATCAACCCCGCAGAAATTTCAATCATAGTACTAATGCAGGCCCGAGTGGCGCTACGACTGCCAGGACCTCCGAAGTGAGTATGGTCACCACTAACCCTTCCCCGAGAAATACAGCAGCCACACCATTCTCCGGCGCGTCCGGAAGCAGCTCGCAAACAGCCAAATACCCTCCCAGAAACACCAGAACCTTCGCTCCACTTTATATGCCCCTGTCCAAAGCTTTGGGGGTTTTGATCAGAAAAGGGCATCTGAAGCCCCTAGAGCCGCGGCCCTTACCTGAAAGACTACCCGCCACCCACAACCCAGCCAAATATTGTGCGTTCCACCAGCAGCATGGTCATGACACTGACCTATGCTTTCGTTTACGTCATGAGATTCAAGATCTCATTGATAATGGGGTGATTCTCCCCCCTGAGAAACCTAATGTTACCACAAATCCTCTCCCCGCACATAACCAAGTTCCACCACCCAAAAGAGTCAACTTCATCTACACTGGGGTCGCATCCTACGATCCCAGTATCTACATCACACCCTCCTACCTGCCTAAACCTAAAGTTTTCTTCCCCGATTGCACCGATTTGTGCATGACGGACGTCTCCATAACCCAACCCAAGCCAGTGGTGGTGACCATCGAGAACAGGAAAGAGGTTGTCAAACCAGGGTCCGTGGAGCCTGAGAATGATGTTGGGAATGCTTACAGTCCGAATGACTACATTTCACCAGTGGGCCGGAATAGACCAAATGTTGAATTTCCAGTCGGGGGAGAGCTGTGTGTAATCCGAGGGGACAATTCAGGACAGGGAATGGATGATTTGACAGCCGTGGAAAAGGATGTTGTCAAGTTCCAATTTCATGATGACCAAGACTCAGCCATCAACTGGTATGATAATGAAGAATCAGCAGAGGCCACGGGATGGTTAGACGATCAGCCGGATGTAATAGGGGAGTTCCAGTCAGAACAAGGCCCGGCAGGGGCAGGAATGTCAACAACGGCCGGGAGTGTCGAAAAGCAGAATACATCGCCGGAGAGCGCCGGCGTCGAGAGTTCCGCTCGGGAATGGAGCATTTTAAGTACAGGGATCAGTGAGCAATCTACTGCATTGACACAGTCAGAACAAGAGAGATTCGAGGATTCTGAGAGGATCAGAAAAGCAAAAGGCCACGTAGGGGTCGAAACCGCCGCAAGTACGGAAATGGAGGATGCCGTGAACATAGGGATAAAAGGTACTGTGAGTATCGGGACAGTTGTGCCAGAACCAGACAGATGCTTGTCAGTCGCAGATGGTATGTGGTGGGAAGACGACGATCTATGTCTTGCCCACACAGACGAAGATTGGAAAGGTAACCAACCAGATGATACCTGGTATATCGGCGAAGTCGATCACATGACTAGGAGTGGACGGTATTTCAAGCCTCCACACCTAGATCAGCCGGAGGCGTCTGGGAAAGATAATGAAGCAGAGAAACAAAAGGAGAAGCAACTCGAAGATGAGGCCGTATTGAGACAATTGAAAAAGATACAAGCAGACATCTCCATCTGGGGACTGCTTATGGCTTCTCGAGTACATAGACAAGCCGTCCTTACAGCCATGGACAAGGCCAAGCTGTCCATAGACACCACGCCCGAGCAGCTGGTGGGTTTAGTCTTTTCAGGAGGAAATTCCCCAGCATTGAGTTTTTCTGACAAAGAGCTGCCACCCGAGGGTGCGAACCATAACAAGCCGCTCTACATCTCTGTCGAGTGCAGGGATAAATGGATACCTGTGGTGCTTGTCGACACGGGGTCCGCCATCAATGTCTGCCCGGCAAGGACAGCTTATGCGATTGGTTTGAAAGTCGCGGATTTTGTGCCAACGGCCCAAGTGATTCGGGCGTATGACAACACAAGCCGGGAAGTAATGGGAACAATTAAGATTCAAACAAAGGTTGGGCCAGGATAGCACGAGATAGATTTCCATGTCTTGGAGGTTCCCGCAACATTCAACTTGCTTCTGGGACGGCCGTGGCTGCATTAGGTAAAGGCGGTCTCCTCTACCTTACATCAAGTGGTGAAATACCCCTATGGGAAGGGAGTAGCCATTGTTTTCGGAAACTCATCAATTCATCCACCACCAGAGGTATCTACGCCTGTTCTAGAAATTGAGCACGGTATAGAAGATGTGTTCATATCGGGTTTCACCTTGGCCGAGGCTCGGATCGTACAGAACATCATGGCAGCTAACGAAGGGGTGTATGTCAGTGCCCAAGCAGTCTATCTCATGAACAAACTCCAGCACATCCCCAGGATGGGATTAGGCAAGAGCGGTAGGAAAGGTGCCGCAGCATCGACCGAAGTGCCACATAACCCCCATACCTTTGGTTTGGGCTACCTACCCACCAAAGAGGATTGGATAAGGAAAGGAAAGGAAATGGCCGGAAGGGCTAGGGCGAAACAGATGGGGAAGCCCTTTGACTTGATGCACCAGCCCATTCGGGGGACCCTGAACGGACGTTTCGTCCGGGAGGGGGAGGACTTCCCGTTCTGTGGCTTCCCGGAGCCGTGGCTCAATGCGGAGAAGAAGCGCGTACCGGGATTTGAAATTTTCTTTGATTTACAGTTACCTGAGGATGACATCGCCGAAGGGCAGGCAGATCTATCGGCTGAGGCCGAGCAAAGTAAGGAGGTATAGTCCGAGGACGCTGAAAATGAAATGGGGGCAGCGCTGGCGTGTATGCTGTCAGATCCTCCGATCGAACAGAGGTGCTTGGGGGATAGCTCCTCGGTATGTGTGATTGGGAATGAAGCGGTTGCGGGCCTACCATCAGCTATTCTGGATGCATCCATCGCACCTTCTCTCATCTGGCAATATGAAGAAGGCTTTTTATTGAGCAGCACCGGGTCAGGTTGTGAGCCGGAATCTGATTCTACCGAATCTTGTACGACGGAATCAGATTCCAGCTCAACTGAGTCTGAGTCCGGTATTCCCGGGGGTGATAACCCGGATACCACAGTCTTGTCTAGATCGTCTTTTTCATTTTCTTTTGAGTCTGTTGTAACAGAAGAATCCGACGGCTTGGAAGTATTTAATGAGAACGACGTGGATGTGGTTTCGGAGTATTTTTCTGTGCCTTTGATTTATTGCTTAAATCAGGATTTTCAAAATTTTGATGAAAACGACGAGGAAGAGATTCCTCCGGTTTTACAACAGTTAATTGATCAAGAGCAGGAAAGATTTGTTAAACCTTTAATGGATGAAATCACTACTGTGAATGTTGGTACTGAGAAGGACCCGCGGCTGGTCCAGATCGGGTCCACGTTGTCTTCTGAGGAACGCGAGCGCTTAGTCGCTTTGTTAAAAGATTTCAAAGATGTTTTCGCGTGGTCCTACGAAGACATGCCTGGAATTGATCCTGAGATTGTACAGCACCGGATCCCTCTTGATCCCGAGGCCCGACCTGTCAAACAGAAGCTCAGAAGAATCCGCCCTGATTGCGCCATTAAGATCAAGGAAGAGGTCACCAAGCAGATTGATGCAGGCTTCCTGTTGGTGTCTGAGTATCCGACTTGGCTGGCCAACATTGTTCCGGTGCCGAAGAAAGACGGCAGAATTCGGGTCTGTGTAGACTTCAGAGATTTGAACAGGGCCAGTCCGAAGGACGACTTTCCCTTGCCACACGTTGATGAACTGGTAGATTTCACGGCAGGACATGCCTTGCTTTCGTTTATGGATGGTTTCTCAGGCTATAATCAGATAGTAATGGCGCCCGAGGACCGGGAGAAGACTGCATTCACTACCCCGTGGGGTACATATTGTTATCGAGTGATGCCATTTGGGCTGAAAAACGCGGGAGCTACCTATCAGCGGGCAGCAACTACGATATTGCATGATATGATCCATAAAGAGGTCGAGGTGTATGTGGACGACATGATTGTCAAGTCCAAAGAAAGAAAGGGCCACTACACTGCCTTACAAAAGTTTTTTCAAAGGATCAGAGAATTTCGGCTGCGGCTAAATCCCCAGAAGTGTACTTTTGGTGTTATAGCAGGAAAGATGCTAGGGTTTCTGATAACGCAAAGGGGCATCGAGGTCGACCCTTCCAAAATCAAGGCCATCTTAGAAATGCCACCACCAAGGACTGAAAAGGAGGTGCGAGGCTTTCTAGGTAAAGTGCAATTCATAAGGCGGTTTATCTCTAAACTAACCTTGACTTGTGAACCACTTTTTGGCCTCCTGAAGAAAGGAAAGAAATTCCAATGGGACGGCCGATGTCAAGCAGCTTTTGAACAGATCAAAGAATATCTACAGAACCCGCCTGTATTGTCACCGCCAGAACCGGGGAGACCGTTGATACTGTATCTTTCGGTAACTGAGACCACCATGGGCTGCATGCTCGCACAGGAGTCAGAAGACAAAGTGGAAAGGGCTATCTACTATCTGAGCAAGAAGATGCTGGATTACGAGATCCGCTATACACCACTGGAGAAGGCTTGTTTGGCCTTGGTATGGGCTACCCGGAAGCTGCAGCACTACCTGTTAGCTCACTCTGTAATGTTGGTTTCACGTTTGGATCCCATCAAATATCTTTTCGAAAAACCAGCACTTACAGGTAGGCTAGCTCGTTGGTTGCTATTGCTTTCCGAATTTGACTTGAAGTATGTAACACGCAAGTCGGTGAAAGGGAGAGCGGTAGCGGAGTTCCTTGCCGACCACCCGGTTGAGGGGGATGAAGCGGTTGAGTACCTATTCCCAGATGAAGCGATTCTGCATATCAAGGATGAAACTTGGACGATGTACTTTGACGGAGCGTCAAACCAGTATGGGTATGGGATAGGGGTGTTGCTGATAGCGCTTGACGATTCCCGTATCCCTTTGGCATTCAAGCTCCAGTTCAGAGTCTCGAACAATGAGGCAGAGTATGAGGCGTGTATTGCTGGTCTGGAAGCAGCCCTAGAGCTAGGGGTAAGACGGCTGGACGTCATTGGGGACTCGAATCTTGTTGTATCTCAAGCAAAAGGAGACTGGAAGGTCAAGGAGGAAAGGATGATAATTTACCACCAAACCTTGGATTTGTTAATTCCTCGGTTCGAGAAACTAAATTTCACCCACCTCGTAAGAGAGAACAACAGGTTTGCAGATTCGTTAGCAACTCTATCTTCCATGATAGACATCCCGTCGGGAGTCCGGATGCGTCCAGTCATCATTGATCAGAAGTTTGCGCCAGCATACGAGTCAATTTCCGCTATAGATGAGGCCCAAGACGACAACCCCTGGTATTACGATATTTGGAACTTCTTGGAAAAGGAGACGTATCCGATAGGGGCAAACGCCAAGGATAAAAGGGCCGTTAGAAGAATGGCTATTCAGTTCATCATCTGCGGAGGTAAGTTGTACAAAAGAGGTCATCTGGGAATGCATAAGCTCTGTGTAGAAGCTGAAGAGTCGAAGTGCCTAATGGAGGCCATCCATGGAGGAGAGTGCGGTGCACACATGAATGGAGTGATGTTGGCCAGAAAGATCCTTAGGCAGGGTTACTACTGGTCGACCATGGAAGAGGATTGTATCGGCTTTGTTCGGCGATGCCACAAATGCCAGATCCATGCGAACCGTATGAATATCCCACCATCCAAGTTGTACAACATGACTTCCCCGTGGCCGTTTTCCGTGTGGGGGATTGACGTGATCGGAGCTGTTACCCCGAAGGGATCGAACAGACATGAGTATATCCTCGTAGAGATAGATTATTTCACAAAGTGGGTCGAGGCCCAATCATACGCGGTGTTGAAAGCGTCGCACGTCGCAAAGTTCATCAGGAACAACATCATTTGTCGCTACGGGGTGCCAAATGAGATCATATCGGATAATGGATCCCACTTTAAGAAAGAAGTGGTCGACTTGTTGGAAAAGTATAATGTGGCTTTTCATAAGTCATCTACGTATCGGCCGCAAACCAATGGAGCAGTTGAGGCTGCCAACAAGAACATCAAGCATATACTGCGGAAAATGGTGGAGACCTATCGAGATTGGCCATATAAGTTGCCGTTTGCTCTGTGGGGCTACAGGACTTCGATTAGAACCTCCACCGGAGCAACTCCGTATTCGTTAGTTTATGGAATGGAGGCTGTTCTACCTATTGAAATTGAAGTTCCGTCTTTACGGGTATTGGCCGAGTGTCAGATAGCTGAGGCAGATTGGCAGCAGAGCAGGTTCGAGGAACTAATGCTCTTTGATGAAAGAAGACTGAAAGCACTGTACCACGTTCAGAGTTATCAGCGCAGGATTGCTCGGGCTTTTAACAAGAGGGTTAAGTCCAGAAATCTAAAGGAAGGGGATTTGGTACTCAAAGACAACCGAGCTCCCATCCACGACCCGAGGGGCAAGTTCAGACCCGATTGGACTGGTCCCTACATCATCAAAGCTATCTGGTCAGGCGGAGCTGTGGTTCTGATGGACTTAGATGGCTTAGAATTCTCTCAACCGATCAATATGGACAAGTTGAAGAAATACTACCCTTGAGAGGCTCGCTAGGCTGAAAACCCGGAAGGGCGACCTAGGCAAAAGTCAAAGCACAAAAAATTAGAAAATATAAAAACTGAGCTCGCAAGGTTGAAAACCCGCAAAGGGCGGCCTTGGCAAAAGTTAGAGCGCAAAAGGAGAGTGAAAATACTCGAGCGAACCTAAGCCGGAACTACGTAAGGCTTGATTCTCATGTTTGGGATACGTAGGCAGCTTCATCCTGAAGTTCAGCCATAACACTTCCCCGATCAACTTTGTCCATTTGATCATCTCAGCCATCTTTGTCCATCAGCATTCGTTGGAATCTCCGGTGCAGCGCCACTCAGACTAGGGGCAACTTTCCGTTGCTATGCAGTGCTGCGGCGCTCTTCAGACTAGGGGCAACTTTCCAGTTGCGGGGATCTGGGGTTGTGCATCTCAGTGACAAATCTCAGGCGTGTCCAGTTCTGATCCACATCAAAAATGTTTTTGAAAAGTTTTAATATAAGCTGACTTTGTTCAAATAATCTTTTTACAACTTTGACCATTTTTGGACCAAGGTGGAAAATTTTCAGTGCCACAACTTTCAATTTCATTGATTTCAAAACAGAGTCCTCCTGCTCTTACAGACAATTGAAGTTGCTTTTTTATTACATTCAGGAAAGAAAACTTGAAAGTACTAATAAAGCAATAAATCTAGGGCATGGTCAAATCAGGTGTTCCTGCGCCCCCTCCCAGAGCTGGTCGAAGCCTCTGATGCGAAGCTGGGCCCGATCTGTGCTTCTTCATTGAGCCAATCTATGCACTCGTCAGACAAAGTGCAACTAAAAGTAGGAGCGGGGGCCAGGAGTTCTCTCATCCTCCACGCAGTGGCCTGCCAACCAAGCTGCGCGCCTCGGGCTGGAAATGCAGCAGGATACTCTATCCCCTCTGCCGGGCAGGTCTGATCATGGCCAAATTGACGTCGAATCCGAAATGGGAAGTAAAATACACAATGAGTGAGACCAACCAGTTGAATTCCAGTCTGTTGAGGCATGTTGTAACTCATTGCCGGAAGGTTCAACCAAGGGCACCGCCAAGCAATACGGTCTGCGGACAAGTGGCACATCCAAGCGAACCACCATTCCTCATCCAAGGCATTGACTAGACGATGCCGGAAGAAGTAGCCGCGAGCTGAGTATGTTGGGCAGGAGTCCACAACCTGCAATTTATCCATCAACCACACCTGGGAAGGGATTGAAAAAAATGAGAGATTAAAGAATAGAGAGATGTACGAGGAGAGAAAAGTGAGCATGGGGTTTTGTGAGAAAAGACTGAGCTCGAGGGCCGAGTGATGTGAGCAATACAGAAATGCGAGATTGGGTGGGAAATATTACCTGTAGTAGTAGTGGGCTCCCCGCCAATCTGCACGTCTCATGACGGTAAAAGGCGTCTAAACCCATTAGTGTCTCGGCCAGAACCATGGCAATACAGCTCTTGCCCTCTCTCAAGCCTTGGGCAACCTCAATCAGCCGGACACTAGCCCCTCCAGAGCCCGAAATGAACAGGAAATGAGACAGCATGCACAAGCAGAGGGCATGTCGCCGGAAGCCTTGCCAGTGATGGTTGCTGCGATCACCAGCATCAGAAAATTGATTGGCCAAACTCGGAATGTCTAACATCCCGTCGCCCATCAGAGACCGAGCGTCGCGCATGCGGAGTCCGCACATGCGCCCTAAGGATTGGGCATGACCAAAATTAAGTTGGGGCAGGAGCTCCTCGTCGCGCTCGGACTCCATTAAAGCTCGGAAATCTTCGAAGGTAGGACACATCTCTTGCCCGACGAAGCTAAAGACATGTGTCACCGGATTCCAAAATCTTGCCGCGGCATTAAGAAACGGGAGATGCAACGGGGTACGACCCAGAGTGAATAGTGCATTTATGCCGAAACCCCGGAAATTCACCTTTTCCGAGCCATCCAAGCTAGCAATCCAAGCTGTGAGATTTTGAGCAAGAAACTCTTCCATTGGAGCACATCAGTGTGAAAATGAGAAAAACTACGAAGCTGGGATCTTTTGTAGGAGATAAGGTTGAGTGGGGGAACAGGTGTCAACATTCTGGTGGTTCCCCTCGTTTAGTGCCGACCGGCCAAAAATATATGCCGACCGGCCAGGAAAATATGCCGACCGGCCATTTCAGTTTGCCGACAAAACAGACATACGGTCGGTAGCCATTCCTTGCAGCCGGTGGTCCCTACACTGTGCCGGTGGGCTTCCTCCTGGTTTCCTGAGCTGTTTATGCTAAGAATTGGGGAACTTCAACACCTCCAACCCCCTCCCCGGTGGTAGACTCTTGCGAGACCACGACTGTCTGCTTGTCAAGTTTTCGAACATTTGCTCATCGAGTTGTATTTCGCTCTCTTTGAGTTCTTGATTTGTTTATCGAGTTGTATTCACACTTGTTTGGTTGTGTCATAGCTTTGTTTTGCTTATCGAGTTGTAAGTCGGTTCACTACCTGATTATTACGATGGCAACTTTCCAAAATGAGTTCAATTTCGTTCACATTGTGGTGTGAAACCCTGCGATGCGATGCACAGAAGATCCACAAATGCAACATCTTTTGAATAAAACGATTCGTTTCATTCCCCATCACATGTTTTGCAAAGTGTGTGAATTTTGAGAAAGAAAATAAACCTGCCTGAGGCAGTGCAATGTGCTTAAACTACTAGTAAAAAGGGAAATAAAACGTAGAATGGCAGGGTAGCCAAGTATCAAAATTGATACCAGTGAAACTCCCCTTGCGGTTAACGCACCTTCCGCATCTGTGCTGGGGTCAGCCGCGTTGTGGGACGCCCTCACAATACGGAAATCACACCTTTGAAACGTGAACCTTTGAGTTGACCTCAGGCCACAACTTCTGCAAGCAACGCTCGATGCGTGCGAAGAATGTCCCGCCCCGTATCCTTTTCATGCTTTGTGAGTCCCGCGAATTGTTTCGATTATGCTGTGTAATAGTATGTTCCTTTACTTGCGTAGACCGCATGTTTAATTTCATTACTAGCGTAGACCGCATGCTTGGATTGCGTAGATCGCATGTTAAATTTCAATACTTGCGTAGACCGCATGCTTGGATTGCGTAGATCGCATGTTTAATTTCATTACTAGCGTAGACCGCATGCTTGGATTGCGTAGACCGCATGTTTAATTTCAATACTTGCGTAGACCGCATGCTTGGATTGCGTAGATCGCATGTTAAATTTCATTACTTGCGTAGACCGCATGTCTTGGATTGCGTAGACCGCATGCTAAATTTCATTACCTGCGTAGACCGCATGTTTTGATTGCGTAGACCGCATGTCTTGATTGCGTAGACCGCATGCTTAATTTCATTACCTGCGTAGACCGCATGTTTTGATTGCGTAGACCGCATGTCTTGAGTGCGTAGACCGCATGCTTAATTCCATTACCTGCGTAGACCGCATGTTTTGATTGCGTAGACCGCATGTTCAAGTTCATTACCTGCGTAGACCGCATGTTTTGATTGCGTAGACCGCATGTTCAAGTTCATTACCTGCGTAGACCGCATGTTTAAATTTCATTGCCTGCGTAGACCGCATGTTTTAATTGCGTAGACCGCATGTTTAGTTTCATCACCTGCGTAGACCGCATGTTCCAAGTGCGTAGACCGCATGCTCCACTTACATGTTTGTATTTCCACAGCATTGTTATGCTCCCCACTTACTTTGCGCTGTCACGCATTTCGAGTACGCCACCATTCCTGCATTGTCATGCAGGTTGCTAACAATATTGTACCTGTTAAGTTTGTTTTCTTTTCAGGCACGATATTGTATGTACGGTTCATTTGAGGCTGGTGCAACCAGACGAGCTGCACAGGTATTGTATCTCCCGAGTGAGACGTATTGAGAATTCCATAATTCTCTTACATCCTTTCTGCATTGTAGTGTAGTTTGGTATGCTAGCTTAAAATTGTCGCATGTTTGCTTCATTACAGCTTTCTTTGCATGATCATAAGTTATGCTCGGCTCTGTGCATTGTCTTGCATTTTGCCCCTGCCTCCGGGCGCATACCTTATTTGTCTTGTATGTTTGTCTGAGTCTTCGACCTTGTCAAAAATGGGTCGTCTCTGGGCTTTGACATTCACTCCCGTCATTGTTATGACTTTCGAGCTCTGTCAAAGAGGGGCAACTGTAGACACCCCATTTTTGACCGTCCTCAAGACTTGGACGTCACCGTTTGAACACTCGGTGATCATCCATGATTGTGTTCGTTTGGAGTTCCCGGAGGTCTCGGCTCGCGCGCCTTGCCTCAGGATCCCCGAACTCGACTATTTAGTGTCTGGTTTTGCACCAAACACTTGTGTTTCGCCTTGAAAGGGCAGGGAATGCCTTATGAGGCATCCCCACACACCACCGGCAGTGGCTGGAGGCCACCGGCTGGTCCTTCTCTTCCATCGGCATTTTAGTTTGCCGGTCGGCACACTTTATTGTCGGTCGGCATAATATGTTGCCGGTCGGCACTGTTTTTTGCCGGAATAGCTTTTTTGGGCAGCCGACCACTGTTCATCCACTTTATGGAGATATTTTGTGCCGGCTGTGATAGCTGGCACCAACTCCTTTCCCCTCCATACACGTGTATGGAGGGATTTCCCTCTAGCCAAGCTTGTTGAATAAGCTTTGCAAGAGGGAGTCCTATAAGAGAGAGGCTTTCCTCTTGGTTCTAGGTTAGAAAAACAGAAGCAAAAATCAGCCTTTAGAGATATAGATACATATTATCTCTATACCTCTCTCCCTCTTCCTTCTTGTGTGTGTTTCTTGGCCCAAAAGGTGTGTTTTACCTTACTTTTGCACCATTACACACACCATTACACCTTAGTCCGAGATTGAGGGACTTGGGGGAGTTGTTTCTTGAGTTTTGGACTGGTTTTGATCCAAAGAAGGAGGTTAGACCATTTGTTCTTCAAGGGTTCTTCAAGGGTGAGCATCTTCCCTTTTATTCCCCAAACTTGCATTGGTTTTCTACCTATTTTGTTTATTGTTTTGGCTCTTGTGTATAACATAAAAAAGGCTCATATTTTCCTGCTCTAACACTTTCATTAAGGTCACTTTGTGGTTAGATTGCAAACTCACCCTCATAGGCCTTGTTTAGCCTATTTTGGTGCCCTTTTGATAAGGTTTTGTTCACTTCAGCATTTTGATCTTTTCATCACCAAAAATCAGTGTATTTTAGTGTCAAAAAAGTTGGTTTGAAGTCTTGCATAGGGGAGGGACACCCCTCTCCCTTTATGGTTTTGTTTCTTTGCTTTTTGGGCTCAAGAGGGTAGCATGTGTGCTTGATGTTTCTTGGCTTCATTCCAGCATTTTTTTAGGCATCTTAGGTCGTATATAATCTCTGTTTTTGGTCAAACTTGTGCCTCCTTGCATGCTTGTAATACTTGTTTTGTATTGTTCTACTTTGCTTAGAAGTGCACATCATGGTTAGGCCATGATTCTTGTGAAAGTTGGTTTAGTTCCATGAAGTTCTTGGTGATGTTTTTCCATGCTTAAGGTTTATTGGTTATCCATTTAGCCATGCTTGACATGTTTGTTAGGGTTGCTTTGTATTTTAGCTTAAAAGCTTTGAGCATGATGGCCTCTAGCATATATGTTTGTGACTACCCTCTTGGTTTAATATCATCTAAGGACTTTCTTTTTAGTCCAAGAATCATGCCTACATGTGTGCATGCATGGTCTTTTTCATACCTTGAGGGTGTGTCTTCCTACGCCTAAGAATGAGCCTTGGTGTATTTGTTTCATGGGGTTTATTTTAGTTGCCATATTAGGAGTTTTTGGGGTCCTATCTTGCATGCATAAATTCTGTTTTTACTTGTTTTAATCATGCCATGAATGGTCATGTTGGTGGGGGTAAGTTGTCTCCTTTAGTGCCTTAGCTTTGGGACCATAAGTTTGTTTGTTAACATGAGTTGATTGTCTATCATTTTAAGCACTTTTGGCCACTGTTTTGAGAAGGGTGAGGGCCTGCCCTTTGCCACTTCAAGCCCTCTTGCATGCTTGCTCCATGTTTGTTGCATATTTGTTCCATTAAGCTTTGTAGCACATCAATTCCACGGTCAATTTGCTCCATGTTTGCATCATGTTTGTATCTTGTGTGCTTGGTATCATACATTTTGTCATGATAGTTGCATATTGCTTGTTGTGTTTTACATCTTGGTGGCATGACACATTTGAGGCTTGTGAGCATTACATGCATTGCATTTACTTGGTTTGGGGTGTCAAACCAAGTGCGGGAGTCAAGGACCATTCATACTTCAAGTGATGTAATGTGCCTTGATCCCCGGTCATCGGGACCTTTGACTCCAACTTGATAAGGCCCCGGTTTTCATGTTGTTTGTTGCATGCATTTTCATATCAAATGGCAAATTTGATCCTTTGACCCACTATGTACCATTGATGGTTCAAGGATCGAAAGTCATGCTTCTTTGAGTTCAAAATATGATAAGAAGTAGGACCATGCTTACATGTGTCCAAAAAAACTCCATGCTATGCACTGTCTGTTCTCTGTTTGCTGTCAAATTGTCTGCTGCAGGAAGTTTCTGCCGACCGGCAGAATTTAGTGCCGACCGGCACTATCTGGAGTGCCGATGAATCCGATAAAGTGCCGACGGGAATTTTGAAGTGCCAGTGGCAATTCTGTCTGGCCGGTGGTGCTCTGCAGGATGCAAAGAGCTTGTTCCAGTACTTTGGCAATTTTCAGAAAGACAAGGCAGTACAAACAGAGGCGACAAGAGTGTAGCACGGGTTTTCCGGGCAGGACGGATCCGAGCATGCATCACTCGAGCATCCCGAGGCAGAGGCTGTGGCCACCCTCTTCTTTCCTTTTGTTTCCTTTCTTTTAATTAATTAGAGAAATTTTGTAATAATTTTATTTGTTCATTATTTTGGGACTGTAATATTAAATTCGAACCCTCTGAGTGAGGGTAAACATGTAATAAGTGTGGGTGAGTGTGTGTATGTCTTCCAATCCCCATTTCTTTCTTCCCTTTTATTTATCTGCTTATAATGGTAGATTAGGGCATTTTTGAGATTAGCATACCTTATGATGTGCATGCGTGCATTCATGCATCTGTTGGCATGCACCGGGCATCGGTACATCATACTAACCGCATTCGTATTTTCAAATTCCAAAATTGAATACATGAAACAGTTGGTTGCATATCATATGCCATATTTAGGTTAACCGAGCCTAACTAAAATTGCATCTTGTATGTGTTGCATTAGGCAAAATAACATGAACTAGGACACGCATATTTGCTAACTAGTTTATTGTTTTGGGCACGGAGTACAATGTAAGTGGTTATGCTTTAGCATCCAACATGCGTGTGAATGTTGCCATAAAAGTATGCTTGCCATGCGGCTAAGTGTTTACATGAGATAAATTGCTTGAATGCCTGTGGGTGAAGGTCAAACTGCTTAAATTGGGATAATGCATTAAAACTGTGAATTTTAAAGCCCACTAGATAGTGGCAAAACCGTCTCTTCTAAAAAAAAAGCCCACTTGAGGGTGGCAAAACCTGCATTTCAGCCTACTTACGAGTAGCAAACCATTTTCAAAACGAACATAGAATGTTTTGTTCCAATTTGGGCAATTTGGTCTATACTTGTTTGCTGCGCGCATAACATAGTAATCTTAGGCTAATAATTGGAATAAGAATACATGAACGTTTTCAAAACTGGATATCACGGTTAGTAGAGGCCGGTCTTCGGACCGGGCGAAAGGGGGTGCTCATAGCTGACCTTCCCCGATCGTACCCAAGCTCCCGAGCCGAGACAACTCCGGTGATGACGGACATGTGGCCTTCGGCACCGAGTCAAGGTTTCCTAAATTTCCCCATTTTAAAAATATTTAGGTGGCGACTCTGTATCTGGCAAAGCAGTCCATGTCTGGCACTACTTTTTCAAAAATCTGTTTCTCAAAACGATTTGCTAGATTTGGACTCTTTGGTTCAGATTAAGAACCGTGACACAAGTTGAGTCCGAACTGTAGCAGCGAGGTCCCCCCCGCGGACATGTTACACGGTCTACAAACCGAATGCTTGAGTCAAAATGTACTCTTAACCCTTTTTCCTCCTTGTGAGATTTTATCCCAAATTGCCTTTACTTCTGCATTGCCTTGTTGTGCTTCTGTAACTCGTGAGACAAGTGTGGGTTATGCAAGGACTATAAACAAAGTGGCTTGTTCAAGAGACTCGCTATGTTGCAAGTTAAACCCATTTAGATCACCCAACATCTCCTACTCCCTCACGGCTAGACTGGCAATAGTACCCATAGACTTTCTACCCAAAGCGTCAGCCACCACATTGGCCTTCCTCGGATGGTAATGCAATTCAAAATCATAATCGTCCATGAAATCCATCCATCTCCTTTGAAGTAGGTTCAAATCTTTTGTCATAACAAATATTTAAGACTTTTATGATCCGAGAATACTTCAAATTTCTCCCCATAGAGATAATGCCTCCAAAGTTTTAGAGCAAAAAACACAGCGGCTAGTTGAAGATCGTGCATAGGGTAGTTCTTCTTATGAGTCTTCAACTGACGGGAACCATACGCTACAACTATACCTTCCTGCATCAAAACAAATCCCAATCCTTCCCTAGAAGCATCACAATACGCAGTGTAGCCCAACTCTCTCTCTGGAATGATAAAAATTGGTGCACAAGTCAATCTAGCTTTAACTGTAAGAAGGATTTTTCACATGATCCACTCCAGACAAACATTAACCCCTTTCTGGTTAGTCTCGTCAATGGTGATGCTAGAGTGGAAAAGTCTTTCACAAACTCCCTATAATACCCAGCAAGACCCAAAAAGCTACATATCTCGAAGGCATTCTTAGGTCATTTCCAATTTTGAATGGCCTCAATTTTTGAAGAGTCTACTGTAATCCCCTCCTCAGAGACAGCATGACCCAAAAACTTCACCGCAAAAAGCCAAAAGTCATATTTCTCATACTTAGCATACAACCGGTGTTCCCTAAGCAATTGTAAGACGATGCAAAGGTTCTTTTCATGCTCGTCCTTAGATGATTAATAAATAAGAATGTCATCCACGAACACCACCACAAATTTAGCAAGATAATCTTGAAAAGCTCGATTCATTAAGTCCATAAAAGTGGCAGGGACATTAGTTAAGCCAAATGGCATCACCAGAAATTTGTAATGACCACACTATGTACAAAAAGCCATCTTTGGAATATCTTCCTCTTTCAGATGCAATTGATGATAACCCGATCTTAGGTCTATCTTTGAGAAACATCGGAAACTCTTAAGTTGATCATAAAGATCATCTATTCTAGCCAATGAATTCTTATTTTTAATCATGACTGTATTCAACTTGTGGTAGTCGATGCATAATCACAATGTACCATCCTTCTTTTTGGCAAAAAGAGTAGGAGCTCCCCAAGGTGAGGTACCAGGGCAAATAAAACCCTTGTCTAGCAACTCTTGCAATTGTTCATTTTGAACAAGCAACTCTGCTGGTGCAAATCGGTAAGGTCACATAGAGATGGGTACCGTGCCAGGCACAAGATCTATAGAAAACTTAACCCCTCGATAAGGTGGCAGTTCAGTGAGATCTTTGGGAAAAACATCTGAATATTCACAAACCACCTTGGGAAGCACCCCCCATGTCACATCACTTTGATCATCTACAATGGCTGTAAGATGGAAACTAAGTTCGCCTTGATTTTGTGGGTTGTACGCCAGCGACAACCCACTATCTTCCCTATCTCCTAGAAAATAGAAATGATCTCCTCCTACAGTGCACATAATAACTCTTCCACGGTAGCAATCTATGGTGGCGTGATAGGTAGATAACCAATCCATACTAGGAATGACATCAAAAGCCAACATCTCTAATAATACAAGATTGAAAGGAAGTTAGCGACCAGCGATTTCAATCACACACCCCCAACACACCCAATCTAAGTTACCATAACCCCAAATTGGTGACTCTACAATGAGTGAAGACTCTAGTCATTCAATCTCTAAGCCCAACGTGAATGCAAATGCAGATGCCATTAATGAATGCGATGCTCTGGTATCTATATGCACTGGCTCAGGTATTATAATTAAGATATGTACCTCTCATCATTGATGGCCTAGAAGATTACTTAGACGCAGTGATAGCATAAACTCGCCCGTGTGGTCTTTGCTTACTTTGATCACCCCTCGAAATATAGGTCGATCGCGCTAACTGTGTTGATGTGACCCCTTGTACCACCATAGATGCCTGCCTAGATTGAACTGGCTAAAAATTCTATTTCAGACCCTAGCTTGCCTAATGACCTCTGGACTATAGGGACCCTAAAGCACTCCTCGTAATGGCTAGTTGTGGACAAGACCTCTTGTAGACGTCCCCGAACGTCCCGGGAGGAAATCCCGTTTTGTTCATTTGGACTTACTACGGTTCAAGACTCAATGTCACGGTCATGTATCTAATCTCGCAGAGTGCAATGCAAGACTGATGAATCATCAAAGATTCCAAATCCGGTAAACCATTTTGACAAACTGATTTTTTAGAAAGAAGTGCCAAACATGGACTGCTTTGCCAGATACAGAGTCGCCACCTAAATATTTTATTTTGGGGGAATTTAGGAAACCCTGACTCGTGCCTAAGGCCACGTGTCCGTCATCACCAATGTTGCCTCGGCTCGGGAACTTTAGTACGATTGGGGAAGGTCACTTCGTGAGCACCCTCGCTCGCCCGATCAAAGATCGGCCTCTACTAACCATGATATCGAGTTTTGAAAACATTATGTGCTCTTATTCCGGTTATTAGCCTAGAATTACTATGTGATGCACACGACATACAAGTATAAACTAGATTGCCTAATTTGGAACAAAGCATCGCAGATCCGTTTTGCTTTGGAAATGGATTGAAGTTTGCTACTTGCAAGTAGGCTAAAACACGGGTTTTGACGAATTATTCCAATTCAAGCAACCCAACCCAACCCAACCTTCACCCACAGGCATTCAAGCAGTTATATCACATAAGCACATAGCCTCATGGCAAGCATGCTATCATGGCAGTCACTCACACACATGGAAGGATGCTAAAGCATAAACACTTACCTAGTACTCCGAGCCAAAGAAAGAAGCTAATTAGAAATCATGCATGAATCCTAACTATGCTAAGAATGCCTAATGCAACATATGCAAAAATGCAACTACAATAGGCTCGACTATTCTAAGATGGCATATGAGATGCAACAATCGACACATGTATTCAACTTAGAATTGAAATACAATGCAGTTAGTATGATGCGCCGAGCCCGGTGTGTGCAATACAAATGAATGATGCAAACATGATGACATAAGTATGCGAATTGAAGCGTGGCCTAAAACTAACCATCAAAAGCAGGTAAGTAAAGGGAGAAAGACGTGGGGTTGGAAGACATTCGCATACACACGCACACTTGTTACAAAATTCGCCCTCACGCGGAGGGTTCAAATAAATAATACACAACCGAAAGAATAACGAATTACAGTTAATTATTACACATCCCTAATTAATTAACAAATTAACTAGAATAAATAAGCTAGCATGCAAAGCATATGAAATGGACTGCCTCAGCTCGATCTTGAATGACAAGGAATGCTTGCATGCTCGAGTCACCTTGCCAGAAAATCCATCACGATGCCCCGATTTGCCTCTGTTTGCAACTGGTCCCAGAACACTAAACAAAACTCTAGAAGGCTGAAACTCCAACATGCTGTAGGGATACTACTGACTAGTTTTTGCTGCTGGTTTCTGGTTTGCTGCAACAGAGAGCAAGGAAGGGGCATGGCAAAGTATTTTCAACATATGTATGCACGACCACTCTCCCCGTCATTGCATAAGCTCTAGGGAGTGTAGTCCTCGATCCTCGTGCCACCAATCACGCATCGCGATGCATGATGGCCGAGGAGTCATATTGCATGACTCGATGTAAAATGGATGCAGAAATGAACACAATAAGGCCTAAACTCCATCATGGGTAATCAAGAGTGTTGGTGACTGAGAATCAAAGCACGTTTCATCACTTTGAGTACGAAACGTCCCTCATTTCCCATGTTTGGACTGAACTCTACTCCAAACACTATGCAACAACTAGAATGGCATGGCATGCAAACACAATGCAACAACTAGCATGCAATCCTAAATGAAATGCAAATAAGACATGCAAACATGCAAGGAATGACATGCAAAGGCACAACTAGCATACGCAATGCTATGAACTATGAATGGCATACTCAATGCACATGACGCTATATGGCATACACAACGCACATATGACGATAGACATACACAAAGGCATAATCAAGGCATGCACAATGCGACGATCAAGCATGCGACAACATGGACATGGCATACACAATGCAAGATGGACTTAAACTAAAATGAATGGGCCTTAGCCACACTCAAATTAGTGGCCAAACATGATGAAATTAAAGGCAGGAACACTCATTCAAACATGCCCAATGCAAGGGACCGAACATAAGGCATCAAATGCCACTCTACCAAAGCATGGCAAGGGATGAAATATGGCATACAATCATACATTTTCCAGCTCTGAAATGACATGCAAGATGGTCCCGAATCATGCAAACACCTTACACAATGCATGCTAGATGGCTCGAATACCAAAACTAGTGAAGCCCATTACACTAGAGGTACACAAAGCAACGCACAAATGGCCAAACCAGCCCCAAACAGGCCCTAGGCTGGTCCAAGACAGTGGGAAAATGGACTAAAATGGTCGCTCCAAAGGCATGGAAATGAAGCTCATGCAATGGTCCAAAAACGAGGCATACAAGCACGACTCTCAAACGCATTTAAAGAGTGGAAAACATGGGAATGTGGAATACATGTAAGCTCTAAAATATGATGCACAATGGTCCCAAAACATGGAAACACATCAACATAAGCATGCAATAGGCTCCAAAACTCAAAGCTAGGCAAGGGTATTGAACTACAACCATGCATAGCAAGCATCATTCGACCATGAAGCCTAAAAATAGAGCTAAGGTAGTCCAAAACATGCACAAAATCAGTTTAAAGCATGGCCAAAAAGTGCTAGAATCAAAGGCGAAAATAGCATGCAATGTAAGCTAGTAAAGAGGATTTGCACTACAAGCATGTGAGGCAATCAAGAGGTCGCCAAACCAACAAAATCCAGAGGTATGACATGCCAAATAAAGCCCAAAAACCCACTAAAACATGGTCTATGCATGCAAGAATGATAGGATCCTTTGATAGTCTATAAAGAGGGTTGTTCTACACATGCAAGATGGACACCCAAAATGGAAAAATGGGCTCTGGACAGAGCCTATGCATGTCCTACAACCCACCAAAAATGGCCTGAAACATGGCTTCGAAGCATGCAAATAAGGGCTCCTTTGTTAGGCCAAATATGCTAGTAAACAAGACAAGGGGTGAGAGGGTCACCCCTCAATGATTTTGGTGCTCAAAACAGCATGCGAGCCACTAAAAATCCACTGGACTTCAATGGCTAAGAGACCAAACAAAGGTCAATGCAAAGGCCCTATGGCATGGCTCAAAATAAGATGAAATGAAGCATGCAAAGGGAGTGGATGACCCCCAACAAAAAAATCGTCTGAAACAAACATGTTACGGACCTCAAAATAAGAATTTTTTTTTAGTTTATGACAAAGCTCAAATATGCTTGCAAGTATAGCTAAAAGATGAAGCAAAATAAAGACCAAAAGAGAGAATAGGGTGTTACCCTTGAAGCTCAAGCACTCCAGCAGCTTCTGGACCAAAACAACAACTCTTTAGCCTCTAAAAATTAGCTCCAAGGTGCTTAGGTTGATAGTGGAGGTGTTGTGCTGGAAGGTGGTATGCAAAGGGGTCAAGAACTTCAACCTTTCAAGGCCTGAAGGGAGAGATATAGAGGGATATGTATGTATGAGCCTTAGCCAACTCTTGAACCCTTGCAAAGGAAGAGGAGCCCTTCTTTTATAGAGCCAAGGGTCCAAAGCTTCTCCTAGAAGCTTAAAACCAAGAGTGAAGATCCTCCATACATGTGAATGGAGGATCCAATCTGTGCCCTCCAGCTGGCACAACTGGATTCAACTTAGTGAGACAGAAAAGGGGGAAGCTGGCCAACCAGGGTCAAAAGGGTCAATGCACAAAAGCTGGTCGGCATCCTCTAATGAGGGTCTCCACATGAAATGCAAGCAAGTGATATGATGGGAGACCAGCAATTGTGGCCCAAAAGTGAGGGAGACCAGTTACCTGACAAGAAAATCGGCCAGCGGGAGAAAATTGGTCTCCAAGGAGAAAAGGTGGTCTCCCACCCATGTACCACCTTCCAAACAATGAAAATAGGGTCCATACCGAAAATGAACCAAGACGGATGCAAAACAAGGGTACGGGGGCCAAAACACGCAGCCGGGTGCCCCGAAAACTGACTGTTAAGCATCGAAAGTGGCGTCCAACCACGAAGGTGGTCTCCCAGGCCACGGTGTCCCTCTAGAGAGAGGAAACAGGGTGTGTGCCAAAAATCGGAGCAAACGGAGAAAGTGAAGCGGTCCCGAACTGAGGCGCACGGCCGACGGCTCTGAAAACCAAAAACTGGTCTCCAAACCGGAACAGTGGTCTACGACCACGAAAAGTAGCCTATGGCCAGTAAGAGATGGTCTACAAGACCGCTCCCTCCCTTCGGGAAGAGAAAACAGAACCTAGTTCGCAAACCGAGGTAAAGCACAAAAGAGTCCCGAAGTCCAGAGGCAAGGCTCTAAGCCGAGACTCCGTAACCTCAGAACGAGCACAACATGCGCAATCACCGAATGCTCAATCGATGACGTCTGAGTCTTAAGGTCGATCGAAAATGGGGTGTCTACACCTCTTCATATGCCTTGATTGTCCACAATGATAGCATGCGGGCAATTGACCCCTACCCTTGGATTGGCTCTAAGGACGTGCTAACTTCTGAGGGTTTAGATTTTGCTTACACTCCGATGCCTTGTGACCTTGATGGCCACACGTGAAACAAGTAATACAGCTAGGACCTATATTCTCCTAACTCCTCATAGAAACAGGCCCCAAATATTCACCAAAAAAAAAAAAAAACAGGCCCCAAAGGTTTGGTCTGTTGCGATTACAACTGGAAAGAAGAAGAACCTTTGGATTTCTTAGAGGATCCTGTGCCGTCCCAAGATTCTGTATAGCCTGACCTTTTATGTTTCAACCTCGATTCCTCCACCTCTGGTATAATTTCAACATGTGGCGCGACCTCTACTAGCCTATCTGTACATGTTGTCCATCACCTTTATCAAAATCTTGAGCCTCAACCTTTTCTCAAACTCCAAACATCAACGCTCCTCAGTCGCTAGAAGTTCGGGTAAAAAACATGTCAAACAGGTAAATGTGGCCTCAAATTCTGCCACTGGTATATTAAGTTGTCTAAGCTCCTCTAACTATTTCCTCAACCTCTCCCTAGCCGTGGTAGGCAAAATATTTCCTGGAAGGCATGGGTAAAGGCCTCCTAAGTTTGTTTGATTCTCATCTTAAAAGATTTCCACAATTGCTTGGCTTCTTCTTTAAGTTGATAGGCTACCCACGTTACTAGGAGCTTCCCATCATGAATGCCCAAAATCTCCAATGACTTAACGATTTGTTCTAACCATTCATCCGCCTTCATGGGATCGGGCCCGCCACTAAACTCGGTCGGGTTGGAGCGAAATAATTCCTTCTTCAAAAAGGAGGTTGGAGTTTCTCCCTCTATTGTCCTCGCCGCTTGCTCAGCTCAGAGTATCACCATGGACTCTCAAAGAGCCCTAACAATTTCTCGGGCTAGTACCCCCATCATATCTTCAGCCAATGGAACAACTACGTTGTTTTTCCCAATCACTTCTTCTTGGGATGTAAGATCTTGTTGGGTCGGAATACTCTAACCACCCCAGCAAGGTCTACCATGGCCTCTGCCAAGTCTAAACATCCTATATAAAGTAAGATATATATATATATATATTAACTCACAATTCCTGCACCCCCACGCCAACCCATACGTCACTCTCGAACAGTCCTATCCATCTATTCCCTGAGCATAAAGTAATTCACTTAAGCACATAAACACATAAAGCACATACG
The DNA here is from genome assembly GCF_055761805.1 of Camellia sinensis. Lineage (NCBI taxonomy): Eukaryota > Viridiplantae > Streptophyta > Magnoliopsida > Ericales > Theaceae > Camellia > Camellia sinensis. The sequence continues at coordinate 86,954,707 of NC_138971.1, read as the reverse complement.
AATCATTCTCCTAAGATACCAACTTGTTCCATAACACTCAACGACTTCCACATGGAAAAAGCATTGATCAAGTGCCTTTCCATGGGGACTTTGATGAGAGTAATGGACACAAATTATATCTTAAAAACTTGAACCAATACCCACATAGTCACAGAAGCACATAAACACAAAATGTATTAACGTCCAATCCCAACATAAGAATCTTTGTGGCGTAAGCCACATCCCATGAGCTCTAGGTATTCAAACTCGGTTAGCTTTATACCAAATTGTAATGCCCTGGTGTAGACACCCCAGTTTTGACCGCTCGTAAGACTTAGGCGCTTTATTCCGAGCACTCGATGATGATGATTATATTGTGTACGTGGTTTTAATTCTCAATAAAAGAATCCGAGTTCGAGTTCTAAACAATTCTAACTTGCTATACCCACTGCATTTCTACCCTAGAAAGTTAGTTTTGTCCCTGTATTGAATCTGAAAGTGAGGAAGAGTGGGCATACATTGACCTCCGGCCGTACATCAGTGACCTCCGACCAGAGATACCAAGGTCCGGCCGGACCTATTGACTTTTCAGGCAGTTTGTACAGCAATCTGCCAGCTATCAAATTCTGTAGATATTTTGAGCAGTAGCTCAAGTTCTATAAATACAGGGCTCATCTGATGTTAGAGGGCTTAAGAAAACAAGATTAAGAGTTAGAGAGAAAGAAACAATATCAAGAGTTTAGAAATATCTTAGAAATATCCAAAAAAATATCGAAGCTACAATTCATCTTTGTCCTTCCATAAGCTCTCATATCAGCCTTGAAGCTCTCCTATCATCCATACATACCATACAAGAGCTTGAACTTAGAACTTGATTTGGGACTTGAAGATCTTAACTCAAACTTGAGGGTGCTTTGGAATCAAGTTTGGTTTACAACAAGAACACCTTCTCTACAAGAGGTAAGCTTCCTTTGTTTTATTTCAATCTTTGTTCATCCTATTCTTGTGTTTTCATACTATTTTCGGACTGTTTTAAGGGCTGAAACTTGTGATTACAAGCTACCCAAAGGTGGAGGGGTTAATCACCCTTGCTTGAAGCTTTTATCCTTGTGTTGCCCACTTGTTTTCTCTAATTTTTGGCACTGTTTGGGGCTGATTTGGGACTGATTTGGGGCTATTTTTCAACATGTAAAATATGTGATTTGAAGTTATAAAAGTGTAGGAGGGGAGGGGGGCGGTTAGCCACCCTTGCTTAAATTTGTTTACTAGCCTGAATTTATTCTCCTTTTGCTATTAGGGGCTGTTTAATTTATGTCAATAATTATTATTTTAATATTATGTTTGTGTTGTATTTACCAATTAATCAACTTCGCATAATCATCTCTGCACCTCCCTCCATTCTTTGCTTATTTTGATTAAAAAGTTGTGAAATTTGAGATTGTTATTCAAGTATAAGAAAGAAATTTTTTCATGCTTAATGGTTTAATCTTTTTCAGAGGTTCATTACCAACGGCATAAAACTTTTTTCCTGCTTAATGGTTTAATCTCTTCAGAGGTTCATTACCAAAGGGATACATCTTTCTCACACTAAAGCCAATCTTTTATTTTTTATTTCTTTTTATCATCGGTGTGTTTACTTTTAAGAGACTAACTTTCTAGTTAAACCCTTGGAAATCACCAAGGAAAGTGTCATTATAGCTTATTATCAAGTTTGGATTTCAAGTCATTATCGCTCACTTTGGGTTTTTTCTAAGTCATTATCACTCTTTTGAGTTTGACTAGTCCTTGTTGCACATCTTGAGTTTGACTTGAAATCCCTTATCGCTTGTAAATGAGTTTGACTGTTCCTTTGTAATTTCCCCCTGAAGAAAATAAGGTTTATTTTCTCGGGTTAAGTTGATACTTGTTTCTCTTTATTATGTTTTGGACTTAGTGGACGTAAATATCACTTTTGGACAAAATGGGGAAAAGATAAATAAATGGAAAGGTAATAAAAAGAAGGCTAATAAAATTGGTTAATTAGATTACATGTGACGACCCAGAATTTTTCCCTCCGCTCGAGCGGAGGAGTTGACGCTCGAGCGGACTTTTGGTGTTCCCAGCAATTTTGCAGATGGCCTGAGATTCTAGGAGTTGTGAATCTCCGCTCGAGCGGAGAAGTTGGCGCTCGAGCGGACTGCTTTATTGGTCTGTGCGCGCTCGAGCGGTTGAAGCGACGCTCGAGCGTGAAAAGTAAGATTACCCTTGGCATTGTAGTAGTGTATTTGGAACCTTTCTATTTTATTTTGGAGTATTGATTGAGATGGTAATATGATGGCAAAGTAAGATAGGACCAAAAACCTTTAATTCGAACAATTTGTTTGTGTTCAACAGTCACTCTTTTGCCCTTTTCTTTTTCCACACTTTGAATTTGTATGTGAGGTTAGAACCATTGGAAAGCTTACTTCTGGGGCTTCAATTTGGGCACAAGAATGACCTAAAGCGGAGTCCGGATGGGAGAGTTACACCTGTTTAAAGTTTCGAAATCTGTACTGGGTACAGGTGCGCTCGAGCGGGAATTGGGACGCTCGAGCGGGAATAGCGGGTACAGCAGCTTAAAATCGGGATTTCTAGATCATTCTTGATATTTTCCTTTCCCCTCTTCTTTTCTCTCCTTCAAGGTCCGAAACCCTAGCCCCAAAACCTTGATTTCCTTTACTTTGATCAACAATCCACCATGGTTTTGGCATCAAGAATGGAGAACAAGGGAGTATCGATGTTTTTACCCGATTAGAACTTGGATTTGTGAAGGCTTCTTCTAAAGCTCACTTCTTTGCTTGATTATTGAGGTAAGGGTTTGCATACTCTTCAACACTTATATCCATACATAGATTTGTGACTTTTATTATCTAAATACACAATTTCCATATTTAGAGCATGTAGTGTATAGTATGAGATTTGGGGTTTTATGGTTTGAAGATGTTGGGAGTTAATTAATGGGTTAAAATGGTGAATTATGAGTCCTAGGTGTATAATCAATGGAAAAGTTGGAATAAAAAGTGTTAGGTTAATAAGTTCGATTATTTCTTGAAATCTTCATATTTTCTTGAAACCCTCGGTTGTTTAAAGATGATAACCAATGAATTGGCCCAAATTGAAAGTAGAGGAATGAAATTGAGATATTGAATTAGATGTGTTCAAGTTTAATTGGAATTTGGGAATATTTGGAAATTATGTTTACAATTTGCGAATGAACCTTGTTATAAATGTTGGAATTCATGCTATCATGGAAAGGAAAAATTAGGAGAATAATTTAGTAAGGATATGGATGACATGAACTCGATTTTTGGAATGTTAAAATGAGATTCAAGGGTTTATTTTGTATTATGTTGAATTGCCAATAGTATTAATGAACTAAATAATGTTGTACTATGATGAATTATGTTTGAATTACGTGATTTGTGTAGGATTAGCTACAAGGACGGACTACGCACCTGAACACTGTGAGTAGTAGTACAAAAATGTACATGTTATTTATTGTTGATAATTATTGTCACTAATGCTCTGTTCTTTGTAAGTGTTCTACGAATACTATAAAAATTGGAAAGTTATGTGACTCCATGTGAATTGGAAGTTATTTTGTTGTGTTACAAGTTTATAAGTTAAGTCTGTTATAAGTTTGCATATGTTATAAGTCAAGTATGTTATAAGCTCAAGAGCGTTACAAGTTTAATTGTGTGGCAAATTCAAGTATATACAAGTTTAAGTAAATTTGCAAGTTCAAGTATATACAAGTTAAAGTATGTTACGAGTTTTACGTATGCTACAAGTCCATGTATGTTACAAGTTCACGTATGTTAGAAATTCAAGTATGTTACAAGTTTAAGTACGATACAAGCTTAAATGTGTTACAAGTTTATGTATGGTAGAAGTTCATGTATGTTCAAAGTTACGCATGTTGCAAGTTCAAGTATGGTTTCAAGTATATTTCAAGAATAGTTCAAGTACGGTTTCAAGTATATTTCAAGAATAGTTCAAGTATGGTTTCAAGTATATTTCAAGAATAGTTCAAGTATGGTTTCAAGTATATTTCAAACATGTTTCACGTATGGTTCCCAGTATATTACAAGTTCAAGTATGTTTCAGGTATGCTTCAAGTAAGTTACGAGCTCAAGTATGTTTCAGGTATATTTTAAATATGTTACAAGTTTAAGTATGCTTTATGCCACTTTCAAGGGCTTCATGCCACTTTCAAGGGCTTTAATGCCAATATGTTTACAAGGGCTTTAACGCCAACAAGTTTCAAGGGCCTTAGTGCCATATGTTACAAGGGCTTTATGACATTTTCAAGGGCTTTAACGCCAACAAGTTTCAAGGGCCTTAGTGCCATATGTTACAAGGGCTTTATGCCACAAGTTACAAGGGCCTTGTGCCACACGTTTCAAGGGCCTCGTGCCACCATGTTTCAAAGGATTTATAACCATCATGTTTATGTTGCAGGATTGGGCTTAAGGCCATATGAAATGAAAACAGGAACAGATTAACTACATGATCTTCGCATTTATTTATGCATTGTTATGTATTATGTTTAAATTGTGCATTTGTGTTTCATACTATTCACTGAGCCCGGCTCACCCTCTGTTATGTCTGTTTCTGTAGGCACTCAACCTGGAGATTCAACCTTCACCTGTGGCTTTTGTTACCCAGTTGTCAAACCCTGAGTATCAAAGCTATTAGATGTTGATTGTTCAAGTTATGGAGTGTTGCTAAGTTTTAATTTGTACCCTAATTGTCTGTTAAGATCGGCGTATATGTATATGTACATAGCTATCTTCGGGTGCATGACAATGTATATTATCTGCATTATGTTTTGTTTGGGATCCTGGCATAGTAATGGTAGCTCAATGGATATGTTTATTATTTTTATTATTATTTTACGCTATTATATACTATTAAATGCTTCCGTTCAGGCCCCATAGATTATATTCATCAGGCTTTATGTCTTTTTTTCTGAGGTGGTCATGCCCAAACTTTTAGGGGCGAGTTCTGGGGTGTGGCAAGTGGTATCAGAGCACGAGTTGCTATCTCACACACGGATCCATTGAGCTGTAGGGTGTCTAGAAAAGACTTAGGCTTCATGCGTGACATCCTTAGTACATACGGAAAGACTGATAGCAACGGTAAATGTAATATGTTCACGTTAACGATTATGAGCCATGTTTATTGTACATTCCTTGTATAAATATTGTGATACGTACTTTGATTATCTTATTTTCTTAAGCGCATGACAATGACATGATACGACAAGCAATGCTTTATTTTCTGATGTGTTATGTTACGAAGTAAGGAATGATGATCGATATATGTAAAAATATTCATGGCATCCTTAGTATAAGGCCCTTGCCCGGGGGTAATGATATCGTGGTTCTAGTATGTTACAAGATATGTTTTGCCATCGACGGTCTTGTACGGATGGTGCCACCGACGGTCTTGTACGGGTGGATTATGATCAAGCATAAACTCTGATTTCTGATTCCGATTCAAGTATACCTAGGAATATGTATGAATATGTTTCTATTTATCTGTTTCGTTTATGTGCAATCAAGATTTGATTATGGAATCCGTGAATTGTGATTTGAAGTCTGTAATCCGGTTTGTTTACGTGTATTCTGTAATTTGCGATCAGGATTTTTTTTTGTAAAAATGATTGAATGATATGAAGGACCTCACCCACATCACGTGTCTACTTACACGAGTCAAAAAGAAAAAAAAAGAACAGCTATTGACTACATCGACGTCAAACTAAATGATCGGTGAATAGCTAAGCTACTGCAAGAATTCAAATTCTGTTTTTGTATATTAAGTGATTTAAGATTGAGAAATCATTCCTGTGAACTATTTGTGTAACTATGCAAATGTTAGCGATTATGACATTGTCCTGTATCACCTATATGGCAGTTATGATGTGAACTGTTTTGCATGATATCGTGGATTTTGGTGAAAACAAATGGACATGGGAATATCCCATTTTGTTAATAGGTTAGCAATACGTATTGGACATTTACCTTCTCTTGCATATTTAGACAACCTTGTACAATACTCACTACATGATTATAAATTGATTGAGCTCGATGATTGGTCTCTAATTTTTGTATGACCGTTTGCTGATCCACAATAAGTACAAGATGTGAATACAAAACCATGTGATTGACCTCGTGTCTTCCAGTAAGAAAAAGAAGAATTGTTTGAATGATAGAAAAAAAAGAAGAAGAGAAGAGGCCAAATTAATTTGTGCTATGACAAGAAAAAGTGCTAGTAAAGGAAAATATCATACCTTACGGTTATGATTGATTAATCAAGTGAGATTTTGAATTCGATTTCTAGCCTTGCTTTGATAGCTGTATTTATTATCCAGATTTGAACTTATGACGACATGATCAGGTGTTTATAATGGGGATTCTTCTTCCCACCGTTCCGATCTTGTCAACAATTAGTAAATGTGGTTTTGATTCCACATAATGATATAATTTTGATATGTTTTCGGAAATGAAATATGACTTTGAGCTTATCACTGTATTGGGGACTGATGAAATGGAATATATCGCGCCTCTTAGGCAGAACCTTATTTGGTAGGTTCTAAGATCTGATTCAATGATGCAAAATCGGATTTTAATTTGACCACGTAATTAAGTTATTTTGAGAACTATATGTAACCGTAATGGTCATGTACCACCGAGTAAATTGCCTTATAAGATTCACTTAAGGAATTAATGCATGCTGTAGGAATTTATAAATCATGTTTTTTCAGTCCTTGTTTTGTGCTTTTAAATATTTACGGTGAAATCCCCTGAGCAGTTAAGACTAAATAGTGAAACCATGTTTAAGGATGCCTATCTGTTTAACAAGAAACATATCTGTTAGACTTAGAATAATCGAATAAGGTATTGGAAGCCTTAAAGGTTTAATTATCTGAATTGATTATGTATCTGTGATCAGCATAATTTTTATGCAATCTTAAGTATGTTTACGAGATTTCAATTTCGGAATGATTTAACGACTGGATTTTGTCCTATATGTTTTTATATATGACTATCTATATGTATACCTAAATCTTCTTACGTACGGAAAGGAATAAGGGTTGAAAAGAAGAGCATAGATCTTCTAGGGAGCAAAGGAGAAAGTGAAAGGGGGTATAGAAATCCTAAAGCTTAAGGTATGTTTGTTTGGCCTCTCTTGAAGTTAAGTAGGAACTCCTCTACGTAATTGTTTTTAAGGAGTAATTGTATGATGGTCTTGACTGTTTTTTTTAATGTCAAGAGGAATAAAGAATTGGTGATGCCGTTAAGTGAAATGTAATCGAAAATTTGTTGTTAATTGAGAAGTTGTTATGGACTTTGGGATTATAAATGCTTAGTGTTGCTCCTTACCTGTTGAATTCTGATATGTGTGTGTTGATCGAAAGTATTTGTGACCCTACCCTATCGCAAGTGTGGGTCTAGTTTTGGAACATTACAGGGTGTGTTTCCGTTCATGTTTGAATTGTCTTCTATTTGGTTTCTTCAATTTCGTGGACGAAATTTTTTAAGGAGGGAAGGGTGTGACGACCCAAAATTTTTCCCTCCGCTCGAGCGGAGGAGTTGACGCTCGAGCGGACTTTTGGGGTTCCCAGCAATTTTGCAGATGGCCTGAGATTCTGGGAGTTGGGAATCTCCGCTCGAGCGGAGAAGTTGGCGCTCGAGCGGACTGCTTTATTGGTCTGTGCGCGCTCGAGCGGTTGAAGCGACGCTCGAGCGTGAAAAGTAAGATTACCCTTGGCATTGTAGTAGTGTATTTGGAACCTTTCTATTTTATTTTGGAGTATTGATTGAGATGGTAATATGATGGCAAAGTAAGATAGGACCAAAAACCTTTAATTCGAACAATTTGTTTATGTTCAACAGTCACTCTTTTGCTCTTTTCTTTTTCCACACTTTGAATTTGGATGTGAGGTTAGAACCATTGGAAAGCTTACTTCTGGGGCTTCAATTTGGGCACAAGAACGACCTAAAACGGAGTCCGGATGGGAGAGTTACACCTGTTTAAAGTTTCAAAATTTGTGCTGGGTACAGGTGCGCTCGAGCGGGAATTGGGACGCTCGAGCGGGAATAGCGGGTACAGCAGCTTAAAATCGGGATTTCTAGATCATTCTTGATATTTTCCTTTCCCCTCTTCTTTTCTCTCCTTCAAGGTCCGAAACCCTAGCCCCAAAACCTTGACTTCCTTTACTTTGATCAACAATCCACCATGGTTTTGGCATCAAGAATGGAGAACAAGGGAGGATCGATGTTTTTACCCGATTAGAACTTGGATTTGTGAAGGCTTCTTCTCAAGCTCACTTCTTTGCTTGATTATTGAGGTAAGGGTTTGCATACTCTTCAATACTTATATCCATACATAGATTTGTGACTTTTATTATCTAAATACACAATTTCCATATTTAGAGCATGTAGTGTATAGTATGAGATTTGGGGTTTTATGGTTTGAAGATGTTGGGAGTTAATTAATGGGTTAAAATGGTGAATTATGAGTCCTAGGTGTATAATCAATGGAAAAGTTGGAATAAAATGTGTTAGGTTAATAAGTTCGATTATTTCTTGAAATCTTCATATTTTCTTGAAACCCTCGGTTGTTTAAAGATGATAACCAATGAATTGGCCCAAATTGAAAGTAGAGGAATGAAATTGAGATATTGAATTAGATGTGTTCAAGTTTAATTGGAATTTGGGAATATTTGGAAATTATGTTTACAATTTGCGAATGAACCTTGTTATAAATGTTGGAATTCATGCTATCATGGAAAGGAAAAATTAGGAGAATAATTTAGTAAGGATATGGATGACATGAACTCGATTTTTGGAATGTTAAAATGAGATTCAAGGGTTTATTTTGTATTATGTTGAATTGCCAATAGTATTAATGAACTAAATAATGTTGTACTATGATGAATTATGTTTGAATTACGTGATTTGTGTAGGATTAGCTACAAGGACGGACTACGCACCTGAACACTGTGAGTAGTAGTACAAAAATGTACATGTTATTTATTGTTGATAATTATTGTCACTAATGCTCTGTTCTTTGTAAGTGTTCTACGAATACTATAAAAATTGGAAAGTTATGTGACTCCATGTGAATTGGAAGTTATTTTGTTGTGTTACAAGTTTATAAGTTAAGTCTGTTATAAGTTTGCATATGTTATAAGTCAAGTATGTTATAAGCTCAAGAGCGTTACAAGTTTAATTGTGTGGCAAATTCAAGTATATACAAGTTTAAGTAAATTTGCAAGTTCAAGTATATACAAGTTAAAGTATGTTACGAGTTTTACGTATGCTACAAGTCCATGCATGTTACAAGTTCACGTATGTTAGAAATTCAAGTATGTTACAAGTTTAAGTACGATACAAGCTTAAATGTGTTACAAGTTTATGTATGATAGAAGTTCATGTATGTTCAAAGTTACGCATGTTGCAAGTTCAAGTATGGTTTCAAGTATATTTCAAGAATAGTTCAAGTATGGTTTCAAGTATATTTCAAGAATAGTTCAAGTATGGTTTCAAGTATATTTCAAACATGTTTCACGTATGGTTCCCAGTATATTACAAGTTCAAGTATGTTTCAGGTATGCTTCAAGTAAGTTACGAGCTCAAGTATGTTTCAGGTATATTTTAAATATGTTACAAGTTTAAGTATGCTTTATGCCACTTTCAAGGGCTTCATGCCACTTTCAAGGGCTTTAATGCCAATATGTTTACAAGGGCTTTATGCCATTTTCAAGGGCTTTAACGCCAACAAGTTTCAAGGGCCTTAGTGCCATATGTTACAAGGGCTTTATGCCATTTTCAAGGGCTTTAACGCCAACAAGTTTCAAGGGCCTTAGTGCCATATGTTACAAGGGCTTTATGCCACAAGTTACAAGGGCCTCGTGCCACACGTTTCAAGGGCCTCGTGCCACCATGTTTCAAAGGCTTTATAGCCATCATGTTTATGTTGCAGGATTGGGCTTAAGGCCATATGAAAAGAAAACAGGAACAGATTAACTACATGATCTTCGCATTTATTTATGCATTGTTATGTATTATGTTTAAATTGTGCATTTGTGTTTCATACTATTCACTGAGCCCGGCTCACCCTCTGTTATGTCTGTTTCTGTAGGCACTCAACCTGGAGATTCAACCTTCACCTGTGGCTTTTGTTACCCAGTTGTCAAACCCTGAGTATCAAAGCTATTAGATGTTGATTGTTCAAGTTATGGAGTTTTGCTAAGTTTTAATTTGTACCCTAATTGTCTGTTAAGATCGGCGTATATGTATATGTACATAGCTATCTTTGGGTGCATGACAATGTATATTATCTGCATTATGTTTTGTTTGGGATCCTGGCATTGTAATGGTAGCTCAATGGATATGTTTATTATTATTATTATTATTTTACGCTATTATATACTATTAAATGCTTCCGTTCAGGCCCCATAGATTATATTCATCAGGCTTTATGTCTTTTTTTCTGAGGTGGTCATGCCAAAACTTTTAGGGGCGAGTTCGGGGGTGTGACATTACAACTGACATAAAGAACTAATATTGGATTTGGTCGGACGATATACCGAGTGTATTGTGTCAATGCTTGTCTTACATCAATTCATGATGTTTTGATTAATCATGAAGCGCCTTTACGACCAGACATTATGCCAGAGTCTATTGTGTCATGGTTTATCTTACATCAGTTTGTGATACTTTGATGACCCTTGAAGCGTCTCTACTTCCCTTCTTGAACTCACATCATGATAGGAGGGAGGGGTGGTTGTTATGCATTGCATTTATTGATCTTTGTCCTATCGTGTCCAAAATCATCTTCCAAATCAACTTGCAACCGTAGATGGTTTGGGAACTGAGTTCGCTCCTCTCTTGAGTATTTTCTATGATAGAGAAGGGTAGAAAAGACAAACATGGCTAGGAATACCATGTCTGCACTGTTTCACCTCAGGCACAAAAAATAGATTTCCACAAGAAAACAAGGTATGATTGGATTTATTTGGGGCTCGACTGAGTCGTATTCTAGGTCAGCAAGGCTCCAATAAATTACAAACAGTACACTTTTGGTTGAAAGAAATGATAGGGTGAAACAAAATAATTCCAAACAAGGCAGACAGAGTAATTCCTGAGGAGGATCGCACAATCATTGCATATTTGTTGTAATAAATTAGACAGCCTCTTTTCATTATCATTCATTCGGATTTGTAATAATTATTTATTCTGAAACTTGGACATTCAGACCCTCCTTCACGAGGACAAATATGTAATAAGTTGTATGTCTTCCAACCCCCATTCTTTCTCGCTTTTATTTATCTCCTTATGATGGTTAGCATAGGGACATTATATTTTCAAATTAGCATTTCCATGACTTGCATCCATTTGTTTTGCGTGCATAAAAGTTCGGCTCATCATATTATTCGAATGTCAATTTTAACCCCTTTACTTGAATACGTGCGCTATCACATGCCTTGAATTGACTCGCATGTCATGCTAGTTGCCGAGCTTATTACTTGCACGTTGTATGTGTTGCATTAGTCATATTTCATTAATTAGCATCATGCATTTTTTCTAACTACTTGCTTTCTTTTGACTCGCCTTCGGACATAAGGTAAGCATTTTTTCTTTAGCATATTGCTGTGATTGCTGCCATATCAAACATACTACCATGAGGCTAAATGCTTACTTGATATATTTGTTTGAATGCCTGTGGATGAAGGCTATTCACTGAAATTGGGATACTTTGATTAATGTATATATATGAGATCACTTTTTGAAGTGGTACATATTCAAAACACTTTTTCAAAACAAACATGAAATCAAACGTTGTAACTTCTAGTGAAATTAGTCTATAGTTGTATGTTAAAAACAAAATAAGAACATATACTGTACATAAGAATCATATCATGATTAGTAGAGGCCGATCTTTGATCAGATGAGTGGGGTGCTTAATTGATGACCTTCCCTTCTCATACCTAAGTTCCCGAACCAAGGCACTTTGGTAACGACGGACTAATGGCCTTTGGCACGATTCATAGGTTTCCTAAATTTTCCAAAATAAATATTTTAGCGGCGACTTTGACAGCTGGCAAAATAGTCCATTTTTGGCATTTGATTCAGAACATCGATTTTCCGAAAGAAATTGTCGGATTTGGACTCTTTTTGTGTTTCCACTGTTTCACATTGCACTTGTGAAATTAGATTCAAAACCCATAAGCGGAGTCCGAACTGTATGGGCTATTCATTCTTCCGAAAGGGAGTACGAAAAGTCGAGCTATAGTTTTTGGTGACTCTGCGGGGGATTTAGAGAACTTGACTTAAACTTTATGATGTGAATTTTTATCTAAACTTATATGTTCTTTGCATTGTATTGCATTTGCATTGGTGCGCTTAAGTCCCTGTGTTTACCATTTGCTATTCCTAGATGGTTTGCCGGAGGCTTGCCTACAAAGCTTGCCAAAAGGCTGACCGATCATGGGCTCTGCCATGTTGGGAACACAACCCTTGGATGTGGATTACCGTTGTACCATTTGATCCTCCTTTCATTTCTCAGTGTTAGGTATGAGAGGTATATTAGGTAGTCTTGCTGAGGTACCCTCTGTGACTATTTGACCTAATGCATATAGTACGCTCTAGTGACTATTCCAAATTAGGATAGGATGCCACCCGTACAGGATGTTATGAAACCATTTGCTTTAAATAGTGCAACCTAGATCATGTCAAAATCTAGGACAGGATAACCCTACCCCCTCTTAGGGGTGTTTTGGTTCTTTTACATGGTATGTGTTTTTACAATGAAACTGTACAAGGTGGTTCATATCAGTGGTACAAATAAGCAGCCAGTTTGAGAACAAAGTTCAGTGGGCATCACAGTTCAGCTGCGTGTTATGATTATTGAAAATTGGGGCTGAAGTGCTGTCCGATTTTTTATTTTTCTTTCTTGCTTTTGCTAGGTAGTTTTTCATCGTAGCTTCAGGAAGACCAGATATCCTCCCAATATGTATGGACTCATTCTCGCAGACTGCGTAAAACTCAAGATCTTGTTGACGGTTTAGCTAGTGTTAGTTTCTCTCCCGCCAGTTACTCGACGAAAAAGAAACAAATAGTTAACAGCATCAAGTGCTCGACATACTCCTGTTCACTCCAAGACTTCACCAACGACTAACTCACCCAGGCCAGTGATGGCACAGAACACAGAAGAATTTGAAGCCATGATGGCAACTTTTCAGAGAACCATGGATACCATAAATCAAAGGATGGCCGCCCAAGATGAAATCATCGCCAATTTGCGACGCCCATCTGGGGCATTGGCATCTACTATGCATCCAGTCCTGGCTGCCCAGCCAAATCAGGATCTACCTCCGCCACTAGAAACTCCTCAAGACCCAGATCCTTAGGAGATATTTCCAACGGTTTCAACTTACAGACCTCTGACATAACTCCTTGCAGGAACTCTTCCTTTTGATATCAATGAAGTTGATCCAGCTCTGATCAAAATTGCTAGGCTTGAAAAAGCTTTGAAAAAATCCCAGGGTTTCAATTCAATTCCCGACATTGAGGACAGGTACACTGAGGCTTCAATCACGTGCCGAAGAAATTCAAGATGCCCCACATCGACAAGTTCGATGGGAGTGGGGATCCAATTGTGCATGTCCAGTTGTTTTCAGATGTGCTAAAGCCTATGGGTTTACCTAGGGCATAGAAGCTCTCATTGTTTGGGAGGACCTTGTCTGATGTAGCGGCTATCTGGTATGCCAAATTGAAGGACTCTACAAAACGAAACTGGGAGGAGCTATCTGAAACATTTGTTAACCAGTACTCATATAATACCCAGATAGAAGTAACCGTTAGTGAGCTGGAGGCCACTACTCAGAATCCCAAGGAGTCATTTATTGATTTTGTCGCTAGATAGAAAGCCAAGGCAGCTTGGATGATAGACCGACCTACGGAAAGAGAAGAAGAAGTCCGACTAGTGGTTCAGAATCTTGAACCAGATATGTTGCAGAGGATGATAGTGGCACCATTGACCACATTTGCTTCCTTACATGAGTTGGGATTCCAGATTGAGAGTGCCTTCAAAAAGGGCATCCTCCACAGGACTAGTGAACCCGCAAGAAGACCATTTTCTTGGAGTACCAATGCTAGTACTAGCACTATTCCGCGGCCTGTAGATGTCAGCACCGTTGCCACATCATCGGCCAAGACGGTCGATCCCTTTGCTGTTGCTACAAACTCACAAACCGCACAAAATGGTCAACCATGGAACCTTCACCTCTCTCCATATGAGTCCAACACGCGCCCTCAAGATGTTGCTGGAAAGGGGGCATCTCAAGCTTCTCGAACCACGACCTGTTCCAGCCCCACTGCCACATAGGCATGACCCAACCCAATATTGTTCATTCCACCAACAACATGGCCATCCTACACATCTTTGCTTTCGTCTACGTCATGAGATTCTGAATCTGATTGACAACAAAATCACCACCCCTCCTAAACCAAATGTGACAACCAACCCACTTCCCACACACAACCAAGTCCCTCCCCCTAGAAATATTAATGATATCCAAACACTACCGCCTACCTTCAACCCCAACACATATATTACCTTGTCCCACCTAGCAAAACTGGAGGTGGTTATTCCAGAAGGCACGGATATGTGTGTGATGGACTTAACCTCACAAATCCAACCAAAGAATGTGATGGTTGAAACAGACAAAGAGGAGAGTGCAATATAGACAAGGTTATCATAACCTGTATCATAGAAATTAGGGCTTTGCTTGCAGGGGAGTATGACTCGAGCTTATACATTGTGGCCATTGATCAGCCAGAACCAGTGGTCATATTGCCAGATGTTCTTAGTATCAATGCTATCAGGGAAGGCCAATTGGGGCAACACCAGAATGATTGGCCTGAACAAGGCCTAAATGACTTGGCCGAACTGGAGGAAGACCTAGCCCAGATGGAAGAAGACCTAGCCAATCTCTACTTCTTTGACGAAGAGGATACAGGAAGTGTCCAGATAAGTTGGTGGGACCCAAGTCAGCCGGAAACAAACAACGATTGGTTCAATTACGGAGAGCTAGATGAGGCAGAACAGACAAGCAGGGTCAAGAAGGAAAAAGCCGAGGCTACATCCTTGATTAGCATAGAACAAGTGTTGGAACAATTCCAGCAGGAAAGTGAGAGCAAAGAAATGCCATTCCGGAAAGCAGAAACCAAAATCGTCGTAGAAAAAGGATGGTATGATGTGAACATGCTCCAGGTAGAGTCTGATAAAAGCCTATTCTTGACTGCAGGAGAGTGGTGGAAAGATAATGATTTGAGTCATGCATACATGGACGAAGGGTGAAAATCTGATACCCACGACGATATGTGGTATACGGACAAGATTAATCACATGACCCGGAGTGGTCGGTACTTCAAACCCACGACTTTAAATCAGCCAGAATCCTCCAACAAAGAGGTTGAAAAATTGAAAGAGAAGGATTGTAAAGAAAATCTGTTCTTGAAACAACTCAAAAAGATTGAGGTAGACATATCAATTTGGGGATTGATAATGGCTTCCCGGGAGCATAGGCAAGCACTGCTAAAGGCAATGAATTGGACCAAACGGCCTATCGACACTACCGCCGATCAACTAGTGTCGTTAGTCACATCCGGGGATGTTACGCCAACAATATCTTTCACAGATAAAGAGCTACCACCTGAGGGTGCCAACCATAACCAACCCTTGTATGTGACTCTGGAGAGCCAAAACAAGTGGATTCGGTGGTGTTAGTAGATATTGGATTAACAATTAATGTATGCCCGGTACGGACTGCTTATGCCATAGGGTTGAGGCCGGTTGACTTCACGTCCACAACCCAATCCATTCAAGCTTATGACAACACAACTGAGATGTTATGGAAACGTTCAAAGCCATATCCTAATCGGCCTTGCCGAACATGAGATAGAATTCCATGTAATGGATGTACCGACAACTTTCGATCTAGTGCTAGGAAGGCCTTGGCTGCATCAGATAAAGACTGTGTCATCAACAGTTCATCAATTGGTAAAATACCCATTTAAAGGTGGAATTACTACTATGTATAGTAATTCTGCGATCCATCCTCCCCAGGAAACTGCCACTCCAGTGTTGGAACTCATACGTAGGGAAGAAGACGTATTCCTTTCTGGCTTCTCACTGACAAAGGCCCAGGTGGTTCAAACCATCATGGCAGAAGGTGACGGAACTGATGTGAATGCTTAGTCCATCTTCATCATGAACAAACAGGGGTATATGCTTGGATTAGGACTGGGCAGGAGTGGCAGGCAAGGAGGTACTATTGCCAAGGAGATTATTCACAACCCCCATGCTTTTGAGCTGGGATACAAACCTACTGTGGATGATTGGCAAAGGAAGGGAGCTAAGTTGAGAGGAAGAATTAAAGCAAAGAAAGCTGGGAAACAGTATGAGTTAGTCCACAAACCAATACGGGGAACCTTGAACAGACGCTTTGTCCTCCAAGGGGAAGATTTCCCTTTTGTGGGTTTCCAGAGCCTTGGTTTGACCAGAAGACAGAGACAATGTATCCTGGGTTCGAGATCTTCTTCGGGCACCAGTTACTAGAAGGGGAAGATGAGCAGATGGACTTGAACATTAATACAGATCAAGGCATGGCTGCCAATGTGGATGTTGAACAAAAAGAGCTATTAGGAAAAACACTGACTGACCTACTAACCAAGTCTACTATTGGAACTGAGTCTGACAACTTGGGGGATAGTTTTACTATCTTAATGATCGGGGATAAGCCAACTGGGGATTTCTATAATCTTATTGTGGACACATCTGAGGCTCTACACCTAGTCTGGAAATTTCAAAAGGGCATCATCAGTAGTTCTAAATCAGAAAACGAGTCCGAATCTGATTCCACTGAGTCTGTAGAGTTGGAGTCAGATTCAAGTTCATCTAAGTCTAGTATCTCTGGGGGTGGTAACCTGGATACCAAAGTCCCGTCGAAGTTGTCTTTTAGTTTTTTTTTATTGAGTCAGCTATAACTGAGGACGCAGACTTTACTAATGGGAATGTTGTGGATTTTGCTTACTTCTCTGTGGCTTTAGTTTGTTGCACTGATCTTGATTTTCAAAATTTTAACTTAAACGAAGAGAAAGAAATTCCTTGGCCTTTCAAAAATTTGGTCGACCAAGAAGAGGAGAGGCGCATTAAACCCTGCACAGATGCAATCATTACAAATAACGTGGGTACTGAGGAGGATCCCGGCTTGGTCCAGATCGAATCCACGTTGTCTTCAAGGGAACGCGAGCATTTAATCATTTTATTAAAACAATTCAAAGATGTTTTCGCGTGGTCCTATGAAGACATGCCTAGAATTGATCCTGAGATTGTACAACACCGGATCCCTCTTAACCCTGAAGGCCGACTAGTCAAACAGAAACTGCGTAGAGTTCGCCCATATTAGGCATTGAAGATTAAAGAGGAGGTCACCAAACACATTGATGCGGGTTTCTTAATGGTATCTGAGTACCTGACTTGGTTGGCTAATATCATTCCAGTTCCAAAGAAGGATGGCAGAATCAAAGTCTACGTCAACTTTCGGGATCTGAACAGAGCTAGTCCGAAAGATGACTTTCAATTGCCCCACATCGATGCACTAGTAGACTTTATAGCTGGTCATGCTTTGCTTTCATTCATGGATGGGTTTTCCAAGTATAATCAAATTTCGATGGCACTGGAGGATAGAGAGAAAACTACTTTCACCACGCCGTGGGGTACCTCCTGCTATAGAGTTATGCCTTTTGGATTGAAAAATGCCGGGGCTCCATATTAGAGGGCTGCAACCACCATCTTACATGACATGATCCACAAGGAGGTTGAGGTGTATGTGGATGATATGATTGTCAAGTCTAAAGAGTGAGAAGACCACTACACTACATTGGAGAAATTCTTTGAATAGATCAGAGAATATAGATTGAGGTTGAACCTGCAAAAATGCACCTTTGGGGTAACTGCAGGAAAAATGTTAGGATTTTTTATCACACAAAAAGGAATTGAAGTAGATCCCTCCAAAATCAAGGCCATCGTAGAAATGCCACCACCGAGGACTAAAAAGGAGGTGCTCGGCTTTTTGGGCATGGTGTAATTTATAAGACGGTTTATCTCAAAATTAACCTTGACTTGTGAACTATTGTTTGGTCTGTTGAAGAAAGAAAAGAAGTTCCAATGGGATGATCGATGTCAGTTTGCCTTCGAACAGGTCAAGTAGTACCTTCAGAATCCACCTGTATTGTCGCCACCAGAACCAAGGAAACCACTAATTGTGTATTTGTCAGTAACAGATTTGGCCATGGTGTGCATGCTAGCGCAAGAACCAGAAGCTAAAATGGAGATGGCCATCTACTACCTAAGTAATAAAATGCTGGAGTATGAGACCCGCTACACACCGCGAGAGAAAGCTTGTCTAACCTTGGTATGGGCTACCCGGAAGCTGAGACACTACCTGTTAGCACATTCTATAATTCTGGTTTCGAGATAAGATCCCATCAAATATCTCTTTGAGGAACCCACACTTACGGGTAAGCTAGCTCGTTGGTTACTTCTTCTCTCAGGGTTTGACCACAAGTATGTCACGTGCAAATCATTCAAAGGGAGAGAGGTAGCGAAATTCCTGGCAGATCACCCAGCAGAAGGAGATGATGAAGCAGTGGAGTATCTATTCCCAGATGAAGACATCCTATAGATAGAAGAGGAAACATGGACAATGTACTTTGACAGAGCATCAAATCAATATGGTTATGGGATAGGTGTATTGCTCATAGTACCCGATGATTCACATATACCTCTAGCCTTCAAACTCTAATTTAAAGTGTCCAACAATGAAGCAGAATACAAGGCGTGTATTGTTTGCTTGGAAGCTGCTCTAGAACTAGGGGCAAGAAGGTTGGATGTCATCGAAGATTCAAATTTGGTTGTTTCTCAAGCCAACAGAGATTGGAAAGTTAAAGAAGAGAAGATGAAAGTTTATCATTAGGCCCTAGATGTGTTCATTCCGAGGTTTGAAAAATTAACATTTACGCATCTACTAAGAGAGAATAGTTAGTTTGTTGATGCGTTGGTAAGTTTATCTTCTTTGGTGGACATCCCGCTTAGAGTAAAGATACGTTCGATCATTATTGAACAGAAGTACATGCTTGCTTATGAAACCATTGCCGCGATAAATGAGGTTCAAGATATGAACCCCTAGTATTATGACATTTGGAATTTCCTAGAAAAAGAGGCATATCCACTAGGGGCAAATGCCAAGGACAAACGGGGAATACGACATTTAGCCGTCCAATTTATCATTTGTGGAGGCAAGTTGTACAAAAGAGGTCATTTGGGAATGCATAAGCTGTGTGTTGAGGAAGAAGAATCAAGGCGCCTTATGGAAGTTATTCACGGAGGAGAGTGTGGAGCTCACATGAACGGTGTGATGATAGCTCAGAAAATCCTTAGACAAGGCTACTACTGGTTAACCACGGAAGAGGACTGTATTGACTTTGTATGGCGATGCCACAAATGTCAAATCCATGCCAATTGCATGAGCATTCCACCATCAAAGTTGTACGACATGACTTTGCCATGGCCTATCTCAGTTTGGGGAATGGACGTTATCGACGTAGTCACGCCAAAGGGGTCAAACGGGCACCAGTTCATTTTAGTAGCAATCGACTACTTCACTAAGTGGGTAGAGGCCCAGTCCTATTCTGTGCTGAAAGCGTTGCATTTGGCCATCTTCATCAAAAACAACATCATCTGTAGGTATAGGGTGCCCAACGACATCATCTCGGATAACGGCTCACATATCAAGAAAGAGGTGATAGACCTGCTTGAGAAATATAACGTGGCTTTTCGTAAGTCATCAACATACAGGCTGCAGACCAATGGAGCCGTTGAGGCTGTAAACAAAAACATCAAGAGAATCCTGCAAAAGATAGTGGAAACCTGCAGGGACTGGTTGGAAAAATTACCATTTGCACTCTAGGGCTACAGAACGTCAATACGAATATCCACAGGGGCAACCACCTATTCTGTAGTCTATGGATGGAAGTTGTTCTACCAATCGAGATTAAAGTACCATCACTGAGAATTATGGCTGAGTGTCAGATAACGGAGGCAGATTGACAACAAAGCAGATTTGAAGAATTGATGTTGTTCAGCGAAAGGAGGTTGAAAGCATTGTATCATATCTAAAGCTACCATCATAGAATTGCTAGGGCTTTTAACAAGAAAGTCAAGTCCAGAAATCTTAAGGAAGGAGACATGGTGCTCAAAGATAACCGAGCCCCCATCCACGACCCTAGGGGCAAGTTTAGACCCAATTGGACTGGTCCTTATATCATCAAGTCAATCTGGTCAGGAGGAGCAATTATTCTTATGGATTTGGATGGCTTGGAGTTTTCACAACCGATCAACATGGACAAGTTGAAGAAATATTGTTCCAGAGAGGCTCGCTAGGCTGAAAACCCAAAAGGGCGACCTAGGCAAAAGTTAGAGCATGAAAAATTAGAAATAAAGAAAAATTAAGCTCGCAAGGTCGAAAACCCGAAAGGGAAACCTTGGCAAAAATTAGAGCACAAAATGAGAGAATAAATACTTGAGTGAACCCTTACTGAACTACGTAAGGCCTGATTCTCATCTTTGAGATATGTAGGCAACTTCATCCCGAAGTTCGGCCATAACCATTTTCAACTCAACCATCTTGTTCATCTGGTTTAATCAATCCATCATTCTCCACCACTTGTCAGCTTGGTTGTGTTACTTCCATTTGGGTAGAAAGGTCAGTTACAAGATGAAGCAGTAATGATCAATGCAATTTGGGGCAGTTATGATTTTCCGATTTGGGGGTGTACGGCTTGGGATTGATTTTGTATATATCTGGTGGTGACCATTTTTGAAAATGGGTTTGAAAATTTTCTCAAAATTCTACTTCTTACAAAACAAAAAAAGACTTTTCAATACTCACTTAAATTTTATTGATTTTAACACAAGTACATTCTCCAAAACAAAGTTACTTTTACATAAAAACTTGAAAAGAAAAGACAAAGCAATAAACTAGGGGCATAGATGAGTCAAGTGTCAATTCTTTGTCACTTTCTTGTACCCGTGGAAGTCTTTGTAACTGAAGTCGACCTAATTTGTTCCTCGACCTCATTTGTTCCTCAACCTCGAGCCAAGATAACTACTCACTAAGAAGGACGTAACTGAAATTCAGGGCAGGAGTCAGAAGTTCTTTTGACCTACAAGCAGTAAAATACCGAGGCAAGTACGAACTATGAATGGGAAATGAAGCTGGGTACTTTATCCCTTTATCTAGACAAGTCTGATCATGTCCAAACTGGTGTCTGAACCTGAATGAAAAATAGAATACACAGTGTGTAAGGCCAATCAACTGTATACCTGGTTGCCGAGACATGTTGTAACTCATCTTAGCCAAGTTAAGCCAATGGCTACACCAAGCAATGTCAGCCACAGACCTGCTGCGCATCCAGTCATACCACATTCCCTCTGAAGAGACCTTCACTAGCTATGGACGAAGAGAGTAAGTTCTGACCGAGTACTCAGGGCAGGGTCCATTACTTTCAGCTTATCCATTAACCATACCTGGGAATGAAATGAAAATAAGAGAGAACAAAAGAATAGAGAGATGTACGGTGAGGGAAAAGTAAGAAAAGGATTTCGATAGAAAAACAGAGATTGAGTGCCAAGTGATGTGTGGATCATAAATAAGAAGGGTAGGAAATAATACCTAGAGAAGTAATGGACTCCACGCAAATCGAGTAGTCTCTCGTCGATGAAAAGCATCTAAACTTGTCAAAGTCTCGGCCAACACTAAGCCCATACAACTCTTACCCTCCTTAAGGCAATGGGCTACTTCAATCAGTTTAATACTAGCTCCACCATGACTAGGGACAACAAGGAAGTGTGCAAGTAAGCATAAGCAAAGGGCATGCTGTGCTCGAGCACCCCGTTTGGGCGCATGTATGTGATCTCTGTGGGAATCACAAGAAACCCAAGAATAGGGGCATCTCCAGCAGGGACAGCAGCAGTAGCAGCAGCGACCTCTGGAACGGCATGGGCCACGCTTGGAGTGAGAGGCGCCATCACCCGAGTGTGCAAGAAGGTAGTGAAGTCGCCAGCCATACGGTATCTCTCACCGTCCTCTCTCTCCATCAAGAGGTCGATCATAGGTTCGTCTTGCATCTCATCTACTACCCTCATAGTCGGTGGAGGAGGCAATGGAACATCAGGGTCAGCGACACCTCGGGTCTGGAGAATGAACCCCTCCCCTAAGTAAAATGCCCAGTCAAAGGGGCTCTCGAAGAGAACTTGCATGGCAGAGGCATGCCATGAGGTGGTGTAAGTCATCCTCAACGTTGAGAGGATACCCGTCCAGCGATGCCAATCAACCTGTGAATCAGTACAGTGTCAGATGTCAGTGCAGTGTTATCAGTACAGTGACAGTGCAACGTCAGATATCATTCAATGTTAGAAATCAGTGCAGTGTTAGAAAATCAGTGTATAATGAGCAAAACATTGCAGTGGCATATGTCAACAGTATGAGGATGCTAGTACAGTATGGGAACAGTGATAAGGAATGCAAAGAATGATATTGTGTTACCTGGTTCGCAGTGATTGTATCAAAGAAGCGGCAGAAGTATGGGAAGGTCCTGTTTACTAGGCAACGTCGCTCGAACCGCGAGTGGTAGTACTGGGAGCAAGGTACTGACAACTCAATTAGCCTCACTAGGACCGAAGCTAGAGTGGTGAAATACGTATAAACCCAGAGCTGTAAATAGATGAGCATGAATAAAGCAGATAAGTAGAAAATGAAAATGCAAAGTAAAGATGAGCAAGAAATGTAAACTACAGAATGCAAAGTTGAATGGAAAGGTAAGGAGTGAGATGCGTACGTCTCAAACTCTCTAGTAGCCAATAAACCCACCTTGCGATGGGACACGGAGCTCATGTAGCAATACAAGGTGGCCAAGCTGGCGCCACCCCAGTCATACTCTACCACCCTCGGTAGGTGTACCAGTGCTCCAAGAAGATATATCCCCACGGTATTCTTCCTGTTCACAAACAGGGTAGTACCGAGGAGATACATGAGGAAGCCACTGGTGTACTGGACAACCTCATCTGCAGTAGCTGGCTGACGGTTGATGAAGTGATCCTAAAACCAGCTGTAGCGCACCATCTCCTGACTGCCGTGTTTGGGATCACTCCAAGAAGCTGGAGCTGTGTAGCTCTCCATTGCGCCATGTCGGGATCAAATGGGATCGGGCCGCCAACTCCGACCCGCAGGCCAGTGAGCATCGAGAAGTCATATGGTTTTAGCGTCATCTCCCCAGTCGAAGAAAAGTGGAACAAGTCTATGGTGTCCCATTATCTCTCAACCAAAGCTCCGTATAACACTGACTCAGCCCGCCTCTATATGAGCCCGGAGCAGAAGGGCCCAAAATCAGCATCATCGACTACTGTGCAAACCTCCGCAGAAAGCTGTTCGTACCGACGCCGGGGGCCCGATATGGTCGCATAACCGATAATCCTCCTGGCTATGACTTGTTAAATTGGGAATTGTATCAATATATACAGTAGAGGCAAGTGGTCTGTTCATAAGTTTCAATATGTGTGCAAAATGAAAGGAATGTTGCTTACCGTGGAGGCATCAGCAGACAAGTGCTCCGCGAGCTCGCACAGTAGGGTGTCCTCCTCTAGCTTTGGGGCAAAGCCCATAAATCTCAGAATCCTGCCTGGCGGTAGGATATATCTGTGCGGCTGATGGGTAGCCGTATCAAAATGTCTCTCGGAAAGGGAAGCAAAGCAGCAGCATCCTCTACCTCTATGTCCGCACCAAGGGCAGCTCCTAAACCTATGGCAGGGTCCAAGACAAGAACCTCGTCACTAGCCATAGGGAAAACCAAAGAAGAATGGAGAAAAAGAAGGGGAAATGGGTAAAAATCTCAAAATTTCAAAACCCTATGAGAGAGAACGTGAAGAAAGTGTGTAAAATCAAAGGAAGGAAGAGGAAAATGTGGGTAAAAATAAGAAAAATAAAGAGAAAAACCCAAACTCCACCAAAGCAAAAACCAATCGGCTCAAAATGTAGAGGATGAGAAGGGTTTCAAAGAAAAAAATGGTGAGGATTGTTGGGCAAATTCAAGAAAAGAGAAATCTAGAGAGAGAGAGGGATCCAAGAGAGAGAGAGAGAGAGAGAGAGAGAGAGGGGAAGTTTCGGATTCGGAGGAAGTGAAGAAATGAGGGTTGATTTGTGTTTTTAAATGGGAAAAGTCACGGCTCTCTCGAATCTGCTCCTACTGTCCCGTAGGTCTAGTCGGAGGTCCGTATATCCGGCCGAACCTCACCGAGATCTGGCCAGACTTCGATAAAAGTTTTTTTATTTTTTGTTTTGCTGTTGTTTTTGTTTTATTAATTGTTATTTTACAAAAAAAAAAAAGAAAAAGGCAAAAAAAAACAAAAAGAAAAGGAAAGACAAAAAAAAAAAATACGAAGAAAAAAAAATAAAGAAAAAAAGGAAAAAAAATAAAAACAAAAAACAAGAAAAAAGAAATCAAATCATCATGTTGTATAGTTTATTTCATTTTTATTATTATTTTGAGTAAACATATATACCCAAAAAAAAAAAAAAAAAAAAAAGAGAGAAGAGAAAAACAAACAAGGAAAAAAAGAAGAAGAAAAAAAAAAGAAGGAAAAAAAAAATTCAAAAACAAAGAAATATTAGACCTTCTTCCATTCGCGTACGCGTCTGAACTTCACATTTAGGATTTCATGTTTATCCCGTTAAAACCTTTGTCCTCTCCGTATGAACTACGGCTGGGTACGACTATTCTCAAGTTCAATCACATGGCACTGTCATGTGTACCTCAATTTAAATCACATCGTACTGTCTTGTGCATCTCGATTTCAATCCCATCGCACTATCTTGTGCAATTTCAATCCCATGGCGCTGTGTTGTGCACCTCAATTTCAATCACATCGCATTGTCTTGTGCATCTCATTTCAATCCCATCGCACTGTCTTGTGCAATTTCAATCACATCGTATTGTCTTGTGCATCTCAAGTGCAATCACATCACACTGTCTTGTGCAATTTAAAACCCATTGCACTGTTTTGTGCATCGTGATTTCAATCCCATCGCACCGTCTTGTGCATCTCAATCTCAAGTCAATCGCCCTATGTTGCGCATCGCACTGTCTTGCACAATGTCAATCCCCTCGCACTGTCTTGTGCAATGTCAATCCCCTCGCACTGTCTTGTCTATCTCAGTTTCAATTCAATCGCGCTATTTTGCGCATCGCACTGTCTTGTGCATCTCAAGCTCAAGTTCACTATTCCTCCTCTCGCATACAGCACGATTGGATCTCAAGTTCAAGTTCGAGTTCACATTCCTCCTCTCGCATACGGCGCGATTGGATCTCAAGTTCAAGCTCAAGTTCACTATTCCTCCTCTCGCATACGGCGCGATTGCATCTCAAGTTCAAGTTCAAGTTCACATTCCTCCTCTCGCATACGGCGCGATTGGATCTCAAGTTCAAGCTCAAGTTCACTATTCCTCCTCTCGCATACGGCGTGATTGAATCTCACGTTCAAGTTTAAGCTCAC
Source organism: Camellia sinensis (assembly GCF_055761805.1). Classification (NCBI taxonomy): domain Eukaryota; kingdom Viridiplantae; phylum Streptophyta; class Magnoliopsida; order Ericales; family Theaceae; genus Camellia; species Camellia sinensis. The sequence continues at coordinate 86,929,024 of NC_138971.1, read as the reverse complement.
ATTCCTCCTCTTGCATATGGCATGATTAGATCTCAAGTTCAATCCCCAGTTCACTATCCTTCCTCTCGCATACGGTGCGATTGGATCTCAAGTTCAAGCTCAAGTTCACTATTCCTCCTCTCGCATACGGTGCGATTGGATCTCAAGTTCAAGTTCACATTCCTTCTCTCACATACGATGTGATTGGATCTCAAGTTTAATCTCAAATTCACTATTCCTCCTCTCTCATATGGCACAATTGGATCTCAAGTTCAAGTGCTCTTTTCTCCTCTCGCATACAGCACGATTGGATCTCAAGTTCAATCCCTAATTCACTATCCCTCCTCTCACATACGACGCAGTTGGATCTCAAGTTCACTATCCCTCCTCTCGCACAAGGGCATTTGGATCTTGAATTCACCATTTCTCCTTTCATGTCAGACACGACTAGAGTTGTTTTCCTCTGATTTGCGCTTTCGTTCAGTATCACATCATTGTCTTGATTGCATTTCATTGCATGATCATAAGTTATGTTTTGCATTTCATTTTACATCTTGCCCCTACACTACGCAGGTTTGATTCCTTGCAATGGGATACATAGGCAACACTTGGGTTCAACCAATTGTTTGCACATTTGTTTATTTGCCCAAAGTTTTACGATCTTGTCAAACGGGTCATCTTCGGGCTTTGACATTCACTCGTATCAAGAAATGACTTCGAGCTCTGTCAAAGAGGGGCAACTATAGACACCCTAGTTTTGACCGCTCGTAAGACTTAGGCGCTTTATTCCAGGCACTCGATGATGATGATTATATTGTGTACATGGTTTTAATTCTCAATAAAAGAACCTGAGTTCGAGCTATAAACAATTCTAACTTGCTATACCCACTGTATTTCTACCCTGGAAACTCAGTTTTGTACTTGTATTGAATCTGAGAGTGAGAAACAGTGGGCATACATTGACCTCCGGCCATACATCAGTGACCTCCGGCTGGAGACATCAAGGTCTGGCCGGACCTATTGACTTTTCAGATAGTTTGTACAGCAATCTGCCAGTTGCCCAATTCTATAGATATTTTGAGCAGCAGTTCAAGTTTTATAAATATGGGGCTCATCTGATGTTAGAGGGGTTAAGAAAACACGATTAAGAGTTAGAGAGAAAGAAACAATATCAAGAGTTTAGAAATATCTTAGAAATATCCAAAAAATATCAAAGCTACAATTCATCTTTGTCCTTCCATAAACTCTCATATTAGCCTTGTGTAGACACCCCATTTTTGACCGTCCTCAAGACTTGGACGTCATCGTTTGAATACTCGGTGATCATCCATGTTTGTGTTCGTCTTCAGTTCCCGAAGGTCTCGGCTACATGCCTTACCTCAAGATCTCTTGACTCGACTGTTTTGTGTTTGGTTTTGCACCAAACACTTGTGTTTTGCCATTGAGGGGCAGGGAGTGACTTGTGGGCCATCCCCACTCATCACCGGCCATGGCTTGAGGCCACCGGCCAGTGTTTTGTTGCCATCGGCCATATGTTTGGTCGGTCGGCACTCTTTGTGGTCGGTCGACCATGTATTTGGCCAATTTGGCATTTTTGGCTGGACGATCATTGTGCATCTGCTTTTGCAGATATTTTTATGCCAGCTGTGCTAGCTGGCATACACTTTCAACTCCCTCTATATACGTGGATGGAGGGATTTCACTCTTGCTTAGCTTGTTTTGTAAGATTTGCAAGAGTGAAGCTCCATAAAGAGGAGGCTTCTCCCCCCTCCTCTAGGGTTACAAAAAAGTTCCAAAGAGCTCTGGTTCTAGGGTTAGCATAGTGTATCTATTCTATCTCTATTTCTCCCTCACTTTTGCTCTGAGTGTGTGTTTGTCCATAGTTTTGCACTAGGACACCTACCATTACACCTTACCTTGATTGCTGAGGCATTAGGGGGCTGTCCTTGAAGTTCTTGAGATGGTTTGGAGCTAAGAAAGCTGTTGGAGTGATCCTTGAGAAAAAGGTCTTCAAGGGTAAGATTCTTGCCCTTTTTACCCCATTTTTGCATAGCCTTTTTGCCTACCTTGCTTGCTGTTTCAAGCGTAGTGTATAACATATAAAAGCCTTGTTTTTACTTGCTTAAAATATTTGTTTCAGGTTTCTTTGAGTTTTGGGGTTGTTTGACCCCCCTTAAGCCTTGTTAGCCCACATTTTTGTGCTATTTTGGTGAGCTCCGGGACAATCTTGTTTGAGCCTCCGCACCACTAAAATCTTGAGGGATTTCAGTGGTGAGGATGGTGTTTTAAGGTCCTAAGAAGGAGAGGGCCATCCCCTCTCCTTGTTGCCTTCAAAAAGTGCCATTTTAGACTCATGTGTGAGCACCATTTTTAAGTTTATGTTGACCATGTCTTAAGTGTTATTTGTGCTTACTTTGCCATGATATAGCACTATTTTTACTTGGTTTGGACACACCATGCTTGCCTTGTATACATGTCTTGTAATGCCATGATTTACCTTAACATGTACATAGCATTTAGACTACCATGCTCATGTGTTTTGGCCTAGCTTTGTGAAGATTTTATGCTTGTTTTAGTGTGCTTGAGGTCTGTTTTTAGTCATTCAGGTCATCTATGCTTCGCTTTGTATAGCTACCATGTAATCCCTCTTGTATGCCTTGAGCATTGACCCCTCTAGCATGCCGTCCTTGCCTTGTTTCAGTGGTTTGGAACCACTTTCAATGCCATTTCAGTCATATTGGTGTGCTTGTATGCTTACATTTGATGCCCCTTTAATGTGTTAAAAGGTTATTGTCTTGCGGCCTATGTTTGAACATTTTTGTATGCTTGCCTCTTTAGACCATTTTGATGCCATCTAAGTGTGTCTTTGGTCTTGTTTAGACCTGCATTGGGACTGTTTGGAGTCCCCTTGGCCCTTTGAGGCTTGGTTGGCATGGCTATGGTTTGAGCCCTTTGGTTGGTCTCAAGATTTGGGTTTGTTAGCATGCTTTGATTGCTCGGTTTAGATTGGTTTGGCACCATCCACATTTGTTTTTCAGAGCTTAGTATGCATGCCATGTGCCCATGATGTTCCTCTTTTAAGTGTGCTTAAAAGTTGTCTCTATATGCTTAAGTGTTGGACCTTGTATGCATGCATGCTTGTATGTGCATTTGGCCCCATTTCCTTAGCATTGGCCACTGTTTTAGCCTTGTTTGAGGGCTGCCCAAATTAGTTTAAGACCATCCTTCGCATGTGTTGCAAGCTTGCCTTATGTGTTGTTGCATATTTGGCCTTGTTCCACGCTTATTACATTACACATTTGCATGCTTAAGTTGTAATGCATTTGGAATGCATTGTACTTAACATGTTGTCCATGTTGCATCTTGCATGCTTGCATGGTTAAGATTATACTTTGCATGTTTGCTAGCTTGTATACTTGCCCACATGCTCATGTTGCATGTTTAGTCTCCATGCCTAGGTTGCATGCCATTGAGCATGAATGCTTCACCTCTTGAATTGAGCACGATAGAGGTTGGGCTTTATGTGTTTATTTGGTTTGCATTGCATTTGAAATCAAAATGCACAACTCGGCCTCTTTGGCCATTACGCACTGAAATGCGCGATTGGTGGTCCAAGGGCCGAGTACCAAACTCCTTTGAGTCATGAACATGATAAGGAGTGTGGTTGGTGCAAACATTGCTTGAAATGCATTGCCATGCCATGTTTTGCCCTCTACTGCTGTCAAAACAGGTTTCTGCAGTAAGCTTTGGCCGGTCGACCACATACAGTGTCGATCGACCAATGATGGATGACCGATAGCTCCATGGATGGTCGATGACCACCCTACCATGGCCGGTAATGATTCCTCATGGCCGGTAGCATTCCCTAGTGTTCATAAAGTGCTCCCTGGGACTTTTGCAATTTTCAGAGGAGCAGAGCAGGGAAAACAGAGGCAGCTTGTGCATTGCAATGGATTTCCAGGCGAAGCCAATCTGAGCACGTGTGCATCCCTCTTGCCGAGGCCTTTTAATGCTTTCCTTAATTTAATTGATTTGTTAATTAATTAGGTTGTCTGTAAATTATTTAATTAGCTTGTAGGTTAATTAAATTGTATTATTCTTTTGGTCCCTCCGAGCGAGGGCGAATTTGTAATAAGTGTGGGTGCGTGTGTGCATGTCTTCCAACCCCCACTTCTTTCTCCCTTTTACTTACGTTCTTTGATGGTTAGTATTAGGGCATATTTAATTTAGCATACCTTATGCTATGCATGCGTGCATCATTCATCAGTCTTCTATGCACCGGGCTTGGCGCATCATGCTAACCACATAGTATTTTAATTCTAAACTTGAATACGTGCATCGAGTTGTTGCATTTCACATGTCATCCTTAGATTAGCCGAGCTAGTTCTAACGACATTCAGTATGCGATGCATTAGCCATTTGTTAACATTGAACTAGGATCATGCATGATTACTAACAAGTTCATTGCTTTGGCATGGAGTACGATGTAAGTATTTATGCTTTAGCATCTCGCATGAGTGTGAATGTTAACATGACAGCATGCTTACCATGAGGCTATGTGCTTATGTGATATATCTGCCTGAATGCCTGTGGGTGACGGTTGGCTTATCTAAATTGGAATAATACATCGACTGTGAGTTTTAAGCCCACTAGACAGTGGCAAAATCATGTTTTCTAAGCCCACCTGAAGGTGGCAAAATCTGCATTTTATGCCTACTTGGGGTAGCAAACAGTTTCAAAACAAACATGAAATGTTTTGTTCCAATTCAGGCGACCCAGTCTATACTTGTTTTGCTGCGCGCATCACATAGTAAATATAGGCTGATATCCGGAATAAAAACGCATAATGTTTTCAAAACTAGATATCATGGTTAGTAGAGGCTGATCTTCAGATCGGGCAAGTGGGGGTACTCATAGCTGACCTTTCCCAATCGTACCCAAGTTCCCGAGCCGAGGCAACTTTGGTGATGACGGACACGTGGCCTTAGGCAATCGAGTCAGGCTTTCCTAAATTTCCCAAATAAAAAAAATATTTAGGTGGCGACTCTGTATCTGGCAAAGCAGTCCATGTTTGGCACTTCTTTCTAAAAATCTGTTTTCTCAAAACGATTTGCCAGATTTGGACTCTTTGGTTTAGATTTAGAACCGTGACAATTTGAGAGTCCGAACTATAGTGAGCCCATACAAACAAATCGGGATCATCCTCCAGGGGCGTTCGGGGACGTCTATAGTTTCTGGCGACTCCGTTGGGGAGTTTAGAGAGCTTGACTCGAACTCATGATATCTTGTTTTGAATACACTTATGTGTTTCTTTGCATTGCATGTGCATTGGTGCACCTAGGACACCGTGTTTGCCATATGCTATTCCTAAGCGGTTAGCCTGAGGCTGCGTGCCATAAGGTTGACCGGTTACGGGCTCTGCCACGATAGGAACACAAACCCCGATTTTACCGGGGCACCCTTTTGACCATTCGACCTAGTGCATATTCGGAATCCGTAGTGACTATTCCAAACTAGGACAGGTTGCTTACCCAACTATAGGTTGTTTGAAATCGCTGCGTGCATAGTGAAACCCTTGTTCCTGACAAAATAGGGCAAGGAAACCCTATCCCAACATAGGGGTGCTTTGGTTCTCATTTACTTGCTATGTGCTTTTAGAATGTATCTCTACAGGAACACACATGTTAGTTTGCAAGTTTAATACCAGGCCTGAGGGCATCAGTATCAGTGTTTTGGGGAATCGGTTATATCTACGGGTATTAGATTCAGTTTTTTTGGGCTAGTGATTTTAGGGAACATTGATCAGTAGTACAGTATAGTTATTCAGCTATGTCTGTGTCTATTCCGTTTGGGCTGAAATGCTACGTGTTTTCTCTTTCAAGGTTCAGAGATTTAGTACAGAATAGCCAGTGTTTTTCTTTGCTGAGGCAAGACGGATATCTAATTCGACAGTCGTCGTGTCACGACCCGAACCCGCCCCTCTGGGTTAAGGCCATAACCGGCCAGTAATCACGAGATTACCTACGGCCTCAAACCAAATAAGACAAAACTCATCAGAGTAAAAGGGGCCAAACGGAAGCAATTTTAAAACTTTATCCATAGAGCCGTGCTTATATACACATCATAACATTCCAGACATACATATGTTAATAACTCACAACAGAAACAGTAATGACATAAGATTCTATATAGACAGGATCATCCAAACTATGTCAACCCATGAAAACTATATACAGACGGATTCAAAACTTCGCCAACCTGACAAAATGTAAATACATAACAAAAGGGCGACGGCGGGTCTCGTGCGTGAGACACAAGGGCTGACTCTCTCAAAACCTTAGTTGTTCCATACAGACTTCACTGAGGCTGGGTTTGGACCTCTCTTGGCTCACCTACAAATCTAATACAGAAGTTACATAACAATGTGGAACAGCATGTTCCAAACGGCCTTGGGCCCAATTCATATTTCTATTTAACAGATATATAACTATATGAAATTCAAATCAAGTGATTGTAGTTCAAAACATTCTGGCCTTTGGCCCATTCAGATTTCCATTCATGTCAAAACGGCCTTTGGCCCATTCATCTATGCCAAAACGGCCTTCGGCCCATTCATTTCTGTCAAAATGGTCTTCGGCCTATTCGTTTACGTCAAAACGGCCTTCAGTCCACACATTCGTGTCAAAACGGCCTTCAGCCCACTCATTCATGTCAAAACGACCCTAGGTCCATTTATTTCTATCAAAACGACCTTCGGTCCACTTATTCGTATCGAAACGACCTTCGGTCCATTCGTTTACGTCAAAACGGCCTCCGGCCCATACATTCGTATCAAAACGGCCTTCGGCCCGCTCATTTATGTCAAAATGACCTTAGGTCCATTCATATATGTCAAAATGACCTTCAGTCCGTTCCTTTGTTATCAAAACGACCTTCGGTCCATTTATGTTTATCAAAATGACCTTTGGTCCATTTATGTTTATTCCTGTCAGACTTTTGTCCACAATCCCAATTAGCAACTTATAAAGCTTATAAGGGAATAATAATTGGACATTCACAATCATTCAAATATCGATATTACTCACAGTGATCGGCTTGTGGATTTGCCCTGGAGCTTGACCCTACATATTTCATGAACACAAAAGGGTCACTAACAGTTCAATCCGTTCTCTAATTCACATATTCCTCTTTAGGCTTTATTATTATCTCATTAACTCATTTACAATGCTTAACATATGCCTAAGAGTGCTTGCAAGTGAAAGAGAACGGAAAACATAACACAAAATGCAAAAATAGGATTTCAGAAAATAGGGTCCCTGCTCGAGCGGACTGTGAAAGTACTGGTTGCCTTCAATTCCAGCTCGAGCGTGAACTCGGCCGCTCGAGCGAACTGCCTGTCTACATAGCTCCCCGCTCGAGCGTCAACTTCCCCGCTCGAGCGGGAACCATGTCTGCAGAAAATGCTGGGAGCTCGATTTCTCCTCTCGAGCGGCACTTCACCCGCTCGAGCGGACATCGAAAATCTGGGTTTTCCAGATTGAGTTCTTGAGCTTCATCTCGACATTCAAAGGCTCTAAATGCATGATTTCGGTCCAAACTTCACATAATCATGTACTAACATAGAATTACAACATATTGAAGCTCAATTTCATAATTTATCTACATGCATGGCTCATTTTCCACCAACTCATTACCAATGTAACCATTTCAAGCATTCAAAGCTTCTACTTCCATGGATTGTACATGCATGTGACATATAACCTTCATTCTCATCTCATATGATGAAAAGATGGTCAAATACATGGATTTCAACCAAAATTGCAACATGAGTCATGTAATTCAAGCTCAAATATGCAAATTCAAAACAATACATACATGCATGCATGTATTGTCTTCAAATTCATCAAAACCAACTCCTTTCATGTTCTAGATCACAAATTAATCTTCAATTCACGAAATCACAACTCAAATTCATGAGTTAGGGGTTGGTTACTCACCTAGGAGCTTTAATCTTCCAAACTCTAGTCAATTCTTGAGTAAAATCTTCAAATTCCCAAGCTAGAGCCAAAAATTGCTCAAGTATCTTCCTTTCTCCCTCTATAGCCGGCCTCTCCCTCACTCTCAATTGTCTAACTCAGATTTTGAGTTTTAAGAGAGCTAAAGGAGAGTGCAATGCAAATATACAACAAGCCCCACTAACAAATATTTTAATATAAAATAATGGGGTACTTAGGGTGTGTTTGGTAATGTTTACGTTTTCAATTTATATTTACAAAAATTTTATTAACTGGTTTTTGTTTTTTTTAGAAAAACATAAACTACAAACGTGTTTGGTAATTGACAAAATGTTTAAAACAATTTAAAAATATAAAAGAGAGTGAGAAATGGCAAGTGGTGGCAAGTGGCGGCGGAAGACGGTGGTGGAAAGTGGTGACGGTGGGTAGTGGTGAGTGGGTGGGTGGGTGGGTAGGTGGGTGACGGTGGCGGGTGGTGGCTGGTGGGCTGGTGGCGCGTGGCAGAGGGTGGCGAATAGGTGGCAGGTAGGTGGCGGGTGGCGGGTGGTGGTGGCGGATGGCAGGTGGTGGTGGGTGGCGGTTAGGTGGCGGGTGGTGGGTGGTGGCGAGTGGGTGGTGGTGGTGGTGGTGGCGGATGGCGGGTGGTAATGCGTGGTGGCAGGTGGGTGGTGATGGTGGGTGGGTGGGTGAGTGGGTGACGGTGGCGGGTGATGGGTAGTAGCGAGTGGGTGGTGGTGGTGGTGGTGGCGGTGGCGGGTGGTGGGTGGTGGTAGCAGGTGGGTGGCAGATGGCGGGTGGTGGCAGGTAGGTGGCAGGTGGTGGTGGGTGGGTGGGTGACAGTGGCAGGTGGTAGGTGGTAGAGAGTGGGTGATGGTGGTGGGTGGGTGGTGGGTGGTGGTGGCAAGTGGGTGGCGGGTGGTGGTGGTGGTGGTGGGTGGGTGGGTGACGGTGGCGGGTGGTAGGTGGTAGCGAGTGGGTGGTGGTGGTGGTGGTGGTGGGTGGTGGGTGATGGTGGTGGTGGTGGGTGGTGGGTGATGGTGGTGGTGGTGGGTGGTGGTGCCGGGTGGGTGACAAGTGGCTGGTGGTGGCAGGTGGTGAATGGTGGTGGCAGGTGGGTGGTGAGTGGTGGTGGCAAGTAAGTGGCGGGTGGTGGTGGCGGGCGGTGAATGGTAGTGGCAGGTGGTGGGTGGTGGCGGGTGGATGACAGGTGGGTGGTGGTGGTGGTGGTGGTGGTGGTGGCGAGGGGTGGGTAGTGGTGGCGAGTGAGTGGCAGGTGGGTGGTGGTGGCGGGTGGTGGCTGGTTGTAGCAGGTGGGTGGTGAGTGGTGGTGGCAGGTGGTGGGTGGTGGTGGCGGAAGACGGTGGTGGAAAATGGTGGCGGTTGGTGGCTAATGTTGAGTGATAAAAAAAAAAATTGAAAACTCAAAATGGAAACACATTTTTTGTGTTTTCATTTTTTGGCCAAATTTATAAACTGAGACCACTGATTTATAAATTAAAAATTTTACCAAACAAGTTTTTATTTGAATTTTTAAAATTTTTGTAAATATAAACAGAAAACTGAAAACGTAAGTGTTACCAAACGGCACCTTAATTTATCAATTTAATCAGTTTAAATTGACCAGAATCAATTTTCAATTAAATTTCACCGTAGGCTCTAAAAATTATGCCAACCACAATGGCGTAATCAATTTTGAGTTCTGTGGCCGATAAGGCCCTCAATTTAATTCCAAAGCAGATTATTCAAACAGATATTCCTACGGTGGACAGATAGAATTCTAGAATCACATATATCACATAATGGCACACCAAATCATATCACACATATAATCAAATTCATATTAAGGGCCAATTAACGCATATTACGGAACAGGGGTATCACAGTCTTCCGCCCTTTTGGAAGTTTGGTCCTCCAAACTAAATTTACCTTTAGTCAGGCACAATTCGGAACACTTTCTTATTCAACAGTTCTATTCCTTTTGATAGTTATCTACTCAGTCTCAAAATCAAGCAACACTCTGTTCTCAATCAGTCAACGACTCAACTTTTTCTCCATACAAGGCTTGTATGGTGTCATACCAATCTAGAGTGTAAGCTTTTGTTGTAAGCAGAGTCTGCCAACAATGGATAGATTTTTCTGACTTCTCGAAGATCTGAAGTACACTTTTGGAGCATTTCTCCCAGAGTCTAAATAGTTCCTTCTGACTATACATCAATTTATGGATGGAAAGTAGTGCTGAATCCCATTTCAGTTCTCATTGCCTCTTGAAGGCTTGTAAAAATTCAAACACATTTTAAAGTTTCTGTCTAAAACAATAGATACTGGGACCTCATGCAAACGAGCAATCTTATTGGTATAACAGTGACTAGTCTACAAGCATCTTACGAAAATTTCACAGGGAGGAGACAGGCAACTTAGTAATCCCATATTCAAAACTCAAACAGGACTTATACCTTGGGTGCTCAAGGTAGCCCCACAACAAATTTCGTAGTCACATATTCCCATTTCCATTCCAAAATAGAGAGATTGAAGTAGTTCCGCCACTATCTGATATTCGGCTTCGACCTGTTGGCACCGAAAATATTCAGACACAATTTCACCAATTGTCCTCTCCAAGGTAGGTCACCAACATATTCATTTCAGATGCTAGCTAGCTTTATCATAGAAGTTCGGTCTATTCCCTTGTCACAAAAGTTCAATTCATTCTTCAATAATTCCACCATACACAATCCAATTTGGTATTTAGTTCAGTGACTCGTCACAGCTATTCAAGGCCAACCAAAAGTTCACAGGAATTTAAAGTGGATCCAGACAGTGATCCCCGAGTCAACAAAGATAGTATCGAGGCAATTACCCATACAATGCATATAGTCCGTATATCCCCATAGTACCAATTGTAAAATGGAACAACACTGAGGCAATCGACTTCTAATAGAATACACGTATTCTCAGTTCATTCAACAGTTTACAGTTTGCAATTCACAATTCAGTTCAGTATTCAATTCTCTGTTCCATCGAGTCTTTCTACTTTATCTGGTAGTCGTTAAAAGCATAAGGCAATTCATATACGTAAATCCCCATGATGTCAAAGGCATTATCAAAGGAGTCAATCGCATGTCAAACACAATTCACACATTCCCAGGGTTCCAATCACAAAATATAATGACACTGGGTGGTTATATACAAAGCGTACCGAATTCACGCACCTTTCGGACAATCAGGGTTTTTCAAAGTTTCTTGGATGTTAAAACATTTACATAATACCAAAGGATGACATTCCAAACAAAACAAAGGAATAATCGTCTCGGAATCGAAGCACACCCGTTCGCGACCGTCGGTGGCCGATTCCAGATTGATTAGTCAAACCCACCCGTACGAAACCGTCGGTGGCAAAAGGTATCTCAATCAAAGGTGCTACATAGGCTTAACGCCCCCTAGCACGAAAGGACACTCTAAGAATGTCATCAAAGCAGCACAACACCATTCCCTATAACCTGATTTCTCCAAAATCTAATAACACTGAAGCAACCACTCTCCCTTACAAAACATGTTCTGATCAGTCAAAGACAAATGTTCAGTACTACTAAAAATCAAATCAATCTACCGTCATCGGTTCCCATAGCGTCAAACAAACAAAATGCAACAACACTCCTTACGACGCCCAATCACGGGGTTTATACAATTCGGTCCATTTTTAACACATATGTCCTCAATAGTTGGGGATTGGTTCTCAACGGTGTTCATAGTTAGATCAATCTGTTGATAGCCCACAAAAGGTCTTTCAAATAAGTCAAGTATCCCAAATGAATTCAAGTTTTGGGTCTATCAGTTTTTCTGCCAAGAATAATCTGGCTATTTATTCACAAGCAATTCTTAATCCCTTTTTTACAAAATCAAATTAGATAGAGGGTCTTATCGGTCGATCCAAGCAACAGTTTTGTCAGATTAGATCGAACAAAGGTTCCATCAGAACAATATCAGGCAAAGGTTCTATCGAATCGAATCAGATAAAAATTTTCTCAAATAGGGCACATTCGGTTCTGTAAGGCATACTTCATTTGCTTAGGTACATGGTTGATAGTTTCTCAACTGCCCTAAGTTCATCAGTTCTCAAAGTCATATCAGAATTATTCATTACAACTATTCATATCAAAGCATTTCAAGTCATATACAATATCGCATCGACTACATAAATTCGGGGGTAGTTGCATAAATGTGCAGCTATTTAGATCAGGAGGTATGCACCATAATCAATGCAGCAATTCCCAAACAAGTCTTATGTACAAGCACATGGTGCACAGTAACACATTAAACAGAGTTCCTCGGTTGTACATAAGATAGAGTCTGTTACGCAAAAGTTCCAAATTAGTCACCAAATGTAGGTTTATGAGTCGAGCCCAGTATAGTCACATAATCCAGTCAATTTTCTACCAATCAAAATGCATGGTCTCGTAACTTGCAGAGTTTATTATATGGGGTGCTCAACTCAATTATACAATCACAAAGTCACAATTCCAGTGGTTTAGTCATTGAAGACAGTAACATAGCAAATCAACCTGAGCATAGGTTTAGATATACATGTGCATGTGCAGAGTCAATCAATATCCCAAAACGTATTTCACAAATTTCCCAAACGGGGCATATACCTCGAATGAATGCAGTCTCGATCATGTGGGTCTAACCAATCTAGATGCATATGCAGCAGATATGGAAAAATAAGCCGATCCGAATCAAATAATATCCCAAGCGAATATGTACAAACGTACTAATTCAGAATCAATCAACACATAGGCATTTGTTTATAAACAGTATAGATACCTGGGATAACGGTTGCAGTATTCTGAGTGCTTTCTGGGGCGAGTACAATTACTCTATCTTGATTAGCAATTCCCACCATTGGTACGAATTCAACTGAGGCAGAAGATTTACTCGCATTTGTTCAGTTCGGGGACAATTCCTTACCATATGGTCCATTTACCACACCTATAGCAAGCCCCCGAAATCTGACAACGACTCCTCGGCATTTATTTCACTGGTGGTGGCAAAAGTTCTTATCATAACAGCAACTGACGTTGTTGTCTTAAGATCTCTGTCATTTCTCATACCATTCTTTCCAGTCTATCAGGTCGGGCTATAAAAGAGTCTGCCAACTCGTATGCCCTTACTTTAACCACATTCTACACGAACTCTTATTAAATCATGCCACATACGGGGATGTCCAATACAAAAATAAAGACATAGTCACACATAGGCACGTCTTTATATTCTCATCTCACATATCGTATGCAATTAATCACATACGTAACAGATAATTGCATACTTATCAGATATCGCATGCTGAACATTTACTAAGTAATTATATACTCAAATCATGTTCATATTTCACATAGACACCCGTAGGCAGTAGGCAGAATTGAATGCACATAAACAACTTTTCATGATTCGTACATCCGTATATGTGCACTATAACAAAATAAACTTGTTGTACACATTAGTGTAACAATTCATATCTCATGTTCAAATCATGTGTGGTACTTCCTTTAGCGTAACATATCATGTTGGTCAAGCATATCAAGTTTCATAATGTAACCTCTGGTACCGGATGACATATCTCATACATAGGCCACGATATTGTTTCCCCCGGGTGAGGGCCTGTGCCACAGTATTATTTCCCCCGGGCTAGGGCCTCATGACCATAAGCCACAGTATTATGTCCCCTGGGCGAGGGCCTCCGCTAAGGGTACCACAATTATGTTCAAAGAGAAATTGAGCAACCACGTATACCAAACATAGCATCTCAAAAACTTATTATTTCATATCAACAGGAAATAATTATAGTTAAACATAACCTTACAGAGTTATTACTTACCATCTGATTAAACTTGCATTATACTTTATACAAAAGATTCACAAGTATGCATATACCAGAAAGCTTACATATTCCCATGGTTTACAATGCAAGCAATTCACAAATTTATAGCACATAACTGTTCATATCGAAACAATTAAGCATATTCCTGATGCCTCCAAATTCATATTTATCACATGAATGCATCCTAGATCTTATCTAGACACTTATTGCACTTTTGGACAAGTGTGTGAGTTATTAACTCGTGCTCTGATACCACTCTGTCACGACCCGAACCCGCCCCTCTGGGTTAAGGCCATAACCGGCCAGTAATCACGAGATTACCTACGGCCTCAAACCAAATAAGACAAAATTCATCAGAGTAAAAGGGGCCAAACGGAAGCAATTTTAAAACTTTGTCCATGGAGCCGTGCTTATATGCACATCATAACATTCCAGACATACATATGTTAATAACTCACAACAGAAACTGTAATGACATAAGATTCTATACAGACAGGATCATCCAAACTAAGTCAACCCATGAAAACTATATACAGACGGATTCAAAACTTCGCCAACCTGACAAAATGTAAATACATAACAAAAGGGCGAAAGCGGGTCTCGTGCGTGAGACACAAGGGCTGACTCTCTCAAAACCTTAGTTGTTCCATACAGACTTCACTGAGGCTGGGTCTGGACCTCTCTTGGCTCACCTACAAACACATGAATGAGAGTAAGCGAAAGCCCAGTGAATAATATCAAATTAAATACAGAAGTTACATAACAATGTAGAACAACATGTTCCAAACGGCCTTGGGCCCAATTCATATTTCTATTTAACAGATATATAACTATACGAAATTCAAATCAAGTGACTGTAGTTCAAAACATTCTGGCCTTTGGCCCATTCAGATTTCCATTCATGTGAAAATGGCCTTCGGCCCATTCATCTATGTCAAAACGGCCTTCAGCCCATTCATTTCTGTCAAAATGGTCTTCGGCCTATTCGTTTACGTCAAAACGGCCTTCAGCCCATACATTCGTGTCAAAACGGCCTTCGGCCCACTCATTCATGTCAAAACGACCTTAGGTCCATTTATTTCTATCAAAACGACCTTTGGTCCACTTATTCGTATCGAAACGACCTTCGGTCCATTCGTTTACGTCAAAACGGCCTCCGGCCCATACATTCGTATCAAAACGGCCTTCGGCCCGCTCATTTATGTCAAAATGACCTTAGGTCCATTCATATATGTCAAAATGACCTTCGGTCCGTTCCTTTGTTATCAAAACGACCTTCGGTCCATTTATGTTTATCAAAACGACCTTTGGTCCATTTATGTTTATTCCTGTCAAACTTTTGTCCACAATCCCAATTAGCAACTTATAAAGCGTATAAGGGAATAATAATTGGACATTCACAATCATTCAAATATCGATATTACTCACAGTGATCGGCTTGTGGATTTGCCCTAGAGCTTGACCCTACATATTTCATGAACACAAAAGGGTCACTTACAGTTCAATCCGTTCTCTAATTCACATATTCCTGTTTAGGCTTTATTATTATCTCGTTAACTCATTTACAATGCTTAACATATGCCTAAGAGTGCTTGCAAGTGAAAGAGAACGGAAAACATAACACAAAATGCAAAAACAAGATTTCAGAAAATAGGGTCCCCGCTCGAGCGGACCCTTAGGTCTGCGAAAGTACTGGTTGCCTTCAATTCCAGCTCGAGTGTGAACTCGGCCGCTCGAGCGAACTGCTTGTCTACATAGCTCCCCGCTTGAGCGTCAACTTCCCCGCTCGAGCGGGAACCATGTCTGCAGAAAATGCTGGGAGCTCGATTTCTCCTCTCGAGCGGCACTTCACCCACTCGAGCGGACATCGAAAATCTGGGTTTTCCAGATTGAGTTCTTGAGCTTCATCTCGACATTCAAAGGCTCTAAATGCATGATTTCGGTCCAAACTTCACATAATCATGTACTAACATAGAATTACAACATATTGAAGCTCAATTTCATAATTTATCTACATGCATGGCTCATTTTCCACCAACTCATTACCAATGTAACCATTTCATGCATTCAAAGCTTCTACTTCCATGGATTGTACACGCATGTGACATATAACCTTCATTCTCGTCTCATATGATGAAAAGATGGTCAAATACATGGATTTCAACCAAAATTGCAACATGAGTCATGTAATTCAAGCTCAAATATGCAAATTCAAAACAATACATACATGCATGCATATATTGTCTTCAAATTCATCAAAACCAACTCCTTTCATGTTCTAGATCACAAATTAATCTTCAATTCACGAAATCACAACTCAAATTCATGAGTTAGGGGTTGGTTACTCACCTAGGAGCTTTAATCTTCCAAACTCTAGTCAATTCTTGAGTTAAATCTTCAAATTCCCAAGCTAGAGCCAAAAATTGCTCAAGTATCTTCCTTTCTCCCTCTATAGCCGGCCTCTCCCTCACTCTCAATTGTCTAACTCAGATTTTGAGTTTTAAGAGAGCTAAAGGAGAGTGCAATGCAAATATACAACAAGCCCCACTAACAAATATTTTAATATAAAATAATGGGGTACTTAATTTATCAATTTAATCAGTTTAAATTGACCAGAATCAATTTTCAATTAAATTTCACCGTAGGCTCTAAAAATTATGCCAACCACAATGGCGTAATCAATTTCGAGTTCTGTGGCCGATAAGGCCCTCAATTTAATTCCGAAGTATATTATTCAAACAGATATTCCTACGATGGACAGATAGAATTCTAGAATCACATATATCACATAATGGCACACCAAATCATGTCACACATATAATCAAATTCATATTAAGGGCCAATTAACGCATATTACGGAACAGGGGTATCACACGTCGTTCAAGTTCAGCAAACTTATGATGACCCAAAGTTCAGAGGAAATCGTGGTTATGACAGCAACATTAGACCAAGGAATCACCCTACAAAGTGAGACCAATGTTGAAGTACCACATCCGCCCAGGTCGCTTGCTGCACGCCTGATCTGGGAACCCCCGATGTTTCAAGTTAGTGAACCCACCACGTTTGAGTTAATGGGAATGATCGGCGACCTCTAGAGATCTATGGCCGATCTGGCCTATGGAATGTCAGCTTCGCCACCAGCTGCACCATATGCCGAGAATTTCATACCACAAGAGCCCCCGCTACTGGGACGAATTGTGATCGAGCTCAGCCAGCCTGAAGCTATCCCAAGCTATGGCAATGACATGTCAACAACAACCGGGTTCCGCTCTGATATAGCAACCCAAACCCTCGATCAGGCTGAGGCTAGAGGTAAGAATAAAGTAAGACCAGATGCTGATCCCGTTGAACAACTGTTATGAGCAGTCGAGGCTTTGAAAGTTGGGGGAATGAATAAGCAACAAGTATTCACAGTCATGACTAAAGCTGTGGATGATGCTTTCCCCACTCCAGCCGAGGGCAATTCAAGCCAGGCGAAAAATCGGGATAGGCCCCGTCATGCCAAAACAGTTCCTTCCGCTCCCAACCCTACACCAGGGAAAGATCAAAAAGCCAAGGCAGTGCCTGCCGACCCTTTCGCTAGTCCATCTAGCAAGAACTCTCAGACTTCGAAGTACCTGCCTCCAGGATGCAGAGTCTTTCATGCCCTCTACATGCCTTCGTCTAGGACATTTCAAATTTTGGCTAAAAAGGGGCATCTTAAACCCCTCGAACCTCGGCCTCTCCTGAAGAATCTCCCTCTTACACATGATGCTGCCTTATACTGCGCATACCACCAGCAAACCGGTCACAACACCGACGGTTGTTTCCGCCTTTGCCACGAAGTGCAAGATTTGATCGACAATGAGGTCATCCTCCCACCTACCTCAGCAAAGTTTGTCACCACTGAGTTGTTGGACTTCTAGGATACTGCAAGTATGTGATCAGGGGTTGGACCACCTGCGGGCGGTGCTCGGTGTATTTCAGATGTGGTGTTTGGCACGCACTGTTGGGAGCATTTGCGAATGCAATTTTGTAACTTTTGGCCCGGGTGTCGAGTCAGTTCTTTATTTTATTTTGAGTCTGTCTCATTGTCTTAAGTCAGTCTTTTTGCTTACGGGTCTGTCTTGTTGTATCGAGTCAGTCCCACTGTATAGAAATCAGGTGATTCTAGGGTTGTTGCCTCGGATATGATTATTTTGTTTTGTCGTTATCCTTTTGCTTTCTTTTGAATCTGTCTCTGCTGTGGAACCAGTTGCAACTAGGGAAATCTGAATGAAACGGCTAAGGCTATCATGTTTTTCGTGTTTACTACTACCTTGAGCTAGTTGTGCCAGAGAATTTGAATGAAATGGCGGGGCATCTCACTTACTCTTCTGCACCTTGAATTAATTACATTGACCTAAGTTTTTCAAAACTTTTTGAACACTGTGGTGATGAAAACAAAGAGGAAGGAATTCCTCGGGTTTTGCAAAACTTTGATCAAACTGAGAGAAAGAGAGGCATGCCAAGCCCTTAATGATTGAAATCATGTTTGTTAACATGAGTACTGAGAAGGACCCTTGCTTGATCCAGATTGGTTCCGCACTATCTTCAGCGCGAGCGATTTGTCGCTTTCTTAAAAACTTTCAAAAACAAAATGTTTTGCGCAGTCCTGCGAAAACCTGTGTGAAATCGCTCTTGAGATTGTGCAGCTTAGGATAGCTCTCAGCCTCGAGACTTGAGCCCTTGCTATCAAACCTTGGACCTTGGGTTCAAACTGTTCAACGATTAACCGCAATGCAAGGCCTGTCTGGCTGGATTTGAAGCAACCCTCGAACAAGAAGCCAAGAAAGTCAGATCAAGAAGATCAGACCTCATCAGAAGAAGCTTGCAAAGCTAAATCAGAAGCGCCCCTCGAACTAGGGGCAAAAATGTCCGATGTGCTCGAAGAGTCAAAGATGGATCTTTCTGTAAATCCATACAACAGCCACTCTCCTGAATGTGGATGGCTTCAAAATCTTAAAACCATTTGGCATGGACTTGTTACACTTTTACCCTTTGAGAGGCTCGCTGGGCCGAAAACCCAGAAGGGCGACCCAGGCAAAAGTTAGAGCAGGGGAAAAATACAAAAAAGAAAGAAAAAAAGAAGAAAAGAAAAAATACAAAAGAAAAGAGAAGAGAAAAAAAAAGGAAAAAGAAGAAAAAGAAACAAAAAAAGAGAAGAATTGAAAAGAAAATGAAAAACCAAGCTCACAAGGTTGAAAACCCAGAAGGGCGGCCTTGGCAAAAGTTATAACGCAGAAGGTGAGGGTCAATACACAAGTGAACCCAAACTGGAACTACGTAAGGCTTGATTCCCATGTTTGGGATACGTAGGCAACTTCATCTTGAAGTCCAGCCCCACGCACTTTCAAAGTGACTGTGTCCATATATTTGTTTTGGCCATCTTCGTCTTCTCTGTATCCGAGAGTTCGGCTGCAATCATCACTAATGAGGCCTGACTACAGTATGTTGCGGCGTTATCCACACAACGGGCAACTTTCCGTTGCCGTGAGTCGGCATCCAAACCAGGGGCAACTTTCCGTTGCCGTGCTGTGCCCTTTGGAACAAGGGGCAATTTTCCATTGCCTCCGACCCGAGGTTGCGCATCTCAAGAGTAGGTTTCGTGCTCGTTGAGCTGTGGCCCTTTGCAAAACCGGTTTTTGAGAATTTTTACTGAGGTTGACTATTCTCTCGAAAATTATTCCATCTTTCCCAAAATTGGACCATTTTCTTGGATCCAAAAAAAGGAAAATTTTCAGTGCTCATAGCCTGACTTGCATGATTTTAAATCAAAAAATCGAACAAGTATGTTAATCTAACTCTCATTTTGGTTAAAATTTGTTTTATTAGAAAACCAAAACAAAAAATAGTCAAAATGATGAACTAGGGGCACAGTTGAGTTAGGCTTCCTGTCTTTTCCCGATCGTCAGCATACTTGCCGAAAGGGCACAGCTGAAGCTGTGATTAAAGGGCTGGAAGATCTCTCAACCTCTGAGCAATGAGGTATCGAGCCAAGTACAAAGCACGAACCATAATGGATCAAGACACTCCACTCCCTCATCCAAGGCATCGACTAAATGTCACCAAAGGAAATAGCTGTGAGCTAACAGTGTTGGGCATGAGCCCACAACCTCTTGTTTATTCACTGACCATATCTGCGGAGGGATAAAACAAAATGAGAGAGTAAAGAATAGAGAGATGTGCGCTAAGAAAAAACTGAGCAAAAAAGATTTTGAGAGAAAAACCGAGCCTGAGGGCCGAGTGATGCGAGAATCACAAATGGGAAGAGGGAGGGAAATAATAGCCGGAGAAACTGGCTCCTCATGATCTGAGAAGTCTCTCATTTTATAACGCGTTTGTGTGTCGTGTCTTTTGTTTTGTTTACCTCAACTCTTGTTTTGAGTCGATTCTTGGTGTGTCTCTTTGTGTTTAGGTTGTTTACCTTTTGTTTTTCGTTATTGAGTCTTTTTCACTATGTTCAGTCGTAGGCTCAATACCCGGTTGAAAACCCTTTTCTCAAATCGCTTTGTGCTCAGAGTGTTGTGCCATTCTCCACATTTGTACAAAACATGATTTGGTTCTTTTGTAAAACCGCAGGGGTTCCACCCGGGTCACTTGGAAACAGTGAACATATGGGTTCTAGATTGCATCTGAGCATGTTTCAGCTTCAGCAGCTTCCACCTTTGTATTCCGTCCTTTCAAATTTGGACTGGTTTCGCCGCGTGCAGAATGAACTAAGAATACTGCGTTATGGGCTATGGGTTCAGAATGAGCAATTTTCAGAATAAACCAAGCACTGTGTTACGAGCCAAGTGTTTAGAATGAGCAGTTTTGTTGTATGAGTTATTTTGCCGTTGGCCGGTTCCTCATCTAATTATTACGATGCAAGTGTTTGATTTTCAGACAGGAGATCAATCTCATTTACATTGAGGTGTAATATGATACGATGCAATGCAATGCGTAGTAGGAAATACACAAATGTAACACTTTTCCAGACAAAAAGTTTATTTCATTTCATCATTTTTCAAGTACAAAGTTTCGAAGAAAATAGAACCTGCCTGCGGCAGTACAAAGTACTCAAGCTGCCAACCAAAAAAAAAAGAGAAGAAGAAAAAGTAAAATGAAATGAAGAAAAACAACAAAAATCTGGATCAACATCGATCATCTCAGGCCTGAGAGTCTGTCCTCATTCTCTTCCTGGACGAAGGTCCAGGAGCATCATCATCGGCTCTGCCATCTGAGCTTGAGTCTGAGTCATCTCGAGTCTCCTCCTCAGATGACTCTGCCTCCGCCTCTGCCTCAGACTCACCATCATTTGGGGTCGGTGCTCGAGAGCTACTCCCGACATGAGTGCGCCCCCACCTTGGTGCGGGGATATACTATGCCTCCTCGCCCTCCTCCTCGAGTAGGGATAGAAGGTCCAGCTGGAGCACCTCCTGCGGCCAACATCGGGAATGGAGGCTGAAAAGCACAAATGGCAAACGCATCAGTATGCTACGCAAAGCAGAGCATGAATACTGTGAGTAGTGTATCAGTACATAATACAGTGTGTAAGTACAGTGTATGAATACCGTGACCAGTATATGAATACAGAATGCAGTGTGTGAGTGCAGTGTATGAATATCGTGAGTAATGCTGTGAACAGTCTGTGGGCTACAGTGTATCGAATGCCGTGAGGGCCGTATATCAAGTATTGTGTTGATGGTGTGATGCATCAGATTATGCAAAGTTTGAGATGATGGTCAAAAGAACGTACCGGGATACTGTAAATGGCCAGCAGGTCGAAGCTCCACTGTAGCATCCCCATCATGGAGGCGTTCAACTCCAGGGACTGGCGGGTATACTAGGATGAAGCTTGCAAAAGTGTTAGAAACATCAGTATTCTGCGGAATATCAAACGAAATGAAATGGAATGACAATCCAAGATGCAAAATGCAGTAGTACATATCGGGGGAAAGTCGTAAAACCCGACTAACTCGTGATCAGCCGGAGGGGGAGCAAAGGGGATCTGATAGGTCTCCCCACCCTGCCCTCGGCATGTCATCATCGTGGGCAGTGCTGGCCAACTAGCCCCCCGTCCTCTCCGGGTCCCACTCCTGCCACGGACCCGAGCCACCCTCGGCACTCCAGCTCCCGCTCTAGCCCTAGCTGCCGGCGCCGCTGGCCTCTCTCTCTCAGCTCGACGACCACTGCTTAAAGGCCACATGATGTAGGTCTGGACGTACTCTGTGTAGTCGCCCTCGCCCCTAAAGCCCTCAGCATCCCAGCCGATCGTGTAATCGGCCATCTCCTCCAGGGTGTACCTCTCGGTGTCCCTCATATGGACAAGGGGCGGACCTGGAACTATCTACTCTAGTAAACCCAGGGTCTAGCGCAGGAAGCACTCGCCTAGGTACCAAGCCCGACAAACTGGGCCCTCCAACAGAAGCCTAAACCAGGCGGACTCCTCAGCACCGGCAAACCGCTCTCAAATCGCACCTGGCAATGGAGCCTTGGGATGCTAGGTGATCTGAAGGTAATAGTCAATTATCTACTGTTATTGAAAATACAATGCAAAGCAAAGTTTGAAATAAACTCTAAAGTTGAAAATACCTCTGCGGCAGTAATGGTTTCGAAGTAGCGGCGGAAGAATATGAACGTCTCCCGGGGTCTCCGCGCGCATCTCATATCGAAGCGTCGAGAGAATGGAATGCCGAGGGGAGTCTCCTCGTCGGGCACCGGCGCAAGCCACGGAAAGTAGGCGTAGACCCACAACTGCAGAACAAATACCAGTATACTTATCAGATAAAGCAGAATGCAGAATGAAGCAGAAATCGCAGAACCGTGTATTGTGCAGTGTATTGTGTAGAATGTAGAGTGTGTGCAGTGGGCAGTTAGTGTAAAGTAGATTATACATGTACCGTGGGTGCAGCATATAGTCAACGTGAAGCAGACTGCAGTGTGTGCAGTGTACAGAGTATAGCGAATGTAAAGCAGAAATGTAAAAAGAGAAGAAAAGGTACCTCCCAAGCTCGCCAGTAGCCCCCGAGCAACTGCCCGCTATAACGGAAGGATGAGTTCATGTATCCATAGAGTGTGGCCAAGGCTGCCCCACCCCAGTCGTAAAGACGGATCCGTGTGACGTCCACCAAAGTGCTCAGCAGACAGAGGGGCACAGTGTTCGCCCAGTCGGCGAAGAGGGTTGTCCCCAGCAAGAACATGAGGAAGCCGCGTGCATACCACTCTGCCTCCTCCTGAGTCATCTGTGCCTCCTTGGCTAAGGCCGGTTGAATCCTGAAGTGGTCCTCGAACCACGAATATCTGACGAACCCTGCCCGAGCGAGAGGCGGCCGAGTGCCGAACAAGTACAACTAGGCAACATCCCACTCATCCATGTCCGTGTCGAAGGGGATCGGATCGCCCCCTACCCCGATGCCGGTGAGTATCGAGAAGTCGAAGGGAGTCATCGTCATGTCTCCCGTGGCAAAGAAGTGGAAGGAATCGGTGGTGTCCCACCACCTCTCCACTAGAGCGACAAGCAAAGGCCTGCTCGTGGTAAGGCGTGAGAGTCCTCTGCAGAAGGTGCCGAAGCTGGCCTGATCAACAATACGACAGAACACATCCGGTAGCTCCATGTACCAATCTCGGGTGGCGACGGTCCCATACCCCCGGAAGGCATGGGAATCCCCCAGAACTCAAAAGTAAACAGTTGCGAAGAAATATTGAATATACAGTTTTGAAGAGCATTCAAAATTGGTAACAATACAGCGTGTGTGCGCATGTTCAGAGTCAAACAGACATCGGGTGCCGGTGTGCTCGCAGTGAATTACAGCATATGATGGGTCAGTGTGTTTGAGTGGTTCAGTACAGATATAGTGTGTGCACGTGTTCATATTCAAATAGACATTGGGTGCCGGTGTGCTCGCAGTGAACTACAGTGTATGATGTGTCAGGGCATTTGAGTGGTTCAGGGCAAATTTAGTGTGTGTGCGTGTGTTCCAATTCAAAAAGATGCCGAATGCAGGTGTGTTCACAGTCAACTACAGCATATAGTATATCGGTGTATCCGGATCAAATAGTTAAAGGCAGAATCGACTATGGCAATTAGGTATTCTACTTTGCAGAAAATAAAATCGGGAAGAATATACCTTAGAAGCGCCATGTGAAAGGTGCGTCTCTGGCTCGCGCAGAAGCAGCTCTAGGGGCACCCTCCTGTCAAAACTCTTAAACTGGCGAAGTCCATCAGGAGGCAGCACATGAATCGCCGGTCTGTAGGCCGCCGGATAGAATTGCCAGATGTGAAGCGGCAAGAGCTCGGCCTCTGGGTCCATATCTATCTCCGGGGGAACCCCACCGCCTTGAATATCATCTGCTATCTCGAGAATGGTGCAAAAATGGCTGGAAGAGTGAAAACCGGGCAAGAATATGAAAAGTCAACCGAAAAGTCAACCCCGGGAGGATGGAAAATGGCCGAAAAAGCCGAGGCATGAAAAAGGCACGAAGACCAAGGAAAACTTGGGGGAAACAAACCCCAAGTGGTGGAAATCAAGAAAAATGCACCGAAATGAAGTTTCGTTCGGTTCAAAACGTGTGAAACAATGAGGTGTTCTCGAATCGAACGTCGAAATGAGCCCTAAAATCGAGGAAAAAGGGGGAATAAAGGAAGAAAAGTGACCTAGAGGAAGAGGGGAAGAGAGTTCGAGCAAGGAGGAAGTGAAGAAATAGGGCTAGAGGCCCTATTTTAAAAGACCCGTGCCGAAATGTCCAAACTGCCCCAATTCAAGCAGATTTGGCTAGTCGGCCACACTGTTGGCCGATCAGCCAAATAGATGGCCGGTGATCTGTTTTGATCGTTGGTGGATGGCCGGTGACCTCCTCCAGTGGCCAGTGAGCCTCATACACTCTTGTTTGGGTCAGATGTGTGGTTTGGGGCCTTCATTGCTCAAGACAGTGCAAGAAAGTGCATTTTCGAAGCTCAACCAGTCTCCGTTTTGACCTCAGACCGTGTCTTCTACGCATAGCACTTGAATACGGGTGCGGTGTATCCTTTTTGTATCATTTTTTCTCTTTCAATATTCAAAAGTTGCCTTACACGCGTTGCTTTACAACGCTTTGACGTGAACACGCATTGAGTTATACGTCATTTTGCTCGCATTGTTAAATACTCTCGGTCTAGGAGACTTTAAATCCTCTGAGGGTGCAAAACCTTTGGTGCTTGCATGTCCGCATGTGTTGTAGCACACATCATCCGTTGCACGCACACGCGTTGCAACACGTACGACTTGTACCTCCCCACGGTCTGGCGAGACCTTAAATACTCTCGGTCTGGGAGACCTTAATCCTCTGAAGGTGCAAGTCCTTCGGTGTTTGTCGTGCTCGAACGACTTTCGGTAGGTTTCATCTTATCATGCACTTTGAGCGACACGCGTTGTCGCACATTCTAGTTCACATGCATTGTCATGCATTTCAAGCGACGCACGTCGTCACGCATTCAAATTCATTGTGCATTGACATGCATATCAAAAGACATGCATTGTCATGCATTCGCATCATCATGCATTATCATGCACTTGTCATGCATTTTTCCCTCATTTGCATTGTCATGCATTCAAAAAAAAAAAAAAAAAAAAACAAAACAAACATGCAAAACATGCACTTTTCATGCATTTTCAAAGAAAAACAAAAAAAACTTTGCATATGTCAAGCATCATTGTATATTTTTCATATGTCATGCATCATTGTAAATAGTGCATATGTCATGCATCCCTTGTATATAGTGTATATTGCATGCATTCACTGTAAATATTGCATTTACATCCATCAATTGCATATTGTATATTTTGCATTGTAGCTTGCATGCATTCACTGCATCACCCCCATCTATGGCTTGCGCCTTTCCATGTTAAGCTTGGACTGGTATGTGCCCGTACTTTTCGCGTTGAAGCACGGTTATGAGATTTTGTGTACGCACCTATTTCACTGCTGGTATTGTGGTTTGAGGGTGACAACACCGTTTCCGTGTTAAACATGGTTTGTACGTGTCCATGCCTTTCCTTGGCAAGACACGGTTTGGCCGTAGGCCTTATCCACCACATCCATCGCATGTTAGTATATAGGTTGCATTGTAAATAGTGCATATGTCATGCATTCATTGTAAATAGCACATTGTCATGCATTCGTTGTATTGTACATAGTTTGTATTGCATGCATTCACTGCATCACATCCATCTATGGCTTACGCCTTTCCATGTTGAGCTTGGTCTGGTATGTGCCCATATTTTTCATGTCGAAGCACAGTTATGATATTATGTGTACGCGCCTATTCCACTGCTGGTATTGTGGTTTGAGGACGGCACCGTTTCTGTGTTAAACGTGGTTTGTATGTGTCCATGCCTTTCCTAGGCAAGATAGGGATTGGCCATAGGCCTTATCCATTGTATATATTACATTGTAGTGTAATTTGTTGCATCCGGCATTTAGGATCACGGTCTTTCCTCAGCGGGTCATTTCCCCACTTATGTCATTCTACCCAATTACTTGTTCTTGTGTCTGTCTACATTACTCATAGTTCTGCATGTGTACGCGCCTATTCCACTGCTGGTGTTGTGGTTTGAGGGTTGCGGCACCTTTTCTATGGTAGATGGACTTTGTATCTCCATCATCCTTTTGACATTTGTGTGGTTTTGAACCGCTTATGGTTTGATCATGTTTCAATTGCATTGCATATCATTTGCATTGTTTATACATAGCTTTGTAAATATTGCATATCATTCTGCGCATAGGTTGCATTGTCATGCACTCCTACACTCGCGTTGTCACGCAGTCTTAACTTGCATTGTTATGCATATTGCTAATGATATCGTACCTGTTAAAGTTTTCTTTCTCTTTCAGGCACGATATTGTATGTACGGTTCGTTTGAAGCTAGTGCAACCAGACGAGCTGCACAGGTATTGTATTCTCCGTGTGAGACGTATCGAGAATTGAATAATTCTCTTACATCCTTTCTGCATTATAATGTAGTTGGATTTGTGTTTGATTGCTTAAAACTGTCACATATTATGCTTCGTTACAGCTTCCTTTGCATAATCATAAGTTATGTTCGGCTTCTTGCATAGTCAGTTGCATTTTGCCACCGCCTTCGGGCGCATATCTTTATTGTCTTCCATGCTTTGTCTAAGTCTTCGGCCTTGTCAAAAATGCGTCGTCTCTGGGCTTTGACATTCACTCCCATCATTGTCATGACTTTCGAGTTCTGTCAAAGAGGGGCAACTGTAGACACCCCATTTTTCACCATCCTCAAGACTTGGACGTCACCGTTTGAACACTTGGTGATCATCCATGTTTATGTTCGTCTTGAGTTCCCGGAGGTCACGGCTACGCGCCTTACCTCAAGATCTCTCGACTCGACTGTTTCGTGTTTGGTTTTGCACCAAACACTTGTGTTTTGCCTTTGAGGGGCAGGGAGTGACTTGTGGGCCATCCCCACTCATCACCGGCCGTGGCTTGAGGCCACTGGCCCGTGTTTTGTTGCCATCGGCCATATGTTTGGTCGGTCGGCACTCTTTGTGGTCGGTCGACCATGTATTGGCCAATTTGGCATTTTTGGCTGGCCAATCACTGTGCATCTGCTTTTGTAGATATTTTTACGCCAGCTGTGCTAGTTGGCATACACTTTGCACCCCTTCCATACACGTGTATGGAGGGATTTCACTCTTGCTTAGCTTGTTTTGTAAGCTTTGCAAGAGTGAAGCTCTACAAAGAGGAGGCTTCTCCCCCCTCATCTAGGGTTACAAAAAAGTTCCAGAGAGCTCTAGTTCTAGGGTTAGCATAGTGTATCTATTCTATCTCTATTTCTGCCTCTCTTTTGCTCTAAGTGTGTGTTTGTCCTTAGTTTTGCACTAGGACACCTACCATTACACCTTACCTTGATTGCCGAGGCATTAAGGGCATGTCCTTAAAGTTCTTGAGCAGGTTTGGAGCTAAGAAAGCTGCTAAAGTGATCCTTGTGAAAACGGTCTTCAAGGGTAAGATTCTTGCCCTTTTTACCCCATTTTTGCATAGTCTTTTTGCCTACCTTTCTTGTTGTTTCAAGCTTAGTGTATAACATATAAAAGTCTTATTTTTACTTTCTTAAAATATTTGTTTAAGGTCGCTTTGAGCTTTGGGGTTGTTTGACCCCTCTTAGGCCTTGTTAGACCCTATTTTTGTGTTATTTTGGTGAGCTCCGGGACCATCTTGTTTGGGCCTCCTCACCATTGAAATCTTGAGGGATTTTAGTGGTGTGGATGGTGTCTTATGGTCCAAAGAAGGAGAGGGAGATTCCCTCTCCTTGTTGCCTTCAAAAAGTGCCATTTTAGACTCATGTGTGAGCACCATTTTTAAGTTCATGTTGACCATGTCTTAAGTGTTATTTGTGCTTACTTTGCCATGATATAGCACTGTTTTTACTTGGTTTAGACACACCATGCTTGCCTTGCATACATGTGTTGTAATGCCATGACTTGCCTTAACATGTACATAGCATTTAGACTACCATGCTCATGGGTTTTGGCCTAGCTTTGTGAAGCTTTTATGCTTGTTTTAGTGTGCTTGAGGTCTATTTTTAGTCATTCAGGTCGTCCATGCTTCGCTTTGTATAGCTACCATGTAATCCCTCTTGTATGCCTTGAGCATTGACCCCTCTAGCATGTCGTCCTTGCCTTGTTTAAGTGGTTTGGAACCACTTTCCATGCCATTTCAGTCCTATTGGTGTGCTTGTATGCTTACATTTGATGCCCCTTTAATGTGTTAAAAGGCTATTGTCTTGCGCCCCATGTTTGGACCCTTTTGTATGCTTGCCTGTTTAGACCTGCATTGGGGCT
This sequence comes from Camellia sinensis, assembly GCF_055761805.1. Lineage (NCBI taxonomy): Eukaryota > Viridiplantae > Streptophyta > Magnoliopsida > Ericales > Theaceae > Camellia > Camellia sinensis. Next base: position 86,900,314 of record NC_138971.1, on the reverse strand, counting down.
GTTTGGAGTCCCCTTTGTCCTTTGAGGTTTGGTTGGCATGGCCATGGTTTGAGCCCTTTCGTTGGTCTCAAGCTTTGGTCTTGTTAGCATGCTTTGATTGCTCGGTTTAGATTGGTTTGGCACCATCCACATGTGTTTTTCAGAGCTTAGTATGCATGCCATGTGCCCATGATGTTCCTCTTTTAAGTGTGCTTAAAAGTTGTCTCTATATGCTTAAGTGTTGGACCTTGTATGCATGCATGCTTGTATGTGCATTTGGCCCCATTTCCTTCGCATTGGCCACTGTTTTGGGCTTGTTTTAGGGCTGGCCAAATTTGTTTAAGACCATCCTTCGCATGTGTTGCATGCTTGCCTTATGTGTTGTTGCATATTTGGCCTTGTTCCATGCTTATTACATTACACATTTGCATGCTTAGGTTGTAATGCATTTGGCATGCATTGTACTTAACATGTTGTCCATGTTGCATCTTGCATGCTTGCATGGTTAAGATTATACTTTGCATGTTTGCTAGCATGTATACTTGTCCACATGCTCATGTTGCATGTTTAGTCTCCATGCCTAGGTTGCATCGCATTGAGCATGCATGCTTCGCCTCTTGAATTGAGCATGATAGAGGTTGGGCTTTATGTGCTTATTTCGTTTGCATTGCATTTGAAATCAAAATGCACAACTCGGCCTCTTTGGCCATTACGCATTGAAATGCACGATTGGTGGTCCTAGGGTCGAGTACCAAACTCCTTTGAGTCATGAACATGATAAGGAGTGTGGTTGGTGCAAACATTGCTTGAAATGCATTTCCATGCCATGTTTTGCCCTCTGCTGCTGTCAAAACAGGTTTCTGCAGGAAGCTTTGGCCGGTCGACCACATACTGTGCCGATCGACCAATGATGGATGGCCGATAGCTCCATGGATGGTCGATGACCACCCTGCCATGGCCGGTAATGATTCCTCATGGCCGGTAGCATTCCCTAGTGTTCATAAAGTGCTCCCTGGGACTTTTGCAATTTTCAGAGAAGTAGAGCAGGGAAAACAGACGCAGCCTATGCATGGCATTGAATTTCCAGGTGAAGCCAATCCGAGCACGTGTGCATCCCTCTTCCCAAGGCCTTTTAATGCTTTCCTTAATTTAATTGATTTGTTAATTAATTAGGTGGTCTGTAAATTATTTAATTAGCCTGTAGGTTAATTAAATTGTATTATTTTTTTGGTCCCTCCGAGCGAGGGCGAATTTGTAATACGTGTGGGTGCGTATGTGCATGTCTTCCAACCCCCACTTCTTTCTCCCTTTTACTTACCTTCTTTGATGGTTAGTATTAGGGCATATTTAATTTAGCATACCTTATGCTATGCATGCGTGCATCATTCATTAGTCTTGCATGCACCGGGCTCAGCGCATCATGCTAACTGCATAGTATTTTAATTCCAAACTTGAATACGTGCATCAAGTTGTCGCATTTCACATGTCATCCTTAGATTAGCCGAGCCTATTCTAATGACATTCAGTATGCGATGCATTAGCCATTTGTTAACATTGAACTAGGATCATGCATGATTACTAACGAGTTCATTGCTTTGGCACGGAGTACGATGTAAGTATTTATGCTTTACCATCTCGCATGAGTGTGAATGTTAACATGACAGCATGCTTACCATGAGACTATGTGCTTATGCGATATATCTGCCTGAATGCCTGTGGGTGAAGGTTGTCTTATCCAAATTGGAATAATACATCGACTGTGAGTTTTAAGGCCACTAGACAGTGGCAAAATCATGTTTTCTAAGCCCACTTGAAGGTGGCAAAATCTGCATTTTACGCCTACTTGCGAGTAGCAAACAGCTTTCAAAACAAACATGAAATGTTTTGTTCCAATTCAGGCGACCCAGTCTATACTTGTTTTGCTGCGCGCATCACATAGTAAATCTAGGCTAATAACCGGAATAAGGACGCATAATGTTTTTAAAACTAGATATCATGGTTAGTAGAGGTCGATCTTCGGATCGGTCGAGCGGGGGTGCTCATAGCTGACCTTCCCCAATCGTACCCAAGTTCCCGAGCCGAGGCAACTTTGGTGATGACAGACAGGTGGCCTTAGGCAAATGAGTCAGGGTTTCCTACATTTCCCCCATAAAAAAATATTTAGGTGGCGACTCTGTATTTGGCAAAACAGTCCATGTTTGGGACTTCTTTCTAAAAATCTGTTTTCTCAAAACGATTTGCCGGATTTAGACTCTTTGGTTCAGATTTAGAACCGTGACAATTTGAGAGTCCGAATTGTAGTGAGCCCATACGAACAAATGGGGATCATCCTCCCGGGGCGTTCGGGGATGTCTACATCTTGAAACTCTCATATCATCCATACATACCATGCAAGAGCTTGAACTTGGAACTTGATTTGAGACTTGGAGATCATAACTCAAACTTGAGGGTGCTTTGGAATCAAGTTTGGTTTACAACAAGAACACCTTCTCTACAAGAGGTAAAGCTTCCTTTGTTTTGTTTCAATCTTTGTTCATCTTATTCTTGTGTTTTCATACCATTTTGGGACAGTTTTAAGGGCTGAAACTTGTGATTAAAAGCCACCCAAAGGTGGAGGGGTTAATCACCCTTGCTTGAACCTTATTCCAAGCTTTTATCCTCGTGTTTCCCACTTGTTTTCTCTAATTCTTGCCACTGTTTTGGGGCTGATTTGGGGCTGATTTGGGACTGATTTGGGGCTGTTTTCAACATCTAAAATATATGATTTGAAGTTATAAAAGTTGGGGGGGGGGGGGGGTTAGCCACCCTTCCTTAAATTTGTTTACTAGCTTGAATTTGTTCACAGTTTCTAGCTTAAATTGTGCTATTAGGGGTTGTTTAATTTATGTCAATAATCATTATTTTAATATTATGTTTGTGTTGTATTTACCAATTAATCAACTTTGCATAATCATCTCTGCAAGCTCTCTCCATTCTTTGATATTTTGATTAAAAAGTTGTGAAAAATTGAGATTGTTATTCAAGTATAAGAAAGAAATTTTTCCATGCTTAATGGTTTAATCTTTTTCAAAGGTTCATTACCAACGACATAAAACTTTTTTCATGCTTAATGGTTTAATCTCTTTGGACGTTCATTACCAAAGGCATACGTCTTTCTCATACTAAAGCCAATCTTTTATTTTGTATTTCTTTTTATCATCGGTGTGTTTACTTTTAAGGGACTAACTTTCTAGCTAAACCATTGGAAATCACCAAGCCAGGTGTCATTATAGCTTATTATCAAGTTTGGATTTCAAGTCATTATCACTCACTTTGGGTTTTTCCTAAGTCATTATCATTCTTTTGAGTTTGACTAGACCTTGTTGCACATCTTGGGTTTGACTTGAAATCCCTTATCGCTTGTAAATGAGTTTGACTTTTCCTTTGTAATTTCGCCCGAAGAAAATAAGGTTTATTTTCTCGGGTTAAGTTGATGCTTGTTTCTCTTTATTATGTTTTGGACTCAGTGGATGTAAATATCACTTTTGGACAAAAAGGAGAAAAAATAAATAAATGGAAAGGTAATAAAAAAAAGGCTAATAAAATTGGTTCATTGGATTACAACCGACATAAAGAACTAATATTGGATTCGTTCGGATGTTATACCGAGTCTATTGTATCAAGGCTTGTCTTACATCAATTCATAATGTTTTGATGAATCTTGAAGCGTCTTTACGGCCAGACGTTATGCCAGAGTCTATTGTGTCATAGTTTATCTTACATCAATTCATGACACTTTCATGACCCTTGAAGCGTCTCTACTTCCCTTCCTGAATTCACTTCATGATAGGAGGGAGGGGTGGTTGCTATGCGTTATATTTATTGATCTTTGTCCTATCGTGTCCAAAATCATCTTGCAAATCAACTTCCAACCATAGATGGTTTGAGAACCGAGTTCGCTCCTCTCTTGAGTATTTTCTATGATAGAGAAGGGTAGAAGAGATAAACATGGCTAGGAATACCTTGTCTACACTGTTTCACCTCAGGCACGAAAACAGATTTCTGCAAGAAAACAAGGTATGATTGGATTTATTTGGGGCTCGACTGAGTCGTATTCTAGGTCAACAAGGCTCCAATAAATTGCAAACAATACAGTTTTGGTTGAAAGCAATGATAGGGTGAAACAAAATAGTTCCCAACAAGGCAGATAAAGTAATTCCTGAGGAGCATCGCATAATCATTGCATATTTCTTGTAATAAATTAGACAACCCCTTTTCATTATCATTCATTCAGCTTTGTAATAATTATTTATTCAGACACTTGGACATTCGAACCCTCCTTTGCGAGGAAAAATATGTAATAAGTTGTATGTCTTCCAACCCCCATTGTTTCTCCCTTTTATTTATCTGCTTATGATGGTTAGCATAGGGACATCATATTTTCAAATTAGCATTTCCATAACTTGCATCCATTTGTTTTGCATGCATAAAAGTTCGGTTCATCATATTATTCGAATGTCAATTTCAACCCCTTTACTTGAATACGTGCGCTAACATATGCCTTGAATTGGCTCGCATGCCATGCTAGTAGCCGAGCTTATTACTTGCACATTGTATGTGTTGCATTAGTCATATTTCATTAATTAGGATCGTACATTTTTTCTAACTATTTGCTTTCTTTTGACTCGCCTTCAGACATAAGGTAAGCATTTTTGCTTTAGCATATTGCATAAGTGTGATTGCTGCCATATAAAACATACTACTATGAGGCCAAATGCTTATTTGATATACCTGTTCGAATGCCTGTGGATGAAGGCTATTCGCTGAAATTGGGATACTTTGATTAATGTATATTTATGAGATCACTTTTTCAAGTGGTACATATTCAAAACACTTTTTCAAAGCAAACATAAAATCAATTGTTCAAACTTGTAGTAAAATTAGTCTATACTTGTTTGTTAAAAATAAAAGAAGAACATATACTGTACATAAGAATCACATCATGATTAGTAGAGGCCGATCTTTGATCGGATGAGTGGAGTGCTCAATTAATGACCTTCCCCTCTCATACCTAAGTTCCCGAACCAAGACAATTTTGTAACGACGGACTAATGGCCTTTGGCACAATTCACGGGTTTCCTAAATTTCCCAAAATAAATATTTAGGTGGCGACTCTAATATTTGGAAAAGCAATTCATTTTTGGCATTTGATTCAAAACATCGATTTTCCAAAAGAAATTGTTGAATTTGGACTCTTTTTATGCTTCCACTGTTTCACATTGCACTTATGAAATTGTTGAATTCATTCTACCGAAAAGGAATACGAGAAGCCAAGCTACACCTGGAAATTTAGGTGTCGTGATTAAATATGCTCATATGGAGGTAACCGATGTAGAAGAGGGAGAATCAATCCATAATAACATTGATAAAATTCCATAACTATCTCTTCCCTGTTGAACTATTCCAATCATTACAATATGTTTTTGATTACATCAATCAATAAAATAATAGTTCAAAAGACAAGAAAGAATCTAAGCAAAGAGCCCAAAAGATAAACATCTTTTCAAGGAGTGTCCTTGAACACACAAAAATGGAATCTAAGTTCCCAAACAAAAATAGCCCCAGGCTTAACATGAAACAACAAAAGAGAGCTTCCGTGCCCCCATACAAAATCTTTTTTGAAGCCAATCACTTAGGTGACGTATCCACATCGTTTCCTGAAAGTTGGTTAGTTTAGGGTGAGCTAATGGTCAGTAGGAAATACATTTAACAAGTTATATAAATAATTGAGATGCATATCATCATGCCATGCACATGTTAGATTAAAATTCATATTTTCTCTTTCAAAACCACAAATGTTCAATGTATGATTTCCATTCAAAGTCTCATCCGCAACCATGGGGTAGTAAATACGCTATGACATCCCAAGTAAGAGTCACGAAGTCATACATATATATAGTTTTATAGACAAAAAAATATTCCCACATTTGCCAACTCTAACAAAGGCGGGACGATGGGCACCCAAAACCCTTCCCTTCCCACTTCTGTTGACTTTAAAAACAGTAGGCTTGTGGACATCCAAAATCAAGTTTTTCCACATTCGCCAACTCTATAAATGGCAGGCTCATGGACACCCAAAAACCTTTCCTATTTTCATCTTGCGATATGCCTAGGCAGGCCAATTGGGCGCCTTGACTCCGCGCACGGGTACCAAATACAACACACAACTCATTACCAAAGCCCGACTCAGCTACATGGACACATATGCTATTTACCCCGCCTTCTAACACTTTCCAAACATGCAATATCACAAGAGAATTTATGATGCACATGATACATGATTTTCAAAAAAAAAATTCCCTACGGTTTGCTCATTGCAACAACAACATTAATAATACCAACGACCAAGTGAATTCTCCAATCTCACAATTTCCTCAATCTCAATACATATACCCAAAGAGCTTCAACAATCTGATATCTCAACACCATTTCAATAATCCTTCACCCAATTTCAAGATTTAAGAGTTAATTTGGCCAAACCCATTATTAAATCAAATTTGAAAACTAGGGTTTTTGAAAGAAATTGGGGCCTTTCCCCTCCTTTACACATAAAGAGTCAATATTTACCATTCCTAACAATAATCAAGAATGATATGCATAAACTTTTCCAAAACATGGTGGAGACCCCATTTTATTAAAAACACCCACTTTATATCACAAATTCATCTCATACATTACTATAACTAAGAGAATATCACATATATATCAAATCATAAATATATGAAGTTAAAAGTACCCCTACGTCAAGATTGAAGGTAAATGTAGAAAACCCAACTTCAATCTCCAAGAAATGAGAGAAACAATCGGTAAAGCTTTTGATCTTGGCTTGATCTTCAACCCTCTTGAAGGATATAAGGTAGATCTTGGTAGAAATTAAGGGAAATCAAGTGTTTGGGACTAGGGTTTCGGAATAAGGTGCTAGAGAAAGGAAAGAGTTAGAAAAAGTGAGAAAAAGAAATGTTTGGGTCGACTTTAAGGGAGCTGTCCCAACCAGACTGCTTAAACGAACTTTCCATCGCTCGAGCGATGTGCCGAAATACAAGTGGTCCGCTCAAGCAAACTTTGCACCGCTCGAGCGGTAAACACAAGGTCCCAAACATTTTGCAGAGCTACAATGAAATACTAGGAGCTCGAATTTTATGCTTTAGCGGTGTTTCCTTCTCTCGAGTGGTCTAGCTTGCAAACTTGTGACATACTAGAAGCTATAAATCTCCGATCGAGTAATCAAATGACTACTCAAGCGATCATCCAAAATTGATTGTTACAAACAATACCATGGCCCTTAATTAATAAGGCCCTTGCCCGTGGAAAACAATATCATGGCCCTTTGTTATATGTGCACAGAGATATTTGATGTTGACTTGAGTAGTCCCTTTGCTTAACCTATATGGTTCCTTTGTTAGACCCATGTGGTCCCTTTGATATGCCTTGGGCCCTTTGCTTTGCACTATTGTATGTACCACATATGAGATATGATTTATGAACTTTGATGTGTCAAGTGTTAAATTATGATTCATTTTGAAACTCATGTGATATGTTTTGAATTATGATAGACATTATTCATTTAACCGCTTTATACTGGTATTAATCACTCGGCTCTAGCTCACCCATTTTTCTTATATATATGTAGGTGAGCAAGTGGAAGATCAGCATTAGAGTCTGCTTCGGAGTCTACCCTTTTTGTATGAAGCCACCCAAGTGTGCCTCTGTGTCGAGGCTTTAGTTTTTCCTTTTATCGAGCTTTGGTAAAACTTTGTATTTTGTTACAAATCCTATATGTAGTGTGTGAGATATGTATAAGATATGTCTTTGTATTTGTACATATATATTAAAAGTGTGTTTGCATGTTTTAAATGTTTCAGTTATCATCTATGCATTGCTCAATGGACATTATTATTTTTGTTTTGCTTCCGCTTCAAGCCTCGATATTAATTAAATATTGTTTTGAAATTTTGTCTTTGAGGCCTAATTACAGGCCAATCGTGAGCTAAATCTTTAGGGGTGGGTTTGGGTTGTGATAGTGAGGGTATTTGTTGTCATTATTTTCGGGACATTACAAAACATGCCAAACTGGAACATATTTTGAAATTCATTAATTTTTAGGTAGGTATTTGAAATTCATTATGCTTTCAACCCAAACTTGAACAATATATGTATTATCTTGATTCGATTTATTTATAATCCTAAACATTGTACTTTTTACATGATTAGAAAGCCTTTTAATAATTTTAAGATACCAACAAATATCAAACATTATATCACAAAGCTTAACCAATAAAAATTCAATGATGACAAAATATCATGGATTAAAAATCTAGCTCTACTAACTAATCATATCACGTATCAAATCAAAAAGTTTACAATACTATACTAGTGATTAAGATGTAGTTACATATTTAATGTAGCTAAATACTACCAATAATAATGTACAAATATTTCCTCGACTTAACTTAACATTTGACTAAATTTAAGAAGGAAGTTCCTCGAGTTGGCCTCTCTTCACCCTTTATTCTTGAGACTTAAAATGAAGATGCACTAATTTTATGAATTGGGATTAGAAATAAGGAGCAAAAACCTTATCTAAACTTGAGGTTGATTCATGAAGTTGTCATGTTGACAGATTAGAGAAAAAATTGTAATTGCATGCTATAAGTCTCAACATTTGGTCAAGGTTGTCAATGGTTGAAAGTATACAAATAATTTGTGTCAAAACCATCTTTTCTTGATTTTTCTAAGAGATTAGATTGGTAGGCATTTTGATAGAGGGGACACATGAGGCATTGAATGTTTGAAGAACTCAGTTTCTCACTAACAAGAGTTTGAGCAACAAAAGAAGCAAGAAAACCATTTTTTATACGTTGGTTTTGGAGTCACTTTGGAAACTTTTGTCTCTGAATGTTGTTGCATAGGTTCGCCCTCCGTCATACTGCAATGAATCGATGCAAATAAATTTAATATTTTGTAAAACAATAATATCAATAACATCTATGAAATGAAAATTGTAGAAAATTCATAAGAACAAAAATATAATAATTGGAACAAAATAAAAAGTAAGAGGAGGGAATAACAAGATGAATTTCAATTCGCTACTTATATTCAACAAGAAAGAGAGAGAGAGAGAGAGAGAGAGAGAGAGAGAGAGAGAGAGAGTTACTTTTTTGAAGAACAACAAAAGATTCTTTTTCGTCTGGAATTCCAACCACAACAAAACATCCAACTACAGCTAGAACAACTTGACCACTTGCAACAAGAGGAGCAGTTGTAGGTTGGCCTTGTACAACAACTATTGCTTGGCCACTTACAACAATTGCAGCTCGGCCACTTACAACAGGTACAACTTGACCCTAAGCAACACCTACAACTTGGCCATTTAAAACAATTGTAACTTGGCCACAAACAACAACTGCAACTAGGCCACTTACAACAACTACAACGTGGCCACTTACAACAATAACTACAGCTTAGCCACTTACAACAACTATAGTTCCACCACTTACAACAATAGTTGCAGCTTAACAACTTACAACACCTACAGCTTGGCAACTTAAAACACCTACAACTTGGCCACTTACAACACATACAACTTGGTTGTTTACAACAATTGCAGCTTGGTTGTGTAGAGCAGGAAAATCCATAGTTACAAGTAAAACAACAACACAATGGTCGTCCAAGCTTCTTTTTTCTGCAATATACAAAGGACATATTCTTTATTTGTCAAATATTAAGTTTGGATTCCCTAATTTAAATGTGTGCACAAATAATATACATATATAGAGAGAAAAATGTCATATCCAATTTATAATAGCACACAAACATATAAAGATGTAAACACATTGCTCCTAGTTACCATGTCTTCTTTACTGATGACATAAGTAACTAGGGACAAAATATTATTAGCAACACATTATGATTGTAATGTGGTTTTGTATATCTCCCCTATTTTAGGGGGTTGAGTAGTAAATTATGTAGATTGTAGGATTAGCTTGGGCTATGCCCCTAGTAAACTTGCATATTTCATTGTTTGTTTTTGTTTTTCTTTCTTTCTTTCTTTTCTTTTTCTTTTTTTTTTTTTTTTGGTGACTTACCCCCCCACCCCCCTCCCCCAAAAAAAAAAACAAAGAACAAAACAAAAGATATAGACACATTTATGTTCCAGTTACTAACACAAACTAATTTGAAACATAGAGGCATGTACCAAGTGAACGAATATGTGCATTTATAAGTCATTTGTGAGGAGTAAATGTTTTCAATCTCATGTACATGTGAAGATGCACAATGTAGTCATCTCCATTCCTTGATGTATGCAAGATTGTAAACATTTATGTGATAAAAATTATTACTATTAAGAATTTCAATTACTATTATTTTATCATAACCAAAACAAACTATTTTTATAAAAAGGAGGAGAATGAAACTGACTTTGGAAAGGTAAGTGATTGGATGTAGGTTCCATTATGTCGATTGACCGGAAGATCTTGAGTAGGTAGCTTTTCTTTGCATTGATCATTGGTCACTTCCATTGGAGTATCCTTAATTTTTTGATCAACTACTCCTATTTCTCTAAAGTTTTGTCCAATGTTCATATTCTTTCTCTCACTCTCCCTTTCCCGTATAGCTGGAGGTGGTGAACTCAAACTAAACAACTCACTAGACTTGTATGATTCTTCAAACTTCTGTAATTCTCCAGACTTGCAGAGTTCTCCACTGAACTTAAGAATTTGATCCCTAGTGAAACTAGTGTTGCCAATGTGAATGCTGAATAAGGACTCATTAGAAGTAATACTCCATTCTGTTGGTGTAGGAGATTTACTAGCAAAAATAGAAGATGATATCCTATTAGAGACAAAATCAGCATGTCCTTCCATAACTTGGATATGAGGTGATTCTGTCATTGATGTGCTATGCAATAGAGATTCATGGGTGACATCAGAAACTTGTGAGGTACAACATGAAAATGATCCACTATCATGTTCTGATTTAGAAAAGATGTCATCGGAAACATCAATTTTGTAATATTTAGGCAAAGGGTGAACAACATTGGGGGCTGCAGCAGTGGATGTCATAGACTTAAAAATCATTTTTGAATCATCTTGGATGAAACCTTCCGATGAATAATCCGGTGAAGAAGGAGAGCCAGGAGAGGAAGACTTCAACTTTTTGGTGGGGGTAAATATGCTTGGACTTACAGTGGACTCTAGATCTCTTGTTGCATGCCTGATATTACCCTTTTCGTATTCAACATTTGCAGTTAAATCTTGCGCAACAAGAACATCACCTTTATTTCCATTTGCCTTTGCATTTCTTCTTGAATGCTTGTCATGGATTTTACTTCCATGTTTGGAGTCCATAACTCAAACAGTTGACGAAAAACACATAAAATGTCTTATTTGCAAGCCATACTATATAAGAACTGCAAGGAATAAATCAAAACAAGAATTTTCTATTGATAGTTGGAATATCAAATGTAGAAAAAAAAGTGTATGGAGAAGTAACATTTTACATGAATTTTAAGTGTTATCATGAATTATTACATCAATAGTTGGAATATCAAATGTAGAAAAAAAATAACAATATTTTCTATTGATAGAACACATGCATGTAGAAGCATCAAAATTTGGAAAGCAAGAGGTCTAAAAACAATATTATGAAACCAACCTTGAAAAATTCAAATGCACCCTATGTGGCTTAATACGATAGCAATTACGAATCATATGTGTAAGTAATGTCTCATCAATATGGAATAAAAAATTATGTTTTTCAAAATATGAAGAGAAAAAATTACAATTTACAAATTAAAACATCATTGACAACTCCCCTAATATCAACATTCAACAATACAAACTATATTGAAGTTTACTAACATAACATATTCAAAATAACAAGTCAATATAGATATGGTTTAACATTTCTTGATTCTCTTAAACTCATCAAAAAATGATTTGTTTTATTAATTTTTATATCGTAAAGAGAATAATAGAAATCCTCATTACAACACTACAATCTTCACATTTATCAGTAGCACTCAATTTTCGCATTTTCCATTCATGCCATTCTGAACAACCCATATATTACAAATTTGAAGAAACGTATTTATTAGCTTATTTTCACCAATTTCAAGTTTATTTCAACCTTAATTAGCAAGAAATAACAATAAGAATGAGCAAAAAAAAGTTTTTCATTTCTTTATATCATTTTGATTATTCTTTTTTCAAGTTTGGGGATTGACAAAAAAAAAAGTAAAAAGTAAAAATATATATATACATATATATATATATATATATTACTTATCAATGCAAGCATTGGAGGAAAAAAAATACCAATTCAGCATACACCCTTTAAATTTTGTTGTGAAGTCGCCTCAAACCAAAACTGCGGGAAACGACATTGACAATTAACACCTACCTCCCAAAAAAGAGGGAGAAGAATTAAAACTAAAAAATTAAATCGACATGTGTTAAAACTAAAATATTTGAGTCTGTTAAAAAGATTAATATGCGAAATAAAATTGAATGAAGAAATGATGGTGATAATTGGAAATTACCAAAATGAAGATCGTTGACAGTTGCAAAATTAGAAGACATTGGATGTTCCTTTGCGCAATTTGTGGGGAATGAAGGGATTGGTATGTGAAATCAAAGAGATAGAGAAAGGGTCAGTCAACTAGGGTTAAGGTTTTGGGTGATTTATTTGCCGAACTCTAACACGAAAGGTGTGGCGGCATTTTCGATAGATCTTTTTCATTTCCAAATATAACTAACTTTAATTGCTTTCACGCCATTGCCAACTACATACATAGCTGCATTGTACATGTCTGTTAGACTATTACTTACTAATAAAAGCAACAAGTCTATCAAATGATTACTAATAAAAGCTGTAAAGTTGCTAGATTGTTACTAATAAAAGCAACAAGTCTATCAGATGGTTAATAAAAAAAGTAGTAAGTCTGCCAGATAGACTTTCTTGTTTACTAGTATAAAAAAATATATATATGCTATGTTATGAAAACAATGGATGTCTTCACAATTTTTATTTTATTTTTCTAAAACAAAAATAAAATGAAATGAAAATGATTAAACAAAAACACAACCAACCAACCTATTTGGTTATGTTTATAATATATATATATATTTATTTATTTATTTTCAAAAAATAAAAACACTAAAAAGTTCATCACACTTATCTTTTATTTTTGTTGAAAACAATTATTGAAAAACACTTTTTGATAAATTAGTTTTTGGAAAATTTCCTCACCTGAAAATAGTTTGTTAAACCAAATTTATCATAATATGTTTCATTTTATTTTTTTTTATTTTTTATTTTTTGAAAACATAAATTATTTTTGAAAATAAAATAAAACATTACTTGTCTTAAACTTTAGCAACTAGTCCATCTCTTTCTCTATCTTCAAAAGGGTGGATGTGGGGTTGTATATGGCCTATAGGGGTTGTGTAGGAGATGAAGAAGGGTTGCGATCATGGCTAGAGTGGCTATGGATGGTTGGGGAGGGGATTGGGGTCACAATCATGTATACCAGGTTCAGTATGCACTTACATCAACCACAATTAAGACTTGCATTAGATACAATTTCGACTTGTGTCCAATAAAGTCTGAAGTGCAAGGTCATGAGAGTAAAGGTTGAGGTGGCTACAGTGGCTAGGTTTTCAGTGGTACTAGGTGATGGTTTGGGAATGACAGGGTGGGAAGAGAGATGAGGGAATGTAGGAGTATAGAGAAGATAAAAGAATATGGCAGTGATAGAGAAAGGTAGATAAGGGGTTGAGAGGATGGTAGAGGATGAGAAGAGGAGTGATATGTAGGGGAAGGGATGGAAGGGCGATTGAGGGATTTGTAGTCGGGTGATGGTGGAGTGATTACAGAGGGGGAAAAAGGTGTAAGATGAACAAGATAAGAGGTAAAATAGTTTTTCAAAAACAAATATTACGGATTTCACCTTTTTTTTTATTTTTTTATTTTTTTGAGTAATCCTATACACCAAAAAGCTCAATCCACTAGTGCTGTCTTCAATCCTTCCATGCCAAGCGCTCTATTGAGGTTATCCCAGTAAGCTAGATTGTAATGGTTCTATTCCCCAAACAAGAAGTCATTTGTTCACTGGTACACATAAACTAACTGAAAAAATTAATTTGTGATTCACATTTACTGTAAGGATATATTCTACTACACAAGTTGAACCTCAAGCACTCATTACGTATCTAGAAAGAAAAATGTGTATGAGTTTTGTGTCTATTTATTTTTTTTATCTTTATTCTATACTTCTTGGAAATTAAAAAAAAATGACGTTACAATTATTTTGATGATTATATGTAACACCCCAGATTTTTATCACTCAAATATCATTATCCAATCCCTGATTATAGTCGATTTCCATAATAATAAAAGCAGAAGCAAGAATAAATAGCTAAGCAATAAATGTTCTCTCTCGTATACATGGTGATGAACTGTTCAATTACAATAGTTTATAGCATGTGCCCTTAGGCTTACATAGAAGAAAATAAAACAAAACAAATAAATAAAAAGGGATCAACCCTTATTACAATAAGATGGCATTCCGCCTACAAGTAATAGACCCCATGGTCAACAAATAAGGAGACGCCATGGTCTTGAACAGTATTCCATACTCCTCACCTGAAAAATGGTTAACAACGTGGGATGAACACTAATGTCTAGTAGAGATCCCAGTGATTCTAAACAATAGTATAATATAGATCTATATGATCATGAATGCTCCAGCTCAATAAATATACACAGATAGTGTTGTTTTGCATATCCAAAATATACATACATACGTCTACTTTTTTCAAAAGAATCATTCTTTATCATTTCAAGAAAAATTCATTTTTCAGACCTTCGTAACTCATTATTTCCAATTCAAAAGATTTCCAAACTGAAGTCACATCTTGAATATCACGCACAATAACCATTTAGGTAACTCTACGACTTATCTTTTATAATTCAAATGATTTCATCACGTTGTTTATTTTCAAAATGAATTCACAATTAATCCTTTATACTCTTGTGCTACTCATTTACATCAAGCAACACTAATAAACATAACAATTATATTCTCAATGGAATCAATCCACCTCATAACACAACTTCAACTATATTTTCAATACATATTTTCGTCAACAATGATCTCTACAAATATACACTAGCAAAAAAAATCTCGTAATAAAATAAACAACTTGTGGTCTCGCCAAGTCCCACGTCTGCCTGCTTTACAGGTTGCTAGCTGGATGGATGCATTACCTCTATATAGCACAGCTTGCTTTACCGGGTGCTAACCGGAAGGAACACATTACCTCTATATAGCACAGCTGCCCGCTTTACTGGTTGTTAGCCGGAAGGATCTGTAGACACCCCATTTTTGACCGTCCTCAAGACTTGGAATGCACCGTTTGAACACTCGGTGATCATCCATGTTTGTGTTCGTTTGGAGTTCCCGGAGGTCTCGGCTCGCGCGCCATGCCTCAGGATCCCCGAATTCGACCGTTTAGTGTCTAGTTTTGCACCAAACACTTGCATTTTGCCCTTGAGAGGCAGGGTGGGGCTTGTAGACCATCCCCACCCACCACCGGCAGTGGCTAGAGGCCACCGGCTGGTGTTTGCTGCCACCGGCAATGTAGTTTGCCGGCCGGCACTATTTGTTGCCGGTCAGCATTATTTGTTGCTGACCGGCACTATTTTTGGCCAAGATGGCATTTTTGGCCGGCCGATTGCTTTTCATCTGCTTTTGCAGATATTTTTAGACAGCTGTATTGCTTTTGCTCCCCTCCATACACGTGTATGGAGGGATCTCCCTCTTGCAAAGCTTGTCTTGTAAGCTTTACAAGAGGCATATAGAGAGAAGCTCTCTCTAAGGCAAAAGGGGGAGCTTCTAGACATTTTTGAGAGAGGAAAATACAGACCAAGCTCTGGTTTTTCTAGGGTTAGAGTTAGATACACTCTCTATCTCTCTTTTGCACACTAGGTGTTTTGTGTCTTACTATTGCACGCAAACACCTAGTGTTTCACCTTCCTCTTGAAACTAGGGTTCTAAGGGCTTGTTCTTGAGTTTCTTGACTGGTTTGGAGCCAAAGGAGGCCATTGGAGCACCATTGTTGAAGAGGACTACAAGGGTAAGAAACTTACACCTTTATTCCCCATTTTTGCATTGATTTTCCACCTGTCTTAGAGCTGTTTTTGTGCTTATTGTATAACATAAAAAAGTTCTGTTTTTAGGCCCTCTTTATTGTTTATTAAGAGTGTTTTGTTGTTTGAGGGTTGTTGACCACCCTTAGGCCTCAAAAGGCCTCATTTTGAGCCATTTTGTGTTAGCTCCGGGATTTTGGTGTTGAGGTCTCTTCACCACTGAAATCTTGAGGGATTTCAGTGGTGAAGATGATGCTTTGAAGTCCCAAGAAGGAGAGGGCCACCCCCTCTCCTTGTTGTCCTTGAAAAGGGCATATTTTGACCTCTTAAGGAAGCCTATGCTTGAGTGTGTGTTGAGCATGTTTGGTTTGTTTTTCATGCTTATATATCCATAATATAACATGATTTCAAGTTGGTTTTGGAACTCCATGCATGCTTAGCATAGTTGCCATGTAATGCCTTGTTTTTGCCTTAACATGTCTTAGGTTGTTAGCCTTAGTTGGAGCATGTTTTAGGCTTAGTCTTGTGAAGATTATGTGCTTATTTTGCCATGTTTTAGCTCTGTCCATAGTCGTTTGGGTTGATTTTAACATGCATTATATAGCTCCTTTGTATTTTGGCTTGTTGGCCTTGAGCATGTGCATGTGTAGCATGCCATCTTTGCATTGTTTTGGTGATTTGGGATCATTCTACATGCCATTTCAGTCCCATTTCCATGCTTGTTTGATTGCCTCGCATGCATCTTGAATGCCTCATAAGCTTGTGTAGTAATGCTCCATGTTTTGGTGTTTATGCATGCCTTTGTTTTTGAGTCCCTTAGATGCCATCTAAGTAGTCCTTTAGCTTTGTTTTAACATGCTAAACCTCTGATTTTGGTCCTTCCTTTCATGCCATGTTTGGTCATGTTAAGTGTAGTTCAATGCTCCTTTGATTTGCCTTGAACACTTGGACTATTTGTTGCATGTTTAGCTTGATTTGTTGCTTGGTTTGGCACCATGTATTAGCATGATTTCAAAGCTTATAATGCAGGCTAATTGTTCATGTTTGTCCCTTTCAAGTGTGCTTGAATGTTGATTGATTTGTGCTTAAGTGTTGGTCCTTATGTGCATGTGTGTGTGTATGCCATTTAGCCCTCACTTTTTAGCACAATGGCCACTGTTTTAGGTCTATTTTAGAGCTGCCTAATTCATGTATAAGTCTATCTTTCCATTTATTTGCATTGCCATATGTATGCTTGTATGCTTGCATAAGTGCTTTGCCATGCCATGTTGCATCCTTAGCTTGCATGCTTAGGTTGCATTGCATCTTACATGCATGCCTTATTCCTTGACTTGATGATAGGAATTGGGCCTTGCTTGGTTTGATTTGGTTTGCATGCATTTGAAATCAAAGTTGCATACTTGGTTCTTTGGGCCATCATGCATGGAAATGCGTGATTGGTGGTCCGAGAACCGAGGCACATGTCCCTTTGAGTCATTACAATGATAAGAGACATGGTTGGTGCATATATGCCTTGAAATGTGCTGCCATGCTTTGCCTTGTCCTCTGTTGCTGTGGGTTGCAGGTTCTGCAAGAATACTCTGCCGACCGGCAGTGTAAGGTGCCGGCCGGCAACAACTTCTCTGCCGACAACTTCATTTGGTGCCGATGATCATACAACACTGCCGGTGGAAATTTCATCTAGCCGGTGGTGATTCCCTCTGTCCAAGGATGCAGTCCTGAGGTTTTGACAGCCTCCAGAGGAGTGAAGGAAGGAAAACAGAGGCAGCCCATGCATGGTGGCGCGCTTCCCGAGACGTTTTCCTGCTTTAATTAATTTATTTAATTTGTTAATTAAGTTAGTTAATTTGTAATATTAATTAGCTTGCGCAGTTAATTAATTTGTAATATTTATTCGGTCCCTCCGAGTGAGGGTAAATCTGTAATAAGTGTGTGTGGGTGGTGTGTACGTCTTCCAACCCCACTTCTTTCTTCCCTTTTATTTACCTGCTTACGGTGGTAGATTAGGGCATGTTTAAATTCAGCATACCTTATGCTATGCATGCGTGCATTCATGCATTTTGTATTACATGCATTAGGCTCGGTACATCACGCTAATTGCATTCGTACTTCAAATCAAAAAATTGAATATGTGATAATTGTGCATTTTCACATAACATGTTTAGGATAGCCGAGCCTATTCTAGTAACATTTTGTATGCGATGCATTAGGCACTTCACATGGACTTGGATCATGCATGTTTGCTAACAAGTTCTTTGTTTTGGCACGGAGTACTATGTAAGTATTTCCGCTTTAGCATATCACATGAGTGTGAATATTGCCATGACAGCATGCTTAACATGTGGCTAGATGCTTATGTGTTAAACTGTTTTGAATGCCTGTGGGTGAAGGTTGGATTGTTTGAGTTGGAAAAACTCGTTGAAATCCGTATTTTAGCCTACTTGCGAGTAGCAAATTCCAAAGCATTTTCAAACCGAACGGATATGCAATGTTTATTTCCAAATTAGGCAATCTAGTCTATACTTGTTTGCTGTGCGCATAACATAGTAATTCTAGGCTAATAATTGGTTTCAGAATACGTAAAGTTTTCAAAAAAGGATATCACGGTTAGTAGAGGCCGGTCTTCGGACCGGGCGAAAGGGGGTGCTCATAGCTGACCTTCCCCGATCGTACCCAAGCTCCCGAGCCGAGACAACTCCGGTGATGACGGACATGTGGCCTTCGGCACCGAGTCAGGGTTTCCTAAATTCCCCATTTTAAAAATATTTAGGTGGCGACTCTGTATCTGGCAAAGCAGTCCATGTTTGGCACTACTTTTTCAAAAATCTGTTTCTCAAAACGATTTGCCAGATTTGGACTCTTTGGTTCAGATTAAAAACCGCAACACAAATCGAGTCCGAACTGTAGCATTGAGGCCCTCCGCGGGCGCGTCTACAGGATCGCGTTACCTCTATATAGCACAGCCACATTCCGTAACATGTGCATCTCAATTTCCTTCCATTCATTCACATATAATTACGTAATTATACAGTTAATCAACAACACATAAGGTTTCATATCAACCTATTTCACATCCATTCTACAACAAGTAATACCATCCTCCACCGATGGCTAAGGACAAAACCTCTAAGCATTTAATAGTAATAAAATAAATTCTTATAAACATGATAGTGTGATTCTCATAACATTTCCATACATCAATATTACCAATATTGTCTAGAGTTGGATTAACAATTACACCATCTCGTAATGTCCACAATTGATTCGACTATTTTTTATCACCAATATTTACAACATAGGCCAATTTCATGATAATCATTTACTTCATTCTCTCTCTACTTTCCATTTCTAGTTCACAATAATTATTACAATCATCTATTAATTACTTTTTAACTATCACGTTTTTCAATTTACCAATGAAAATACCTAGCTCAACCATTCATAAACATTAACCCTTTTTCATACTACATAACCATCAAATAAAAATTAGGGTTTCTCATTTTAAACTTCACAACTAACTTTTAATAGTATCCATTCATCATATTAACCAAGACATCACAAGATCAACCATTTAAATTTCCTTCTCTTCCCATTTCACATTTCTTATTCACCAAAAAAAAAAAAAAAAAGAAAATCAACATGACTCAAAATTTATATATGAAAAAAATACCATCTTTTCTTTTCATTCTCATAAACATTAAATTAAAAATTAGGTCTTTTTATTTCAACCATCACAAACATGTTCTATTAGCTTAAAATTTCCATAATCAACAACAAAATATAAGATTAAACTATTTGATTCAAAACCCTAAATCTCATCTACATGTATTTCAAAAATATCACTTATAAACTCATGTTTTTCACGCAATAGCAAGTACCCACATATCCATCTATAGTGATATATTGAAAATAATCAAAGAAATCCCTACCTCAAAATATAAATAAAATCAAATCCAAAAATGCAAGCTTGCCGGATCAAGAATCTGAGACTACGGTGCGAAGAGTGCAACGAGCTCTCCAACTTTCCTTTACAAAGACTGTGCAAAATCTTACTCTAAGAACTCCCACTCTAAGCTCAAAGCTTGAGCAACAATGGTGGAAATTGGATAGTGAGAGAGACACAAAACCAACTCTCTGGAAAAGGAAAAGAAAATGAAGCAAAAGGAGGAATGAAAAGGTAAAAAGGAAAAGGGGGTGGGGGCAGCCCCACGTGGGTTGCCTCCCTTCATTTTTTATTTTGTTTATACATACATCTATCTATATATATATATATATATATACATCAATTAAAATCATTTTAACAACACTTTAATATTTTGTAACATAAAATAATATAATTTACCTCATCACAAAATATATTTTTCGTTTGATAAAAAACACCATAAATTCACATTTCAAACATTTATTACAATTCAATATAATAAATAATAACAGATCTCAAAGTGGTACCTTCCATTCACATAATTAAAAAGGACTAAACAATTAAACATGTGTTATATGAAACCAAATTAAATTGATTCTAAATTATAACACTTGAATTAAATTTCCACCCATGAACTAAACATGCCCCAAATATATACAAAACTAAACCCAATAAATTTTACCTCAAGTTATGATTTTAATATCAAATCTCAACAAAAAAAATTCTACTATAAACTAAACTGAACAACTGTTAAATTCGTAAATTTTCAAAAAATAAATACTCATGTATAAACACTTCATAAAATTTTCGTAAGTGTTTAAGCTATACAACTATTTTTAAAATTTTACAAAAGCAAGGTCTTCAACTTGAGAGACACAAATTTCACGCCGAACTTGTATAAATAAAGAACTGTTTTTCAATTATCATAAACCCATTACAAATGAACTTTTAATATAAAACAAATATCACTAATCATGTGGTACAACAACCATTCAATTAAATTATGTAATGATTTAAAAAAAAATAAATCCGAGTCATTACATTATATCTCTCACTTCTCATTTGTTTATATATTTTTTCAAAGATAAATAATTAGGGTAGTTAGTTACACATTCGTAGTTAAAAGATTTACTAGCTTAAGGACGAGTAAAATGGATTGGCTAGCTGAAATGACACTAATTCTTTTTCTAGACCATACCTTTATTGAAATTTCAATCCCTCCAACGCTTCAACTATCACCAATTTTGCAATTGACAATTTTCCAACGACCATTTTTGACTAATCTACGACAAAGTGAAAATTCACTATAGTAAAATCAATGAGATTTTTTGATTTTTTGATTTTCAAGTTGTTATTCGGCAAAGTGGAAATTTAGGGTTAATTACACCAAAAACTTCCACAACTATTAGTAAATGTCACTTTACCCCCTTCGTATATGAACTTGTTCATATTGACCCCCTTTAACTACAGAAATCTGTATAAACACGCTCCTTTTGAAGGTGGTTTAGAGGGGATAAAATTGATATATTTTCACAGTTGAAGCGGTCAAATATACGAGTTCATAAACAATGGGGAACACGTTCATATTCACAAATAGCCAAGGGAGTTTTGCTATAAACAACCCATACATTTATTTGGGGTATATTACACTAACCTCATTTGATGTATAAAGAAATTATAATTAGCTCCATGCTTTTGACATAATTACAATGATCTCACTTAAAACATGACCAAGTTAACAATCATAAAGAAAACTATGAAATTACCTTCTTACCATTTTATCATAGTGAAATTACTATTTTATCCATTTTTATTACAGTGCAATTACTTTTTTACCCTTCTATTCACCACACAACTGCAACACTCTCTTCTCTTTCCCTCGTCCTAATGGAACTCATCGCATAACGTAATGCCCCTAAAATATTGACATCCGCTAGATCTAGATTAACTCATATATATAATCTAAAGCCCATTACTTCCAATTATTTACATACATAAATATTAAGTAATATGGGCATTTGAATGATCAATATTCATACTAAATTCCCATATTTCTCTTAATAATATAGATTTAACCAAAGAGTGATTGTCACTGTAGCAACCCCATCATGTATTAAACATATATATGTTTAATTTTGAATAGGATCTATGTGTTTAGTGTGTATTTGAATGCCTATCTATTTGTTATAGGAATATTTGTTAAAATTTCTACTTACAGTCAGAAATTGAAAGCCTTATTGACTTCAAAAACCGAAATTGATTAGTTTAATACGAATGACATAATTTTTAGAGCATATTAGGAGGTTTCATTAAAATTTGATTTGGTACAGAAAAATTAAGTTTTGATTAAGTAACTTGAGTATACTTAGTGAGCTTATGCCTTTATTAGTATCTTAAGCTAATCAACTTATATTTATGTTTCAAGTTAGAGACTTAAGCATTTTTGAGCTCATCTTCATCATAAAAATTTGCTAAGGTAATTTAGAGAGAGAGAGAGAGAGAGAGAGAGAGAGAAACAATTCTAGTGAAAGAAGAGCTAAAACTTGGAAATTTACTTCAAGATTGGAGAATTGAAGAAGACAACTCAAGTTCTTGCTAGAATTATTGCTCTTGAAGACCTTATGTAAATGTTCAACTTCTAATTTATGAATCTAACCCATCAAATATGTGAATTCAAAGAGATTAATGTGATTAAATGTAAGAATTGAGCAAGGATTGTTAGAATTGAAGTCAATTCATACATGCATGAATGATTGTAAAGAGTTCTATCATTTTTTAACATAATTTTGCTTGTGAAGCTTGAATTGAAGGTTATTTTATACATGCATCTTTAATTTATAAAGTTTTAAAGTTAGATTTCATGTTTTTGAAGTGTTGGAAAAGAATTTGAAGTCTACTGATACATGCATGATAATTTGAGGTTCGTTTTGAAGAATTCTTGAAGTTTTGAGCTAAGGTTTTGAAGTTGAGTACATGTTTATGTTTTTGAAAGAGTTTCTAAGTGTTATTTTAAGTTGTGAATGAGCCATGCAAGTTCATGATTTGAAACTATGTGTTTTGAAGCTCAACTCTGTTCTGGAAATTCTAGAATTTGGTCTCACCACAAGCGAACAATCTATTGCTCGAGCACATATCTCATGCATCCAGTAGTTTTGCAGAGTTTTATTGTTTGCTCGAGTAACTAAGTTCATTTTGTACCTTGGCTCAAGCGACCATCAAGCCTAGATTCAGAACATCCAGTAGTTTTGCAGACCTGTAGACACCCCATTTTTTATCGTCCTCAAGACTTGGACGTCATCGTTTGAGCATCCGATGATTGTGCTCGCTCGTGTTTGTTTTGAGTCTCTGAAGGTCTCGACTGAGTGCCTTGCCTTGGAGCCTCTTAACTTGTCTATTTTGTGGTTGGTTGTGGACCAAGAGCTTGTTGCTTTGAATCTGGAGGAGAGGGTGGCTTGTCGGCCATCCCCAGTGTCCATCGGCCATGTCTTGTACCTGTCGGCCATCAGTGGTGGCTGGTCGGCCACACTGATGGCCGATTGGCTACACTGCTGGCCGGTCGGCCACTAGAGATGGCCAACGACCATTTTTCTCCCTTTTCAGATATTTATTTGCCAGCTGTGCCAACTGTTGATCACTGATGCTCATCTCCATACACGTGTATGGAGGGATGAAGGCAAGCTTTTTGCTTGTTTTTCTATATAATGGGGGGTTCTCCCTCATTTTGAGGGTTCAAAAAAATTATCAGCAAATTTTCTTCCTCTCTGTCTAAATTCCTCTCTCTCTTCGTATTTTGTGCTTGAAAGTGAGTTTTCTCTATACATTTGCATTATGACCCTTAGCCAAACACCTTCACATTGGAGTTGAGGTTCTTGGAGGCCTTGTTTAAGCTCTCAAAGCTAGTTTTAGCTCAGGATTGTTACTATTTGTGGCTTTGCTTCAAAGGTATAAGGCTCACCCCTTTTAAGCTTTATTTTAGTTGCTTGTTTGGCCACCTTCATATGCTATTTTTGGCCTAGTTTTCAACTACAAATACCTCTATTTTTAAGGTTTAAAAATGGTGGTTTAAGGCCTTTTTGGAGTTAGGGGTGGTCCACCATCTTTTGTAGCTTGTTTGCTAAGTGTTGTGCCTTCTTTCAAGCTTTTAAAGAAACTTTTTTTGGTCTTTAAATGACCAAATTCCAGGGAAATTTTAGTGGTAAAAAGTGTGGTTTGAGGTCCAAAATAGGAGGGGGTGGCCTCCCCTCCATGTGTCTTGTTTACATGTGTAGATGGCCTAGCATGTAAGCATGTTAGCATGTTTTTCTACCTGTTTGAGACTTGATCTCAGCTTGTTTTTGCTACTGGTTTAGCATGATTTAGCTTTGTTTTGGGCTGCTTTGATCGTATGAGCCATGTATTGTATAGCTATAGTGCAAATGCCTTCACTAGCTTTGTGTTTTAAGGCCTCTAACATGTTGTGAATGTGTTGAGTGCATGTTGTAGCATCATTTAGCATGTGATTTTAGTGTGTGTAGCTCTATCACACTCTCATTTATTCCATTATTTCATTGCTTTTGAGAGTTGTGCTTTGAGTCCTGTTTGTAGCCTAACATGTGAGCATGTTTTTCTTGCCTTCTATGCTTTAATCTCAGCATGTTTTGGCCACTGTTTTGGCATGTTATAGCTCTATTTTGAGCTAGTTTGGTCATTTAAGCTTGATATTACATGCCTCTAGTGTAGTGCTCTTCACTAGCTTTAATGCTTTTGGCTCTTAACATGTTGTGCATGTGTTGCTTGCATGTTTTAGCATTATTTTTCATGCCATTTCAGCACTGAAAAAGTCTGCAACCTCCCCCATTTCTTCATTTTTCCATTTGTTTGGAGGGTTGGTTAACCCTATGATTGTGTTTAGGCTTGAGATAGAGCTTGTGCTCAATGGCTTTAACCCTCTTTTGAGGGTTCCTCCTAGCCAAAGGCATGATATCTTTCATGTCTTAAACCATCCTTTGGTTGATCCCTCTCTCATTAGAGGACACTCACCTTGGACAAATTGACTAAAGAATGGCTTGGTAATGCTAAAATGTGTAAACAAAAATTGGACAAGTAAAACATTACCAAGATAAGCATGTTGTGTTTGCATTGCATGTGTTGAATCGAATGTTATATTAAACACAAGGTAGATTGGTTCATTTCATACTCAAAGTGATGAAATGAGCCAATCTCCTTTGTCTCCATCACCCTTGATCATGCATGATGGGGTGGTGGTACTTAGAGTCTTATTTGTGCATTCGTTGACTTTGTACAAGCTTGACTCTTTGGCCATCATGCATGAAAATGCTTGATTGATGGCTTGAGAGCCAAGAATTACATTCCTTTGAGCTTGAGAAATGATAAGGAGGGTAATAGTACATATATTGTGTGAGAATACACTGCTTTGCCTTTTTTCGCTCTCCATTGCAGCAAAAACGAGAATTCCAGGGAAAGGGTGGCCAACTGGCCACCAGTGGTGGCTGACAGCCACAAATAGTGGCCGACCGGGCAGCAGTAGTAGTCGATAGCCACCTATGGTCCCCGACCGGCCATTAGTGGAAAAGTTGTTCAAAGTGTTCCTGAGGTGGAGTAGAAGCAGTCTGTTAATTGGTGTAAGGTTCAGAGATCAAAGCAAAGTGCAAATAGGGGCATCCAAAGGAAAGGCGGTGGATTTTTGGGACGAAGCCAACCGAGCATTCATGCGTCCCTCGCCCTGGAGGCCATTTGATTGTTTCAATTAGTTACCGTAGCTAATCATTCAATTCAAGTGTTGTAATATTGTAATTAGCTTAGCGTAGCTAGTTATGCAATCATGTTATAATAATTAATTAGCTAAAATAGTTAATTAGTTGGATTGTAATAATTAGCTTAGCTTAATTATTCGGACCCTCCTTCGCAAGGGCGCAATGTTGTAATAAGTGTGTGTGTGTGTGTGTGCATGTCTTCCAACCCCACTTCTTTCTCCCTTTTACTTAACCGCTTTTGATGGTTAGATTAGGGATCGTTTTCAATTAGCATACCTTGTGCTCGCATGTTTGCATCATTCATTTGTCTTGCATGCACCAGGCTCGGCGCATCATTCAAACTGCATCGTATTTTAATACTTATTTGAATACCTGCTTCAAAGCATTTTATCTAATTGCCTTCATATGCCAGCTTAGATAGCTGATCCTGTTTAGTTGCATGATTACATGTGTTGCATTAGGCATCTTGTATAGTTAGGATCATACATATTTCTAACTAGCTTTTGTTTTGGCTTGGAGTACACTGTAAGTTTTACACTTTAGCATACTTGCATGAGTGTAAGTGTTGCCATGATAGCATCCTTTCCATGAGGCTATTTGCTTAAGTGCTTAACTGCATGAATGCCTGTGGATGAAGGCTTGGTTGTTTGAATTGGGACAATTCAATGATTGTGAGTTTTAAGCCCACTTTGCAAGGTGGAAAATCATGTTTTAAGCCCACTTGAGGGTGGCAAATCTACATTTCTAAGCCCACTTTGCGAAGTGGCCAAATCATTTTTTAAGGCCACCCAAGGGTGGCAAATCCGTGCTTTAGCCCGCTTTGCAGTGGCACTTTCAAACCATTTTTGAAAACAAACATGAATTGTTCTGTTCCAATTCTCACAATTTAGTCTATACTTGTGTGTGTGCGTCACATAGTAAAGATAGATTAGTAACCAGATAAGAACACATGAGGTTTATAAAACAACATATCATGCTTAGTAGAGGTCGATCCTTTGATCGGGCGAGCGGGGGTGCTCATGTCACAACCTTCCCCTCTCGTACCCAAGTTCCCGAGCTGAGGCAACTTTGGTGATGACGAACACCTGGCCTTTGGCACGAGTCAAGGTTTCCTGAATTTCTCAAAAACAAAACATTTAGGTGGCGACTCTATAATCTAGAAAAGCAGCCTAGTTTTGGCATTATTTGATCTAAAATCTGATTTTCCAAAACGACTTGCCGGATTGGACTCTTTGGAGTTTATCAGTCTCACATTGCACTTTGTGAGATTAGATTCAAAACCGTGACAGGAGTCCGAACTGTAAGAGACCAATTCGCGCCTCTCCGAAAGGGGGGCACGTGAAGACAGTCGAGTCTACAATTTTTGGCGACTTTGTTGGGGTTTTAGAGAACTTGACTCGAACTCATGATATGTTGTTTTATCTACATTTGTGTCTTTCTTTGCATTGCATTTGCATAGGTGCGCCTAAGTCACGGTGTTTGCCATCTGCTATTCCTGAACGGTTTGCCGGAGGTTTGCTTGGAAAAGCGGACCATAAGGCTGACCGGTTACGGGCTCTGCCATGATGGGAACACAAACCTTGGATCTAGACTACCGCTGTACCATTTGATCCTCCTTTCACTTCCCGGTGTTAGGAGCGAGGGGTATATTAGGTGCTCTTGCTCCTTTTTGATCAGTTGACCTAGTTGCATATCGGAAGCCATAGAGGCTGTTCCAAATTAGGACAGGTTGCTCACCCGAATGCAGGATTGTTCGAAACTGCATGCATGCGTAGTGAACCCCTAGCTCCTGACGAAACTAGGATAGGGAAACCCTACCCTACCATAGAGGTGTTTTGGCTATCACTTGCTTGATATGTGTTGTTAGGGTGTGTCTCTATAGGAATGTATGTATCAGTTGCAAGTCGGGGTATCAGTTTGAGAAATATCTGTTTTAAGGAAGAAAATTTGGGGGGCAGAAATCAGTATTTGAGTACAGATCGTCCAGCTTATGATTTCAACCGTGTGTTGTCTCAATCTAAGCCGAGGTGCTGTGCATTTGCTGATTGTTGTTTCTTTTTTTTGCTTTATTTTTCTTTTTGCAAGGTAGTATTTTCACCATTGCTTCCGACGAGGCAGTTACCCCCCAAGCACTTTGGACCAGAGTAAGGTGGCTTTATCAATCTGGGGATCTTGTGAGAAGACAACCAGTGTTTGCTTTGCTAACCCCGATTACAAGGTAGATGAGAGTTCGGCATAATTCACCTGTTCGTTAGTCACCTATGCTCAGCGAAGTCCAGTTTTTTGCTTCTACCTCAAAAAGAGAGTGTACACCGGGTCAGATAGATCAGCACCCCGTAGTCAGTATGGAGGATATGATGTGTCAACTTCAATGGACTATCAAGGCCATGCAGCGGACCCTGCTCGCCAAGCGGAAGTTACCGCTCGCTAAACAGAGGTTGTAGCCTAGCAACCTAAGGTAATTGCTAGGCTTCAACAGCAACAGCAACAACAACCACCACAAACAGAAGCTTCTGCTTCACACCCACCCCCACCTAGGGTTCCGATACCAGGGGATACAGCTAATATCCAGGAGAATACGGATATTCCAACAGGGCCACCTTAGACTTCCAAAGCACCGGCCTACCCAACAGACACACCGTTCGAGTTTGAGGTCGATCCTACGGCCTTGAAAGTGAGCAAGCTTGAGAAGCTTTTCAAACAAGCTCAGGGAGTCAACTCGATCCCAGATATAGAGGATGGCTACAAAAATTCAGCGGTGACATTGCTGGATAGATTTAAAATGCCTCACATAGACCACTTCAACGGCTCGAGCGATCCCATGGTCCATTTCAGGCTATTTTCAAATATTCTGCGGCCGATGGGTCTGACTAGACTTCAAAAGTTAACCCTCTTTGGTCAGACCCTGCCGGGTATTGCGGCCATCTGGTATACTAAACTGGAGGATTCGGTGAAGAGGAGCTGGGAAGAGATGGCCAAGGCCTTCATTGCCCCATATTCTTATAACACTCAAATCGAGGTCACAACTCGTGATCTCGAGGTAACCCCGTCAAGAGCCGAAGGAGGACTTCTCTGATATCGTCACTCGGTGGAGGGCCAAGGCCTCCATGATGACAACCGGGACAGCTGAGAAAGACCAGATAAGCATGGCTGTTCGTAATTTGCAACCGAAGCTGTTGTAGAAGATGATTGTCTTATCCCTCTCCACCTTTGTTGGTCTTCATGGGATAGGGGTACAGATAGAAGATGTGATGAAACAGGGTTTGATTGACCATGAAAAGGAGCAGCCCAAGAGGGCGTTTACACGCAGTTCAAATGCAGCTACGAGTAGCAATGCAGCTGCAAGAACTTCTGATGTTGGTATGGTCACCACCACACCAAAAATAGCCACACCCTTTATCGGCACATCTGGAGCCACCTCACAGCCTGCAAAGTACCCACCCCGAGGCTAGAGGGTTTTCACTCCACTCTACATGTCTCTGTCTGCGGCCTTGAGGGTCCTAATTAGAAAAGGGCATCTGAAGCCCCTAGAACCTTGCCCATTGCCTAATCCCCTCCCTCCTACACACAACCCGACCAAGTATTGCGCCTTCCCCCAGTGGTCATGACACCGACCTATGCTTTAGACTCCGTCATGAGATTCAGGATCTCATTAACAACAAAGTGATAGCGCCTCTTGAGAAGCCTAACGTCACTACAAATCCCCTCCCACCACATAACCAACTCCCTTTACCCAGGCAAGTAAACCTTATGCAAAAATGGCCGTCCCGTACGACCCTAGCATATACATCACTCCCTCCCACCTGCCTAAGCCAGTGCCGTTCATCCTAGAAAGCATAGACTTATGCATGATGAGCATGTCCACACCCCAACCCGAACCCGTGGTGGTTGTGATAGAAGAGGGTATGCTTAAGGGCTTAGTGAGATTAACTGAGGAAGAGTACAACCCTTGCTGCTTTATTGCGCCAACTGATCAGGCCAAGCCGATGGTGGAATTGCTGAAGGGGATGGAGGTTAATGTAGTCCGGGAGGACGGGCCAAGCCAGGGGCTGGATGATTTAGCTAAGCTTAAGGAGGACATTGCTAATCTGCAGTTCTTTGATGAGCAGGATCCGGGGGATGTGCGCAGCAACTGGTTTGACCTAAATGGATCAACGGATAATGCAGGGTGGCTTAGTGACAAGTCAGATATTAATGAGGGGTCTCAACAAAAGAAGGAAAAGCTAGAAGTGGGAACATCTGCAACGGCCGGAACAGTCGACAACAAGAGAGAGTTGCCAGAGAGCATTGGTGTAAAGAATTTTGCTCGAGAATTGGGTAGCTTGTGTACAGTTGATACAGAACAGGAAACTGCGCTGAGGGAGTTCGAACAAAAGAGAATTGAGACTGATGAAAAAGCTAGAAAGGCCAAAGCCCCCGCAAGGACAGAATGTGTTGTGAACACAAGAACAATCACAGTGGAACCAAATAGCTGTTTGTCGGTTACCGAGGGAATGTGGTGAAAAGACGATGATTTACGTCTTACCCATACTGATGAGGACTGGGGACAGAATCTGCGGGATGATACGTGGTATACCGAAGAGGTAGATCACATGACTCGGAGTGGGCGGTACTTTAAGCCCCCACACCTGGACCAACCAAAAGTGTCAGGGAAAGATAAGGAAGCAGAAAAACAGAAAGACAAACTGTTAGAGAAGGAAACTGTACTGAAGCAGCTGAAAAATATTCAAGCAGACATCTCCCTCTAGGGATTGCTCATGGCCTCACAAGTGCATAAACAAGCCATCCTATCAGCAATGGATAAGGCTAAGCTCTCTATCGATATAACCCCTGAACAGTTAGTGGGAGTGGTTTTTTCACCTACTTGGACCAATAAAGCTTTGTCTTACGTTGGTAGAAGCCAGCTCATTCAATCCATTCTCTTTTCTATGCAAGTGTACTGGTCCTCCCTCTTCATCCTTCCCGAGAAGGTCATTCGGGAGATTGAGAGTATTCTTAGAGCCTTCCTTTGGTCTGGTACTGATCTTAAAACTCATAGTGCCAAAATTGCCTGGGATTCTGTATGTGCTCCGGAAAATGAGGGAGGTTTGGGCTTTAAATCTTTAGATATTTGGAATAGTGCGGCCATAGCTAAACACATTTGGTTTTTGTTTTCTGGGGGTGAGGGATCGATGTGGTGTCAGTGGGTCAAATCCTATTTATTAAAGGGGAAGAGTTTCTGGATAGTTAAGGTTCCAAATGATCCCTCTTGGGTGTGGCGGAAATTATTGTCTCTTAGGAAGTGGGTTTCCCCACTGATCAAGCATAAGATTGGGTGTGGGGACACCACCTTCCTTTGGTTTGATAATTGGCACCCCATTGGTCCTCTTTGGAACAAATTCGGGGATAGAATTATTTATGATTCTGCCCTTAATAGTGATACAAAAGTCAGTAAAATCATTGAGGGGTCTTCTTGGAAGTGGCCTTTTCCCAATTCGTGGGAAATTCAGGAGCTAATCTCCTCTACTCCTGTGTGTTTTCATCCTAATCCTTCCAACACTGATCAAGCTATTTGGAATCTTACCACTGATGGTAAGTTTTCCATTCAATCAGCTTGGAACCATTGGAGAAAGAAATTCGATAAAGTGGTTTGGCATAAGCTTGTGTGGGGCCCTCACAGAATCCCTAAAATCAGCTTCATTGTTTGGGTGGCTCTCCACAATAGACTTTACAATGGTGATAGACTCCGTATGTTTGGCCTGTCCACTAGTTCTCAATGCCCCTTTTGCCTCCACCTGGAGGAAAGCCACTCTCATCTATTCTTTGATTGCATCTTCTCTAGCAGAGTCTGGAGTGCCATTGAAGCTGCTTGTAACATTAAGTGGCCTGTCCTTGGCTGGCCTGAGAGTGTTATCTTTGCTTCTAAGGAGACTAGAGGTTACTCTTTGAGGGCGAATATCATTAGTAATGCATTCTTGTGTTCTGTTTACATGATCTGGATTGAGAGAAATAACAGAATCTTTAACAAAGAGCTAAAACCTGAAGAGGTGGTCATTAAATCTGTTATCCAAATGGTTAGAAATAGAATGCTGTCACTTAAGAATATTCCTAGATCCAATGGTGACAAATGGTTTCTAGATAAATGGAGTTTGCCGGAGACAATTCTGAAGCCCCATAGCATCAGAAATGGGAGGGCTGCTGAGTGATGTGAGTTCACTAAATGAGGGTCGAGAGATGGTGAGCTTATATGAGGGTTTATGTACTCAAGTTTTTTTTCTTTTGCAGGCATTCTCGGGTATACCAAGTGGATCTATCTATCTTTGAGGGTCGAGTGATGAAAGTTACTTTATATGTTCTCCAATTATTTGTGGGTCGAGTGATGTTAGCCATAAACAAATTTTTACTAATGACTATATATACTGTAAATTTTTATGTGCAGGATACGGAAGCTAATTTTGAGTGGTGTGAGCCCCTAAACTGTGGGCCGAGTGTTGAGAGTTCCTACATTGAGTGTGCTGCTGCTATGTTTGGTCCTTGGTATCACTGGATATACTCACTTCTGATTTCTTCTACAGGGTCTATTACAATGTTTGAGCAATATGGTGGATGCCTGGATAGGGATACGTGCTACGCGTGTGAAGGATGTGGCTGTTATGCAATTCCTATGCTGGGCAGATCAGGCTGCTGGGGGTCCACTAAAATGTTTGAGTTCTATTGGGGTTGTATGAACTGCTTTGGGTTCGATGGCACTATGGGTGGTCGTGTTTCCTGGCAAATGATGATGGCTGCTTGTAGCGCCTTTGTGGATACTTGTCTTTCTTTTATTTTTATTTTATTTGACTGTGTATGGACTATGAGTGTTTTGCTTGGTTGTCACTCCTTTTGGCCTAGCCGTGTGGGATGTACATGGTTTATCATGAGTGTCTTTCTTTCCTGTTATTTTAGTTCCCTTCGGTTGGACATTATAAATGGTTTGCTGTGTTTAATTCCTTTTGGCCTATCCGTGCGGGATGTGCACGGCATTTCTGGTTTGTTGTTTTTTGGGTTTCGTACTGTGGACTTTGGTACGCCTGGTTGCTGTGCTTGGTCTTCTCTCGACAGGTTCCTCTTTTGCATAGGAGCAATATCTGTGGATAGCATCCTAGGTTCTCTGATAAATGGGACAGCCACGGGATGGACTTCTGTTTTGTTGCTTACTGTGACCGCTGGAAATGTCCAGAAAGTGAGGAACCTTTTGCTTCTTATTTATTTGATTATTTGGTTGTCAAAGCCTGATGAATGCATGTTTATTTTTTGGTCTTATGCTTTCACTGCGGGATGTGCATGTTTAAGCTGGTCTGTATGGTCCCGAACCTGTCTGATTGTGTTCATCTCTCCCATATGTTTATTATGGGACACATGAACATTTTTGTATGTTCGGGTCTGTGTCGGTGTTGATCTAGGCTGTTTTTGTTTCTTTGTTTTTTGTTTTTGTTTTTTTGGTTAGGGCCTGGGGCATGCCCCTTGTAAATGTGTAATCTTCTGTGTTTTATTTATGACTTATTCACCCAAAAAAAAAAAAAAAGAGGGCTTTGAGCACAACAAGCCACTATACATCTCTGTGGAATGTAAAGAGAAGTGGATACCAGTTGTCTTGGTTGATACGGGATTTGCAATCAATGTGTGTCCGTCGCGCACGACCTATGCTACCAGTTTGAAGCCGACAGATTCTGCACCAACAGCCTAGGTAATTTGGGCTTATGACAATACAAGTCGGGAAGTGATGGGGACAGTGCGACTTAGAATTCAGGTTGTCCCAGTGCAACAAGACAATGAGTTCCGTGTTCTGGATGTTCTAGCCACGTTTAATTTACTCCTTGGACGGCTGTGACTGCACCAAGTGAAAGTTGTCTCTTCCACTCTACATCAGATGCTGAAGTACCCCCATGGGAAAGGGGTAGCTATTATTTATGGGAACTCTTCCATACATCCGTCGTCGGAGGTTACTACATTGATCTTGGAAATTGCACACGATGAGGAGGATGTCTTTTTGTCTGGATTCACCTTGGCCGAGACCCGGGTAGTGCAAGATATTCTGGCTGTTGATGAGGGACTGTATGTCAGCATGTAATTCGTTTACCTCATGAATAAGCTGCAACATGTACCTGTAATGGGATTGGGAAGGAGCGGCCGGAAGGGCATCGCTACATTGGCCGAAGTACCACACAACCCTCATACCTTCGGTCTAGGTTACATGCCTACCAAAGAGGATTGGGTAAGAAAGGGAAAGGAGATGGCGGGAAAAGCCAAGGCTAAACAAGTTGGGAAGCACTATGAGTTGGTGCATAGACCTATTCAAGGAACCCTGAACGACCGCTTGGTCCGGGAGGGGGAGGATTTCCAATTTTGCGGCTTTCCTGAGCCAAGGCTAAATTTTAAGAAGCGGTGTTTGCCCGACTTTGAGATCTTTTTTGACCTACAGTTGCAAGGACATGAAATTGCAGAAGAGCAGACTGACCTATCAGCTGTGGCTGAACAGTGCAAAGAGGATGAGTCCGATGGCATAGAACTTGAGATGGGAGCAGCGCTGGCTTGTCTCCTCTCAGATCCTTAGATCACACCAGGGAGCTTGGGGGGTGACTTATTTGTTTCCATGATTAGAGATCAATCGGCTGTGGGTACTTCTTCCGACATTTTGCATGCATCTATCGCGTCCTCCCTCGTTTGGTAATTTGAGGAGGCCTTTTTGTCTAGCAGTTCTGAGTCAGGTAGTGAACCGGAATCTGATTCCACAGAGTCTGTGGAGTCGGAATCAGATTCTAGTTCTTATAAGTCAGAGTCCGGTATTCCTGGGATTGATAACTCGGATGCCGTTGTTTTGTCCAGGTCGTCTTTTTACTTTTCTTTTGAGTCGATTGTAACCGAGGAATTAGACAAACTGGAAGTTGTGAATGAGAATGGTACCACTGCTATTTTCGAG
This sequence comes from Camellia sinensis, assembly GCF_055761805.1. NCBI lineage: Eukaryota > Viridiplantae > Streptophyta > Magnoliopsida > Ericales > Theaceae > Camellia > Camellia sinensis. The sequence continues at coordinate 86,865,531 of NC_138971.1, read as the reverse complement.
TACTTTTCTATGCCACTTGTTTATTACATTAATCAGGACTTTCAAAACTTTGATAAAAACAGCGAGGAAGAAATTCCTCCGATTTTGAAACATTTGATTGATTGAGAGGAAGAGAGGTTTGTAAAACCTTTGATTGATGAAATCACTTCAATTAATGTTGGAACTGAGAAGGATCCGCGTCTGGTCCGGATCGAGTCCACGTTGTCTTCGGAGGAATGTGAGCGCTTAGTCGCTTTATTAAAAGATTTCAAAGATGTTTTCGCGTGGTCCTACGAAGACATGCCTAGAATCGATCCCGAGATTGTACAGCACCGGACCCCTCTTGACCCTGAGGCCTTACCCGTCAAGCAGAAACTTCAGAGAATACGCCTGGATTGGGCTTGAAAATCAAGGAAGAGGTCACTAAGCAAATAGACGTAGGGTTCCTGTTAGTATCTAAGTATCCAACTTGGTTGGCCAACATTGTTCCGGTCTCGAAGAAAGATGGCAGAATTCGGGTGTGTGTCGATTTCAGAGACCTGAACAAAGCTAGTCCGAAGGACGACTTTCCTCTACCGCACATCGATGAATTGGACTTCACCACGGGGCATGCGCTGCTCTCCTTTATGGATGGGTTTTTCAGGTACAACCAGATCTTAATGGCACTCGAGGATAGGGAGAAGACTGCCTTCACCACGCCATGGGGAACCTACTGCTATAGGGTGATGTTGTTTGCTTTGAAAAGTGTTGGGGCTACTTATCAATGGGCTGCGACCACGATCTTGCAAGACATGATCCACAAATAGGTTGAGGTGTATGTGGACGACATGATTGTCGCAAAGAAAGAGAGGGCCACTACACTGCCTTGAAGAAGTTTTTTCAACGGATCAGAGAATATCGGTTACGACTGAATCCTCGGAAATGTACTTTTAGTGTCATAGCAAGGAAAATGCTGGGGTTCTTGATTACACAAAGGGGCATTGAAGTTGATCCTTCCAAGATTAAGGCCATCTTAGAAATGCCACCACCAAGGACGGAAAGGAGGTACGAGGCTTTCTGAGTAAAGTGCAATTCATAAGACGGTTTATTGAAAAATTAACCTTGACTTATGAACCACTATTTGGTCTCCTGAAGAAAGGGAAGAAATTCCAATGGGATGACTGATGCCAAGCTACTTTCGAGCAGATCAAGTACTATCTATAGAACCCACTCGTGTTGTCACCGCCAGAGCCAGGAAAGCCGTTGATTTTGTATCTATTAGTAACCGACATGACTATGGGCTGCATGCTTGCATAGGAATCCGAGGATAGAGTGGAGAAGGCCATCTATTACCTGAGCAAGAAGATGCTAGAATATGAGAACTGCTACACTCAGCTAGAAAAGTCTTGTTCGGCCTTGGTATGGGCTACCAGGAAGTTGAGGCACTACCTGTTAGCTCTCTCCGTAATTCTAGTTTCGAGATTAGATCCCATCAAATATCTCTTCGAGAAACCATCGCTTACGGGTGGGTAGGCTAGCAGTTGGTTGCTTCTTCTCTCTGAATTCGATTTGACGTACATGACTCGCAAGTCTATGAAAGGAAGAGCGGTAGGGAAGTTCCTAGCCGATCACCCAGTGGAGGGGGATGAGGCAGTAGAGTATCTGTTCCCAGATGAGGCCATTCTGCAAGTCGAAGAAGAGATTTGGACTATGTACTTTGACGGAGCGTTTAACCAGTACGGGAATCGGATGGGAGTGTTGTTAATAGCGGCCGTGTAGTGATCCTAATTTTCTTAAGTCATTTATTTATTATTATGATTATTATTATCTTATTTTATTTTTGGCTTTATTACTTGTGTGGTCACATAAAAATTTAATGTGCTATTTAATGAATTCAATGTGGTAATTAATTAATTTAATGTGTTATTTAATTATATAAAATTAATCTAAATATTTAAATATTTATATTTGTTATATAAAAAAAAAAGAGAGAGGTGTTATATATATATATAATCTTATATTTATGTTTATATATATTATAATTATGTTGTATTATATAATATAATATATTATAACGGTTTATTAAGTTAGAATAGGATTAGGTTTTAGTATAATATTATATAAAGTGAATTAGGTTAGATTATGGACCAGGAAATCAAAGAAAAGAAAAGTGAATTTGCAAGGTGAAGGCAGCTGTGGGAGAGACAGAGAGATAGATTGAGAGAGAATAGTGAGGGACGCCGAGAAAGAAAGGGGAAAAAGAAGAAAAGATTAGGGTTTTGTTTTGGTGACTCCATAAATCTTTTAAATAATTCTTTGATCTTCAAAATAATATTGTGAGTACAAAACCCATTTCCTTTATTTATGTTTAATTCGTTGTTTTATTTATTTATTTATTTTTATTTGTTTGATGTTAGTTTGATTTTGTTTTTACATAAAGATGATAGATTAATTTTAATTATTTTGATTAGTTGTGGATGTAAGATTTAGGGTTTACAGATGATTGATTGATTTTTAATTACTTTGATTAGTTGTGTAGGTAAAGTTTAGGGTTTTTAGTTGATTGATTGATTTTAATTATTTTGATTAATTGTGTATGTCAGATTTAGGATTTTTATATGGATTTATTTTATGATTGTAATCACCCTCATGGTTATATGAAACAAAAATTAATAAGGTTATATGAAATTAAAATTAATTAGGAACCCATAGATAAATTCCTTATACTCCACCATGACTCCATGGATTGTTGTTTTATTTGAGTGATGGTGAGAAAGAGTGTATAAAAAACAGGGAGGATTATGAGATTTATTTGAATGCCTTAGGCTTGGCATCGTTATGTTTATTCTCATGTGTAAGATGTTGTTGTATATATATTGTTGCCTCGTTCTCATGAGTAGACGAGTGCTTTGATTTGCACGCGTACGTATATGCTAACCATCTTGGGAGTGTGAGTCAAACTCAGGATGATATCCCCGTGCAAGTTTGGCTTCGGAGCGGTGTTAGGTATACGAGAGGCACATGGGATATATGTGTAGGCCGGAAGGAGAGAGCCGAAGTGGTAGAGTTAAGGTACAATGAATTTAATTATGAATTTATTAGTACAGTGTGAATGGTACTGATATGTACATGATAAAAAAATAGTAAACGATCTTGATAAATTATGAAATTTGAGCAGAGACATGTATACGTGATTCTAGACAACTTTTGTGTTTTAGCTTTTTATCAAAAAGATCGATTAGAACTTATAATCGGATGATCTTGATTATTGTCAGTTTGATTCATTTTAGCAAGGTAGATTTTAGAGGCTGTTTTAACCCACGAAACGAGCTCATTTTTATTGGTTTCAAGGAAAATGAAATAAAACATTATTCTGCACACTTTTCGTGTTTTGAAAATTTTCAAAAAAAATCATCTTATGGCAGTTTTTGTTCGTTTTCAACTTCAGATTTTTTCATTGAATTCTGTCAACATTTTTATATTAAGTTTTTCTCTTAACTTGTTCAGTTTCTGTTAAATTCGTTCATGCTGTCTTTTAGGAAATTTGATTATGTAAAACTTTCGTTCTTTGAGTTTTGATCAATTCGAATTATTTAAGTATGAAACGGTGTAATTTTATATTTTTTTTCAACAAGTTATTTATGATTAAATTATACTAACTTTATTTGTTTTGCAAGATGGTGGGTCTTAGTAGCTTTTTATGCAGGGCTGACCCACTATATTTTTATTTCTATTTTGTCTATTTTATAATCAATTTATATTTCGTTGTGTACGGACAAGAAACTAAATGCCACCGTATCTCGGGAAACTACCCAATCGTCTCGGTACGGTTGGAACTACTTGTCTTGTCCCGTGATAAGAATTAAATGTATTTTTTGTCTGTGTCTGGTGGACACGTGGGTGTTAAATCTTGTACTCATACCAGTATACCCGTATACTGACCCGTTTTGTCTCTTGGCAACTCGGGTGCGTTCTGTTTGAGCGTAGCCGAGCTTCATTTGCAGGATTAGTTGAGGCTATGGTGGTGACCAGAAATAACTGTGATCGTAGGACATGTCGTTTGGACTTCTTTTATTTTCTTGAGCTTAGGGTTGATACTAATTTAAGTATTTTTTTTATATGGCTTTAGTATTGGAATAATTTGGCATGGTTTGTAACCGCACTTTATTTAAGTTGTTTGGACTAGTTGTTGCTACTTTAATGTTGGAGGTATTTGATAGTTATGAAATTGTGGTGGATGATTTGGTTGGCGTTTAGTTTTTTTTGTTTCACCCCTGGGATTTGGATGATGGAATATTGATTGGGGTTAGTTCTAATTTAATATTTAATTGTCCAAATTTTGGGGCGTGACAGTTTGGTATCAGAGCTCTAGGTTACCCTAGACTTGTGAGAGTTTAGGTGATCCTCGGATTGTGGAAACATGGGTTAACTGGTTTAGTTTGGTGGTTGAATTTATTCTAAGTATTTATGAACGAATTTTTGTGTGTTTAACTTGAAGGTGAGGGCGGGAAGGTATCTTTAATCTTTTTCAAGAACCCGTTAGAGTACTTTTTGCTATTGGTATCTCTCATTGTTTCATATATCTAGGTAGTTTGTAGAAAGAGAACATATTGTAACTACCTCCTTGTCTAGACCTATTCGTATTGAGACCCCTTTAGGAGGGGCAGTTACTCTTTATGAGATGTGTAAAGATTTTGAGGTTGATTTTGCGGGTAGAGTCTTGCATGCAGACCTAATTATGTTAGGGTTTGAAGGGTTCACAATTATTTTGGGCATGGATTGGCTGCGAAAATACTTTGTAACTCTAGATTGTGCTGGAAGGACTGTAAATATAGATATTCCCGGTATGCCACGGCTTACCCACACTTCTAGCGATGGAGAAGAGTCAGTGATGACGAGTTTTCCGTGCTCGGTAGAAATTCCTAAGCAAGATATTAGTGAGGTAGATGTGGTGCGTGAGTTTGAAGATGTATTTCAGGAGATACCTGGACCTCCTCCCCGACGGGTAGTAGAATTTCGCATTGACCTAGTGCCGGGAACTGCACCGATTTCTAAGGCGGCATACAAAATGGCGCCTAAGGAGCTTGTAGAGATGAAAAAGCAGCTGGAAGAGATGCTTCAGAAAGGGTTCATTCGTTCAAGTAACTCCCCGTGAGGAGCACCTGCGATCTTTGTCTCCAAGAAAGATGGCACTCTCCGTATGTGCATAGATTACAGAGAGCTAAACAAGGTGACTATCAAGAACAAGTACCCGCTACCTAGAATTGATGACTTGTTTGATCAGTTGAAGGGGGTAGCCATTTTCTCTCAGTTTGATCTCAGAACAGGTTACCATCAGATGGGTGTGTCAGAGGAAAGTATACCGCTTACTACTTTTTGGACCCGGTATGGGTTGTACAAATTTCCTGTAATGTCTTTTGGTTTGACCAATGCTCCTGCCTATTCCATGGACTTGATGAACAGAATTTTTCAACCGTATCTGGATAAGTTTGTGATTATCTTTATAGATGATATCCTGGTGTATTCTAAGAATGAGGAGGAACACAGAGAACACTTGAAAGTCGTGTTGCAAACTTTGAGGGAGCAACAGTTATATGCTAAGTTCAGTAAGTGTCATTTTTGGGAGAAAGAAGTTCGATTTTTGGGACATGTTGTGTCCAATCAGGGGATAGCGGTAGATCCTGAAAAAGTTGTTACGGTCAAAGAATCGAAGCAGCCCATGAACCCTACAGAGGTGAGACGTTTTTTAGGACTAGCCGGTTATTACAGAAGATTTATAGAGAAGTTTTCCACTATTGCAGCACCCATGACCAAGTTGACCTGCAAGAATGTGAAGTTCATTTGGACAGATGATTGTGAGAAAGTTTTCCAGGAGTTAAAGCAGTGGTTGACTACAGCACCGGTGTTAACTATACCGGTACAAGGGGAAAGTTAGTAGTGTTTACTGATGCGAGTGGAATTGGGTTGGGATGTGTATTGATGCAGCATCAGAAGGTTGTATCTTATGTTTCTCGAAAGCTAAAACCTCATGAGAGACGATACCCTACTCATGACTTAGAGTTGGCAGCGGTTGTTTTTGCGTTGAAAGTGTGGGGACACTACTTGTTTGGGGAGCACTTTGAGTTGTACACAGATCACAAGAGCCTCAAATATCTTTTTTCTCAAAAAGAGTTGAACATGAGGCAACAGAGATGGGTTGAATTTATCAGTAGTTATGATTTCGAGATCCTTTACCACCCAGGGAAAGGAAATGTAGTCGCTGATGCACTTAGTCAACAACATGAGATTATGGCTTCTTTGATGATTCAAGAATGGAAGTCCTTGGAGTTAATTTCGATGCATGATATTCAACCAATAGAGAGTGCTGAGAGGGCATACATTGGTAGTTTGACCGCACAGCCGACGTTACTGGGTAAAGCTCGTCAGTTGCAGAATTTAGATGGGTTTCTCGTTAGCAAGCTCGATGACCTTGTAGTGGGTTTGATTAATGATTGTCCTACTGATTGGTCTGTGGACTCAGATGGGGGATTGCGATTCAAGGGCAGGATGTGTGTACCTAATATTGTTGAATTGAGGAAAGAGATTATGGATGATGCCCATAAGTCCCGATATACCATTCACCCTGGTGGGACTAAGATGTATTATGACCTGAAGAGAACGTTTTGGTGGGAAGGTATGAAGAAGGACGTAGGAGAGCATGTTTCTCGATGTTATGTGTGCCAACAAGTTAAGGCAGAACATCAACGACCGCTTGGACTGTTGCTGCCTCTTGAGACCCCTACTTGGAAGTGGGAGTGCATCTCTATGGATTTCGTGGATGGATTGCCACGGTCTAAGCGAGGCAATGAATCTATTTGGGTGATAGTGGATCGACTCACAAAGTCTGCTCATTTTATTCCTATCAGTGTTCACCGAACTGCGGCTAAACTAGCTAGGCTATATATTCGGGAGGTGGTGCAACTTCATGGCGCACCCATTTCTATAGTTTCGGATCGTGATCCGTTGTTTGTGGCAGAGTTTTGGGAGAGTTTTCAACATGCTTTGGGTGCTAGGTTAGATTTGAGCACAGCTTATCATCCCCAAACAGATGGGCAAACTGAGCGGGTAAATCAGATCTTGAAGGATATGTTGAGAGCTTGTGTCCTCGATCTTGGTGGTAGTTGGGAAGAACACTTGCCATTGGTGGAGTTTGCTTATAATAATAGCTATCACTCCAGTATCGGGATGGCACCTTTGGAGGTTTTGCATGGGAGGCCATGTTGGATGGAGGTAGGAGATGCGCCGTTGTTAGGGCCAGAGTTGGTGAGAGAGACTACGGAGAAGGTAAATCTTATTCGGGAACGTATTAAGACTTCACAGAGTCGTCAGAAGAGTTACGCTGATAGAAAACGTAAGGGGGTTGAGTTGAATGTTGGAGATTTCGTGTTTTTGAAGGTTTCGCCGATGAAGGGTATTATGCGGTTCGGAAAGAAGGGAAAGTTAGCACCTAGATTTGTGGGACCATATGAGATCATTGAGAGGATTGGTAATGTGGCTTACAAATTAGCTCTACCACCTGCTTTAGCTTTGATTCACAATGTGTTCCATGTATCTTTATTGCGAAAGTGTGTGCAAGACCTATCCCAAATAGTATCACCAGAAGTGTTGGAGATTAGTGATGATCTAACGTATGTGGCGCGACCAGTTACTATTCTAGATCGGGATGTAAAGCAGTGGCGGCGCAAGAAACTGAACTTGGTGAAAGTGCAATGGAGTGAAGATGAGAACGACATTACCTGGCAGTTAGAAGAGAAAGTTCGACGTATGCACCCTGAACTTTTTGCTTAGTACCCTCTTCTATCGAATCTCGGGATGAGATTCTTTTGAGGTGTGTATATTGTAGCGACCCTAATTTTCTTAAGTCGTTTATTTATTATTATGATTATTATTATCTTATTTTATTTTTGGCTTTATTACTTGTGTGGTCACATAAAAATTTAATGTGGTATTTACTGAATTTAATGTGGTAATTAATTAATTTAATGTGTTATTTAATTATATAAAATTAATCTAAATATTTAAATATTTATATTTGTTATATAAAAAAAAGAGAGAGGTGTTATATATATATAATCTTATATTTATGTTTATATATATTATAATTATGTTGTATTGTATAATATAATATATTATAATGGTTTATTAATTTAGAATAGGATTAGGTTTTAGTATAATATTATATAAAGTGAATTAGGTTAGATTATGGACCAGGGAAATCAAAGAAAAGAAAAGTGAATTTACAAGGTGAAGGCAGCCGTGGGAGAGAGAGAGAGATAGATAGAGAGAGAACAGTGAGGGACGACGAGAAAGAAAGGGGAAAAAGAAGAAAAGATTAGGGTTTTGTTTTGGTGACTCCATAAATCTTTTAAATATTTCTTTGATCTTCAAAATAATATTGTGAGTACAAACCCCATTTCCTTTATTTATGTTTAATTCGTTGTTTTATTTATTTATTTATTTTTATTTGTTTGATGTTAGTTTGATTTTGTTTTTACATAAAGATGATAGATTAATTTTAATTATTTTGATTAGTTGTGGATGTAAGATTTAGGGTTCACAGATGATTGATTGATTTTAATTACTTTGATTAGTTGTGTAGGTAAAGTTTAGGGTTTTTAGTTGATTGATTGATTTTAATTATTTTGATTAATTGTGTATGTCAGATTTAGGATTTTTATATGGATTTATTTTATGATTGTAATCACCCTCATGGTTATATGAAACAAAAATTAATATGGTTATATGAAATTAAAATTAATTAGGGACCCATAGATAAATTCCTTATACTCTACCATGACTCCATGGATTGTTGTTTTATTTGAGTGATGGTGAGAAAGAGTGTATATAAAAGAGTGAGGATTATGAGATTTATTTGAATGCCTTAGGATTGGCATTGTTATGTTTATTCTCATGTGTAAGATGTTGTTGTATATATATTGTTGCCTCGTTCTCTTGAGTAGACGAGTGCTTTGATTTGCGCGCGTACGTATATGCTAACCATCCGGGGAGTGTGAGTCAAACTCGGGACGATATCCCCGTGCAAGTTTGGCTTCGGAGTGGTGTTAGGTATACAGGAGGCACATGGGATATATGTATAGGCCGGAAGGGGAGAGCCGAAGTGGTGGAGGTAAAGTACAATGAAATTAATTATCAATTTATTAGTACAGTGTGAATGGTACTGATATGTACATGATAAAAAAATAGTAAACGATGTTGATAAATTATGAAATTTGAGCAGAGACATGTATACGCGATTCTAGAGAACTTTTGTGTTTTAGCTTTTTATCAAAAAGATCGATTAGAACTTATAATCGGATGATCTTGATTATTGTCGGTTTGATTCATTTTAGCAAGGCAGATTTTAGAGGCTGTTTTAACCCATGAAACGAGCTCATTTTTATTGGTTTCGAGGAAAATGAAATAAAACATTATTCTGCACACTTTTCGTGTTTTGAAAATTTTCAAAAAAAATCATCTTAGGGCAGTTTTTGTTCGTTTTCAGCTTCAGATTTTTTGATTGAATTCTGTCAAGATTTTTATATCAAGTTTTTCTCTTAACTTGTTCAGTTTCTGTTAAATTCGTTCATGTTGTCTTTTAGGAAATTTGATTATGTAAAACTTTCGTTCTTTGAGTTTTGATCAATTCGAATTATTTAAGTATGAAATGGTGTAATTTTATATTTTTTTTCAACAAGTTACTTATGATTAAATTATACTAACTTTATTTGTTTTGCAAGATGGTGGGTCTTAGTAGCTTTTTATGCAGGGCTGACCCACCATATATTTATTTCTATTTTGTCTGTTTTATAATCAATTAATATTTCGTTGTGTACGGACAAGAAACTAAATGCCACCGTATCTCGGGAAACTACCCATTCGTGTCGGTACGGTTGGAACTACTTGTCTTGTCTCGTGATAAGAATTAAATGTATTTTTTGTCTGTGTCTGGTGGACACGTGGGTGTTAAATCTTGTACTCATACCAGTATACTCGTATACTGACCCGTTTTGTCTCTTGGCAACTCGGGTGCGTTCTGTTTTAGCGCAGCCGAGCTTCATTTGCAGGATTAGTTGAGGCTATGGTGGTGACCAGAAATAACTGTGATCGTAGGACAAGTCGTTTGGACTTCTTTTATTTTCTTGAGCTTAGGGTTGATACTAATTTATGTATTTTTTTTATATGGCTTTAGTATTGGAATAATTTGGCATGGTTTGTAACCGTACTTTATTTAAGTTGTTTGGACTAGTTGTTGCTACTTTAATATTGGAGGTATTTGATAGTTATGAAATTGTGGTGGATGATTTGGTTAGCGTTTAGTTTTTTTTGTTTCACCCCTAGGATTTGGACGATGGAATATTGATTGGGGTTAGTTCTAATTTAATATTTAATTGTCCAAATTTTGGGGCGTGACAGCCCGACAATTCCCACATTCCTTTAGCTTTCAAACTTTGGTTCAAGGTATCTAACAATGAGGCAGAATATGAGGCATGTATCGCTGGCTTGGAAGCCGCCTCGGAACTAGGGGCAAAATTGTTGGACGTTATTGGGGACCTAAACTTAGTTGCGTCACAAGCAAAAGGAAACTGGAAGGTTAAGAAAGAAAGGATGAAAATCTATCACCAAACCCTGGATGTTCTAATTCCCAGGTTTTAGAAGGTAACCTTCACGCATCTGTTAAGAGAGAGCAATAGGTTCGCTGACGCCTTATTAACTCTATCTTCCATAATAGACATCCCTTTGGGAGTTCGGATGCGTCCAATCATTATTGAACAGTGGTATGTGCCGGCTTATGAGTTAATCACTGCAATAGATGAAGTACAAGATCAGAATCCCTGCTTGTATCATGACGTCTGGAACTTCTTAGGAAAGGAGGCTTATCCACTAGGGGAAAATGCCAAAGACAAAAGGGCAATACGGAGAATGGCTACTCAGTTTATCATCTGCAGGGGTAAATTGTTCAAACGAGGCCATCTAGGAATGCATAAACTATGTGTTGATGAAGAAGAGTCAAAGCGCCTAATGGAGGCTATCCACGGAGGAGAGTGCGGATCGCACATAAGCGGAGTGATGCTAGGTCGGAAGATTCTGAAACAGGGTTATCATTGGTCAACCATAGAGGAGGATTGTATTGGTTTTATTCGGCGATGCCAGAAATGCCAGATTCATGCAAATCGCATGAACATTCCGCCGTCAAAGCTGTACAACATGACTTCACCATGGCCATTCATGTTATCGGGACAGTTACTGCAAAGGGGTCAAACGGGCATGAGTGCATCCTGGTGGCAATAGACTACTTTACAAGGTGGGTCGAGGCCCAATCCTACACAGTGCTAAAAGCTTCGCATGTAGCTAAGTTCATCAGGAATAACATTATCTGTCGGACATTGGTTCCCACTTCAAGAAAGAAGTGATCGACTTGTTGGAAAAATACAACGTGGCTTTTCATAAGTCATCCACATATCGGTCGCAAACCAACGGAGCTGTTGAGGCCGCCAACAAGAACATTAAACACATTCTATAGAAGATGGTGGAAATCTATAGGGACTGGCCATATAAGTTGCCATTTGCTCTTTGGAGCTACAGAACATCAATTCGGACTTCTACTGGGGCAACTTCGTATTCTCTGGTTTATGGGATGGAGGTTGTTCTACCAATTAAAGTTGAAGTTCCATCGCTGCGGGTTATGGCTAAGTGCCAGATAGCGGAAGCAGATTGGCAGCGTAGTAGGTTTGATGATCTTATGCTATTCGACGAGAAGAGGCTGAAAGCACTGTACGACGTCCAAGGTTATCAACGAAGGATTGCCAGGGCTTTCAACAAGAAAGTTAGGTCTAGAAATCTGAAAGAAGGGAATTTGGTGCTCAAAGACAACCGAGCTCCTATCCATGACCCTACGGGCAAGTTCAAACCCAATTAGACTGGTCCTTACATTATCAAATCAATTCGGTTGGGTGGAGCTGTCATTCTTATGGACCTAGATGGCCTCGAATTCTCCCAACCAATCAACATGGACAAGTTGAAGAAATACTATCCTTGAGAGGCTCGCTAGGCCGAAAACCCAAAAGGGCGACCTAGGCAAGTTGAAGAAATGCTATCCTTGAGAGGCTAGCTAAGTCGAAATCCCGAAAGGGCGACCTAGGCAAAAGTTAGAGCACAAAAAAAAAATGAAATAAGAAAAACTGAGCTCGCAAGGTTGAAAACCCAAAAAGGGCGGCCTTGGTAAAAGTTATAGCGCAAAAGGAGAGTGTAACACCAAAGTGAACCTGAACCGAACTACGTAAGGCTTGATTCCCATCTTTGGGATACGTAGGCAACTTCATTCTAAAGTCCAGCCGTAAACACTTCCAAATTAACTGTGTCCAGGACATTGTTTTGGTCATCTTTGTCTTTTCTGCATCCAAGAGTTCGGTTATGATCTGTGCTATCAGAGTTGTTTACAGTACAGTGCAGTACTCTTCAGACAGGGGGCAACTTTCCAGTTATGGGATTTGGGGTTGTGCATCTCAAAGATAGATTTCGGGTGTGTCTAGTTGTGATCCTTATCGAAAATGGTTTTGAAAAGTTTTAATAAAAGTTGATTTTGTTCAAATTAATCTTTTTACAACTTACACCATTTTTGGACCAAAAGGAAAATTTTCAGTACCCACAACCTTTAATTTCATTGATTTCAATACAGAGTTCTCCGACTCTTGATACAAATTGAAATTGCTTTTTATTACACTCAAAAGGAAAACTTGAAAGTACAGATTAAAGAAATAAACTAGGGGCGTAGTTGAGTCAGGGGTTCTTACGGCCCCTCCCAAAGCTTGGGGAAGCTTCAGATGCCAAAGTAGGCCCAGTTTGTGCCTCATCTTCAAGCCAAGCTATGCAGTTGCCAGAAAGGGTGCAACTGAAAGTGGGAGTTGGAGCTAGAAGTTCTCTTGTCCTCCATGCAGTGGAATACTGAGCTAGTTGTGAGCCTCGGATCGGAAATGAAGCGGGGTACTCTACCCCCTCTTCTAGGCAAGTTTAGTCTTGTCCAAATTGATGCCAGAACCAAAATGGAAAGTAGAAGACATAGTGTGTCAAGCCAATCAATTGAATGTCAGGTTGTCGAGACATGCTGTAGCTCATCTCAGGTAGATCAAACCAGGGGCAATGCCAAGCAATGTCAACAGCGGACCTATTGCACATCCATTGGCACCACCATCCCTCGTTCGGGAAATCGACTAGCTGTTGGCGAAAGAAATAGCCAAGCGCTGAATATGTAGGGCAAGAGTCCACTACTTTCAACCTGTCTATGAGCCATACCTGGGAAAGGATGAAAAATAAGAGAGATTAAAGAATAGAGAGGTGTATGTGGAGAGAAAAGTGAGAAAAGGGTTTTGACAGAAAAACAGAGCCTGAGGGCCGAGTGATGTGAGAAACACGTGTGAGAAGGGTGGGAAACATTAGCTGTAAGAATAATGGACTTCCTGCGAATCTGGTTGTCTCCCAGTGATGGAAAGCATCCAAACCCATTAAAGTCTAAGCTAGTGTCAAGCCAATGTAGCTCTTGCCCTCCTTCAAGCCTTGGGCAACTTCTATCAAGCGAATGCTAGACCCTCCGAAGCCAGGGGCAAGCAGAAAATGAGCCAACATACACAAGCAGAGGGCATGCTACCAAAAACTTTGCCAAAGAAGACCGCCACGATTGCCGACGTCAGAAAATCGGTGAATGAGAGTGGGAATGTCCAGCTCCCCATTGTGAACCAAAGACCAAGCATCGTGTAAAGTGAGCCCACACATCCGTCCTGAAGCTTGGATGTGGCCAAAACAAGATGAGGCAAGGTTTCTTCGTCGCGTCGAGATTCCACCAAAGCTTGGAATTCTTCGATTGTAGGGCATATCTCTTGTCCGCCAAAGCTTAAAACATGCGTAACCAGATTCAAACATCTAGTCGCGGCATGGAGGAACGGAAAACACAGCAGAGTACGGTTCAGCGGGAATAGGGCATTTACCCCAAAACCCCAGAAATTCAGCTTTTCCGAGCCATCTAAAGTTGTAATCCAAGTCGAGAGTTTTTTGGCAAAGAGTGGCTCCATTTGAAGCAAAAACAGAGTTGAAATGAAGAAAGCACGAAGTTGGAGCTTTTGTAAAAGATAAGGTGTTGAGTGGAAGACAGGTGGCAACAATCTGGAGGTTCCTTACACTGCTGGCCGACCGGCCAGTGTTTCTGGCCAACCAACCACTTTTGTAGCCGATCAGCCAGTATCAGTGGCCGACAACCATTTTTGATGGCAGGTGTAGACGCGCCCGCGGGCCTCACTACAGTTCGGACTCGATTTGTGTCACCGTCCTTAATCTGAACCAAAGAGTCCAAATCCGACAAATCATTTTGAGAAACAGATTTTTGAAAAGAAGTGCCAAACATGGACTGCTTTGCCAGATACAGAGTCGCCACCTAAATATTTTATTTGGGGGGAATTTAGGAAACCCTGACTCGGTGCCAAAGGCCGCGTGTCCGTCATCACCAAAGTTGCCTCAGCTCGGGAACTTGGGTACGATTGGGGAAGGTCAGCTATGAGCACCCCCTCTCGCCCGATCCGAAGATCGGCCTCTACTAACCCTGATATCCAATTTTGAAAACGTTATGTGTTCTTTTCCTGATTATTAGCCTAGAATTATTATGTTATGCGCACAGCACAAAAGTATAGACTAGATTGCCTAATTTGGGAATAAGCATTGCATATCCGTTTGTTTTGGAAAAATGTTTTGGAATTTGCTACTCGCAAGTAGGCTAAAACACGGATTTCAATGAGCTATTCCAACTCAGACAATCTAACCTTCACCCACAGGCATTCAAGCAGTTATATCACATAAGTAGCTAGCCTCATGGTAATCATGCTATCATGGAAACACTCACACGCATGCAAGGATGCTAAAGCATAAATACTTACATCGTACTCCGTGCCAAAACAAAGAACTCGTTAGCAATCCATGCATGATCCAAGTCCATGTGTAAATGTCTAATGCAACGCATACGGAATGTCACTAGAGTAGGCTCGGCTAGTCTATGAATGACATGTGAAAATGCACAAGTAGCATGTATTCAAGTTAGATTTGAAATACTAATGCAGTTAGCATGATGCGCCGAGCCCGGTGCATGCAATACTGATGAATGATGCACGCATGCATAGCATAAGGTATGTTAAATTAAACATGACCTATTACTAACCATCAAAGCAGGTAAGTAAAAGGGAGAAAGAAGTGGGGGTTGGAAGACATGCAGACACTCACCCACACTTATTACAAATTCGCCCTCGCTCGGAGGGACCAAAAGAATAATACAATTCAAATAATGAATTAACTATCCTAGCTAATCAATTATTAAAGACCAACTAAATTAATTAAACAAATTAATTAATTTAAGAAAGCAAGAAAAAAGGGCCTCGAGAAGAGGGCTCAATGCACGTGTGCTCGGGTCTTGCTCGGAAGTCCACTGCCATGCACAAGCTGCCTCTGTTTTCCCTACTCTGCTCCTCTAAAAACTTCCAAAGTCTCAGAATTGCTTCCCTAGACATTGGGAGACACCATCAGCTGAGGAGAATGGTCACCGGCAGTAAGATGTGATCATCGGCTATTGATGAAGCTATCGGCCACGGGTGGATTACCGGTCAACACTATGTGCAGTCGATCGGCAAAAAGTTCCTGCAGAATCTGTTTGACAGCAGCAAAGGACAGAGCTTTGCATGTCAATGCAATTCAAGCAATGTATGCACCAACCATATCCCTTATCTTGTTTATGACTCAAAAGGACATGGTCCTTGGTTCTTGGACCATCAATTGCGCATTTCAATGCGTGATGGCCCAAGAGACCAAGTTATGCATGTTGATTTCAAATGCAATGCAAACCAACAAACAAAGGCCCAACTCCCATCACTAAATCAAGGAACAAGGCATGCATGCTCAATGGAGTGCAACTTAGGCATGTGAACTAGCATGCAACATGGGCATACAATGCATTTATGCAAGTATGCAAGCAAACATGCAAGGTAAGCATGCAAACAAGCAAAGGGATGGACTTAAATATGGTTTAGGTAGCCCTTAAGGAAGCCCAAAACAGTGGCCATCAACCAAGGAAATGAGGCCAAATGCACATGCAAGCATACATGACAACATGGACCAACATTTAAGCACATAAAGGCAACTTTTAAGCGCACTTTAAAAGAGGCATAGCATGGACAATTAACATGCAAATGAAGCTCTGAAAATCATGCTATAGGAGGTGCCAAACCAACTAAACAAAACAAGCAAAACATGCCACAATGGCCCAAGTGCTTAAGACAAGCCAAGGAGGCTTAAACCAAGGTCAAGTCCACCAAACCTCACAAGGCTAAGGGGACTTAAAACAAGTCAAATGAAGACTTAAACAAAGCCAAGGGTGCACTTAGATGGCATCTAAGTGGTCTAAAAGTGCAAGCATACTCCGAGGCCTAAACAAGGGGCATAAGGTAACAACCTTTAAACACATTGAAGGAGGATTAAATGCAAGCATATAAGCATGTCATAAGGACTGAGATAACATGTTAAGCAGTTCCAAACCATTGAAATGATACAAACAAGGCATGCTACACACTTATATACTTAAGGCCAACAAGCCCAAAATGCAAAGGGGGCATGCAATGCAAGCTATGGTTGACCAAAACAGCCAAGGACAGACCTTAAACATGGCAAAATAAACATCAAAGCTTCACAAAGCTAGGCCTAAAGCATGCTAGAACAATGGTTTACAACCTAAGACATGTTAAGGCAACAAAATGGCATTACAAGGCATGTATGCTAAGCAAGCATTGTGTACCAAAACCAACTTAAGACAATGCTATTTCATGGCAAAATAAGCATAAATAACAGCTAAGGCATGGTCAACAAGAGCCTATGCTAGGTGCTCCCTCAAGAGGCAAAAAGTGCCCTTTTCAAGGACAACAAGGAGAGGGGGTGGCCCTCTCCTTCTTGGGACCTCAAGGCACCATCCTCACCTCTGAAATCCCTCAAGATTTCAGTGGTGAGGAGGCCCAAACACCAAGGTCTCGGAGCTCTCCCATAATGACACAAAATGGAACCTTACAAGGCTTAAGAGGAGTCAAACAACCCCAAAGCTTGAAACAACCTTAAACAACTATTTAGAGGGCCTAAAAACAGAACTTTTTTATGTTATACACAAAGACCAAAAATAGTGTCAAGATAGGCTAAAAAGCTATGCAAGAATGGGGTAAAAAGGGACAAAAGTCTTACCCTTGTAGACCCTCTTCAACAATGGAGCTCCAGCAGCTTCTTGAGGTTGAAATCGACTTCAAAACTCTAAAAACAACCCTCAAGGGCCTCAGCTCCAAGGAAAGGTGTGGTAGTGTGTGTTTGTGTACAAAACTAAGGCTTAAACACACACAATACAAGAGAAGGAGAGGTATAGATATAGGATAGATACAAAACCCTAAACCTAGAACCAGAACTTCTCTAACAATTTTTTCTAACCCTAATGCCAAGAGAGGAGCCCTCTTCTTATAGGCAACTCCCTCTTGTAAGGCTTCCAAAACAAGCCATCCAAGAGGGAAATCCCTCCATACACGTGTATGGAGGGGAACAGAGTGGGTGCCAGCTATCACAGCTGGCACAAAATATCTACTAAAAGTAGATGAACAGTGATCGGCCATTCAAAATTGCCATTTTGACAAAATAAATGGCCGACCGGCAACAAAGAGTGCCGACCGGCAATATACATTGCCGATGGCATAAAATCACTGGCCGGTGGCCTCAAGTCATGGCCGGTGATGTGTGGGGATGCCTCGCAAGGCATTCCTTGCCCCTCCAAGGCAAAACACAAGTGTTTGGTGCAAAACCAGACACAACACGGTCGAGTCGAGAGATCCTGAGGCAAGGCGCGCAACCAAGACCTCCGGGAACTCAAGACGAACACAATCAAGGGTAATCACCAAGTGTTCCAATGGTGACGTCCAAGTCTTGAGGACGGTCAAAAATGGGGTGTCTACAGTTGCCCCTCTTTGACAGAACTCGAAAGTCATAACAATGACGGGAGTGAATGTCAAAGCCCAGAGACGACCCATTTTTGACAAGGCCGAAGACTCAGACAAGCATGCAAGACAATCAAGATATGCGCCCGAAGGCGGGGGCAAGATGCAAGACAATGCACAGAGCCGGACATAACTTATGATCATGCAAAGAAAGCTGTAACGAAACATAACATGCGACAGTTTCAAGCTAGCATACACCAATGCAACTACATTACAAATGCAGAAAGGATGTAAGAGAATTATGCAATTCTCGATACGCCTCACTCGGAGGATATAATACTTGTGCAGTTCGTCTGGTTACACCAGCCTCAAATGAACCGTACATACAATATCGTGCCTGAAAAGAAAGCAAACTTAACAGGTATAATATTTGTTAGCAACATGCATGACAATGCAAAAATGAATGCAAAATGATATGCAATATATACAAAACTATGTATAAACAATGCAAATGAAAGTGCAATGCAATTGAATCATGATCCAATCATGA
This sequence comes from Camellia sinensis, assembly GCF_055761805.1. Taxonomy (NCBI): domain Eukaryota; kingdom Viridiplantae; phylum Streptophyta; class Magnoliopsida; order Ericales; family Theaceae; genus Camellia; species Camellia sinensis. The sequence continues at coordinate 86,846,997 of NC_138971.1, read as the reverse complement.
GCAGTTCGAAACCACACCTATGTCAAATAGATTGATGGAGGTAACAAGTCCGTCTACCATAGAACGGTTAACAGAACTATGAGTAATGTAGACGGACAGAAGAACAAGTATTGGGGGGAATGACAAAGGTAGGGAAACGACCCGCTGGGGAAAGGACAATGATCTTAATGCTGGATGCAACAATTACAGTACAATGTAATATATAATGAAAATGCTAGGGAAATGGCAATGGATATGGCACGCGGGCCAAACCAAATCTTTCCTAGGCAAAGCATGTACGCATACAAGCCACGTCTAACATAGAACGATCCACTGAACTATGCTTCGACACGAGAAGTATGGGCACATACCGAACCATGCTCAACATGGAAAGGCGCAAGCCATAGGCGGAGGTGATGCGGTGAATGCATGCAAGCTACAATGCAATATCTACAAATATACAATGGAATGGAAATGGATACAATGGATATGGCCTGCGGGCCAAACCAAATCGTGCCTAGGAAAGGCATGTACACATACAAGCCGTGTCTAACATAGAACGGTCTACTGAACTATGTTTTGACGTGAAAAGTATGGGCACATTCCAGACCAAGCTCAATCATGGAAAGGCGCAAGCCCTAGATGGAGATGATGCAATGAATGCATGCAAGCTACACTATATTACAATGATGCATGACAATGCAACTATATTTTTTTGTTTTGTTTTTGTTTTTGAAATGCAAATGCATGATGATGCATGATTTCGAAGTGCGCGACAATGCGGGGCTTTTAAGATGTACGTGAACTTGAATATGCGACGACGCGAGTCGCTTGAAATACATGTATAATGCAACTTATCAAAAGTCGTTCGGGCACGACAAACGCCGAAGGACTTGCACCTTTAGAGGATTTAGGGTCTCCTAGACCGAAAAAAAAAATCCTCAATATGTCTCACTCGGAGTATACAATACCTGTCCGGTTCGTCGGGTTGCACCAGCCTTAAATGAACCGTACATATAATATCATACCTGCAAAGAAAACAAACTTAACAGGTACAATGTGATTAACAACATGCATATTAATGTACTTGAAAATGCGTGACAACGCAAAGCAAGTGGGAAGCATAACAATGCTGTGAAGGCACAGGCATGTAAGTGGAGCACGCGGTCTACGCAGGCAACGAAATTGATCATAAGCATGCGGTCTATGCAAGCAATGAAATTGGTTTCAAACGTGCGGTCTACGCAAGTAGAACATGCGGTCTACGCAAGCAAAACATGCGGTCTGCGCAAGTAGTGTGATTGAATGCAAACATGCGGTCTACGCAAGCAAAACATGCGGTCTACACAAGTAATGAAATTGATTACAAATATGCGGTCTACGCAAGGAAAACATGCGGTCTATGCAAGTAAATGAAATTAATTACAAACATGCGGTCTACGCAAGTAAATGTGATTTAATGCAAGCAAAATGCAATAAGATGCGCAAAATAGTGCGATGCGTTAGACAACGTGAGTACACAAAATAGTGCGATTGATTTGAAATGCACAAGACAGTGCAATCGATATGTGATGCACATGGGGCAACTTTTGAGTTTTGTAAAAGCCAAAACGATACGGAAAGGATACACCTTGCATGAATTCGAGTGCCACACACAGAAGACACGATCCAAGGTCAAAACGGAGGCCGGTTGAGCGTCAAAAATGCACTGTTTTACACTATTTTGAGCACTAAAGGCCCTGGACCCCACACATAACTCAAACAAGGGTGTAGGTGGCTCCAAAACCACAGTAGGAGACCACCGGATGTCCACCGGCCATCAAAATGCATCACCGGCCATCCATCGGCCATCATACAATTTCCATTGGCAAACTATTTTGCAGACCGGCAAAGAGTGCCGACCGGCAAAAAGTCCCTGTATTGGGGCAGTTCAGTCATTTGGCCACAGGTCTTTTAAAATAGGGCTTCTAGCCCTATTTTCTTTACTTCTCCTTGCTCAAAATATTCCCCTTTCTCTCTCTAAAATATTTTCCAGGCTTTATTTCCTCGTTTTCCTTGGTTTTTGGCTTCGTTTCGTCGTTCGATTCGCGTTCACCCTTGCGTTTCGAACGTTTTGAACCGATTGAAATTTCATTTCGGTGTTGTTTTTTTGATTTCCGCCACTCAGGGCTTGTTTCCCTCGAGTTTTTCTCGATATCTGTGCCTTTTCCGCACTTCGGCTTTTCCGGTCTTTTCCGGGCCTCTCGGGGTTGACTTTTTGTTGACTCTTCACATTCTCGCCTAGTTTTTCGTCTTCCGGCCATTTTCACATTCTCTTCGAGAGGGCGGACGATCTTCCACAGGGCGGGACCCCTCCAGAGCTCGAGATGGATCCCGAGGCCGACCCCTTGCCACTTCATATCCGGCCGTTCGATCAAGAGACCTACAGGCCTGCGGTTCATGTGATGCTCCCCGATGGACTACGCCAGTTCCGGAGCTTCGAGAGGGGCGTGGCACCCGAGCTTCTCCTGCGTGAGCCGACCTCTCATCTGTCCTTTGGCGCTTCCGAGGTAGCATTCTTTCTTCTATTTTATTATTTTTCGCAATGTAGAACATAACTACCCTTAGTTGATTCTGTTCTCTAACTGCTTAGCCCGGATGCATCGATACACTGTACACTGTAGTTGATTGCAAACAAACTTACAACCGATATCTGTTTGAAACTTACACGTGCACACACACCGCACTAAACCCAAACACACGGCGCACACTGTATTTTATTGCATACACACTGGTACCCGGTATCTGCTTGAGTTTGAAAACATGCACACATGCTGTATTTGCCCTGAACCACTCAAACACACGGCGGACACTGTATTTTACTACATACTCACTGGTGCCCGGTATCTGCTTGAGTCTGAAAACATGCACACATGTTGTATTTGCCCTGAACCACTCAAACACACGGCGTACACTGTATTTTACGGCATACTCACTGGTACCCGGTATCTGCTTGAGTCTGAAAACATACACACATGTTGTATTTGCCCTGAACCACTCAAACACGCTGACACATCACACGTTGTAGTTCACTGGAAGTACACCGGCACCCGATGTCTGTTCGAATTTGAAAACATGCACGCATGCTGTATACCTGTATGCTTCTTAAAACTGCGTTTTGAATATTGTCGCGCAATTGTTATTTTTTATTACAGAGGGATTCCCATACCATCCGCGGGTATGGGAATATCGTTGCTAGGGATTGGTACTTAGAGCTGCCAGACGCAGTTCGTCATATCATCGACGGGCCCGGTTTCGGCATCTTCTGGAGGGGACTCTCCCGGCTTATGACCTGCAGGCCCTTGCTTGCCGCTTTAGTGGAGAGGTGGTGGGATACCACCAACTCCTTCCACTTCTCCGCTGCGAGGGACCTGACGATGACCCCTTATGATTTCTCGATGCTCACTGGCATCGGGGTAGGGGGTGATCTAATCCCCTTCGACATCGATATGGGTGAGTGGGATGCCGCCCAACTGTACTTGCTTGGCACTCAGCCTCCCTACGCTCGAGCCGGGTTTGTCAGGTACTCTTGGCTCGAGAGCCATTTCCGAATTCAGCAAGCCTTGGCGGAGGAGGCGCAGATGACCCCAGAGGAGGTGGATCAGTATGCGCGGGGCTTCATCATGTTACTCTTCGCGACGACTCTTTTCGCCGACCGGGCGAACACTGTGCCTCTATGTCTATTGAGCGCACTGGTGGACGTCAGGCGGATCCGCCGCTATGACTGGGGTGGCGCCGGCTTGGCCACATTGTATGGTTACATGAGCTCTTCTTCCCGCCTTAGCGGACAGCTTCTCGGCGGCTACTGGCGAGCTTGAGAGGTACATTTTCTTTCCCTTTTACATTTCTGCTTCACATTTTCTGTATTCTGTACACTACACACACCACGGCCTGCCTCTCACTGACTATATACTGCACACCCAGCACACATATACTCTGTTTTACCTTGATTGTATACTGCACACACTGTATACCCTGTACCATACACTGCACAACACACGGCTCTGCCATTTCTGCTCTATTCTGTATTTTGCTTTATCTGATAGTCATACTTATATCTGTTCTGCAGTTATGGGTGTATGCCTACTTTCCCAGGCTTGCCCCAGTACCTGATATGGAGACCCCACTCGGCGTCCCTTTATCTCATCGCTTTGATGTGCGATGCGTGCGGAGACCACGAGAGTCTTTTATCTTCTTCCACCGCTACTTCGACACCATCACTGCCGCTGAGGTATGTTCAACTTTAGAATTTTGCTTAGGCTTCGCTTAGTACTGTCTGTTTGATAACAGATAGATGACAAACTGCATATTTACCCGCAGATCACCTAGCAGTCCTGGGCTCCGTTGCCGGCCATGGTGAGGGATCACTATGAGGGCGCAGAGGAGACTGCCCGTTGTCGGATTCTGTTGGAGGGCCCGGTCTATCGGGCTTGGTACCTGGGCGAGCGTTTCTTGCGTCAGACCCTAGGTTTACCGGAGCAGATAGTCCCGGGTCCACCTCCTACCTATATGAGAGATACTGAGAGGTTCACCGCCCAGGAGATGGCCGATTACACGATTGGCTGGGACACGGGAGACTTCAAGGGCGAGGGCGACTTCAGGGAGTACGTCCAAACCTACATTATCCGGCCTTTAAGTGGTGGTCGTCGGGCTGAGAGGGAGAGGCCAGCGGCGCCAGTAGCTGGAGCAGGAGCTGGGGCAGGGACGTCGAGGACGGGTCGTGTCCGTGGCAGGGGCGGAGCTCGGAGGGGTCAGGGGGTTAGCTGGCCAGTGCTACCCACGATACTGACATGCAGAGGGCAGGGTGGGGCGACGTACCAGATTCCCTTTGCTCCTCCTCCGGCTGACCATGAGTTGGTCGGGTTCTATGATTTACCACCTCCGGTATGTACTATTTCCTCTTGCATCTTGCATTGTCATTTTATTTCAGTTTATTTTGATATTCCGCAGAATACTGATGCCTTTGATACTTTTGCAGGCGTCCTCCGAGTACACCCGGCAGTCCCTGGAGTTGAATGCCTCCATGATGGGGATGCTACAGCGGACCTTCGACCTCCTGGCCCTCTATAGTATTCCGGTATGTTCTTCTGATCACGGCCTCAAACCATACTCATAAGCTGCTTCACATAATCTAGTGCACAACACAACACTCGATAAGCTGCTCACGTCATTCATACACCGTACTCATATACTACATTCTGCATTGATAAACTACTCACGGCATGTAACGACCCGACCCTCATATGTGCTTGTGATATATGTTAGTCTTTTATTCTGTGCTATTAAATGACTAAGATGAAGCTGTATAAGGGAATGAGGGCAAGTAACTATATTATAATGCCTTGTGGAAGGAACTCTATCTGTTAGGAAAGAAATGTATCTGTTCTTACTCGAATGATAAAGTAGAAATTGAGGGCCTTAGCAGCTTAATAAACCAAAATTGAACATATATTTGGAATCAGCATAATTTTTAAGTAATATTAAGCACTTCCGTGAAATTTCAATTTCGGACATGTAAACGATTGATTTTTGTCTTATTCTCTCCTTATGGATGTACATATATATGATCTTGGTTATTTTGACAAACAAAACAAAAAAAAAGAAGAAGAATAGAGAGTTCATCACCCTAGACTTGAGAAGTGAAGGGATAGAGAAAGAAGATCCTTACAAGGTTGAGATTTGGGTATGTATATGTTTGTCTAATTTTTATCCACACCCCTTCTTGTCATAATTTATGTGAAGATGTTCCTATGATCTTGTTCCTAAGAGTTGGAATTGTGGTGTTGTGAGTATGAAGAGTAAATGTGACCTTACCTTGCATGTTTTGACTCAATTTGACTATGTCTTCACTTGACTTGTTTAACTTCAAGTATGTGATATGCATTTGTGTTATGAGTTGAGATGTGAGAACAAATAGAAATCTTGTGAATTAGAGTAAATTTAAGTTGTGAATTTATGATTTGATTTGTTTTACTCAAATGAAAGATATAATTTGATCCTTGTTCACATGTAATTACATGCTTTGAGCTTATATATTGGTAATTTAAAGCTAGATTTTTTAGGCCTAAACATGTCTATAAGAAGAAGAAAATTGTGCAAAAATTTCGGACCTTTAGTGCAGAACCGCCGCACGTGCGGGGCCTAAGGCCGTACGTGCGGGAACCTCAGCCACACGTGCGGGAGTCACTGCCGCACGTGCGGGAAAATGGCAAAATTCCGGGCTTCAACACTACAAAAAAAGCACGTGCGGGGCCTCAATGCCGCACGTGCGGGAGGTGTGCCGCACGTGCGGGAGATCCTAGCTGCACGTGCGGCTCAAGGCAGAAAAGTTGTGATGCTCCGTTTTGCGTGTTAGGTCCTCTAATGTGGTCAAAACCTGCAATTTATATTATTTGAATGTTCGTTAGTTTAATCAAAGTAAGTGAACCGAATGTTAGTTTAACAAGAAAAAGGGGCTAATGTAATCTTTTATATGTTCATGTGTGTAGGAAACACCTCAAAAGGAAGTGCACCGCCACAACACAGTGAGTAATAGTGCTTCAATGTATCCCTACTCAGTATTTATAATTAATGACGTTGTGACCTTGTAGAAAGTATCATCGTATGATATACTGACGTTATATCTTGACGTTATGAATGTCACTATTAAACTTGTGTTGGCATGAAATGATTGGTATGAAATGACATATCTGCTATAAATAATTTGATACGAAATTGTGAAAACATTGAAAAGGTTGTGAAGTTGTACGCATCCTATATGAAAGTTGTGACTACCGGAATGTATCAAGGCAATATGAATTTGTGAACCAATGTGGCTTAGTGCCATTTGTGGCTCAATGTGGCCTAGAGCCATTTGTGAATTAATGTGGCTAAGAGCCCTAATGTGAAACTACGTGACCAATGGTCAATTGTGAATTGTGAACTAATGAGGCCAAGAGCCATTTGTGAATAAAGAAATTATGAGGCCAAGGGCCGATGTGTGAAATATGAATGTCACTATTGTGAGCTTGTGGATTGAACAGAACCAAAAGTTTATGTGAGGAATTGTAAGTTGTGAACCCAAGAACTCTTCCCGAACGTGTGAAATTCTTAGGCCAGGGGCCACATTGTGACAATTATAAACCAATTATGTTGTCCCTACAAGCCGTACAGAGACAGACTAATGGCATGATTACAGCATTAAATATATTTACTAGCATATTAGTACTATTATTCACTGAGCTTGGCTCACCCTATGTTATGTCTGTTTCTGTAGGTAATCAACCAGGAGGTCGATCTTAGCTCGGCAACGTCATACTTTTGTCAGCCTAGGCACAGCCAAGCTTGGGGTCGGGACCCTACTTTTGTGAAGTTGATAGATGATGACTCACACTTTTGATATTGGCTTAAGTTGTTATGTACTTAAGGACTTTGTTACATACCCCGTCTCGGGGTTAGTTCTGTATATGTCTGTAAATAACTAACCCTTAAGTGTACTTTGGCTTTTGATGTACTTGTCCTGTGAAATGTGTTGATCCTGGCATGACTTAGTAGCTCAATGGATGTCATACTTTCTGGTTGTTATCAATTATATTTTATAGCTTCCGGGCAGGCCCCTCTATGGAACCAGGTTAAGTGTCATCTTCTGTTCAGGTCATGCCCAAACTTTTAGGGGCAAGTTAGGGGCGTGACACGGCATTTGCACACTGTACTTATATACTGTATTCTGTACTGATAAACTGCTCACGGCATTTGCACACTGTACTGCGTACATTGCATTCTGTACTAATAAACTGCTCACGACATACTGATGCGTTTGCCTCTTATACTTTTCAGCCTCCTTTCCCGATTCTCGCTGTGGGAGGTGTTCCAGCTGGGTCCTCCATTCCTGCTTGAGGAGGGCGTGGAGACGCTGTACGTCCCCGTACCAGGGCGGGGCGTGTTCATGTCGGGAGTAGCTCTCGGGCGCCGTCCCCTGATGATGACGATGATGATGATGAGTCCGAGGCAGAGGCAGAGGCCGAGTCATCTGACGAGGCTGGAGACGACTCAGACTCAGGCTTAAATGGCGATGCTGATGAAGATGCTCCTGGACCTTCGTCCAGGAAGAGGGTGAGGACAGATCCCCGGGCCCGAGACTACTGATGATGATCTAGATTGCTGCTTTTCTTCTTTTTTATGCTTCTTTTTTTTTCTTTTTTTTTTCTTCTCTTTGCTTGTAGTTAGATTACCTTGTACTGCCGCAGGCAGATTTTTGTTTTCAAAGTCTACTTGAAAAAGATAACGAAATGAACAAACTTTTGGATTAAAAAGTGTTACATTTACATATCTCACGTATTGCATCGCATCACATCATGTTACACCTCAATGTGAATGGAATTGACCCGTTGTCTGAAAAAATCGAGCATTTGTACTGTAATGATCACATAACCAAACGGCCTCATAGCAAAACTGCCCAAGCAACACACTGCTCAAACTGAACGCACAGCCCATACTCTGTTGGGGATTAGTCTGCATACAGCCCCTAACACCACACTCGGTTCATTCTACACACAGCAAATCCTGAACAAAAAGCCCAAATCTGACAAGACGGAACACAAAGATGGAACCAGTTGAAGTTGAAGCACGCTCAGATGCCCCAAAATATTTTTTTTTTCTTCTTTTGCTTCGCACAGATGTAGAGAATGGCACAGCACTCTGAGCATAAACGATTTACAAAATAAATAAAAAAAAGGGATTTTCAACCGGGGTATCGAGCCTACAACGGAACACAGCGGGAAGGACTCAAACAAATGGGTACACGACCTAAACACAACGAGACACGCTGCGAAAAGACCCAAAATAAAAGCTGAGGTGAACAAAACGAAAGACCCGACACGCGGACATGTTCAACGAAAGACCTCAAACCTCGAGGAGCCAGTTCCTCCTGGTATATTTCCCACCCTTTCTGATTTGTGACTCTCACATCACTCGGCCCTCAGGCTCGGTTTTTTTTTTTTTTCTCAAAACCCTTTGGCTCGCTTTTTCTCTCAACTTACACCTCTCTATTCTTTATTCTCTCATTTTTATCCCTCCCCAGGATTTTTTAATGGATGAATAGGAAGTCGTGGGTTCACGCCTGACATGGTTAGCTCACGGCTGTTTCTTCCGGTGGCGCTTGGTCGATGCCCCAGGTAAGGGAATAGAGTACCTTGATCCCTTCAGATTCGTGCTTTGCACTTGGTTCGATACCTCGTTGCTCGGAGGTTGAGAGAGCTTCCAGCCCTTTAATGACAGCTTAAGTTGTGCCCTTCTTGGCAATTATGCTAGCGATGGGGGAAAGACAGGAAGCCTGACTCAACCGTGCCCATAGTTCATCATTTTGACCATTTTTTGTTTTGGTTTTCTACTAAAACAATTTTGACCAAGATGGGAGTCGGATTAACGTACTTGTTCGATTTTTGATTTGAAAATCATGCAAGTCAGGCTATGAGCACTGAAAATTTTCCTTTTTGGGTCCAAGAAAATGGTCCAGTTTTGGAAAATGAAATAATTTTTGAGAAAATGGTCAACCTTAGTAAAAATTCTCAAAAACTATTTTTTTTGGCAAACGGCTGCCGCCCAATGAGTGCGAAACTCATTCTCGAGATGCACAACCTTGGATCGGAGGCAATGGAAAATTGCCCCTTGTTTGAAGGATGCTGCACGGCAACGAAAATTTGCCCCTGGTTTGAACGGGGACTCATGGCAACGGAAAGTTGCCCCTTGTCTGGATGATGCCGCAACATATTGTAAACAGTCCTTACCAGTAATGATCACGACTGAACTTTCTCGGATACAGCGAAGACGAAGACGGTCAAAACCAATATATGGACACATCACCTTGAAGGTGTTGAGGGCTGGACTTCGGGATGAAGCTGCCTATGTATCCCATTGTCACAACCAAACTATCGGATTCGGAGAGGGCAAGAATAATCAAAACCATTACATGGACTGAGGCGCTATGAAAGCGTTGAAGGCTGGACTTCAGGATGAAGTTGCCTACGTATCCCAAACATGGGAATCAAGCCTTACATAGTTCCGGTTAAGGTACACTCGGGTATTTTAACCTTCACTTTTTAGGCTCTAACTTTTGCCAAGGCGCCCATTGCGGGTCTTCGGCCTTGCGAGCTTTGTTCTTCCTTTTTTTCAATTTTCGTATCTTTTCATTCTTTTTTTTCTTTCCTTTTTTTGATTTTATTTCTTCTCTTTTCTTTTGCATTTTTTTGCATTTTTTTTTGTATTTTTCTCTTGCTCTAACTTTTGCCTGGGTTGCCCTTCCGGGTTTTCGGCCCAGCGAGCCTCTCAAAAGGGTAAAAGTGTAACAAGCCCATGCCAAATGGTTTTTGAAGTTGAAGCCTCTCTGTGTCTAGGAGAACGGCTGTTGCAATGTTTTGTAGAAGAATCCATCATGGCTGCTCCACGAGCTTCTTCTGGTGAGATCTAATCTTTTTGATTCGACTTTGGTGCCTCTTGTTCGAGGGCTGCTTCAAAACTGGCCACACGGGCCTCCTCTGACAGTTGACCGTTGAATGTTCCGAATGAGTTCGTTGTTCAAGACAAACAGGTCGAATCTTGAAGCTGAGAGCGATCCTAAGCTGCACAATCTCAAGAGCGATTCCACATAGGTCTTCACAGGGCCGCACAAAACATTTGTTTTTGAAACTTTTTAAGAAAGCGACAAATCGCTCGCGCCGAAGATAGTGTGGAACCAATCTGGATCAAGCCAGGGTCCTTCTCAGTACTCACGCTAACAAGCATGGTTTCATTCATTAAAGGCTTAGCATGCCTCTCTTTCTCTCAATTTGATCAAAGTTTTGCAAAACTGGAGCAATTCCTTCCTCTTCGTTTTTATCACAATGTTTCGAACAAAGTTTTGAAGAACTTAGGTCAATGCAATAATTCTCAAGGCACAGTAGAGCAGGTAGAATGCAGGGCCGTTCCATTGAAAACCTCTGGCACAACTAGCTCAAAATTAGCGATAAGCATGGAAACATGGTAGCCGCAGCTGTTTCATTCAGGTTTCTCGGATGTAACTGGCTCCACAGCAGAGACAGAGTCAAAAAGAAAGCAAAAAGGTTAAATACAAAAACGGTGTTCGAGGCAACAACCCCAGAATCACTCGACATCCGATACAATGGGACTGACTTGGTACCACAAGACCGACCCAAAAACAAAAAGACTGACTCAAAGCAAAGAGGCAGACACAAAAACAAAACAGAGAACTGACTCAAAACCCAAGCCAGAAGCTACAAAGCTGCATTTACAAATGCTCAAAAAGTGCACGCCAGATGCCACATCTGAAATACACCGAGCACCGCCCGCAGGTGGTCTAACCCCTGATCACATACTCGCAGCATCCTCAAAGTCCAACAGCTCGGTGGTAACAGACTTCGCTGAGGTAAGTGGAAGAATGACCCCTTTCGGCAAGAATCTGAAGTGCCTTAGACAGAGGCATGTAGAGAGCATGAAAGATCCTGCGCCCTCGGGCAGGTACTTTGAAGTCTGAGTACTCTTACTAGACGCACTAGCAAAAGGGTCGGCAGGCACTGCCTTGGTTTTCTGATCTTTCCCAGGTGTAGGGTTCGGAATAGGAGGAACTGTTCTAGCATGACGGGGCCTATCCTGATTTTCTAACTGACTTGAACTACCCTCAGGCGGAGTGGGGAAAGCATCCTCCACAGTTTTTACCACAACTGCAGATATCTGTTGCTTGTTCATCCCCCCGGCTTTCAAAGCCTCAACTGCCCGCAGCAGTTGTTCAATGGGATCGACATCTGCCTTCATTTTGTTCTTGCCTCTAGCCTCGGCCTGATTAAGGGTTTGGGTTGCTACATCAGAGCGAAGCCCGGTTGTTGCTGACGCGTTGTTGCTGTAGCTGGAAGCAACCTTTGGTTGGCTGTGCTCTATCACAATCCGCCCCAGTAGCGGGGGCTCCTGCAGCATGAAATTCCCGGCATACGGTGCCGTTGGCGGTGAAGCCGACATTCCATAGGCCAGATCGGCCACGGATCTCTGGAGGTCACCAATAATTCCCATCAGCCCGAATGTAGTGGGCTCACGAGCCTGATACAACTGGAGGGTCCAGACCGGGTGCGCGACAGGTGACCTAGGCGGATGCGATACATCAACATTGGTTTCATCCCGCAGGGTGATCCCTTGATCTAGCGTAGCTGTCATAACCACAATCTCTTCTGAATTCTGCGCCATCATAAGTCCTGCCTCAGCAAGGCGGAACACTAGCTATTCTGTATCAATTCTCTGAACACTCTGAACTGAAAGGAAAAACAAACAGCACTTCAGCCCAAACAGATCAATCGCAGGTGTAGCCAAACAACTGCACTTTACTACTGATCACTGTTCCCCAGAATCACTATTCCCAAACTGTACTTGATTACCCGCAGATAACTGATTTCTCAACAACACTAATACTGGCGCCCTTAGGCCTGATACCCAGACTTGCAAACTGATATGTACGTCCCTGTAGAGATACACTCTAAAGCACATAGCAGATAAGTGAGAGCCAAAACACCCCTATGGAGGGGTAGGGTTTCCCTGTCCTATTTTGTCAGGAGCTAGGGTTTCACTACGCACACAGCGGTTTTCAGACAACCTAACATTGGGTAGGCAACCTGTCCTAGTTTGGAATGGTCACTATGGATTTCGATATGTACTAGGTCGAATGGTCGAAAAGGGTGCCCCGGTAAAAACCAAGGTTTGTGTTCCCATACTGTCAGAGCCCACAACCGGTCAGCCTTATGGCATGCTTTGACAAAGTCAAGCCTCAGGCAAACCGTTCAGGAATGGCAGATGGCAAACACGGTGTCCTAGGCGCACCAATGCACATGCAATGCAAAGAGATACATGAATGAAATCAAAACAGGATATCATGAGTTCGAGTCAAGCTCTCAAAACTCCCCAGCAGAGTCGCCAGAAACTGTAGACGCGCCCGCGGGCCTCACTACAGTTCGGACTCGATTTGTGTCACAGTCCTTAATCTGAACCAAAGAGTCCAAATCCGGCAAATCGTTTTGAGAAACAGATTTTTGAAAAGAAGTGTCAAACATGGACTGCTTTGCTAGATACAGAGTCGCCACCTAAATATTTTATTTTGGGAGAATTTAGGAAACCCCGACTCGGTGCCAAAGGCCACGTGTCCGTCATCACCAAAGTTGCCTCGGCTCGGGAACTTGGGTACGATTGGGAAAGGTCAGCTATGAGCATCCCCTCTCGCCCGATCCGAAGATCGGCCTCTACTAACCGTGATATCCAATTTTGAAAACGTTATGTGTTCTTATCCTGATTATTAGCCTAGAATTACTATGTTATGTGCATAGCACAAAAGTATAGACTAGATTGCCTAATTTGGGAATAAGCATTGCATATCCGTTTGTTTTGGAAAAATGTTTTGGAATTTGGTACTCGCAAGTAGGCTAAAACACGGATTTCAATGAGCTATTCCAACTCAGACTATCCAACCTTCACCCACAGGCATTCAAGCAGTTATATCACATAAGCAGCTAGCCTCATGGTAATCATGCTATCATGGCAACACTCACATGCATACAAGGATGCTAAAGCATAAGTACTTATATCGTACTCTGTGCCAAAACAAAGAACTCGTTAGCAATCCATGCATGATCCAAGTCCATGTTTAAATGTCCAATGCAACGCATACGGAATGTCACTAGAGTAGGCTCGGCTAGTCTATGAATGACATGTGAAAATGCGCAAGTAGCATGTATTCAAGTTAGATTTGAAATACTAATGCAGTTAGCATGATGCGCCGAGCCCGGTGCATGTAATACTGATGAATAATGCACGCATGTATAGCATAAGGTATGCTAAATTAAACATGACCTATTACTAACCATCAAAGCAGGTAAGTAAATGGGAGAAAGAAGTGGGGGTTGGAAGACATGCACACACTCACCCACACTTATTACAAATTCGCCCTCGCTCAGAGGGACCAAAATAATAATACAATTCAAATAATGAATTAACTATCCTAGCTAATCAATTGTTGCAGACCAACTAAATTAATTAAACAAATTAATTAATTTAAGAAAGCAAGAAAAAAGGGCCTTGGGAAGAGGGCACAATGCACGCGTGCTCGGGTCTTGCTCGGAAGTACACTGCCATGCACAAGCTGCCTCTATTTTCCCTGCTCTGCTCCTCTAAAAACTTCTAAAGTCTCAGAATTGCTTCCCTGGACATTGGGAGACACCACTGGCTGATGGGAATGGCCACCGGCAGTAAGATGTGATCATCGACTATTGATGAAGCTATCGGCCACGGGTGGATTGCCGGTCGGCACTATGTGCAGTCGATCGGCAAAACATTCCTGCAGAATCTGTTTGACAGCAGCAGAGGACAGAGCTTTGCTTGGCAATGCAATTCAAGCAATGTATGCACCAACCATATCCCTTATCATGTTTATGACTCAAAGGGACATGGTCCTTGGTTCTCGGACCATCAATCGCGCATTTCAATGCGTGATGGCCTAAGAGACCAAGTTATGCATGTTGATTTCAAATGCAATGCAAACCAACAAACAAAGGCCCAACTCTTATCACTAAATCAAGGAACAAGGGATGCATGCTAGATGGAGTGCAACCTAGGCATGTGAACTAGCATGCAACATTGGCATACAATGCATTTATGCAAGTATGCAAGCAAACATGCAAGGTAAGCATGCAAACAAGCAAAGGGATGGACTTAAACATGCTTTAGGCAGCCCTTAAGGAAGCCCAAAACAGTGGCCATCAACCAAGGAAATGAGGCCAAATGCACATGCAAGCATACATGACAACATGGACCAACATTTAAGCACATAAAGGCAACTTTTAAGCGCACTTTAAAAGAGGCATAGCATGTCATTAACATGCAAATGAAGCTCTGAAAATTAGGCTATAGGAGGTGCCAAACCAACTAAACAAAGCAAGCAAAACATGCCACAATGGCCCAAGTGCTTAAGACAAGCCAAGGAGGCTTAAACCAAGGTCAAGTCCACCAAACCTCACAAGGCTAAGGGGACTTAAAACAAGTCAAATGCAGACTTAAACAAAGCCGAGGGTGCACTTAGATGGCATCTAAGTGGTCTAAAAGTGCAAGCATACTCCGAGGCCTAAACAAGGGGCATAAGGTAACAACCTTTAAACACATTGAAGGAGGATTAAATGCAAGCATATAAGCATGTCATAAGGACTGAGATAGCATGTTAAGCGGTTCCAAACCATTTAAATGATACAAACAAGGCATGCTACACACTTATATACTTAAGGCCAACAAGCCCAAAATGCAAAGGGGGCATGCAATGCAAGCTATGGTCGACCAAAACAACCAAGGACAGACCTTAAACATGGCAAAATAAACATGAAAGCTTCATAAGGCTAGGCCTAAAGCATGCTAGAACAATGGTTTACAACCTAGGACATGTTAAGGCAACAAAATGGCATTACAAGGCATGTATGCTAAGCAAGCATGGTGTACCAAAACCAACTTAAAACAATGCCATTTCATGGCAAAATAAGCATAAATAACAGCAAAGGCATGGTAAACAAGAGCCTAAGCTAGGTGCTCCCTCAAGAGGCAAAAAGTGCCCTTTTCAAGGACAACAAGGAGAGGGGGTGGCCCTCTCCTTCTTGGGACCTCAAGGCATCATCCTCACCTCTGAAATCCCTTAAGCTTTCAGTGGTGAGGAGGCCCAAACACCAAGGTCTTGGAGCTCTCCCAAAATGACACAAAATGGAGCCTTACAAGGCTTAAGAGGGGTCAAACAACCCCAAAGCTTGAAGCAACCTTAAACAACTATTTAGAGGGCCTAAAAATAGAACTTTTTTATGTTTTATACAAAGCCCAAAAATAGTTTCAAGATAGGCTAAAAAGCTTTGCAAGAATGGGGTAAAAAGGGACAAAAGTCTTACCCTTGTAGACCCTCTTCTACAATGGAGCTCCAACAGCTTCTTGAGGTTGAAATCAACTTCAAAACTCTAAAAACAACCCTCAAGGGCCTCAGCTCCAAGGAAAGGTGTGGTAGTGTGTGTTTGTGTACAAAACTAAGGCTTAAACGCACACAATACAAGAGAAGGAGAGGTATAGATATAGGATAGATACAAAACCCTAAACCTAGAACCAGAACTTCTCTAACAATTTTTTCTAACCCTAATGCCAAGAGAGGAGCCCTCTTCTTATAGGCAACTCCCTCTTGTAAGGCTTCCAAAACAAGCCATCCAAGAGGGAAATCCCTCCGTACACGTGTATGGAAGGGAACAGAGTGGGTGCCAGCTATCACAGCTGGCACAAAATATCTACTAAAAGTAGATGAACAGTGATCGGCCATTCAAAATTTCCATTTTGGCAAAATAAATGGCCGACCGGCAACAAAGAGTGCCGACCGGCAATATACATTGCCGATGGCATAAAATCACTGGCCGGTGGCCTCAAGCCATGGCCGATGATGTGTGGGGATGCCTCACAAGGCATTCCCTGCCCCTCCAAGGCCAAACACAAGTGTTTGGTGCAAAACCAGACACAACACGGTCGAGTCGAGAGATCCTGAGGCAAGGCGTGCAACCGAGACCTCCGGGAACTCAAGACGAACACAATCAAGGGTAATCACCAAGTCGAGAGATCCTGAGGCAAGGCCAGCAGCATCTGTTTATGGCCGGTGGCCTCCCATTTTGCCCTCTGGGCCATCCATGTCTTGAAAGTGCTAAGAACCTGTGTTTTCTTCCACTCTTAGTGTATGTCTTTGGTTTCTCTTTAAGAATTTTGTTGTATTGCTTATTGAGTTATTGTTTTGCTTATCGAGTTGTTGTTTTGTTTATCAAGTTGTATTTGTTTTCACTGTTGTCGTTTTGTTCATTGAGTTGTTTTACTCTGTTTGTTATGTGTTGGTTGGTTCACTACCTCATGAAGCAGTTGCCAATACCATATTCATTTTCCATCAAACCCGTTTTTGTGTAAAATGGTGCAATGCGATGCTCAGAATATAAAATGCAACGCTTTTTTTTTATATAAAAAGATGTTTTCATTCCAATCATGGTTTTTTTTTACAGAGAGTACAAGTTTTCAAGAAAATAAACTGCCTAAGGTTGTACAATGTGCTAAAACAACTAGCAAAAAGAAAAAAAAAAAAAGGAAGAAAACTAAGCAAAAAAATTTGAATCGACGCCAGTCACCTCAGGATCGACAGGCCCTCTTCGTCCTCTTCCTGGGCATGGACTTGGAGCTATCGCCATCAGCGCCACTATCTGAATCTGAACCGGAGCCCTCCTCAGCATCTCCGCTCCCCTCCCCCGAGCCCTCCTCAGCATAACCACAGCCCTCAAAACCCGAGCCGGTGTCGTCGCCTCCTCCCCTAGATGACACTGACTGCGGGCTCGCTGGCTCCTCATCCTCATCTATCTCATCGTCATCAAGGATAGGCTCTGGTGGACTGCTCTCATCACGAATACGCCTAGCTCTGTCTCAGTTGTGCGTTGGAGTCCCTCGTCTCTCTCTTCTTGCTATCGGGGGAGGCACTGAAGGTCTTGCTGCAGCTCCCGCTGGGGTGCCTGATGGGGCTAGCATCTGAAAAGGGACCTGAAAAGAACAATTTATCAAATGCATCAGTTATGGTATATATTGGATGCAAAGATGAGTATAGTGTTGCATGCAGTGTGTGGGAGCAGTGTATCTATGCAGTGTTGTTAATGCAATGTATTTAGATCAGTACGGGGCAAATTGCAGTTGAAATGCTAATGTATCAGCAGAAAATTTGGTGGCATGAAGTGCAAACTGAAGGAAACTTACCAGAATGTCGTACAGACTGAGTAGGTTCAGGCTCATCGCTAGCTTGAGTGCCTGTCCGGTGCACTCTATGGAAGCCTGCAAAAGTGTTGAGATGATTAGTGGTCTACAAAGCATAATTGAAATGAATTGAATATGCAAAATGTAAAGTGTGGTATATGTGGGGGTAGGGCCTCGAACTCCGAAAAGCTCGTGACTAGCTGGTGCAGGCTCAATGGAAATCTGATAGGTCTCCCCAGAACGTCCCCAGCAGGTTAGTGTAGTAGGCAGCTCTGGCCACCCGGCCCTCTGTCTCGTCTCGGAACCTCTCCTATCATGAGCCCGGGATGCCCTGGATCCTCCCGCTCTCTCTCCTGCAGCCAGAGCTCTGGGTCTCTCACCTCCACGGCTCCCAGTTAGGGGCGACATGAGGTATGTCTAGGTAAAGGCAGTGTAATCGCCCTCAAGCCTGAAGAAGTCGGCGTCCCAACCACTCGTGAAGTCGATCATCTCCTGCAGGGTGTACCTCTCTGTGACCCTCATGTACATGGGAGGCGGCATCGGAACTATCGGCTTAGGCAAGCCGAGGCTCTGTCGTAGGAATCGCTCCCCTAAAAACCATGCTCAACAAATTGGGCCCTCGAGCAAATCCGAAATCGGGAAGCCTCCTGAGCGTCGACAAACTGATCTTTGACCCGAAAAGGCACCATTGCCCACGGTTGCTGTAGACACCCCATTTTTTACCGTCTTCAAGACTTGGAAGTCACCGTTTGAACACTCGGTGACTATCCATGTTTGTGTTCGTCTTGAGTTCCCGGAAGTCTTGGCTGCGCGCCTTGCCTCAGGATCTCTCGACCTGACTGTTCCGTGTTTGGTCTTGGCACCAAACACTTGTGTCTTTGCCTTGATGGGCGGGAAATGGCTTGTTGGCCATCCCCACATTCCACCGGCCTTTCCCTAGCATCACCGGCTGTTTAGGGGCGCCACCGGCCATGGTTTCCTAAAATCAATGGCCGGTCGGCACAATATTCTACCGACTGGTAGTTTTATTTCTCGGTGACATCTTTTTCTGGCCGGTGTGACTCCTTTGCACCCTTGAGGCATGGTGCATGCCAGCTGTGCCAGCTGGAATGCACCATCACTCCTCCACGTGCAGTTTTTGGCTGGTGTGAGCCTTTGAACCCCATTTCCTTCTAGAAGCTTGAACCCTTTGACCAAGCTTCTTGGGGAAGCTTGGCCAGCCGTTTTAGCTTCTCCAAGAAGCCAAGACTCCTTTGCACCCTTTGCCCCTTTCATTTAGCTTCCTTAAGAAGCTTTAGTCTTGGCCCTTTGCCTATTTAAACAATGATCCTCTCCCTTTGTTAAGGGTTGGAGCTTTTGAACCAAAAAACCAGAGCTTCTATATCTATACATCTGATATATCACCCTCTCTCTCTATATCTCCCTCTCTCTCATACTTAGGGTGTGTTTGGAAGCCTAAAAGTGCATTTTGACCTTACTTTTGCACTAAAACACACACCATTACACCTTGCTCCGAGATTGAGAGGCATTGAGGGTTGTTTGTTGAGGTTTTTCACTGATTTTGATCAATAGAGAGTGGCTGGATCACCTATTCTTCAAGGCTTCTTCAAGGGTGAGACACTTGCTTTAGTTTCCCAAATTTTGCACTAGTTTTCTACCTGTCTTGCATGCTAATTTAGGCTTTGTATTTAACATGAAAAAGTCTTGTATTTTTGTGCTTAACATCTTTCATTAAGGGTGTTTTGTGGTTTGAGTTCAAACTCACCCTCTAAGGCCTTATTTGGCCTTTTTGGTGCTTCCGTTGTGACGCTTTGTTTGCTTGAGTGTCTTAGTCTTCTCACCACTGCAAACCAGTGGATTTTCAGTTGTGAGGAAGGTGGTTTGAAGTCTTGTATAGGGGAGGAACACCCCTCTCCCTTCATTGCCTCATTTCCTTGCCTTTTGGCTTAAAGGGCAACATGCATGCTTGACTGATTTTGGCCCTATTTCAGAGGTTTTTGGGTGTCTCTAGGTCACATGTTATCTCTATTTTTGGTCAGATTTGTGCCCTCTTGCATGCTTAACATACTTGCTTTACATTCCTCTATTTGGCCTAGAAATACATCTTGTGTTTAGGTCATGATTCTTGCATGTGTTAGCCTAATTTCATGAAGGTATTGGTATTACTTTACCATGTTTAAGGCCTGTTGGCCATCTGTTTCAGTCATGCTTGCCATGTTTGGTGTCATCTCTTTGTGTTTTGGCTTGTAAGCCTTGAGTATATTGGCCTCTAACATGCGTAGCTTAGACGATCCTCATGATTTGGCATCATTTAGGATCGTATTTCAGTCCATAAATCATGTTTGTATGTTTGCATATGTGACCTCTTTCATGCTTTGAGGATGTGCCCTTTTATGCCTAGAAATAAGTTTTGGTGCATGCATCTCATTGGAGCCACTTAAATTGCCATATCAGGGGGTTTTTGGAGTCCATTTTTGCATGCTAGGATTCTATTTTTGCTTGTCTAATTCAAGCCATGAATGGTCATGTTAGTGGAAGTAAAGTGCCCCCTTTTTGTGCCTTAGCCTTAGGTCCATTGGCTTGCGTGTTGGCATGAGTGTTTATCCACCTTTTTGGGCACTTTTGGCCACTGTTTTGGGGTGGATTGAGGTCTGCCTCTTTATGGTTTAAGTCCACCATTGCATGCTTGTCTCATGTTTGTTGCATGATTGCTTCATTAGGTGTTGTAACATAGTGATCCTATTGCTTAAATCATCCATGTTTGCATTGCATTTGCATCTTGCATGCCTAGCATTGCATACTTGCCATGGTAGTTGCATGGCATTTGGCATGCCTTGCATCTTAATCTCATGTTGTATCTTTGAGTCATGTTTGCATAACATGCATTGCATTACTTGGTTTGGGCTGTCAAACCAAGTGTGAGGGTTAAGGAGCGTTCATACTATAAGTGATGTAACGTGTCTTAACTCTCGGTCACCGGGACCCTTGACTTCGACATGATAGGCTCTTGGTCTTCATTTGTGTGTTGCATGCATTTGTACATCAAATTACAACCTTGGCTCCTTAGGCTATCATGCATCAAATGCACTATTGATAGCCCGAGGGTCATGGGCCATACTCCCTTGAGTCCGTTACATGATTGGGAGAGTAGCCATGCATACACTTGCTTGAAATTCCATGCCATACACTGTCTGTCCTTGTTGCTGTCAAAAACCATATTCTGGAGGAACTTTCTACCGACGGGCAGTGTTTAGTGCCGACCGACAATCCTTCTTGGGCCGATAGCTTCGTAAACAGCCGATGGATATTTTCAATGGCCAGTGGACATTTTCTCCAGCCGATGGTGTTCCACAGTGTTCAGAGGACCTGTCCCAGAACTTTGGCAATTTTCAGAGAAGCAGGGCAGTGTAAACAGTGGTGGCAGTGGTATGGTACGGACTTTCCCGGCGAGATGGGTTCGAGCATGCATCATTCGCGCATCCCAAGGCGGAGGGGGGGGACTGTGGCCATCTTTCTTTTTTGCATTCATCCTGTTAATTAATTAGAAATTCTGTAATAATTTATGTGTTTATTATTCGAACTGTAATATTTATTTGGACCCTCCGAGTGAGGGCAATTGTGTAATAAGTGTGCGTGAGTGTGTGTATGTCTTCCAACCCCACGTCTTTCTTCCCTTTTATTTACCCGCTTATGATGGTAGACTAGGGCATGTTTAAATTAGCATACCTTACGTTATGCATGCGTGCATTCATACATTTGTCTTGCATGCACCGGGCTCGGCGCATTATTCTAACTGCATTTGTATTCCAATTCCAAATTGAATACGTGTTAGTTGTAGCATTTCACATGTCATTGTAGATTAGCCGAGCCTATCTTAGTTGCATTTTGCATGTGCTGCATTAGCCATCTTAACATGAACTAGGTTCATGCATGTGATTACTAACTGGTTCCTGTTTTGGCTTGGAGTACTAGGTAAGCATTTACGCCTTAGCATACCGTATGTGTGTGAGTGTGGCCATGATAGTATGATTACCATGTGGCTAGATGCTTAGGTGATAAACTGTTTGGATGCCTGTGGGTGATGGTTGGATTGTCTGAGTTGGAAAAACTCGTTGAAATCCGTATTTTAGCCTACTTGCGAGTAGCAAATTCCAAAGTGTTTTTCAAGACAAACGGATATGAAATGCTTATTTCCAAATTAGGCAATCTAGTCTATACTTGTTTGCCGTGCGCATAACATAGTAATGCTAGGCTAATAATTGGTTTAAGAACACATAACATTTTCAAAAACGGATATCATGGTTAGTAGAGGCCGATCTTCGAATCAGGCGAGAGGGGGTGCTCATAGCTGACCTTCCCCAATCGTACCCAAGTTCCCGAGCCGTGGCAACTTTGGTGATGACGGACATGTGGCCTTTGGCACCGAGTCAGGGTTTCCTAAATTCCCCTATTTTAAAATATTTAGGTGGCGACTCTGTATCTGGCAAAGCAATCCATGTTTGGCACTTCTTTTTCAAAAAAAGTCTGTTTTCTCAAAACGATTTTCCAGATTTGGACTCTTTGGTTCAGACTAAGGACCGTGACACAAATCGAGTCCGAACTGTAGCGGGGTCCCTCGCGGACGTGCTACGGTTTCTGGCGACTCTGCTGGGGATTTAGAGAGCTTGATTCGAACTCGTGATATCCTATTTTGGTTCCATTTATGTGTCTCTTTGCATTGCATGTGCAATGGTGCGTCTAGGAACACAGTGTTTGCCATCTGCCATTCCTGAACGGTTTGCCGGAGGCTTGTCTTGTCAAGGCATGACCATAAGGCTGACCGGTTATGGGCTCCGACAGTATGGGAACACAAACCCCGGTTTTACCGAGGCACCCTTTTCGACCATTCGACCTAGTGCATATTCGGATCCATAGTGACAATTTCAAGTTAGGACAAGCTGCTTACCCGATGTTAGGTTGTTTGAAAACTGCTGCGTGCATAATGAAACCCTAGCTCCTGACAAAATAGGACAGGGAAACCTTACCCCAACATAGGGGTGCTTTGGCTCTCTTTACTTGCTATGTGCTTTTAGAATGTATCTCTACGGGGAACATACATATCAGTTTGCAAGATTGAGTATCAGGCCTGAGGGCATCAATATCAGTTTATGAGAATCAGTTATCTGCAGGTATCAGGTTCAGTTTTGGGGACAGTAATTCTGGGGAACAATGATCAGTATCGAGGGACAGTGTGTTCGACTTACCAATTGTGTATTATGAATACCCAACTGTGCGTTGTATGTGTTTTTTTTTTTTTACGCCGTTATGCTGTCCAATCGTCTGGTTATTTATTGCTTTATTTATCTTTTTGCTAGGTAGTTTAGCACCATTGCTTCCAACCCGTTAGATATTCCCCAAGCACTCTGGATTAGAGGTCGTCGGCTCCATCGATCTGAGGAACTGATAGACGGACAACCAGTGCACCACTCTCTACCCCCGGTTACTAGACGGAGGACAGTTAGGCAGAGGGCATCAGTTCAACAGTCAGTACAGAGGGCTTTATCTACCCCACCTGTGTACAGTAGGGATCAGGATTCCGTTTCACCCACAGAAAGGGAACATATACCGATAACTCAGTCAGAACAGAACAGTATGGCTAGTTTAGAGGAGATGGTGCGCCAACTCCAAGAAAGCATGAAAGTGATGCAGCAGGATGCTGTCCGACAGGCAGAATTCGCCAAACAGCATGCCACAGTTATGAATGAACAGGCAGAGTTAATCGTGAGATTGCAACAGCAAACCGGAGCATCTACTTCACAGCAAGTCCCTCCCCCACTAAAGGTTCTGATACCCGAAGAAACTCCGAATGCCCGGAATGTTCAAGAAGATACAGACATTCCAACGGGGCCGGCTCCGCCCCCGATTCTACCTCAACTATCCAAGGCACCCACTCCTATCAATCAACCGGATTCTCCCTTCGAGTCCGAGGTGGACCCCATGGCATTAAAAATGAGCAAGCTTGAAAAGCTGTTCAAGAAATCTCAAGGTGTGAAGTCCATTCCGAACATTGAGGACGGATACACCGACGCAGCCGTGACACTGCCAGATCGGTTTAAGATGCCACAAATTGATCGTTTTGACGGATCCGGGGATCCCATGGTGCACCTGCGACTGTTTTCAGACGTCCTAAGGCCAATGGGCCTCACTAGACTACAGAAGCTGTCTCTATTTGGCCGGACCCTGTCGGGTGTAGCGGCCATATGGTATGCCAAATTGGAGGATGATGTCAAGAGAAGTTGGGACGAGATGGCTGAGGCCTTCATCTTGCAGTACTCGTACAATACGTAAATCGAGATTATGACCCGGGATCTCGAGACAACGAGGCAAGAACCCAAAGAGAGCTTCTCAGAATTCGTAACCAGGTGGCGGGCTAAGGCTTCGATGATGACCTTAAGGCCCACGGACAAAGACCAGATTCGGATGATTGTGCGCAATCTTCAGCCGAAATTGATGCAAAAGATGATTGTACTCCCCTTCCCTACCTTTTCTGATTTACATGAAATGGGGGTACAGATTGAGGATGCCTTAAAGTAAGGCTTGATTGATAATGACCGGGAGCAACCCCGCAGAACTTTCAATCGTAACACTAACACAGGCCCGAGTGGCGCTATAACTACCAGGACCTCCGAAGTGAGTATGGTCACCACCAACCCTCCCTCAAGAACTATGGCAGCCACACCATTCTCCGGTGCGTCCAGAAGCAACCAACAAATAGCCAAATACCCTCCCAAAAACACCAGAACCTTCGCTCCGCTTTATATGCCCCTGTCCAAAGCTTTGGGGGTTTTAATCAGAAAAGGGCATCTGAAGCCCCTAGAGCCGCGACCCTTACCAGAAAGACTCCCCGCTGCCCACAATCCAGCCAAGTATTGTGCATTTCACCAACAGCACGATCATGACACCGATCTGTGTTTCCGATTACGCCATGAGATTCAAGATCTCATTGATAATGGGGTGATTTTGCCTCCTGAGAAACCCAACGTTACTATGAACCCTCTCCCCACACATAACCAAGCCCCACCGCCCAAAAGAGTCAACTTCATCCAAGTTGGGGTCGTGCCTTACGACCCTAGCATCTATACCACTCCTTCCCACCTGCCTAAGCCAGAGGTGTTCCTTCCCGATTGCACCAATTTGTGCATGATGGACGTCTCCATAACCCAACCCAAGCCAACGATGGTGACTATCGAGAGCAGGAGAGAGAAGACTCCAAAGGAGAAGGGGGTTGTTGAGCCAGAGTCTGCGGAATCTGGGAGTGATGTTGGGAATGCTTATAGTCCGAGTGACTACATTTCGCCAATAGGCCAGAATAGACCAGATGTGGAATTTCCAGCAGGAGGAGAGCTGTGTGCGATCCAAGGGGACAGTCCAGGACAGGGAACGGTTGATCTAACGGCTGTGGCAGAGGACCTTGCCAAGTTCCAGTTTTACAGTAACCAAGATCCAGGAGACTCAGCCGTCAACTGGTTCGATTATGAGGAATCAACAGAGGCTACGGGGTGGTTAGACGATCAACCAGACGTGGTAGGAGAGTTTCAGTCAGAACAAGGCCCGGCAGGGGCGAGAATGTCAGTAACAGTCGGGAGGGTCGAAGAACAGAGTACATCACCGGAGAGCGCCAGTGTCAAGAGTTTCGCTTGGGATTGGAGCATTTTGAGCACAGGGACTATTGAACAGTCGACTGCATTGACACAGTCGGAACAGGAAAGATTTGAAGGTTCCGAGAGAATCAGGAAGGCAAAAGCCCACGTGGGGGTTTAGACCGCCGCAAGTACAGAAATGGAGAATGCCGCGAGCATAGGAATAGAAGGTACTGCAAGTATCGGAACAGTCATGCCAGAACCGGACAGGTGCCTGTCAGCTACAGATGGAATGTGGTGGGAGGACGATGATCTATGTCTTGCCCACACGGACGAGGATTGGGGGGGTAACCAACCAGATGATACCTGGTATATCGGCGAAGTCGATCACATGACTAGGAGTGGACGGTACTTCAAGCCACCACACCTAGATCAACCAGAGGCGTCTGGAAAAGATAAGGAGGCAGAGAAGCAAAAAGAAAAGCAACTCGAGGATGAGGCCGTATTGAGACAATTGAAGAAGATACAAGCAGACATCTCCATCTGGGGGCTGCTTATGGCTTCTTGAGTACATAGACAGGCTGTCCTTTCAGCCATGGACAAAGCCAAGCTTTCTATAGACACCACACCCGAACAGCTGGTGGGCCTAGTTTTTCCGGGAGGAGGTCCCCCAGCATTAACCTTTTCAGACAAAGAATTACCGCCTGAGGGCACAAATCACAACAAACCCCTCTACGTTTCCATAGAATGTAGAGGCAAATGGATACCGGTGGTACTTGTTGATACCAGGTCCGCCATCAATGTCTGCCCAGCCAGAACAGCGTATGCAAGCGGGATGAAACCCGCGGACTTCGTGTCGATTGCTCAGGTGATTAGAGCATATGATAATACTAGCAGGGAAGTGATGGGGACTGTCAAAATTCAGACCCAGGTTGGTCCCGGACGACACAACATTGAATTCCATGTCTTGGACGTTCTCGCAACTTTTAATCTGCTCTTGGGGCGGCCGTGGTTGCACCAAGTAAAGGCAGTCTCTTCCACTTTACATCAGATGCTGAAGTACCCTCACGGGAAGGGGGTGGCTATTGTCTTCAGGAATTCATCAATCCATCCGCCGCCGGAAGTGTCCACACCAGTCTTAGAAATCGAGCATGGCACTGAGGATGTGTTCTTATCAGGGTTCACTTTGGCTGAGGCTCGAGTAGTGCAAAATATTATGGCTGTAAATGAGGGGGTGTACGTCAGTGCTCAATCTGTCTACCTCATGAACAAACTTCAACACGTCCCCATGATGGGATTGGGAAAGAGCGGCCGGAAGGGCGTCGCAGCATTGGCCGAAGTGCCACACAACCCTCATACCTTTGGTTTGGGTTATATGCCCACCAAAGAGGACTGGGTAAGGAAGGGTAAAGAGATGGCTGGGAGAGCCAGAGCAAAGAAGGCTGGGAAGCCTTTTGAGTTGATGCATAGGCCCATTCAGGATACCCTAAACGGACGCTTCGTCCGGGAGGGGGAGAACTTTCCGTTTTGTGGCTTCCCAGAACCATGGCTGAACGCGGAGAAGAAGCGCGTGCCAGGCTTTGAGATTTTCTTTGACCTGCAGTTACCTGAGAATGACGTCGTCGAAAGGCAGGCAGATCTATCGGCTGAGACTGAACAGAGTAAGGAAGTGCAGTCTGAGGACGCTAAAAATGAAATGGGGGTAGCGCTGGCATGTCTACTTTCAGATCCTCCAGTCGAACAGAAGTGCTTGGGGGATAACTCCTCGGTATGCATGATCGGGAATGAAACGGATGTGGGCCTACCATCAACTATTTTTGATACATCCATCGCACCCTCTCTCATTTGGCAGTACGAGGAAGGATTTTTGTCCAGCAGCACCGGGTCAGGTAGTGAGCCAGAATCTGATTCCACTGAGTCTTGTGAGTCGGAATCAGGTTCCAGCTCGACTGGGTCTGAGTCCGGTATTCCTGGGGGTGATAACCCGGATGCCACAGTCCTGTCTAAGTCGTCATTTTCTTTCTCTTTTGAGTCTGTTGTAACAGAAGAATTGTGCAGCTTGGAAGTATCTAATGAGAACGATGTGGATGTGGTTTCTGAGTATTTTTCTGTGCCTTTGATTTATTGCTTAAATCCGGATTTTCAAAATTTTGATGAAAACAACGAGGAAGAAATTCCTCCGGTTTTGCAACGATTAATTGATCAAGAGCAGGAATGATTTGTTAAACCCTTAATGGATGAAATCACTAATGTGAATGTTGGTACTGAGAAGGACCCGCAGCTGGTCCAGATTGGGTCCACGTTGTCTTCGGAGGAACGCGAGCGCTTAGTCGCTTTATTAAGAGATTTCAAAGACGTTTTCACGTGGTCCTACGAAGACATGCCTGGAATCGATCCTGAGATTGTACAGCACCGGATCCCTCTCGACCCCGAGGCCCGACCGATCAAACAGAAGCTCAGAAGGATTCGTCTGGACTGGGCCATCAAAATTAAGGAAGAGGTCACCAAGCAAATCGATGCAGGCTTCATGTTAGTATCCGAATACCCGACTTGGTTGGCCAACATCGTTTCGGTGCCAAAGAAGGATGGCAGAATTTGGGTATGTGTAGACTTTAGAGATTTGAACAGAGCCAGCCCAAAGGACGACTTTCCCTTGCCACACATTGATGAATTGGTAGATTTCACGGCGGGGCATGCTTTGCTTTCGTTTATGGATGGCTTCTCAGGCTATAATCAGATAGTAATGGCACCCGAAGACCGGGAGAAGACTGCATTCACTACCCCGTGGGGTACATATTGCTACAGAGTGATGCCATTTGGGTTGAAGAATGCTGGAGCTACTTATCAACGGGCAGCGACCACAATATTGCATGATATGATCCACAAAGAGGTTGAGGTGTACGTGGATGACATGATTGTCAAGTCCAAAGAAAGAGAGGGCCACTACACCGCCTTACAAAAGTTCTTTCAAAGGATCAGAGAGTTTCGGCTGCGGTTGAATCCTCAGAAGTGTACATTTGGTGTTACAGCGGGAAAAATGCTAGGGTTTCGGATTACACAAAGGGGCATCGAAGTCGACCCTTCCAAAATCAAGGCCATCTTAGAAATGCCACCACCAATGACTGAAAAGGAGGTGCGAGGCTTCCTAGGTAAAGTGCAATTCATAAGACGGTTTATTTCAAAACTAACCTTGACTTGTGAACCACTTTTTGGTCTTCTGAAGAAAGGAAAGAAATTCCAATGGGACGGTCGATGTCAAGCAGCTTTTGAACAGATCAAAGAATATTTACAGAACCCGCCCGTGTTGTCACCACCAGCGCCGGGGAAATCGTTGATATTGTACCTTTCAGTAACTGGGACTACCATGGGCTGCATGCTCACACAAGAGTCAGAGGACAAAGTGGAAAGGGCCATCTACTATCTGAGCAAGAAGATGCTGGATTACGAGACCCGCTACACCCCGCTGGAGAAGGCTTGTTTGGCCTTGGTATGGGCTACCAGGAAGCTGCGGCACTACCTATTAGCTCACTCTGTAATGTTGGTTTCACGCTTGGATCCCATCAAATATCTTTTCGAGAAACCGGCACTTACAGGTAGGCTAGCTCGTTGGCTGCTGTTGCTCTCTGAATTTGATCTGAAGTATGTGACATGCAAATCAGTAAAAGGAAGAGCGGTAGCGGAGTTCCTTGCCGACCACCCAGTTGAAGGGGATGAAGCGGTTGAGTACCTATTCCAAGATGAAGCCATTCTGCACATCGAAGATGAAACTTGGACGATGTACTTTGACGGAGCGTCAAACCAGTACGGGTATGGGATAGGAGTGTTGCTGATAGCGCCTGACGATTCCCGTATCCCCTTAGCATTCAAGCTCCGGTTCAAAGTCTCGAACAACGAAGCAGAATATGAGGCATGTATTGTTGGCCTAGGAGTAGCCCTAGAACTAGGGGCAAGACGATTGGACGTTATTGGGGACTCGAACCTTGTCGTGTCTCAAGCAAAAGGAGACTAGAAAGTCAAAGAGGAAAAGATGATAATTTACCACCAGACCTTGGATTTGTTAGTCCCTTGGTTTGAGAAACTAAAATTCACCCACCTAGTAAGAGAGAACAACAGGTTCACAGATTCACTAGCAACTCTATCTTCCATGATAGACATCCCGTCCGAAGTCCGGATGTGTCCAGTCATTATTGATCAGAAGTTTGCGCCGGCATACGAATCAATCGCTGCCATAGACGAAGTTCAGGACGAAAACCCCTGGTATTACGACATTTGGAACTTCTTGGAGAAGGAGGCGTATCCACCAGGGGCAAATGCCAAGGATAAAAGGGCAATTAGAAGAATGGCTGTTCAGTTCATCATCTGTGGGGATAAGCTGTATAAGAGAGGTCATCTAGGAATGCATAAGCTCTGTGTAGAAGCTGAAGAGTCGAAGCGCCTGATGGAGGCCATCCACGGAGGAGAATGCGGGGCACATATGAATGGGGTAATGCTGGCCAGAAAGATCCTCAGACAGGGCTACTACTGGTCTACCAAGGAAGAGGATTGTATCGGCTTTATTCGGCGATGCCACAAATGCCAAATCCATGCAAATCGCATGAACATCCCGACGTCAAAGCTGTACAACATGACGTCCCCATGGCCGTTTTCAGTTTGGGGAATCGATGTAATCAGAGCTGTTACCCCAAAGGGATCGAATGGGCATGAGTTTATCCTGGTAGCGATAGATTACTTTACGAAGTGGGTCGAGGCCCAATCTTATCCGGTGTTGAAGGCTTCACACGTCGCGAAGTTTATCAGAAACAACATCATCTGTCGCTACGGGGTCCCAAACGAGATAATTTCAGATAACGGTTCCCACTTCAAGAAGGAAGTGATAGACTTCTTGGAAAAATACAATGTGGCTTTCATAAGTCATCCACATACCGGTCGCAGACCAATGGAGCGGTTGAGGCCGCCAACAAGAACATCTAGCATATACTGCAAAAGATGGTGGAAACCTACCGGGATTGGCCAGATAAGCTGCCATTTGCTTTGTGGGGCTACAAGACTTCAATTAGAACTTCTACCGGAGCGACTCCGTATTCATTGGTTTATGGGATGGAGGTCGTTCTACCTATCGAGGTTGAGGTTCCGTCATTGCGAGTAGTGGCTGAGTGTCAAATAGCCGAAGCAGATTGGCAGCAGAGCAAGTTTGAGGAACTCATGCTCTTTGATGAGAGAAGACTGAAAGCACTGTACCATGTTCAAAATTATCAGCGCAGAATTGCCCAGGCTTTCAACAAGAAAGTCAAGTCCAGGAATCTAAAGGAAGGAGATTTGGTGCTCAAAGACAACCGAGCTCCCATCCACGACCCTAGGGGCAAGTTCAGACCTAATTGGACCGGTCCCTACATCATCAAAGCTATCTGGTCAGGCGGAGCTGTGGTTCTGATAGACCTAGATGGCCTGGAATTCTCCCAACCGATCAACATGGACAAGTTGAAGAAATATTACCCTTGAGAGGCTCGCTAGGCCGAAAACCCAAAAGGGCAACCTAGGCAAAAGTTAGAGCACAAAAAATTAGAAAATATAAAAACTGGGCTCGCAAAGCTGAAAACCCGCAAAGAGCGGCTTTGGCAAAAGTTAAAGTGCAAAAGGAGAGTGAAAATAACCGAGCGAACCTAAGCCTGAACTACATAAGGCTTGATTCCCATCTTTGGGATACGTAGGCAACTTCATCCTGAAGTTCAGGCATAAACTTTTCCCCGATCAACTTTGCCCATTCGATCATCTCAGTCATCTTTGTCTATCAGCATCCATTGGAATCACCAGCGCAGTGCCACTCAGACTAGGGGCAACTTTCCGTTGCCATGCAGTGTCGCGGTACTCTTCGGACTAGGGGCAACTTTCCAGTTGCAGGGATCTGGGGTTGTGCATGTCAGTGACAGATCTCAAGCATGTCCAGTTCTGATCCATATCGAAAATGTTTTTGAAAAGTTTTAATAAAAGCCGACTTTGTTCAAATTAATCTTTTTACAGCTAAGACCATTTTTGGACCAAAACGGAAAATTTTCAGTACCACAACCTTCAATTTCATTGATTTCAAAACAGAGTTCTCCTGCTCTTGCATACAATCGAAGTTGCTTTTTATTACATTCATAAAGAAAACTTCAAAGTACTAATAAAGCAATAAATTCGGGGCATAGTCATGTCAGGCGCTCCTGCGCCCCCTCCTAGAGCTGGTCGAAGCCTCTGATGCCAAGCTGGGCCCAATCTGTGCCTCTTCATTGAGCCAATCCACGCACTCGTCAGACAAAGTATAACTGAAAGTGGGAGCGGGGGCCAGGAGTTCTCTCGTCCTCCACGTGATGGCCTGCCGAGCAAGCTGTGCGCCTCGGGCTGGAAATGTAGCAGGATACTCTATCCCCTCTGGCGGGCAGGTCTGATCATGGCTGAATTGGCGTCGAATCCGGAATGAGAAGTAGAATACACAGTGAGTGAGACCAATCAATTGAATCCCAGTCTGCCGGAACATACTGTAACTCATTGCCGAAAGGCTCAGCCAAGGACACCGCCAAGCGATACGATCTGCTGACAAGCGACACATCCAAGCGAACCACCATCCCTCGTCAAGGGCATTGAATAGACGATGCCGGAAGAAGTAGCCGCGAGCTGAATATGCTGGGCAAGAGTCCACAACCTGCAGTTTGTCCATCAACCATACCTGGGAAGGGATGAAAAATGAGAGAATAAAGAACAGAGAGATGTACGAGGAGAGAAAAGTGAGAATAGGGCTTTGTGAGAAAAGACCGAGCTTGAGGGCCGAGTGATGTGAGCAAATACATATGTGAGATTGGGTGGGAAGCATTACCTGTAGTAGTAGTGGACTCCCTGCTAATCTGGTCATCTCACGACGATAAAAGGCGTCTAAGCCCATCAACGTCTCAGCTAGAGTCATGGCAATACAGCTCTTGCCCTCCTTCAAGCCTTGGGCAACCTCGGTCAGCCGGACACTAGACCCTCCGGAGCCTGAGACAAATAGAAAATGAGATAACATGCACAAACAGAGGGCATGCCGCCGGAAGCCTTGCCAGTGATGGTTGTTGCGATCACCAGCATCAGAAAACCGATCGATCAAGCTCGGAATATCCAGCATCCCGTCACAAATCAGAGACCGAGCGTCACGCATACTGAGTCCACACATTTGCCCTAAGGACTGGGCATGGCCAAAATTAAGTTGAGGCAGGAGCTCCTAGTCGCACTCGGACTCCATTAAGGCTCGAAAATCTTCAAAGGTAGGACATATCTCTTGCCCAGCGAAGCTAAAGACATGCGTCACCGGATTCCAAAACCTTGCCGCGGCATGGAGAAACAGAAAGTGCAACGGGGTACGACCCAGAGTGAATAGTGCATTTATGCCGAAACCCCGAAAGTTCAACTTTTCTGAGCCATCCAAGCTAGCAATCCAAGCTGTAAGATTTTGAGCAAGAAACTCTTCCATTAGAGCAAATCAGTGTGGAATTGAGAAAAACTACGAAGCTGAGGCCTTTTGTAGGAGATAAGGTTGGGTGGAGGACAGGTGTCAACATTCTGGTGATTCCTTCATTCATGGCCAGCCGGCCAAATATTGTGCTGACCGGCCATAACTTTTTGCCGACCGAACAAGTTTCTGGCCGATGGACATCTCTTCTGGCTGATGGCCTCTCCCCCTGGCCGATGGTCTTCCTCCTTGTTCCCTGAACTGTTTATGCTAGGGGTTGGGGAACTCTACCACCTCCAATCTCCCCTCGGTGATCAATTTTTGCGAAGTCACACCTGTCTGCTTATCAGATTATTGTACATTTGCTTATCGAGTTGTATTTCACTCTCCTTGAGTTTTTGATTTGTTTATCGAGTTGTGCTCACACATGTTTGGTTATATCATGTCTTTGTTTTTGCTTATCGAGTTGTAAGTCGGTTCACTACCTGATTATTACGATGCAAGTACTCAATATTCAAAACAGGTTCAATTTCGTTCACATTGTGGTGTGTGACCTTGCGATGCGATGCATAGAAAATTTACAAACGCAACATCTTTTGAACAAAAAGGTTGTTTCATCCCCATCACGTATTTTGTAAAATGTTTACTTTTGAGAAAGAATAAAACCTGCCTGAGGCAGTACAATGTGCTTAAACTACCAATAAAAAGGAAAGTAAAGCATAGAATGGCAGGGCAGCAAAGTGTCGGAATTGATACCAGTAAAACTCCCCTTGCGGTCAACGCGCCTTCTGCGCCTCTGTTCGGGTCAACTACATGGTTTGGCATCTTCATCACTTGAAACAATGCAAGAAAGCATACTTTTGAAACGTGGACCTTCGAGTTGACCTCAGGCCACAACTTCTGCAAGCGATGCTCGATACGCACGAAGAACGTCCCTTCCCGTATCCTTTTCATGTCCTGAGGATTTCCACAAAACGCTTCGATTAGGCTGTGTTACAGTACTTTACATTCCCGCATCATGGATAACATGTTTTTACTTACATGTGTACATTCAACTCTTCTCATACACACTACTTGCATAGACTGCATGTTCACATTCAATTTCATTACTTGCGTGGACCGCATGTTTTGCTTGCGTAGACCGCATGTTTGCATTCAATTTCATTACTTGCGTAGACCGCATGTTTGCATCCAATTTCATTACTTGCGTAGACCGCATGTTTTGCTTGCGTAGACCGCATGTTTACATTCAATTTCATTACTTGCGTAGACCGCATGTTTACATTGAATTTCATTACTTGCGTAGACCACATGTTTTTCTTGCGTAGACCGCATGTTTGCATTCAATTTCATTACTTGCGTAGACCGCATGTTCTGCTTGCGTAGACCGCATGTTTTGCTTGCGTAGACCGTATGTTTAATCAAATTCATAACTTGCGTGGACCGCATGTTTTGCTTGCGTAGACCACATGTTTGCATTCAATTTCATTACTTGCGTAGACCGCATGTTTTGCTTGCGTAGACCGCATGTTTAATCAAATTCATAACTTGCGTGGACCGCATGTTTTGTTTGCGTAGACCGCATGTTTGTTCAAAATTCATTACTTGCGTAGACCGCATGTTTAATCAAATTCATAACTTGTGTAGATCGCATGTTTGCATTCAATTTCATTACCTGCGTAGACCGCATGTTCTACTTGCGTAGACTACATTCTCATGTTCAATTTCATTACTTGCGTAGACCGCATGCTTATGATCGATTTCGTCGCTTGCGTAGACCACGTGCTCCACTTACATATTTGTGCCTTCGCAGCATTGTTATGCTTCCCACTTGCTTTGCGTTGTCACGCATTTCGAGTACACTATTATGCATGTTGCTAATGATATTGTACCTATTAAGTTTGTCTTCTTTGCAGGCACGATATTGTATGTACGGTTCATTTGGGGTTGGTGTAACCAGACGAGCCGCGCAGGTATTTGTATCCTCCGAGTGAGAAGTATCGAGAATTGCATAAATCTCTTACATCCTTTCTGCATTGTAGCGCAGTTTGGTGTATGCTAGCTTAAAACTGTTGCATGCATGCTTCGTTACAGTTTTCTTTATATGATCATAAGTTATGTCCGGCTCTATGCATTGTCTTGCATTTTGCCCCTGCCTTTGGGCGCATACCTTGTTTGCCTTGCATGTTTGTCTGAGTCTTTGGCCTCTGGGCTTTGACATTCACTCCCGTCATTGTTATGACTTTCGAGTTCTATCAAAGAGGGGCAACTGTAGACACCCCATTTTTGACTGTCTTCAAGACTTGGACGTCACCGTTTGAACACTCAGTGATTATCCATGTTTGTGTTCGTCTTGAGTTCCCGGAAGTCTTGGCTGCGCGCCTTGCCTCAGGATCTCTCGACCTGACTGTTCCGTGTTTGGTTTTGGCACCAAACACTTGTGTTTTGCCTTGAAGGGCGGGAAAGGGCTTGTTGGCCATCCCCACATTCCACCGGCCTTCCCCTAGCATCATCGGCTGTTTAGGGGCGCCACCGACCATGGTTTCCTAAAATCAATGGCCGGTCGGCACCGACCGGCACTTTTATTTGCCGGTGACATCTTTTTCTAGCCGGTGTGACTCCTTTGCACCCTTGAGGCATGGTGCATGCCAGCTGTGCCAGGTGGAATGCACCATCACTCCTCCCCGTGCATTTTTGGCTGGTGTGAGCCTTTGAACCCCATTTCCTTCTAGAAGCTTGAACCCTTTGGCCAAGCTTCCCCAAGAAGCTTGGCCAGCTGTTTTAGCTTCTCCAAGAAGCCAAGACTCCTTTGCACCCTTTGCCCCTTTCATTTAGCTTCCTTAAGAAGCTTTAGTCTTGGCCCTTTGCCTATTTAAATAATGATCCTCTCCCTTTGTTAAGGGTTGGAGCTTTTAAACCAAAAAACCAGAGCTTCTATATCTATACATCTGACATATCACCCTCTCTCCCTACATCTCCCTCTCTCTCATCCTTAGGGTGTGTTTGGAAGCCTAAAAGTGCATTTTGACCTTACTTTTGCACTAAAACACACACCATTACACCTTGCTCCGAGATTGAGAGGCATTGAGGGTTGTTTATTGAGGTTTTGGACTAATTTTGATCAATAGAGAGTGGCTGGATCACCTGTTCTTCAAGGCTTCTTCAAGGGTGAGACACTTGCTTTAGTTTCCCCAATTTTGCACTAGTTTTCTACCTGTCTTGCATGCTGATTTAGGCTTTGTGTTTAACATGAAAAAGTCTTGTATTTTTGTGATTAACATCTTTCGTTAAGGGTGTTTTGTGGTTTGAGTTCAAACTCACCCTCTTAGGCCATATTTGGCCTTTTTGGTGCTTCCTTTGTGAGGCTTTGTTTGCTTGAGTGTCTTAGTCTTTTCACCACTGAAAACTAGTGGATTTTTAGTGGTGAGGAAGGTGGTTTGAAGTCTTGTATAGGGGAGGGACACCCCTCTCCCTTCATTGCCTCATTTCCTTGCCTTTTGGCTTAAAGGGCAACATGCATGCTTGACTGATTTTGGCCCTATTTCAGAGGTTTTTGGGTGTCTCTAGGTCACATGTTATCTCTGTTTTTGGTCGGATTTGTGCCCTCTTGCATGCTTAACATACTTGTGTTTAGGTCATGATTCTTGCATGTGTTAGCCTAATTTCATGAAGGTATTGGTATTACTTTACCATGTTTAAGGCCTGTTGGCCATCTGTTTAAGTCATGCTTGCTATGTTTGGTGTCATCTCTTTGTGTTTTGGCTTGTAAGCCTTGAGTATATTGGCCTCTAACATGCGTAGCTTAGACGATCCTCATGATTTGGCATCATTTAGGATCGTATTTCAGTCCATAAATCGTGTTTGTATGTTTGCATATGTGACCTCTTTCATGCTTTTGAGGATGTGCCCTTTTATGCCTAGAAATGAGTTTTGGTGCATGCATCTCATTGGAGCCACTTAAACTTCCATATCAGGGGGTTTTTGGAGTCCATTTTTGCATGCTAAGATTCTATTTTTGCTTGTCTAATTCATGCCATGAATGGTCATGTTAGTGGAAGTAAAGTGCCCCCTTTTTGTGCCTTAGCCTTAGGTCCATTGGCTTGCGTGTTGGCATGAGTGTTTATCCACCTTTTTGGGCACTTTTGGCCACTGTTTTTGTCAAACCCCAAACCCGCCCCTAGAAGTTTGGGAATGACCACTTCAGAAACGGACACTTAACCTGTTATATATAACATATGGGGCCTGAACGGAAGCATTAAATATCAAAATTTGACAATAGAAACAAACTCCATTGAACTACTACTATCATGCCAGGATCACAAACTTTAAACAGACAAATAAAATCTAAAACATACACCTGAATATCGGATATATACGCACATATATACAAGCCCAGCTCTATAATTGGGCATACATCAAAAACATTTCGGAAGAAAGTATTATACACATTTCAACCTTAGGCCAATAAGTAAAGCGTAGCGCCAAAAGTTTGTCAAGACTTCACAAAAATATGAGTGGCTTCATCTAGAGTCTGGGCACTCAAAGGTTGACAAAATGAACGAGCATCATGGCTCAGGATTAACCACTTGGTTGTTTACCTACAGAAACAGACATAACATAAAGTGAGGCAAACTCAGTGGGTAATAGTACTTAAATGCTCGATTTTCACATAACATCTAGCAACGCATACTTAAATACAAAGACCACGAAGTTAATATGTTCCTGTTTTCATTTCAAAATGGCCTTAGGCCCAATCGTGAGACATAGTGGCTTAAAACCCTTGTACACATTAACATTAAACTTTTAAACATGATGGCATATAGCCCTTGAACATATGGCATGGAGCCCTTAAACATGGTGGCATATAGCCCTTGTACATATGGCATGAAGCCCTTGTCAAAATGGCATAAAGCCCTTATCAGAATGGCATTACAGCCCTTGAATATATAGATATATGAACTCAAGAGGTGTCTCACACGGATTCTAGAGGTGACTCACATTGTAGCACTTAGTTCCGTGTAGCACTTTATTTCATATTAGAATGGCATAAGCCCTTATCAGATTGGCATTACAGCCCTTATCAGAATGGCATTAAGCCCTTAAAACATATTGGCATTAAAGCCCTTGAAACATATATATATCTATATGAACCCAAGAGGTGTCTCACACGGATTCTAGAGGTGACTCACATCGTAGCACTTAGTTCCATGCAGCACTTTGTTTCATTTCATAACAACTTATACAGATGGCCATGAGCCTCATAACTTTCACAGAATGGCTTTCAGCCTCATAATTTTCACATATGTATGGACTCAAGAGGTGTCTCACATGGACTCTAGCGGTGGCTCACAATGTAGCACTTAGTTCCAAGTAGCACTTTGTTCCATACCAATAATTAGCAGGTCTTACAGACCAAACCATACATAAATGTCATACTATAAACGGAAATAAATTCATACATATGCATTATGCTTGAATCATTAACAGAAATCAGAATTCATACTTACTTATACTTAGCCTTTTAATAGCGCTAGCAAATCAATAAAGAGCATCCTTGTTAGTTCCATAAAGAAATTCCTCAACATTGTGAACTTATAGTACACTTGAACTTGTACATATGAAAGCATGTAACGTAGCTTGTAACATACTTAAGCTTGTATCGTACTTAAACTTGTAACATACTTAAGCTTGTAACGTACTTAAACTTGTAACATACTTGAATTTATAACACACATGGACTTATAACATACTTGGACTTGTAACATACATGAACTTATAACATACTTAAACTTGAAAACTTGTAACACATTTAAACTTGTATATAATTGTACTTGTAACCGTACTTAAACTTGTACATATTTGAACTTGTCACATATATAAACTTGTAACATTCTTGAGTTTGTAACATTCTTGACTTATAGCATACGTAAACTTATAACAGACTTAAACTTAGAACATACGTAAACTTGTAACTTAATTATTTGAACCACGGTATTATTACCCCTGGGTAAGGGCCTTGTGCTAAAGATGATGTGAATACTTCTACATGTATGAATAATCATTCATTAAGTTAATAGAAAATAGAGCATTTCTTGTTATATCATATCATTATCATGCGCTTAACAAAATAGAATAATTCATATTCTTATATGGGTTGCATACTGATGGTAGACCTTTACATTCATATCATAGATTCTAAACGATCTTGGGTCCCTTCGTAACATAATCTTAGATTCACACAAATATCATTCTTCAAGGATGAACATAGGTTCCACTTATTCTTTAAGAAATAACGTAGCATGCTGATAAATAACAAGTGGCTAATATTCGTCATTAACAGAACATAAGGATTCCAAAATCATACCAACGTACGCGAAGCTTTCAGCGTTCATATAAGTTCACATTGCTTTCCAATTGTCATAAATGTTCGTATAACACTTACAAGGAACAGAGCATTAGTGACAATAATTGTCAACAGTAGATAAAATGTACATTTTTGTACTACTACTCACAGTGATCAGCTCCCGGTAGTAATAGGACGATGTCCTCGTCTCGACCTACAAGTACAGCGCACAACACATAATATGAGATTATACACGATCATTTACTTATTCTCTTTGATCATTCAATAAATTAGCCATGGTGGTACCAAGCTCATTATTCCTTAATAAGTTATAGTCCATGTCACAGAAACAGGAGAAATCAATGGAAAATGGTTTAGGTGAAGAAATGGTATAAAATTAGTTGACAGAAAGTGAACAGTCGCCACTAATTTGGGCATAACTATTTTTGTATTTAGAATTTGGGAGTGAGACCACTTCCATTGAAAACTAGACTTCTGGGTCTTGATTTTAGGCTCAAGAATCACTCAAAACGGAGTCCCGAGGCAAAAGATATGCTTATTCAAAGATGGCTGGACAAAGCTGTCTCCCGCACGTGCGGGAAACAGGGCCGCACGTGCGGCTCTGGGCAGTGTGCAGTCCGAAAATGGCTCTTTTTGCTCCAACACTTGATTTTTCCATTTTTAAGCTTGGTTCTTAACATAAATCACTCAAAAACATGTAGAATTTCCCTATAACATGATAAACTAACATCGACCAAGTGTAATTTCATTTCAAACAATTCAATCTTTGTCTCAAAGTTCAAGATTAATGCTTAACCTTTCATGATCTTCAAGGTTCTTAAAAACACAACCCACAACCCACAAATTCACATGATTCTTGCATAATCTAAAGTTTATTTCATGATATCCATGAGCTTGAGCTCCACTCATAACAAAATTAAAGAACTCAATTTCTAATTCCTCAAATTAGCTCAAGTAAATACATAGATAAACCTTAACCCCAAATGGGTTTAAATCTTCCA
Source organism: Camellia sinensis (assembly GCF_055761805.1). Lineage (NCBI taxonomy): Eukaryota > Viridiplantae > Streptophyta > Magnoliopsida > Ericales > Theaceae > Camellia > Camellia sinensis. The sequence continues at coordinate 86,806,746 of NC_138971.1, read as the reverse complement.
AGATCTCTATGATTTTACCAAATTGATACTTTAAACACAAGATTTCAAGATAAATTTTTATACCTAACTCAATCTTTGTCTATCTCTTAGCACTCTTCAATTCCTCCAAGTCCCATGGGTGATCTTCTTTCTTTTCCTTCAATTCTCTTCCATCATCTTCAAGGCCTCCATGGATGTTGGGAAAATTGACACTCTTCCCTCTCTCCCTTTCACGGTTTCCTCTCTCTCTTTTTAGATATTTTGTTTTTTGACTCCAAAAGTATGAGTTCACCACTTATATAACTCATACACACCTATATATTTAATTATACAAGCTTTATCACAAATAAGGAGGGCCAAACACGCCCTTACGAATCGCGAAAAATTAAATTTCAATTAAACTTTTCAGATGACTCTAAAAATTATGATGATCATAAATATGTTCCCTATTCTGGTTTCTGAAGCCTCTAAGGCCTTTAATTTGCAGTGCCAAGTTAACCACCCAAACGCACATTAACAAATCATACAAATTAGATTTCCAATTAAGTTTCCCAAATAGTTCTAAAAATTTTCATTAACACATCCAAGTCCTCAATTGTGATTTCTGAACCCGTAAAGGTCGGTAATTTCAATTTTACAGTCGTGGCTCAACAAATAATTCCTCAATTTGAACACATATCAATAAATCAAAATGCGTTAACCCATAAGGCCGTAAAGGTAATCTCTAATACGGATTTTGGGGTCGTTACAGTTTTGGGGTGGATTGAGGTCTGCCCCTTTATGGTTTAAGTCCACCATTGCATGCTTGTCTCATGTTTGTTGCATGATTGCTTCATTAGGTGTTGTAACATAATGATCCTATTGCTTAAATCATCCATGTTTGCATTGCATTTGCATCTTGCATGCCTAGCATTGCATACTTGCCATGGTAGTTGCATGGCATTTGGCATGCCTTGCATCTTGAATCTCATGTTGTATCTTTGAGTCATGTTTGCATAACATGCATTGCATTACTTGGTTTGGGGTGTCAAACCAAGTGTGAGGGTTAAGGAGCGTTCATACTATAAGTGATGTAACACGTCTTAACTCTCGGTCACCGGGGCCCTTGACTTCGACATGATAGGCTCTTGGTCCTCATTTGTGTGTTGCATGCATTTGTACATCAAATTGCAACCTTGGCGCCTTAGGCTATCATGCATCAAATGCACTATTGATAGCCCGAGGGTCAAGGGCCATACTCCCTTGAGTCCGTTACATGATTGGGAGAGTATCCATGCATACACTTGCTTGAAATTCCATGCCATACACTGTCTGTCCTTGTTGTTGTCAAAAACCAGATTCTGCAGGAACTTTCTGCCGACCGGCAGTGTTTAGTGCCGACCGGCAATCCTTCCTGGGCCGATAGCTTCGTAAACAGCCAATGGATATTTTCAATGGCCAGTGGACATTTTCTCCAGCCGATCGTGTTCCACAGTGTTCAGAGGACCTGTCCCAGAACTTTGGCAATTTTCAGAGAAGCAGGGCAGTGTAAACAGTGGCGGCAGTGGTATAGTATGAACTTTCCGGGCGAGATGGGTTCGAGCATGCATCATTCGCGCATCCTAAGGCGGGGGGGGGGGGGGGGGACTGTGGCCATCTTTCTTTTTTGCATTCATTCTGTTAATTAATTAGAAATTCTGTAATAATTTATGTGTTTATTATTCGGACTGTAATATTTATTTGAACCCTCCGAGTGAGGGCAATTGTGTAATAAGTTTGCGTGAGTGTGTGTATGTCTTCCAACCCCACGTCTTTCTTCCTTTTTATTTACCCGCTTATGATGGTAGACTAGGGCATGTTTAAATTAGCATACCTTACGTTATGCATGCGTGCATTCATACATTTGTCTTGCATGCACCGGGCTCAGCGCATCATTCTAACTGCATTTGTATTCCAATTCCAAATTGAATACGTGTTAGTTGCAGCATTTCACATGTCATTGTAGATTAGCCGAGCCTATCTTAGTTGCATTTTGCATGTGCTGCATTAGCCATCTTAACATGAACTAGGATCATGCATGTGATTACTAACTGGTTCCTATTTTGGCTTGGAGTACTAGGTAAGCATTTATGCTTTAGCATACTGTATGTGTGTGAGTGTGGCCATGATAGTATGATTACCATGTGGCTAGATGCTTAGGTGATAAACTGTTTGGATACCTGTGGGTGAAGGTTGGATTGTCTGAGTTGGAAAAACTCGTTGAAATCCGTATTTTAGCCTACTTGCGAGTAGCAAATTCCAAAGTGTTTTTCAAGACAAACGGATATGAAATGCTTATTTCCAAATTAGGCAATCTAGTCTATACTTGTTTGCTGTGCGCATAACATAGCAATGCTAGGCTAATAATTGGTTTAAGAACACATAACGTTTTCAAAAACGGATATCATGGTTAGTAGAGGCCGATCTTCGAATCGGGCGAGAGGGGGTGCTCATAGCTGACCTTCCCCAATCGTACCCATGTTCCCGAGCCGAGGCTACTTTGGTGATGACGAACACGTGGCCTTTGGCACCGAGTCAGGGTTTCCTAAATTCCCCCATTTAAAAATATTTAGGTGGCGACTCTGTATCTGGCAAAGCAGTCCATGTTTGGCACTTCTTTTTCAAAAAAAATCTGTTTTCTCAAAACGATTTGCCAGATTTGGACTCTTTAGTTCAGATTAAGGATTGTGATACAAATCGAGTCCGAACTGTAGCGGGGTCCCTCGCGGACGTGCTACAGTTGCCAGCTGATATGCAAATAGTAAATATACAGGTTGTTAGCTACCATTGGATATGCGGTATGAAGAAAAGTTGAAATAACTGAAAGGCTTGAGTTACCTCCGCTACGGTCACGGGGTAGAAGAATCGACGGAAGAAGGAGAATGACTTTCGGGGCCTCCGTTGGCATCTCCCGTCATATCTATGTGAGTATGGCACCATGGGTGGTATCTCTATCTCTAGCTCTGACGCGAGCCTCGAGAAGTAGGCATACACCTATAGCTGCAGAAATTGGAAGTATAATAGTGAGTATATAGCAGATTGTGTGCAGTATAGTGTACAGTGTGTGCAGTGTACAGACAATGTAAAGCAGAAAGCAAATTATGTGCAGTGTAGTGTACAGTGTGTATAGTGTACAGATAATGTAAAGCAGAAAGCAGATGGTTTGCAGTGCAGTGTACAGTGTGTGTGGTATACAGGAAATGCAAAGCGGAAATGTAATGCAGAAGGGTAAGCTGTATGTCACGCCCCAACCCCCCCCCCCTAAAAGTTTGGGCGTGACCTACTCAAAACTGGACTCTTAACCTGATATAAAAAATATATGGGGCCTGAACGGAAGCATTATTTACATAAAATAATATGTAATAACATACAAACATCCATTGAGATAGCACTGCTATGCTAGGATCACAAACAAAACATAAGGCAAATAAACATACAGTAACATTCATCTGAGAATCTAGCTATGCACCTACATATATATACAGACCCAGCCTTCTAGATTGGGCGTATAATAAAGACATTGAAAGGAATAAGGATCATATACACTTCAACCATAGACAGACAATCAGGGTACAAAACCAAAAGCTTAGCATACTCCATAAAATGAGCTGCCTTCATTTAGGTGCCTGGACACTCTGAGGCTGACACACGAGGAATGGATGCCATGGGTTAAGATTGACCTCTAGGTTCAGTGCCTACAGAAACAAACATAACATAAAGTGAGCCAAGCTCAGTGAATAGTAGTACGCTAACAATTCACCAATTAAAGTGGATTACAATGTACATGTATCAGTGCAGAGAACATATGTTAACTTTATCTTATAATTATTTTCATAATGGCCTTAGGCCCAAACTTTCAACAGAATGGCTTGAAGCCCTTGAACAGAGTGGCATTAAGCCCTTATCAGAATGCCGTTAAGCCCTTATCAGAATGGCATATAGCCCTTATCAGAATGGCATTAAGCCCTTGTCAAAATGGCATATAGCCCTTATCAGAATGGCATTAAGCCCTTATCAGAATGTATGAACTCAAGAGGTGTCTCGCACGGATTCTAGAGGTGACTCGCATAGCAACACTTAGCTCCGTGCAGCACTTTGCTTCATACTAACAGATCATACAGAATGGCCATAGGCCCAGATGTCACAGATTGGCCATAGGCCTCACATATGTCACAGAACGGCCATAAACCTCATAACTTTCACAAGACGGCCATAGGCCTCAATTCACATATGCATGGACTCAAGAGGTGGCTAGTACGGATTCTAGAGGTGACTCGCATTGCAGCACTTAGTTCCGTACAGCACTTTGTTCCATACCAGAAATCATTAGGTTTTAAAGACTGGTCAATCCGTATCATGTCATAACATAGCGTAAACGGAACAGATAAACAGAAACATATTTATACACATTTCTAGTTATACTTGAATCATAAACAGAAATCGGAATTCATGTTTGATTATGCATGCTACATCCAATAGCGCTAAAAAATCAATATAAAGCGTACTTGTTAGTTCCATAAAGGAACCTTCGTACCGGGAACTTGTAACATACTTGAACCTCGGTATTATTACCCCCGGGGAAGGGCCATAAGACCACGATGTTATCACCCCCGGGTAAGGGTCTTGAACTAAGGATGCCATGAATATTTATATATATATATATGGACAATCATTCGTTAATTCAAAACGTAACATATCAGAAAACAAAGCATTCCTTGTCACATCTTGTTATTATAGTACGCTTCACAAAGACAGAACAATTTACATTCTAATGTGGGTTACATAATGATGTTAAACCTTTGTTTTCATATCGTAGATTCTGAATGACCTCGGGTCCACACGTAACACAACAAAATAATCTTGGATTCATACAGATACCATTGTTCAAGGATGAACATAAGCTCCATTTATTCTTTAAGAAGTAACGAAATACGCTGATAAATAACAGAGGGTTAATATTTGTTATTGACAGAACAAAACGATTTTGAAGTCATACCGATGTACGCAAATCTTCCCATATTCATAGAAGTTCACATTGATTTCCAATCATCATAAATGTTTGTGTAACACTTACGAAGAACAGAGTGTTAGTGACAATAATTATCAATGATAAATAAGATATACATTTCTGTACTACTACTCAGAGTGCTGTAATGACGTGCTAGCTCCTCTTGGAGTGTGTCCTACACACATATACAAGTCACAAGTTAATCCTTTTTCTTTGTTAATCATTTTCGGGTTCACTTGTTTCACATGAATTTACAGATATCAAAAAGGCTTCAAATGCATATTCTAAAAATATCCGAGAGACGAGCATGTAAAACGGAGCGGGCAAATTTTTTCGACCTGGGCCGCACGTGCAGTCGTCCCCTCCGCATGTGCGGACATGGACCGCACGTGCGATGGCCCTCCTCTGCTCGAGCGGCCAAAAACAGTATGCAAGCCCAGTTTTTCTTCCTCTCCTCTACACGTGCGGCTTGGTCCTTGTTTGACAATCCGAAGTTCATACCAAATCCCATTCTTGATGAGCATTAACAAGGCTCAAAATAAACCCTTTGATTGCTAAAGCATGGTTCAAAAATCATGTAATTAGGAGGTACAAACACATAACAATCTAGATGTGAACTAGATCTTTACTTCACAAACCCATAAACAAACCCATAAACAAAACTTGCTTCTTAGAAGATCTAAATACATAGATATATTCATCTCACTCCTAATTGTAATCAAGCATGGAGAATCAACAATAAGGTCTGATTTCCTTTACATAGTTCAAATTAACACCATTAACTAAATGATGAGAACACCTCTTTACTTTTACAAATAATACACATACATACACACACTAACTTGCATGATTACCCAAGAAATTCTTACCACATCAAAGAGGAGTTAAGTAAAATAAATTTTACATACCTTGAGCTTCAAGAATCTCCAAAGCCCTCCTAATTTCATCCCAATTCTCCTTTCTTGTTGAACTTCCCCTTTTCCTTCTTCTCTTATTCTTTTATTCTCTCCGAGGTGATATTTACGAAATGAACTTCCCCAAAACAAGTGTTTAAAGTGCAAGGATATATAGATATACATAAAAGTGAATACGACAAAAATCATTCGTTTAATCATCCCAAATTGAAATTTCACAGAAACGCTTATTATTACTTAAAAATTATGTTGAACACATATATAAAATCAATTTCAGATAATTAAGCCACTAAGGCTTCCAATTTCTAATTCGAACATTCTAGTTGTGACAGATACTTTTCGTATTCAACAGATATGAACCTATATTCATAGGATCCACTTAATCAAACTTAATTTCATACGGAATTTGTCAATAGGCATATAAATGCACAGAATAAGGGACTAAAAGCATACCAGAAAGCATGTACGAGGGTCAAGTTATTACACTCTTCCCCCCTTAAAGACGTTTTGTCCGTCGAACTTGTTTTACCATATAATAGCTTAGGAAGCTCAGTCTCACACTATTGTCTAATTCTGTTTTAGATGACCAGTTACTCCTTCAGTTCGAACCATTCATAGGTTAGTCCGATATTTATCACAGTTATTCAAAAGTTCTTAACAGAATTCTTAACATAACGAACATCTCATAGCTTTATCCAACTAGTCATTTTAATGTCTATTTGAGGCACGTAGAAGCAAAAATAACAACCTTATACATTTATTTCGTAGGATCATGTGTTGTTTAATATAAGACTACAAGAGTTCATGGCAAGACATTCACAGCATAAAAGCCCCAATAGACAGAGTTTAAGCACCATATTTCCCTGTCAATAAGATTTATAGCAACAATTTTCATAGGCCAAAATATACAATTCTCGGAGACAGAAATATAATAGATAGCTTTTCCTTAAGTATACAATTCATAAGTTCCCATAGCGTACGTTAATCTCAATCACAATACAAATGTTCTCTACTAAGTTTCTAATTAGATTGATCCAGGATTAATAGTTCTTGTGCAATTCTCATTAGAAAGTACATGTTCAAACTTGCCCAGTTCGGTAATTCCTTGGTAACTCATGTATTACAATTTTCACACAAAAGTAGATCATATATTTTCAGAAAAAAAATCCATTATGTAGTTAACTTCAAATCATATTATGCCTGATGAGGTTGGATATCAGAGCCTACCAACAAGGTATACTTCATTCCAGCAGTCATAAATAAGTCGCTTAAGTCCCTAGCCACTAGCTTTATAATTTGTTCCTAGTATTCCCTTATTTCCAAAAGCATTTCAAAGTCTTTCCAGCGTATTGACTCAGAATGATATGTATGTAATAGTTCTTAACACAATCAGAACAACAGAAAGAAGGACCACAGTACACTTTGTTAATTTCTCATAGCATTACTTCTAAATTTAGTAGCACAAGAGAATCATATTTCAAGTCAAATAGTTATGGTAATACCAAAGCTAATAGCAAACAATTTGTAAATTCATGCAAACATACCATTGTAGACATCTGGTCATGCCATCATAAGTTCCAATCTGAACAATAAATACAACTATAACAACCATTATTTTGAGCAAAGGGAGCCACTCAAAATCAAAGCTAGAAATCACGTTTAAAATCATGCTTGACTAGGCAGACGTAACCGTAAGGTGTAACATCTTCCCTTAATAAGCATTCCTTCTTGTTACAAAACAAATTAATTTAACCACTTTTTAATTATTTCAGTATTCTCTCTTTTTTTTTCTTTTTTTTTTAGATGGGTCCTTCTTTTCTTACCGTAAGACATAAGAGCAGCCATATGGTTTCGTATTCACAATTCATAATTACAGTGGGTTAGCAAACAGCCACACAGAACTTATAGACCAGTCGTCTGGCTTAGTCAATTAACATAAACAGAGTATCTAGTTGCTCCACATACGTAGGTCCATTCATAGGGTCATAGATTTCCTTAAGTAAACAGTAGTCACATCTAACCAGATTCCATAATGTTGAGAAATTCAACAGTTAGCGGCAAAATAATTTGTCAATCTAATATCAGAGTTAAAATTCTTAGCCAGATCAGTTCGATATGATAGTAAATCAATTCGAAACCATGTTACATGTATTATACAAGTCTGTATAAACATACATGGGGAATAAATACTCAGTACGTATCATTAACCCCTCCAAAAAACAAAATGTCCCCTTGACCATTTGTTCCTACCAAAACCCGCGATATCATTCAGAACAATTCACATTATAGCCTCCAAATAAATAATAGAGGACTAATTAACAATATCCAACATTTGCATTGTACACAGAAAGCTATCACAGAAATGATTTCTCAATCTTAAATCAGTAACACACATAGGCAGGGTTTTCATTCTTGCGGTACATCATCAAATTATCAATCATTTAGTCAAAAACTAAATGACACACATAGTTCCGGTCTCAAGTGGTCAATAACTACCCATCTTTTACAAGCATCATATGAGCAAACACGTAACACAGGTGGGGTTCTTCATGTCTTTCGACCAACTCTTACAAGAATTCTTGATTACAGATTACAGACTACTTATAAACAATATGTATCATAGCTTGTAGCAAAACATGGGATGAATCAAGTTCATCAATAAAAGTTTGTTTGTTTGTTTGTTTGTTTGTTTTTTTTTTTTTTTCAAAGCTTCTTGGATGTTAATAACATCTACACAATCCCAAAGGATGACATTCTGGACAAAACAAGGGTAATACTGTCCCAGAATCGAAGCACACACATTCATGACCGTCGGTGGCCGACCTAGAATCGGTTAGACGACCCACCCAGAAAACCGTCGGTGGCAAAACATAACCCACCCGTACACCAGACCGTCGGTGGGGGCCATCTATTTCACCAGACCATTGATGGCCAAGATCTCTCAAACATGATGCTACATAGGCTTAGAGTCCCTTAGCATGGGAGGACTTTCCAAGAATGTCATCAAAATAACCATAATACTTGGTACAGAAACTAGGGATAATCATTCATGAAGGTTAGAGTATCACATCTCTCATTTCTTTTGGTCTTAAAAATATTTCATACTTAGAGCAAATAAGTACTAAAATGCACAATTACACTGTCATCATTTCCCACAGATAGATACCTATCAAAATAACAGCCATTAACACACCTCCCCCTTAATCATTAGTATATAAATTGTCTTACAGATCAGCTCGATCCCTCACCACGCTTCCGCAGTGCAACTCTGTGGTTTTAAAATAAACAGAGACGATAATTCTCATAGTTATGTGTTATTTTATTTTTTCGTAATTCGTTTTACATATGGCACAAGTTTCCTTTTCTTTCTGTCTAACCACGTGGGGGTAGAATCCTCCGGATCCTCTATCCTTATTTTTGCTATGCTCTACATAACAATTAATCACAATATACACAACGAATATATAATAGGCATGAATCATAATCGTTAGCGTTAACAGAGTGCGTTTCACGCTGCCACCGATCTTTTCATGTGCTTTAAGGATGTCATGCATGATGCCTAAGTTCTTTCTAGACATCCTAACGCTCAATGGATTCGTGTGTGAGATAGCAACTCGTGCTTTGATACCACTTACCATGCCCAAAATCCGCCCCTAAAAGTTTGGGCATGACCTACTCAGAACTGGACTCTTAACCTGATATACGAAATATATGGGGCCTGAACGGAAGCATTATTTATATAAAATAATATGGAATAACATACAAACATCCATTGAGCTAGCACTGCTATGCCAGGATCACAAACAAAACATAAGGCAAATAAACATACAGTAACATGCATCTGAGAATCTAGCTATGCACCAATATATATATATATACAGACCCAGCCTTCTAGACTGGACGTATAATAAAGACATTGAAAGGAATAAGGATCATATACACTTCAACCTTAGACAGACAATCAGGGTACAAAACCAAAAGCTTAGCATACTCCATAAAATGAGCTGCCTTCATTTAGGTGCCTGGACATTCTGAGGTTGACACACGAGGAATGGATGCCATGCGTTAAGATTGACGTCCAGGTTCAGTGCCTACAGAAACAAACATAACATAAAGTGAGCCAAGCTCAGTGAATAGAAGTACGCAAACAATTCACCAATTAAAGTGGATTACAATGTACATGTATCATGTAGAGAACATAATGTTAACTTTATCTTATAATTATTTTCATAATGGCCTTAGGCCCAAACTTTCAACAGAATGGCTTGAAACCCTTGAACAGAGTGGCATTAAGCCCTTACTAGAATGGTGTTAAGCCCTTATCAGAATGGCATATAGCCCTTATCAGAATGGCATTAAGCCCTTATCAGAATGGCATTAAGCCCTTGTCAAAATGGCATATAGCCCTTATCAGAATGGCATTAAGCCCTTATCGGAATGTATGAACTCAAGAGGTGTCTCGCACGGATTTTAGAGGTGACTCGCATGGCAGCACTTAGCTCCGTTCTGCACTTTGCTTCATACTAACAGATCATACAGAATGGCCATAGGCCCAGATGTCACAAATTGGCCATAGGCCACACGTATGTCACAGAACGGCCATAAGCCTCATAACTTTCACAAGACGGCCATAGGCCTTAGTTCATATATGCATGGACTCAAGAGGTGGCTTGTCACACCCCAAACTCGCCCCTAAAAGTTCGGGCATGACCCATTCAAACACAGACATATAACCTGGTATATATAGCATATGGGGCCTTGACGAAAGCACAAAATATTAGAAGAATACCAAACCAACATACTCCATTGAGCTATTTCTAACATGCCAGGATCTCATACATCACATGCACCATAAAAGGTTGATAGAGTCCAAAAATATTCCTTAGCAGTATGTATATACAAAAACACATATACAGACCCAGCCCTATAGTCGGGCATGTAACAAAAAAAAAAAACTGTTGAAGTCATTTGCATTTAACCTTGGAAGGATAGCCCAGAAGTAAGCTAATTATTTTAATAAACTTTACAAAATAAGTGGCCTCAAAAGTGCTTGGCTACGCGAAGGTTGACAAAAGAAACCGGGCGTCATGGTTTAGGATTGACCACCTGGTTGGTTGCCTATAGAAACAGACACAACAAATAGTGAGCCGGGCTCAGTGAATAGTAATACATGAATGAAACAATGCTCAACTTGAAACATGACATATATCAATACATATGGAAGTGCAGAGATTACAAAGTTAGCCTGATTCTGTATTCATCTTATAATGGCCTTAGGCCCTATCTTGAACATAATAGCTTGACTTATCACATTCTTAATTCATAATGGCTTGAAGCCCTTGAGCATGGTGGATAATGCCCTTGATCATGCTGGCAAGGTGCCCTTAAACATGGTGGCACATGGCCCTTAAACATGATGGCATGACGCCCTTAAACATGGTGGCACAAGGCCCTTAAACATGGTGGCATGACGCCCTTAAACATGGTGGCACAAGGCCCTTAAACATGGTGGCATGATGCCCTTAGATAATTTGGCACTAAGCCCGTGAATATGCTTATACGAACTGAAGAGGTGTCTCACACGGATTCTAGAGGTGGCTCACGTCGTAGCACTTAGTTCCGTGTAGCACTTTGTTTCGTATCATAATAACTTATATTGGATGGCCGTAGGCCCAGAGTCTTATAGCATGAAGGTATTTTATCTTTCCCATTTCTTTCTTACATACTTGGAACATACTTGAACATTAACATACATACTTGAAACATTAACATAGTTGCGTAAACGAAATGCTAATGAAGAGCATTAGCCCTATGTAAAGCAGATAATGATGTTACTACTCACAGTGTTGCGATGATGTGCTTGTTCCTCCCGGAGTGTGCCCTGCACACATTCAACCTTTACAATTTAGTTTCCTTTTCATATCAAATCACTTTCTGTTTCGTTTTACTTCGAAGGAATTTATACATATTAAAAGGCATCAAAGACATATTCCGACAACATTAGAGGGTTCTACACGCAAAACGGAGCGATCCATCTTTTTCAGCATGGGCCGCACGTGTGGCTGTGAGCCCCGAACGTGCGGCAAGCTCTCCCGCACGTGCGGCAAAATGTCCCGCACGTGCCTTTTAGACAGTGGCCGAGCCCCTATTTTTCACCATTTCCCGCACGTGCGGCAGCACCTCCTGCACATGCGGCCATGACCCCCGCACGTGCGGCGATTCTGCTCAAAATTGTCCGGAATTCTTACAAAATCCCAATCTTTTGGTACATCCTCACTAGGCTCATTTTAACATTTTTAGTTGACAATACATAGCCTAAAATTCATGTTACAAAGGCTTCAAATACATACATTAAACTAGATAAACACTAATTCTTGAATCCTTAACTATAATCAAATTTCCTTTTTCATCAACATCACATATACCATCACATATATATATATATATAAGGTAAGTTCTTCATGATCTTTCATGAGAAAGTAAGAAATCAAAGCTAATTTCTCCACATACATACATAAGCAACTTAGTTCAAACTCATCCAATGGATAAAACATGATCCAATTACACCTTGGGTTCAATTATCATGGTTGTATCACCCTCAAATTCAAGAGAGGAATTATAAAAGTCAGACAAACTTTCCTTGAGTTGAGATCTCCCAAAGTCTCTCTAGGTTATTCAATCTCTAGCCTTTATTGAAACTCCCTTCTCATTTCTCTCTATTCTTACTCTCTCTATCCTTTTCCATGAAATGTGTTGAACTAGGTCCAAGGCTCCAAGAACACACATATATATATAAGAGCTAATAAGACAAAAGTCAATCGTTTAAACATCCGAAATTGAAATTTCCCAAAAATGCTTAATATTACCTAAAAATTATGCTGATTACATATCTAAAATCAATTTCAGATAATTAAGCCTTGAAGGCTTCCAATTTCGATTCAAACCTTCTAATGTAACAGATACTTTTCTTGTTGAACAGATAGACATCCTTAAACATATGCTTTAAACATGGAGTTAACTTTCTCATCCCTAATTTCTCATGGAATTACACAATAAGCATCCAAAATCACAAAATAGGATCCGAAAATATAACAAGGAATAAGTACGAGGGTCGGGTTATTACATGGCGCGTACGGATTCTAGAGGTGACTCGCATTGCTGCACTTAGTTCCGTACAGCACTTTGTTCCATACCAGAAATCATTAGGTCTTAATGACCGGTCAATCCATATCATGTCATAACATAGCGTAAACGGAACGATTAAACAGAAACATATTTATACATATTTCTAGTTATACTTGAATCATAAACAGAAATCGAAATTCATGTTTGATTATGCATGCTACATCCAATAGCGCTAACAAATCAACATAAAACATACTTGTTAGTTCCATAAAGGAACCTCCGTACCAAGAACTTGTAACATACTTGAACCTCGATATTATTACCCCCGGGCAAGGGCCATAAGACCACGGTATTATTACCCCTGGGTAAGGGTCTTGAACTAAGGATGCCATGAATATTTATACATATATATATATGTGGACAGTCATTCGTTAATTCAAAACGTAACATATCAGAAAATAGAGCATTCCTAGTCACATCATGTTATTACAGTACGCTTAACGAAGACAGAACAATTTACATTCAAATGTGGGTTATGTAATGATGTTAAACCTTTTTTTTCATATCGTAGATTCTGAATGACCTCGGGTCCATACGTAACACAACAAAATAATCTTGGATTCAGACAGATACCAATGTTCAAGGATGAACATAAGCTCTATTTATTCTTTAAGAAGTAACGTAATACGCTAATAAATAATAGAGGGTTAATATTTGTTATTGACAGAAGAAAAGGATTCCAAAGTCATACCGATGTACGCAAATCTACCCATATTCATAGAAGCTCACATTGATTTCCAATCGTCATAAATGTTTGTGTAACACTTACGAAGAACAGAGTGTTAGTGACAATAGTTATCAATGATAAATAAGATATACATTTCTGTACTACTACTCAGAGTGCTGTAATGATGTGCTAGTTCCTCTCGGAGTGTGTCCTACACACATATACAAGTCACAAGTTAATCCTTCTTCTTTATTAATCATTTTCGGGTTCACTTGTTTCACATGAATTTACAGATATCAAAAAGGCTTCAAATACATATTCTAAAAATATCTGAGGGACGAGCACATAAAACCGAGCGGGTAAATTTTTCTGACCTGGGCCGCACGTGCGGCCGTCCCCTCCGCACGTGCGGACATGGACCGCACGTGCGGTGCCCCTCCTCCGCTCGAGCGGCCAAAAGCAGTATGCAAACCCAGTTTTTCTTCCTCTCCTCCGCACGTGCGGCCATGGCCTCCGCACGTGTAGCTTGGTCCCTATTTGACAGTCTGAAATTCATACCAAATCCCATTCTTGATGTGCATTAACAAGGCTCAAAATAAACCCTTTGATTGCTAAAACATGGTTCAAAAATCATGTAATTAGGAGGTACAAACACATGACAATCTAGATGTGAACTAGATCTTTACTTCACAAACCCATAAACTGACCCATAAACAAAACTTGCTTCTTACATGATCTAAATACATAGATATATTCATCTCACTCCTAATTGTAATCAAGCATGGAGAATCAACAATAAGGTGTGATTTCCTTTACATAGTTCAAATTAACACCATTAACTAAATGATGAGAACACCTCTTCACTTTTACAAATAATACACATACATACACACACTAACTTGCATGATTACCCAAGAAATTCTAACCCCATCAAAGAGGAGTTAAGTAAAATAAATTCTACATACCTTGAGCTTCAATAATCTCCAAAACCCTCCTAATTTCATCCCAATTCTCCTTTCTTGTTGAACTTCCCCTTTTCCTTTTTCTCTTATTCTTTTATTCTCTCCCAGGTGATATTTACGAAATGAACTTCCCCAAAACAAGTGTTTAAAGTGCAAGGATATATAGATATACATAAAAGTGAATAGGACAAAAATCATTCGTTTAATCATTCCAAATTGAAATTTCACAGAAATGCTTATTATTACCAAAAAATTATGCTGAACACATATATAAAATCAATTTCAGATAATTAAGCCCCTAAGGCTTCCAATTTCTGATTCGAACATTCCAGTTGTGACAGATACTTTTCTTATTCAACAGATATGAACCTATATTCATAGGATCCACTTAATCAAACTTAATTTCATACGAAATTTCTCAATAGGCAAATAAATGCACAGAATATGGGACTAAAAGCATACCAGAAAGCATGTACGAGGGTCAAGTTATTACACTCTTCCCCCCTTAAAGACGTTTTGTCCGTCGAACTTGTTTTACCATATAATAGCTTAGGAAGCTCAGTCTCACACTATTGTCTAATTCTGTTTTAGATGACCAGTTACTCCTTCAGTTCGAACCATTCATAGGTTAGTCCGATATTTATCACAGTTATTCAAAAGTTCTTAACAGAATTCTTAACATAACGAACATCTCATAGCTTTATCCAACTAGTCATTTTAATGTCTATTTGAGGCACGTAGAAGCAAAAATAACAACCTTATACATTTATTTCGTAGGATCATGTGTTGTTTAATATAAGACTACAAGAGTTCATGGCAAGACATTCACAGCATAAAAGCCCCAATAGACAGAGTTTAAGCACCATATTTCCCTGTCAATAAGATTTATAGCAACAATTTTCATAGGCCAAAATATACAATTCTCGGAGACAGAAATATAATAGATAGCTTTTCCTTAAGTATACAATTCATAAGTTCCCATAGCGTACGTTAATCTCAATCACAATACAAATGTTCTCTACTAAGTTTCTAATTAGATTGATCCAGGATTAATAGTTCTTGTGCAATTCTCATTAGAAAGTACATGTTCAAACTTGCCCAGTTCGGTAATTCCTTGGTAACTCATGTATTACAATTTTCACACAAAAGTAGATCATATATTTTCAGAAAAAAAATCCATTATGTAGTTAACTTCAAATCATATTATGCATGATGAGGTTGGATATCAGAGCCTACCAACAAGGTATACTTCATTCCAGCAGTCATAAATAAGTCGCTTAAGTCCCTAGCCACTAGCTTTATAATTTGTTCCTAGTATTCCCTTATTTCCAAAAGCATTTGAAAGTCTTTCCAGCGTATTGACTCAGAATGATATGTATGTAATAGTTCTTAACACAATCAGAACAACAGAAAGAAGGACCACAGTACACTTCGTTAATTTCTCATAGCATTACTTCTAAATTCAGTAGCACAAGAGAATCATATTTCAAGTCAAATAGTTCTGGTAATACCAAAGCAAATAACACACAGTTTGTAAATTCATATAGACATACCATTGTAGACATCTGGTCATGCCATCATAAGTTCAAATCTGAACAATAAATACAACTATCACAACCATTATTTTGAGCAAAGGGAGCCACTCAAAATCAAAGCTAGAAATCACGTTTAAAATCATGCTTGACTAAGCAGTCGTAACCGTGAGGTGTAAAATCTTCACTTAAGCATTCCTTCTTGTCACAACACAAATTAATTTGACCGCTTTTTAATTATTTCAGTATTCTCTTCTTTTTTTTTTTAGATGGGTCTTTCTTTTCTTACCGTAAGACATAAGAGCAACCATGTGCTTTCGTATTCACAATTCATAATTACAGTGGGTTAGCAAATAGCCATAAAAAACTTATAGACCAGCCGTCTGGCTCAATCAATTAACATAAATAGAGTATGTAGTTACTCCACATACGTAGGTATAGGATCATAGATTTCCTTAAGTAAACAGTAGTCACATCTAACCAGATTCCATAATGTTGAGAAATTCAACAGTTAGCGGCAAAATAATTTGTCAATCTAATATCAGAGTTAAAATTCTTAGCCAGATCAGTTCGATATGATAGTAAATCAATTCGAAACCATGTTACATGTATTATACAAGTCTGTATAAACATACATGGGGAATAAATACTCAGTACGTATCATTAACCCCTCCAAAAAACGAAATGTCCCCTTGACCATTTGTTCCTACCAAAACCCGCGATATCATTCAGAACAGTTCACATTATAGCCTCCAAATAAATAATAGAGGACTAATTAACAATATCCAACATTTGCATTGTACACAGAAAGGTATCACAGAAATGATTTCTCAATCTTAAATCAATAACACACACAGGCAGAGTTTTCATTCTTGCGGTACATCATCAAATTATCAATCATTTAGTCAATAACTAAATGACACACATAGTTTCCGGTCTCAAGTGGTCAGTAACTACCCATCTTTTACAAGCATCATATGAGCCAACATGTAACATAGGTGGTGTTCTTCATGTCTTTCGACCAACTCTTACAACAATTCTTGATTACAGATTATAGACTACTTATAAACAATATGTATCATAGCTTGTAGCAAAACATCGGATGAATCAAGTTCATCAATCAAAGTTTGTTTGTTTGTTTTTTTTTTTTTTTTTTCAAAGCTTCTTGGATGTTAATAACATCTACACACTCCCAAAGGATGACATTCTGAACAAAACAACGGTAATACCGTCCCGGAATCGAAGCAGACCCGTTCATGACCGTCGGTGGCCGACCCAAAACCGGTTAGGCGACCCACCCAGAAAACCGTTGGTGGCAAAACATAACCCACCCATACACCAGACCGTCGGTGGGGGCCATCTATTTCACCAGACCATCGATGGCCGAGATCTCTCAAACATGGTGGTACATAGGCTTAGAGTCCCTTAGCATGGGAGGACTTCCCAAGAATGTCATCAAAATAACCAGAATACTTGGCACAGAAACTAGGGATAATCATTCATAAAGGATAGAGTATCACATGTCTCATTTCTTTTGGTCTTAAAAATATTTCATACTTAGAGCAAATAGGTACTAAAATGCACAATTATACTGTCAGCATTTCCCACAGATAGATACCTATCAAAATAACAGCCATTATGTGATACCCCTGTTCCGTAATATGCGTTAATTGTCCCTTAACATGAATTTGATTATATGTGTGATATGATTTGGTGTGCCATTATGTGATATATGTGATTCTAGAATTCTATCTGTCCACCGTAGGAATATCTGTTTGAATAATCTGCTTTGGAATTAAATTGAGGGCCTTATCGGCCACAGAACTCGAAATTGATTACGCCATTGTGGTTGGCATAATTTTTAGAGCCTACGGAGAAATTTATTTGAAAATTGATTCTGGTCAATTTAAACTGATTAAATTGATAAATTAAGTACCCCATTATTTTATATTAAAATATTTGTTAGTGGGGCTTGTTGTATATTTGCATTGCACTCTCCTTTAGCTCTCTTAAAACTCAAAATCTGAGTTAGACAATTGAGAGTGAGGGAGAGGACGGCTATAGAGGGAGAAAGGAAGAGACTTGAGCAATTTTTGGCTCCAGCTTGGGAATTTGAAGATTTAACTCAAGAATTGACTAGAGTTTGGAAGATTAAAGCTCCTAGGTGAGTAACCAACCCCTAACTCATGAATTTGAGTTGTGATTTCGTGAATTGAAGATTAATTTGTGATCTAGAACATGAAAGGAGTTGGTTTTGATGAATTTGAAGACAATATATGCATGCATGTATGTATTGTTTTGAATTTGCATATTTGAGCTTGAATTACATGACTCATGTTGCAATTTTGGTTGAAATCCATGTATTTGACCATCTTTTCATCATATGAGACGAGAATGAAGGTTATATGTCACATGCATGTACAATCCATGGAAGTAGAAGCTTTGAATGCATGAAATGGTTACATTGGTAATGAGTTGGTGGAAAATGAGCCATGCATGTAGATAAATTATGAAATTGAGCTTCAATATGTTGTAATTCTATGTTAGTACATGATTATGTGAAGTTTGGACCGAAATCATGCATTTAGATCCTTTGAATGTCGAGATGAAGCTCAAGAACTCAATCTGGAAAACCCAGATTTTCGATGTCCGCTCGAGCGGGTGAAGTGCCGCTCGAGCGGAGAAATCGAGCTCCCAGCATTTTCTGCAGACATGGTTCCCGCTCGAGCGGGGAAGTTGACGCTCGAGCGGGGAGCTTTGTAGACAGGCAGTTCGCTCGAGCGGCCGAGTTCACGCTCGAGCGGCCGAGTTCACGCTCGAGCTGGAATTGAAGGCAACCAGTACTTTCACAGACCTAAGGGTCCGCTCGAGTAGGGACCCTATTTTCTGAAATCATGTTTTTGCATTTTGTGTTATGTTTTCCGTTCTCTTTCACTTGCAAGCACTCTTAGGCATATGTTAAGCATTGTAAATGAGTTAATGAGATAATAATAAAGCCTGAAGAGGAATATGTGAATTAGAGAACGGATTGAACTGTTAGTGACCCTTTTGTGTTCATGAAATATGTAGGGTCAAGCTCCAGGGCAAATCCACAAGCCGATCACTGTGAGTAATATCGATATTTGAATGATTGTGAATGGCCAATTATTATTCCCTTATAAGCTTTATAAGTTGCTAATTGGGATTGTGGACAAAAGTCTGACAGGAATAAACATAAATGGACCAAAGGTCGTTTTGATAAACATAAATGGACCGAAGGTCGTTTTGATAACAAAGGAACGGACCGAAGGTCATTTTGACATATATGAATGGACTTAAGGTCATTTTGACATAAATGAGCGGGCCGAAGGCCGTTTTGATACGAATGTATGGGCCGGAGGCCGTTTTGACGTAAACGAATGGACCGAAGGTCGTTTCAATACGAATAAGTGGACCGAAGGTCGTTTTGATAGAAATAAATGGACCTAAGGTCGTTTTGGCATGAATGAGTGGGCCGAAGGCCGTTTTGACACGAATGTATGGGCTGAAGGCCGTTTTGACGTAAACGAATAGGCCGAAGACCATTTTGACAGAAATGAATGGGCCGAAGGCCGTTTTGACATAGATGAATGGGCCGAAGGCCGTTTTGACATGAATGGAAATCTGAATGGGCCAAAGGCCAGAATGTTTTGAACTACAGTCACTTGATTTGAATTTCGTATAGTTATATATCTATTAAATAGAAATATGAATTGGGCCCAAGGCCGTTTGGAACATGTTGTTCTACATTGTTATGTAACTTCAGTATTTGATTTGATATTATTCACTGGGCTTTCGCTCACGCTCATTCATGTGTTTGTAGGTGAGCCAAGAGAGGTCCAGACCCAGCCTCAGTGAAGTCTGTATGGAACAACTAAGGTTTTGAGAGAGTCAGCCCTTGTGTCTCACGCACGAGACCCGCCTTCGCCCTTTTGTTATGTATTTACATTTTGTCAGGTTGGCGAAGTTTTCAATCCGTCTGTATATAGTTTTCATGGGTTGACTTAGTTTGGATGATCCTGTCTGTATAGAATCTTATGTCATTACAGTTTCTGTTGTGAGTTATTAACATATGTATGTCTGGAATGTTATGATGTGCATATAAGCACGGCTCTATGGACAAAGTTTTAAAATTGCTTCCGTTTGGCCCCTTTTACTCTGATGAGTTTTGTCTTATTTGGTTTGAGGCCGTAGGTAATCTCGTGATTACTGGTCGGTTATGGCCTTAACCCAGAGGGGCGGGTTCAGTCGTGACACATTAACACACCTCCCCCTCAATCATTAGAATATAAATTGTCTTACAGATCAGCTCGATCCCTCACCATGCTTCCGCAGTGCAACTCTGTGGTTTTAACCTCACCTGCATGTCTTGCATTATCCACAGATAAAATAAACAGAGACGATAATTCTCATAGTTATGTGTTATTTTATTTTTCCATAATTTGTTTTACATATGGCACAAGTTTCCTTTTCTTTCTGTCTAACCACGAGGGGGTAGAATCCTCCGGATCCTCTATCCTTATTTTTGCCATGCTCTACATTACAATCAATCACAATATACACAACGAATATATAATAGGCATGAATCATAATCGTTAGCGTTAACAGAGTGCGTTTCACGTTGCCATCGATCTTTTCATGTGCTTTTAGGATGTCATGCATGATGCTTAAGTTCTTTCTAGACATCCTAAGGCTCAATGGATTCGTGTGTGAGATAGCAACTCATGCTCTGATACCACTTGTCATGCCCAAAATCCGCCCCTAAAAGTTTGGGCATAACCTACTCAGAACTGGACTCTTAACCTGATATACGAAATATATGGGGCCTGAACGGAAGAATTATTTATATAAAATAATATGTAATAACATACAAACATCCATTGAGCTAGCACTGCTATGCCAGGATCACAAACAAAACATAAGGCAAATAAACATACAGTAACATGCATCTGAGAATCTAGCTATGCACCTATATATATATATACAGACCCAGCCTTCTAGACTGGACGTATAATAAAGACATTGAAAGGAATAAGGATCATATACACTTCAACCTTAGACAGACAATCAAGGTACAAAACCAAAAGCTTAGCATACTCCATAAAATGAGCTACCTTCATTTAGGTGCCTGGACACTCTGAGGCGGACACACGAGGAATGGATGCCATGGGTTAAGATTGACCTCTAGGTTCAGTGCCTACAAAAACAAACATAACATAAAGTGAGCCAAGCTCAGTGAATAATAGTACGCTAACAATTCACCAATTAAAGTGGATTACAATGTACATGTATCAGTGCAGAGAACATATGTTAACTTTATCTTATGATTATTTTCATAATGGCCTTAGGCCCAAACTTTCAACAGAATGGCTTGACGCCCTTGAACAGAGTGGCATTAAGCCCTTACCAGAATGGCGTTAAGCCCTTATCAGAATGGCATTAAGCCCTTGTCAAAATGCCATATAGCCCTTATCAGAATGGCATTAAGCCCTTATCAGAATGTATGAACTCAAGAGGTGTCTCGCACGGGTTCTAGAGGTGATTCGCATAGCAGCACTTAGCTCCGTGCAGCACTTTGCTTCATACTAACAGATCATACAGAATGGCCATAGGCCCAGATGTCACAGATTGGCCATAGGCCTCACATATGTCACAGAACGGCCATAAGCCTCATAACTTTCACAAGACGGCCATAGGCCTCAGTTCACATATGCATGGACTCAAGAGGTGGCTCGTACGGATTCTAGAGGTGACTCGCATTGCAGCACTTAGTTCTGTACAGCACTTTGTTCCATACCAGAAATCATTAGGTCTTAAAGACCGGTCAGTCCATATCATGTCATAACATAGTGTAAACGGAACAGATGAACAGAAACATATTTATACATATTTCTAGTTGTACTTGAATCATAAACAGAAATCAGAATTCATGTTTGATTATGCATGCTACATCCAATAGCGCGAACAAATCAACATAAAGCATACTTGTTAGTTCCATAAAGGAACCTCCATACCAAGAACTTGTAACATACTTGAACCTCGGTATTATTACCCCCGGGCAAGGGCCATAAGACCACGGTATTATTACCCCCGGGTAAGGGTCTTGAACTAAGGATGCCATGAATATTTATATATATATATATATATGTGGACAATCATTCGTTAATTCAAAACGTAACATATCAGAAAATAGAGCATTCCTAGTCACATCATGTTATTACAGTATGCTTAACGAAGACAGAACAATTTACATTCAAATGTGGGTTACATAATGATGTTAAACCTTTTTTTTCATATCGTAGATTCTGAATGACCTCGGGTCCATACGTAACACAACAAAATAATCTTGGATTCATACAGATACCATTGTTCAAGGATGAACATAAGCTTTATTTATTCTTTAAGAAGTAACGTAATACGCTGATAAATAATAGAGGTTTAATATTTGTTATTGACAGAACAAAAGGATTCCAAAGTCATACCGATGTACGCAAATCTACCCATATTCATAGAAGCTCACATTGATTTCCAATCGTCATAAATGTTTGTGTAACACTTACGAAGAACAGAGTGTTAGTGACAGTAATTTGTAGACGTCCCCGAAAGCCCCGGGAGGACGAGTCTCGTTCTGTTCGTTTTGGGCTTGCTACAGTTCAGGACTCTCAAATTGTCACGGTTCTTAATCTGAACCAAAGAGTCCAAATCCGGCAAATCGTTTTGAGAAAACAGATTTTTAGAAAAGTAGTGCCGAACATGGACTGCTTTGCCAGATATAGAGTCGCCACCTAAATGTTTTTTATGGGGGAATTTAGGAAACCCTGACTCGGTGCCAAAGGCCATGTGTCCGTCATCACCAAAGTTGCCTCGGCTCGGGAGCTTGGGTACGATTGGGGAAGGTCAGCTATGAGCACCCCCTCTCGCCCGATCCGAAGATCGGCCTCTACTAACCGTGATATCCATTTTTGAGAACGTTATGTGTTCTTATTCCGGTTATTAGCCTCGAATTATTATGTTATGTGTACAATAAACAAGTATAGACCAAATTGCCTAAATTGGAACAAAACATTGCATGTTTGTTTTGAAAATGGTTTGCTACTCGCAAGTAGGCTAAAATGCAAGTTTTTCCACCCTCAAGTGGGCTTTAGAAAAGATGGTTTTGCCACTATCTAGTGGGCTTAAAACTCACAGTTTTAATACATTATTCCAATTTAGGTAATTCAACCTCCACCCATAGGCATTCAAGCAGTTATATCACATAAGCAAGTAGCCTCATGGGAATCATGTTGTCATGGCATCACTCACACGCATGCAAGGATGCTAAAACATAAATGCTCACCGAGTACTCCAAGCCAAAACAGAAACTAGTTAGTAATCATATTTATGATCCTAGTTCATGTTAAGATGGCTAATGCAACACATGCAAGATGCAGCTACAATAGGCTCAGCTAATCTATGGATGACATATGATGATGCTACAACTAACACGTATTCAACTTGGAATTGAAATACAATTCAGTTAGTATGATGCGCTGAGCCCGGTGCATGCAAGACAAATGTATGGATGCACGCATGCATAGCATAAGGTATGCTAAATCAAATATGACCTAATACTAACCATCAAAAGTAGATAAGTAAAAGGGAGAAAGAAGTGGGGGTTGGAAGATATGCACACACGCACCCACACTTATTACAAGTTAGCCCTCACTCAAAGGGACCGAAAGAATAATACAATTTAACTAACTAACAAGCTAATTAAATATTACAGACCATCTAATTAATTATGCAAATTCATTAATCTAATTTAAGCAATAAACAACCTCGGGAAGAGGGTCCAATGCGATGCGTGCTCGATTCCGCTCGGATGTCACTGCCATGCACAAACTGCCTCTGCTTTGACTGTTCTGCTTCTCTGAAGACTGCACAAGTCCCAGGGTTGCTTCCCTGAGTGCTGTGGAGCACCACCGGCCGTGAGGAATAGTTATCGGCCATGGGGAATGGCCATCGACCATAAATTAATCCATCGGCCACTTATGGATAGCCGGTCAGCACTTAAGATGGCCGGCCGACCAAATCTTCCCGCAAAAACTGGTTTGACAGCAGCAGAGGACAGAACTTGTCATGGCAATGCATTTCAAGCAATGTATGCACCAACCACACTCCTGATCATATTTATGACTCACAGGAGGATGGGCCTCGATTCTCGGGCCACCAATCATGTATTTCCATGCATGATGGCCCAAAGAATCAAGTGTGCATGTTGATATGGAATGCAATGCACATAATCAAGCAAATTGGACTCAACCTCTATCACAAGCAATTCAAGAGGCGAAGCATGCATGCCAATGCAATGCAATCCTAAGCATGTCGACTAGTATGCAACATGGACAATGCTAAGAAGCATACAAGGCATACAATGGTCATGCAAGACATAGGGCATAAGACAATGAAACTAACAAGTATGCAAGGCACAATGTGGGTGTTCGAGCATGCAAGCAAGCATGTGACTTCATTCAATCATGCAACTCCAATCATGCAACAACACACAAATATGCAACAACATACAAGGTGGGCATACAACAACACGCAAAGGGGTGGGCTTAAACTAACATGGGTAGCTTGCAAGCTTGCCAAAATCAGTGGCCAATAATATGGAAGTGAGGTCTAACACACACACACGCATGCATGCAAATATGGTCCAACACTTAAGCATATGAAGACAACTTGTAAGCACAAAAACATGGACTAATGACATGCAACATAAGCTCTGAAAATCATGTTAAAATGGTGCCAAACCAAGCCAACAAGACAAGCATAAGCATGCAATTAGAGGTCCAAAACTCAAGGCAAGCTAAGGAGGTATTGAACTACCCTTAGCAAAACCAAACATGGCATGAATTAAATGACCAAAAACAGAATTTTAGCATATTAAAACAAAGCCTAAAGACCACTTAGATGGCATCTAAATGACTTAAATTCAAGGGCATGCACAATGACCAAACATGGAGCATAAGGCACAACCTCATAAGGCATCAAAGAGGCATCAAAGGCAAGCATGCAAGCATGTCATGAGGACTGAAATGATGCTATAAGTGGTGTCAAACCACTGAAATAAATCAAACAATGCATGCTCAACACTTCACACATTTAAAGCCTACAAGCTAAACAATGTAAAGGGGCTATGCAATGCATGCCATGGTCGACCAAAACAACTAAAGTCAGACCTTAAGCATGGAAAAACAAGTACAAAAGCTTCACAAAGCAGGGCCTAAAACATGCTTGAACAAGGGTCAAAGCCTAGATGCATGTTAAGGCTAAATGATGGCATTACAAGACATGTATGCAAAGCATGCAAGGTGTGTCCAAACCAACTCAACACAATGCTATTTCATGGAAAAATAAGCATAAATATCAGTCAAGGCATGGTCAACACACACTTAAACTAGATGCTCCCTCAAGAGGCAAAAATAGCCCTTTTCAAGGACAACAAGGAGAGGGGGTAGCCCTCTCCTTCCTAGGACCTCAAGGCACCATCCTCACCTCTGAAATCCCTCAAGATTTTAGTGGTGAGGAGGCCCAAACACAATGGTCCCGGAGCTCAACCAAAATGGCACAAAACAAAGGCCAAACAAGCCTTAAGAGGGGTCAAACAACCCCAAGCTTAAAACACCCTTAACAAACTATTTAGAGCAGACAAAAACAAGACATTTATATGTTATATGCTAAGCTCAAAAATAGATGCAAGATAGGCTAAAAAGCTTTGCAAAAATGGGGTAAAAAGGGACAAAAGTCTTACCCTTGTAGACCCTCTTCACAAACAATGTTCCAGCAGCTCTTTTGGTTCCAAACCAGTCCAAAAGCTTCAAGGAAAGACCTCTGGTACTTTAGCAACTAAGAAAAGGTGTGATGGTGGGTGTTTGTGCACAAAAATGAGACTAAACACACACTAAACACAAGAGAGAGAGAGATATAGAGATAGAGGATATATGTAAACCCTAACCCTAAAGCTCAAGCTCTGAAAATGTTGTCTAAGTTGTCTAACCTCTGAACAAGAGAGAAAAGGTTCTCTTTGATAGACAATTACTCTTGTAAAGCTTCCAAAGGAAGCTAACAAGAGGGCAATCCCTCCATACACAGTGTATGCCAGCTGCACAAAAATATCTGCAAAAGCAGATGCACAGTAGTCGGCCGGCCAAAAATGCAATTGACCAAAAAAAGATAGCCGGCCGGCCATCTATAGTGCCGGCCGGCCAAACATTTGGCTGGTGAAAGCAAAACACAGCCGGTGGCCTCAAGCCATGGCCGGTGATGTGTGGGGATGGCTCACAAGCCATTCCTTGCCCCTCCAAGGCAAAACACAAGTGTTTGGTGCAAAACCAGACACAAAACAGTCGAGTCGAGTGGTCCTGAGGCAAGGCGTGTAGCCGAGACCTCTGGGAACTCAAGACGAACACAAACAAGGATGATCACCGGGTGTTCAAGCGGTGACATCCAAGTGTTGAGGATGGTCAGAAATAGGGTGTCTATAGTTGCCCCTCTTTGGCAGAACTCGAAAGTCATAACAATGAAGGGAGTGAGTGTCAAAGCCTAGAGGCGGCCCATTTTTGACAAGGCCGAAGACTTAGACAAACATACAAGCTACAGATAAGGTATGCGCCCGAAGGCATGGGCAAAATGCAACTGACAATGCAAGAAGCCGAACATAACTTATGATCATGCAAAAAAAGCTGTAACGAAGCATAACATGCAACATTTTTAAGCAATCAACACAAATCCAACTACATTACAATGCAGAAAGGATATAAGAGAATAATGTAATTCTCGCTACGTTTCACGCGGAGAATACAATACCTGTCCGGCTCGTCTGGTTGCACCAGCCTCAAATGAACCGTGCATACAATATCGTGCCTGAAAGAGAAAGAAAACTTAACAGGTACGATATCGTTAGCACTATGCATAACATGCAAAATGAATGCAAAATGATATGCAATATATACAAAACTATGTACAATAATGCAAAAGAAAATGCAATGTAATTAAATCATGATCCAATCATGAGTGGTTCAAAACCACACGAATGTCAAATAGATTGATGGAGGTAACAAGTCCGTCTACCATAGAAAAGGTGCCGCAACCCTCAAAGCGCGTACACATGCAGAACTATGAGTGATGTAGACGGACGCAAGAACAAGTAATTTGGTGGAATGACATAAGTGGGGAATAATCCGCTAACGAAAGAACATGATCCTAATGCAGGATGCAAAAATTACACTACAATGTAATATGTATGATGGATATGGCGCGCGGGCCAAACCAAATCTTGCCTAAGAAAGGCATGGACACAAACAAACCACGTCTAATATAGAACGGTCATACAGAACTATGAGTGTACAGACGTGAAAAGTATGGGCACATACCAGTCCAAGCTCAACAAGGAAAGGCGCAAACCCTAGATGGAGGTGATGCAATGAATGCATGCAAGCTACAATGCAACATCTACAATATGCAATGGAATGGATATAGGGGATTAAGGCCTACGGCCAAACCGTATCTTGCCTAGGAAAGGCATGGACACAAACAAGCCACGTCTAACATAGAACGGTCATACAGAACTATGAGTGTATAGACGTGAAAAGTATGGGTACATACCAGACCAAGCTCAACAAGGAAAGGTGCAAACCCTAGATGGAGGTGATGCAATGAATGCATGCAAGCTACAATGCAACATCTACAATATGCAATGGAATGGATATAGTGGATTAAGGCCTACGGCCAAACCGTATATGTAATAACCCGACCCTCGTACATGTTCTTTATCGGATCCTATTTTGTGATTTTGAATGCTTACTGTGGAATCCTATGGGAAATTTAAATTAAGTAAGTAAACCATATGATTATGGAGGTCTATCTGTTCAACAAGAAAAGTATCTGTTACATGAGAACGCTTAGATCAGAAATTTGAAGCCTTAGAGGCTTAATTATCTGAAATTGATTTCACATATGTAATCAGCATAATTTTTAAGTAATATTAAGCGCTTCTGTGAAATTTCAATTTCGGATGTTTAAACGATTAAATTTTTGTCCTTAGTCAACCTATACATACATATATGCTTATAAAGCCCTCATTGAGTAAGACTTAGCAAATTTCCATAGCATCTTCTTGGGAAGAAAGGGAAAAGGGGATAAGAGAAAGGAGGAATTGAGATTGAAGCTAAGGTGAATTCAACTTCCCTAGTCTAATTCTCCTCCTCAATTTGAAGTAGTAAGATTTGGCTATGGTATGAGCTACGTGTGATAAAAGTTTGGAAACATGTGTATGTTGAAGACTTGATATGATAATCCTACTATTTGTGCATGTTGGAGCAATTCAAGTTATTTGATTAAGACCATCCTCTTGCTCCTTATTTATCAATTGATATCCATGTTTATGCCATGTTTTGTGTGTTATGTATGTGTGTATAAAGTTAGGAGCTTCAAGAATGATGATATGTGGATGAACTTCTATGTTTGCTCCAAATCAATTGAGTTATATTCATGAGCCCAATTCAAGTTAGATGAATTTTGGTGTGTTGTATTTATAATTTATATGTTTTTAGCCTTGATTTAGCATCTAGAAGTTTCAATTAAGAGTCTTGAAAACACTCCTAAAAGAATGGAATTTTTATAGCAAATTTCGGACTGGAAGTGCAGAATCGCCGCACGTGCTGGAGTCATGGCCGCACGTGCGGGAAGTGCTGACGCACGTTCGGGGGTGGTGGCCGCACGTGCGGGAGAAAGGCAATTTTGGGGCTTTTGTTCTGCCTAAAAGGCACGTGCGAGACCTCAGGGCCGCACGTGCGGGGCCAACTGCCGCACGTGCGGGGCTCACAGCCGCAGGTGCGGCTCATGCTGAAAAATACTGTTTGCTCCGTTTTGCGTGTAGAACCCTCTAATGTTGTCGGAATATGTATTTGATGCCTTTTAATATGCATAAATTCCTTCGAAGTAAAACAAAACAGAAAGTAATTTGATATGAAAAGGAAACTAAATTGTAAGGGTTGAATGTGTGCAGGGCACACTCCGAGGGGAACAAGCACATCATCGCAACACTGTGAGTAGTAGTATCATTATCTTCTTTACATATGACTAATGATTTTCATTAGCATTTCGTTTACGCGACTATGTTAATGTCTCAAGTACGCAACTATGATTAATGTTTCAAGTATGTATGTTAATGCTCATGTATGTTCCAAGTATGTAAAGGATGAAATGGGAAAGATAAAATACCTTTGTTCTATAAGACTCTGGGCCTACGGCCATTCAATATAAGTTATTATGATATGAAACAAAGTGCTACACGGAACTAAGTGCTACGATGTGAGCCACCTCTACAATCCGTGTGAGACACCTCTTGAGTTCGTATAAGTATGGTTTCAAGGGCTTTATGCCACTTTCAAGGGCTTCAATGCCAACAAGTTACAAGGGCCTTGTGCCACACGTTTCAAGGGCCTTAGTGCCAGATGTTACAAGGGCTTTGTGCCACCATGTTTAAGGGCCTTGTGCCACTATGTTCAAGGGCATTACGCCACCATGTTCAAGGACTTCAAGCCATTATGATTTAAGAATGTGTTATGTCAAGCTGTTATGAACAAGATTGGGCCTAAGGCCGTTATAAGATGAATACAGAATCAGATTAACTTTGTAACCTCCGCAATTCCATAGGCATTTATATATGTCATATTTCAAGTTGAACATTGTTTCATTATGTATTACTATTCACTGAGCTCGGCTCACTTTCTGTTATGTCTGTTTCTGTAGGCAACTAACCCGGTGGTCAATCCTAACCTGTGACGCCCGGTTTCTTTTGTCAACCTTCGTGTATCCAAGCACTTACGAGGCCACTTATTTTGTGAAGTTTATTGAGATAATTAGCTTACTTCTTGGCTATCTTTCCAAGGTTGAATGTATATAACTTCAACAGTTTTTTTTATTACATGCCCGACTACAGGGCTGGGTCTGTATATGTGTTTGTGTATAAGTACTGCTAAGGAATATTTTTGGACTCTATCAACCTATCATGGTGCATGTAATGTATGAGATCCTGGCATGTTAGAAATAGCTCAATGGAGTTTGTTGGTTTTGTATTCTTCTAATACTTTGTGCTTCCGTCAAGGCCCCATATGCTATATATACCAGGTTATATGTCTGTTTCTGAATGGGTCATGCCCAAACTTTTAGGGGCAAGTTTGGGATGTGACAGTATATTGCCTAGGAAAGGCATGGACACAAACAAACCACGTCTAATATAGAACGGTCATACAAAACTATGAGTGTATAGACGTGAAAAGTATGGGCACATACCAGTCCAAGCTCAACAAGGAAAGGCGCAAACCCTAGATGGAGGTGATGCAATGAATGCATGCAAGCTACAATGCAACATCTACAATATGCAATGGAATGGATATAGTGGGATTAAGGCCTACGGCCAAACCGTGTCTTGCCTAGGAAAGGCATGGACACAAACAAGCCACGTCTAACATAGAACGGTCATACAGAACTATGAGTGTATAGACGTGAAAAGTATGGGCACATACCAGACCAAGCTCAACAAGGAAAGGTGCAAACCCTAGATGGAGGTGATGCAATGAATGCATGCAAGCTACAATGCAACATCTACAATATGCAATGGAATGGATATAGTGGGATTAAGGCCTACGGCCAAACCGTATCTTGCCTAGGAAAGGCATGGACACAAACAAGCCACGTCTAACATAGAATGGTGATACAGAACTATGAGTGTATAGACGTGAAAAGTATGGGCACATACCAGACCAAGCTCAACAAGAAAAGGTGCAAACCCTAGATGGAGGTGACGCAATGAATGTATGCAAGCTACAATGCAACATCTACAATATGCAATGGAATGGATATAGTGGGATGCATGACATATGCTATATATTACAATGAAATGCATGACATATGCATGTTGTTGTTTTTTGTTTTTTTGGTTTTGTTTGAAATGCATGTTGATGCGTGCTGATGTAAACGCGTGACAACGCACGTCTTGTGATATGCATGACAATGCAAATGATCTTGAATGTACAACCACGTGTGTCGCTCAAAATGCTTATGAACTCGAATGCGCGACGACTCGCATCGCTTAAGAAGCATGATAATGCATGTGAACTTGAATATGCGACGACGCGAGTCGCTTGAAATACATGTACAATGCAACTTACCAAAAGTCGTTCGGCACGACAAACACCAAAGGACTTGCACCTTCAGAGGATTTAAGGTCTCCTAGACAGAGCGTATTTAAGGTCTCGCCAGACCATGGCGAATGCAGAACAATGCAAGTATAATGACATATAACTCAACACGTGTTTGCAAAACAACGTAAGTGGGGCAACTTTCGAATCTTAAAAGAGACAAAAGGATACATAAAGGGGGCTCCGAATAATTACAAATCTGCCATCGTGCATGAGGGTCCGAATATAAGTGGGGCAGTTCTGTATTCAACGTAAGTGGGGCAGTTCATCCAGTGTTTAAACTTGATGCGTGCTGATGTAAACGCGTGACAACGCACGTCTTGTGATATGCATGACAATGCAAATGATCTTGAATGTGCAACCAAGTGTGTCGCTCGAAATGCTTATGAACTTGAATGCGCGATGACGCGCATCGCTTGAGATGCATGATAATGCATGTGAACTTGAATATGCGACGACGCGAGTCGCTTGAAATACATGTACAATGCAACTTACCGAATTCGGACACTTTTCACACTCAGAATTGAAAAGAAGGATTTTGTAAGACTCTCATGGATCCAAATTTGCAGTTCATCCAGGGAACACCAAGATGTATCAGGATGTGAAACAGACCTTTTGGTGGCCGAATATGAAAAGAGAGATAGCCGAGTTCGTGTCTTAGTGTTTGTATTGTCAACAAGTGAAAGTGGAACATCAGAGGCCAGCAGGACTTCTCCAACCTTTGCCGATTCCTGAGTGGAAATGGGAAGACATCTCCATGGACTTTGTGATTGGGTTACCGAAGACACAGAAAGGAATGGATTCGATTTGGGTTATAATCGACAGGTTAACTAAGTCAGCGCATTTCTTGCCGGTTAGGACTTTATTCAGTGCTGATCGACTTGCTGTGTTGTATATGAATGAGATCATTAGACTTCATGGTGTACCGATGTCCATCGTGTCAGATCGAGATCCGAAATTTGTTTCCAGATTTTGGCAAAGTTTACAAAGGGCTTTGGGGACCGAATTGAGGTTTAGTACCGCTTTTCATCCCCAGACCGATGGCCAAACAGAGAGAACAATTCAAACTCTTGAAGATATGCTTAGACTGTGTGTATTGGACTTCAAGGGAAGCTGGGAAGTGCATTTGCCATTAGTAGAGTTTGCTTACAACAACAGCTACCAAGCTAGCATTGGCATGGTGCCATATGAAGCCTTGTATGGGAGAAAGTGCAGATCGCCGATATGTTGGACCGAAGTAGGAGATAAAGCTTTGATTGGCCCTGATTTAGTTCAAAGGACAACCGAAAAGATTAAGCTTATCCAGCAGAGAATCAGAACCGCTCAGAGCCGACAAAGGAGTTACGCCGACCAGAGAAGGAAGGAGTTAGAATTCGAAGTAGGGGATCACGTGTTCCTGAAAACCTCGCCGATGAAAGGAGTTTCAAGATTTGGGAAGAAGGGTAAATTGGCACCCCGTTACATTGGACCGTTTGAAATTCTTGAGAAAGTTAACCTGGTTGCCTACAGACTCGCTTTACCACCGAGATTAAGTCAAGTTCATGATGTGTTTCATATCTCGATGTTGAGGAAGTATATACGGGATCCACTACACGTGATCGGTCATTTCGGGATTGTAGTTGATGAAGACCTAAGCTACGAAGAAGAACCGATACGTATCATCGATAGGCAAGTGAGGCGTTTGAGAAATAAGGTAATACCGATGGTGAAGATTGAATGGAAAGAGCATTACGGCAAGGATGCTACCTGGGAAATGGAAGAGAAAATGAAAGTCCGATAGCCAGAGTTATTCTCGAACCAAGGTAACTCAAGTTTGGGGACCAAACTTCTTTAAGGGGGGTAGGATGTAATAACCCTCATGCTATCTTAACCATACTCATATGCATTCATGTGATTCTGTCTTGTAAGCTTGCGTTTCAAGTCTTGTCCTTGTTCGTTTAAGTGTTTCAGCATGTTTTGTACCTTGCTTGGTGTGAGTTCAGCCGAGGTCGTCTTTCGTCTAGGATTACCTTGGAACCACTTTGTTTGACCTCCACCTTTGCCCTGACATATTGGCCGAGATGTCATCATCTAGGCCGAGGTGTTCATCACCAAGGCCAAGGTGTGAATCATCTAGGCCCAAATGTTACCTTTGCACCTAAGTGATCTTGTCCCGGAGAGATATGACCTAGACCGAGGTGTGGCACATCTAGGCCAAGGTGTGGCACAGCTTAGTCAAGTGTTGTCCTTCCTAGCCGAGGTCATTATTCCCTACTTGCCGATGTCTTGTTATTAGCCGAGATCCTTACTCGCCAGAGTGCCCATGCCGTCTTGCTTGTTGAACACACTTTGTCATAGTTTTGTCTTATCACTCAGTCACCTTTTTGTGTAGCACCAACCAACCGCTGCCATGTGCCTCTGTAGAGGGTTAAGTCAGCCAGCAGACTTAGAAATGTATCATTTGCTATATGTCTTTGTTTGTGAGGAGAGAGAAGCTCTAGAAGAAGAAAAAGAAGTTAAGAGTGAGAGAGTGGGTTTCGAGCTTGATTTCTAGAGATCAAACCATTACATTCGCGTATTGAGGTTAGATTCTTGATCTACTCTTGTCATTCTTATTGATCATCTAGCTGCATTGCGTGATCGAACCCGTTTTGCATGTCATGCATCGATTTAAAGTTGGTTTTGGAAAGAGAAAATGGTGTTCATGTGTTCTTGAAAGAAAGGTCTTGTTTGATCTGAAAGTTTGCATTAAGTTTCGTGTTTTTGTGTTTGTTCTCACTAGATCCTTGAATATGGGTACCCAGGTCCATGGTTTTGAACTCATAGCATCAAATCTCATATTTTGTAATAGCAAATCACGATCTTTGCATTCATCTTCCTCATATTCATGCTCATCTTGTTCTTCAAGGAAGGGAAACCCAGATTTTTCCCGACTTCATTCCTTTGAATGTGACCATTGAGGCCACATCTCGCCCAAGGGATGTAGAACCTCGGCCTAGACCTGGTAGTCGCCCAACATGTTTTTTCGAGATAAAGAATTGTGTTTGTTTTGATTTGACATAGTCTTGGGGAATGCCGAGATCATCTGCATGCATGTGAAACTTGTTTGAAAGTGCATTCAATAGACTTTGCCATGTGTTTGTAGGGTTTGGACTTGCCTCGACCCCGATGTTTGAAGAACTAAGTGAGTGGTATTTTTAATAAAGTTATGTTATAATGCTTTGATAAAGTCTTGTTTTGCTTCGTTTTGGAAAGTATTTGTAAGCATGAATGGTTATTCCTAATTGGAAAATATATATATATATATATATATATATTCATATCCTATTTGATGACATTCTTGGAAGTCCGTACGTGCTAAGGGACTATAAGCACTTGTAGTACAAGGTTTGGAAGTCCGTACGTGCTAATGGACTATAAGCATTGGTAGCACAAAGTTTGGAAGTCCGTACGTGCTAAGGGACTATAAGCGCTTGTAGCACAAGGTTTGGAAGTCCGTACGTGCTAATGGACTGTAAGCATTGGTAGCACAAAGTTTGGAAGTCCGTATGTGCTAGGGGACTCTAAGCATTAGTAGCACAAGTCCTTAGTGTATGGGGACTATAATGCAACGACACCATTGAATTGAGATATCTCCCTTGTCTTGCCTTGTCTTGTCTTGTTTGCCACTGAAGGTTTACCGCGTGGGTTTTGTTTGCCGAGATGTCATCACTTGTATTATAATGATGTTAGTAAGCATCCTTGGAACTTGGCAGATTTGCTAGATGGACTTGGTTCATCCTTGGATCTGCACTAATTATGTTATGCATTGTTTGATAAAGATTTTGAATACCAGTCATGCAAACCCCTTTGTTTCTTATACCATTCACTGAGTATCCAAGCTCACCCTCTCTATATATATATGTAGGTGATGAGCAGGAAGGCGGTGACGCCTAGGTGTGACTCGCAAGCTTGTTTTGGGTTTTTGGTTATGTCGGCCTAACTTGTATTCATGTCGGCAATCTTGAAAATTATGCTTCTCGGCTTATAATGCTTGTAATGTACACATGTCGGCTGGAGAAGCCTTTTGATCAAGATGTAAAATGTATTTTGTACTTTATTGTATTCGTATCCAAGTTGTAATATTATGTAAAGTTGTATGCCTTTCCATGTAACTTACGCACTGCTCTTACGGACTACTTGTATTTTTAAATTATTGCCTCCACACTTGTGAGCCCCATATATATATCTATACTCTGTCTGTGTGTGAATTTCTGTAAGTTGGCCATCGGTGATCTCGGATTACTGGCCATTACGGTACCAAACTACTAAGGCGGTTTGGGGTCGTGACACTAATGCCTAAAAAAGGGAAAGTAAACACCATAATTACATATCTTCCATCATGCAAGAGGGTCCGAATAAGTGTCCGAGTGTTCGTGTGACACCCCTATTCCGTAGTATGTTAATTGGTCCTTAACATGATGTGATTATGTATTTTGATATGATTTTGTGTTCCACTATGTGAAAATATGTGGTTTGAAATTTTATCTGTTCATCGTAGGAATATCTGTTTGAGTAGTCTGCTTTGGAAATTTAATTGAGGGCCTTATCGGCCACGGAACCCGAAATTGATTACGCCATTGTGGTTGGCATAATTTTTAGGGCCTACGGTGAAATTTAATTGAAATTTGATTCTGGTCAATTTAAACTGATTAAATTGATAAATTAAGTACCCCATTATTTTATATTAAAATATTTGTTAGTGGGGCTTGTTGTATATTTGTATTGCACTCTCCTTTAGCTCTCTTAAAACTCAAAATCTGAGTTAGACAATTGAGAGTGAGAGAGAGGCCGGCCAAAAAGGGAGAGATTTGTGTAATTTGGGCTCAAGACTTGGGAATTTGAAGATCTAGCTCAAGATTTGGCTAGAGCTTGAGTGTTGAAGCTCTTAGGTAAGTGATTTCATGAACTCTTACTTGTAATTTGTAAGTTCAAGGGTTGTTTGTGATCAAGAACATGTAATGAGTTGATTTTTGTTGAGATTGAAGTCTTAGAACTCATGCATGTAAGAAATTACTTTGAATTTGCATGTTTGAGCTTGAAATACATGATTCATGTGGAGTTTTGGGTAAAGCTCATGTTGTAGTCACCATTTGTACCATCTAAGTTGAGAATGATGAGCATCTCCCACATGCATGTACAAATCATGGGAGTATAAGTCTTGAATGTTTGAATTTGAGCATGTTGATGATGGGTTTGAGATAATTTGGGACATGCATGTAGATAATTCATGTAATTGAGCTTCCTAATGTTGTGATCTAGCATTAGTAGCATGTGTAAATGTGTAATTTGAACCATTGCATGCAAGAAATGTAGATGGAAAACTGATTTGGAGCTCAAGAACACGATCTGGGAAACCCAGATTTTTGAGGTCCGCTCGAGCGGGGTAATGGCCGCTCGAGCGGGAAAATCGTGCTCCCAGCATTTTTGCAGAGTTGGATGCCCGCTCGAGCGGGACACTTCACGCTCGAGCGTGGATTTTTGTAGACGGACCTTCAGCTCGAGCGCTCTATTCCACGCTCGAGCGCATCTTTCGTGCAACCAGTACCTTGCAGGCCTTAAGGGTCCGCTCGAGCGGAGAAGTTTACGCTCGAGCGGGGACCCTGTTTCCTAGAATTTTGTTCATGCATTCTGTGATTCGTTTTCCGTTCTCTTTCACCTGTAAGCACTCTTAGGCATGTGTTAAGCATTGTAA
Source organism: Camellia sinensis (assembly GCF_055761805.1). NCBI lineage: Eukaryota > Viridiplantae > Streptophyta > Magnoliopsida > Ericales > Theaceae > Camellia > Camellia sinensis. Next base: position 86,769,505 of record NC_138971.1, on the reverse strand, counting down.
ATGAGTTAATGAGATAAGAACAAAGCCTAAAGAGGAATATGTGAATTAAAGAACGGATTGAACTGTTAGTGACCCTTTTGTATTCATGAAATGTGTAGGGTCAAGCTCCAGGGCGCATCCACAAGCCGATCACTGTGAGTAATATCAATATTTGAAAACTTGTCAATGTCCAATTGTTATTCCCCTATAAATATTATGAGTTGTTAATTGGGATTGTGGACAAAAGTCTGACAAGAATAAATGAATGAGTGGGCCAAAGGCCGTTTTGACATGAATGAGTGGGCCAAAGGCCGTTTTGACATGAATGAGTGGGCCAAAGGCCGTTTTGACATGAATGAGTGGGCCAAAGGCCGTTTTGACATGAGAGAGTGGGCCAAAGGCCGTTTTGACATGAATGAGTGGGCCAAAGGCCGTTTTGACATGAATGAGTGGGCCAAAGGCCGTTTTGACATGAATGAGTGGGCCAAAGGCCGTTTTGACATGAGAGAGTGGGCCGAATGCCGTTTTGACATGAATGAGTGGGCCAAAGGCCGTTTTGACATAAAAGAGTGGGCCGAAGGCCGTTTTGACATGAATGAGTGGGCCAAAGGCCGTTTGACATGAATGAATGGGCCGAAGGCCGTTTTGCCATGAATGGAAACCCGGATGGGCCAAAGGCCAGAATGTTTGGAACTACAGTTACTTGACTTTCATTTCGTATAGTTATATATATTTTGCTGTTAAACAGAAGTACGAATTGGGCCCAAGGCCGTTTGGAGCATGTTGTTCTACATATTGTTATGTAACTGTTATATTTGATATTATTCACTGGGCTATCGCTCACGCTCATTCATGTATTTGTAGGTGAGCCAAGGGAAGTCCAAACCCAGCCCCAGTGAAGTCTGCTAGGAACAACAGGAGTTTTGGGAGAGTCAGCCTTGCGTCTCACTCTTGAGACCTACCCTTGCCTTTTTGCTATGTAATTATGTTTTGTCTTGCCGGCAAGGACTTTATGTATATCTGTAAATAGTCTGTCATAGGTTGACTCGTTTTGGTTGATCCTGTCTGTAATGAATTTTGTGAAACTGTACTTTTGATGTGGGTTATTAACGTATCTGAGTATGGTTTGTTTGATGTGCATATAAGCACGGCTCAATGGACAAAGTTTTTATTTATTGCTTCCGTTTGGCCCCTTTACTCTGATAGGTTATGTCTCTTTTGGTCTGAGGCCGTAGGTAATCTCAGGATTACTGGCCGGTTGTGTCCTTAACCCATAGGGGCGGGTTCGGGTCATGACAGTTCGAACCCTAATGCATGAGAAATAGCAAGTAAACACCATAATTACATATCTGCCATCATGCAAGAGGGTCCAAATAATTGTCCGATTGTTTAAACCCTAATGCACGAGAAATTGAAAGTAAACACCATAATTACATATCTGCCATCATGTAAGAGGATCAGAATACGTGTCCGGGTGTTTAAACCCTAATTCATGAGAAATGGCAAGTAAACACCATAACTACATATCTGCCATCATGCAAGAGGGTCCGAATAAGTGTTCGAGTGTTTGAACCTTAATGCATTAGAAATGGCAAGTAAACACCATAATTACATATCTGCCATCATGCAAGAGGGTCCGAATAAGTTTTCGACTATTTAAACCCTAATGCATGAGAAATGGCAATTGAACACCATAATTACATTTCTACCATCATGCTTAACGGTCCGAATACGTGTCTGAGTGTTCGAATCATAATGCACGGGAAATGGCAAGTGAATACCACAGTTACATATCTGCAACCATGCAAGAGGGTCCGAATGGGTGTTTGAGTGTTCGAACCCTAATGCATGGGAAATGGCAAGTAAACACCATAATTACCTATCTGCCATCATGCAAGAGGGTCCAAATAAGTGTCCGAATATTGAAACCCGAATGCATCACAAATGGAAAATAAACACAATGATTACATATCTACCATTATGCAAGAGAGTCCGAATAAGTGTCTGAGTGTTTAAACCTAATGGATGACAAGTGTCAGGTAAACACCATAATTACATATTGACCATCATGCAAGAGGGTTTGAATTAGTGTCTGAGTGTTTAAACCCTAATGCATGAAAAATGGCATGTAAACACCATAATTACGTAACTGCCATAATGCAAGAGGGTTAGAATAAGTGTCCGAGTGTTTAAACCCTAATGCATGAGAAATCCCAAGTAAACACCATAATTACATATCAGAGATCATGCAAGAGGGTCCGAATAAGTGTCTGAGTGTTGAAACCCTAACGCATGAAAAATGGCAAGTAAGCACCATAATTATATATCTGCTGTACGGGGAGTAAATATTCCGGCGTGCCCGTATTCCTTTCTTCCGAGCTCCGTCGATGTCCGATCACCTGCGAGCAAATAATGGTGAGCTACCCGGCGGTGTGTGGCCGGAAAAACCCTCCGACGGTCAAGTTAGCACACACCTTAGAGGGAATAGAGAGAAGGGAGAGAGTGTTTTAGTGTAAGGATTTCTTACAGATATGTTCGTCTGTCGCGTATGGGGGGCGCAGACATGCTTATATACCTTCTGAGCCCCATATCCACTCCCTGTCATCTCCTGACACGTGGCTCTGCTATCCCATCTGTCAGCATAAACCATGCCATTCATCACCTGCTCTCAACTGCCTGTCAGCACAGCCGGAGCTCGGCAGCCGAGCTGCCCTACCTCGGTCGTACCATGCTTCATACCTTAAGCGCCTAACCGGATAAAGAAATGAAGGACCGGGCTAGGCGGCATCTCGGCAAAGCCTAGCCCGGGCTCCTCCTTTGGTCGGCCTTCTCGCCGGTCAATCAACTACCTCGGCTGACCGCGCCTTTCCGAGCGCCGGTCTCTCGGTCTGTCTAGTTTCGACCATCCTCGGACCGAGCATCCTGGTCTGACCGGTCACTTCCTGGCCGAGCAGCTTCTGCACGGTCCGGGGCAGCACACACTCAGTCCAAACTCTGCCCGGCCCAAGTTCTGGTAGCCCGTCTCTGGGTGAACAGTCGATCATCTCGGCCCAATGCTCTGCTGGGCCCTCAACTTGCTCGGTCTATACCTCGGCCCAACACCGGATCATAAATCACCCTCTCAATTGCCCCTTAATCCCGTCCGCGAAAGCGTGACTGGGATTATTCACTTCGACCGAGATAACATTTCTCAGGTCGTCAAGTTGCCAAGCCTTGACCGAGCTAGTTGACGTCATTGTCTGCAGATTTGACCGGTTATATTCCTTGGCCGACCTGTTCTCGTCGAAAGTAGCTCGGTTGGCTCTTCGTCTTTTCAACCCATCGCTTCAGCCCCGACGTAGCCATAAATGGGGACACGTGGTGGCCTGCCATTGGGCATCGGGCAGCCAACCCGCCGTTTTTGTCAGAATTTGAATTTGGGCGGACTCCCCCTTGCTTATACATACGAGACCTCCCCCAAACTCCAATCCCTACCGCCATTTCGATATTCAACCTCAGAGCCCCAGCACTCTCGTATTCAAATCTTCTGCCATTCTGCCATCCTTCGTGTTTTGGAAGAACACCCTCAGCCCTTCACAGGTAAGATACTCAATCCCTCTTACGTTGCTATTTTCTTTTATTTTACACACATTAGGGCACAAAAACGTAGCTTTTAGGGCATTGATCATTGAAAACGTCACAAACCTCCCACTGTTCTTGGAGTTCTTCGTCTCCCTGAAGAACGCTGAAGAACTGGGGTGAACCGGGCTCTGGGCCTTCTTTTGATCCAAAAAACCAACCAAACCAGGCAAACAACATGTTTGTAATAACCACGGCACAAACCGAGATAACCCAATTACTCGATCGCTTAACCGGGCTAAAATTAGGTCTGATTGGGCGACCGAGCTCCTTAATTAGTCAACCGAGGTGGTTTGGCACCCTTACCGACCGAGCTGAAGTCTAGCTCCTAATGCGAAACCGCGCTCACTTACACTTGCCATCCTTTTCCTGCAGAGTCCAAGGGGACCACTGCCATTCCTGAACCTCTCAGGACCGAGCTGCAGCCAATTACCACCGTGCCCAACCCATCAACCGGGCTATAGTAAGTCGGCCTCAAATGGGGAAATTCCGCTTCCTAGTGGACACTCCGGCCGCGCTAGCCACTTTCAGAGAGGATTACGGCGTCCCGGCCGACGTCCATCTCGAGCTGGCCGAAGAAGAAACCACGCCTTGGGGTAGGGAGGAATGCCCCTTCACCGTGCTGTCCATTGTCAAAGGGGGCCTTCGTTTCCCTCTTAACCCGCTGATTACCGAGTTCTTACGCCGAACCGGGCTAGCGCCAACCCAAGTGTCCACCAACACATACAGGATAATAAATGGCGTGCATGAGTTAAATAACCGGTTAGGCATAAGCCTAGGTTTAGCCGAGATCCTACGCCAGTACACACTTGGCCACACCGGCGACGGTCTCGCCTATTACTTGAAGATTCAACCGGGCCGAGAAAAAATCGTAACCGGCACACCAGACAAGGATCTTCATGACGATGATTTCTTCTGGGTGTCTGGTAACTATGAAACAGCCGAGACACCGGGCTGGATGATTAGCAAAAGTTTTGGGAGCACATGTAAGCTGCGCAAATAATCTCGGTTTACATACTTGTGTTTTTCGCAGTTTAATCATTCTCTTGTTTCTTTTGCAGCCATCCAAGCCTTGCAAGCCAACTACAACTTCCCCAACGTAGAGGCGATCAGGACCGCGCTTCGCTACCGGGATCGTGACTGTAACCAACTACTCGGCTACAGTCCTACATATAGATATTCCCCTCCCCGCCGGAGTAAAGTAACCGACTTCCTCAGAGCTCCTTCGCCACCGCCAGATCCAACCCTTCCCGACATCCCGTTAATCCGGTTAACAGACGAGCAAGAAATGGCCAAGAGAAGTCGAATCAAGAACCTGCTCACCGCCACATCTGCCGAGGTGCCGAGCGTGGTAACCCGGTCGCCAACCACCGGTCAATCCAGTGGCGCCGTGGTCGCCCTAGCCACTGCATCCGCCGGGCAATCCAGCCGAGAACCTTCTGCGCGGCGGGCCGGGAAAAGAGCTCGGGCAGATCCGTCCGCCGAGCTAGTCACCGAGCTCGCCACCGAGCACCCCACGGACGCCCCCGCCCCAGTGCCAGCCTGGCGCCCACATCTGAAGCACCGGGGTCAGGACATCCCGGCGACGGCTTCGATCAAGGCTGACAAAGAGCATCTGCTCGCCTTTGATCTGTCCAAAGCATTCCTACTACCGAGCGACGTGGTTGGCAGCGACCACGTCCCTGACACTCGGTTAGTCAAGTCATCAGTAAAGTCCATGGCCAGGGTAAGCCAATGCAGCTCTGAAAATTTTCCTAAGTGTTTGCCCGGTTCCGTTTCTCATCAACTTTGTTTTTTGCAGGCCATTCAAAAACAGCATCTGGTTTTGGAACGCATCCACCGGCTTAGGCAAAAGGCAAATGACACAGCCAGCCAGGTTGAGAGCCTTCAAGCCGAGCTGGGCCGGGCTAAGGCTTCCCTCCAGATAGCCAATGCTGACAACAACAGACTGCTCGGTCAGCTGGAGGCGGCCGAGAAAAAACAAAGTGAGCTCCAGATTGAGGTGGACGCTTTTAAGAAGACGAAGAGGAGAGCTTGCCGGGCTGCCAACAATGCCGGGTTTAACGAAGCCGAGAAGAACTACAAGAAGCAAGTCTTTGCAACACAAGACATCTTTTTCAAGGCTGGCTGGAAGTCCGCCTGCGAGCACCTCGGCCAGGGCTCCGACACCGATGTATTTACTAATCCTCCTCCCGCCAAGCTACCGGTCTACCTCGTGCCTTACGCAAATGATGTATTCAGTGCGCTTCAAGCGGAGGCCGAGGAGGGGCTTGAAGAAGGAAGTGATGAGACAGATTCGGAGGCTGAGAACGCCGAAGTGGAAGTGCAGCCCGGTCAAGTTGAGCCCGGTGCCCAAGAAGCGAGCCCAATGGTCAACCTTGAGGCTGCCGAGGATGAATTCACCAATCTATCCCCCTTGGTTTAGTTTTCTTTTCTTTGTATTTTTGCTTTCAATACTTTTGATGTAACCGGGCTCTGTCCCCACCTCTTGTAATGAATTTCTTTATCAATGAAAAATTTTGAATTTTCGCCAAGCGTTTGTCCGGTAGTAATCCATTCCATCTTCAGCAAACTATCTCGGTATAACTTATCATTGGAACACTTTGTCGACCGGAGTCCATAACACGGTCGAAGCAATTTGAGCATAACAAAACAAATTCATGCACCGAAATACCCATCTCGGTTGTAGCTAAGTTTGGACAAGATACCATGTTGGACAAGACGCCAACTCTTCCAACCGGAGTACTTCATCACGGTTGGGAATCCCAAGTTGGACAGAACACCAACTCTTCCAACCGGAGTACTTCATCTCGGTTGGGAATCCAAAGTTGGACAAAACACCAACTCTTCCAACCGGAATACACCATCTCGGTTTGGAATTTTAAGTTGGACAAATCACCAACTCTTCCAACCGGAGTACATCATCTCGGTTGGGGATTCTAAGTTGGACAAAACACCAACTCTTCCAACCGGAGCAAATCATCTCGGTTGGGAATCCTAAGTTGGACAAAACACCAACTCTTCCAACCGGAGCAAATCATCTCGGTTGGGAATCCTAAGTTGGACAAAAGACCAACTCTTCCAACCGGAGCAAATCATCTCGGTTGGGAATCCAAAGTTGGACAAAACACCAACTCTTCCAACCGGAATACACCATCTCGGTTGGGAATCCTAAGTTGGACAAGACACCAACTCTTCCAACCAGAGTACATCATCTTGGTTTTAAACATTAAAAGAACAATCCAAGTGCTAATGCAAAATGACTTCTATAATTTGACAAAAAGAATTACATTCTGCTTTGCAAGCCAAAAAATTGCTTTACAAAAAGAGGAAAGTAAAAAGCTTAAAAATAATACAATTTCAAGTTGGCCGCATTCCATGGCCGGGGTATGGCTCTTCCCTCTAGATCCTCCAAGTGGTAAGTCCCCTTGCCAGCCAGACTAGTGATCTTGTAGGGTCCTTCCCAATTTGCCCCTAGTTTGCCTTCTCCTGGCACCAGGGTGTTGCCCATAATCTTCCTCAAAACCCAATCCCCAACTTTGAACGGTCTGGGGTGCACTGTCTTGTTATACTTCTTGGAGAGCTCTTGTTGGTAAGTGGCAACATGGATGAGGGCTTTCTCCCGGCGCTCTTCCGCTAGGTCCAACTCCAAGGCAATAGCCTCGGCATTTAGCTCGGGCTCAAAACTCTCAGTTCTGAGGGTGGGCATTTCAACTTCCAAGGGTATGACCGCCTCCATGCCATAAGCCAAAGCAAATGGAGTTTCCCCGGTCGAACGTCGCGGGGTTGTTCGATATGCCCAAAGGACGCTCGGTAATTCTTCAGCCCACTTGCCCTTAGCCTTTTCCAACCGTTTCTTCAACCCATCCAGTATAGTCTTGTTTGATGCTTCGGCTTGACCATTGGACTGCGGGTAGGCCGGGGTGGAGTTGTAGAATTCTATCTTCAGATCTTCACAAAATCCTCTGAATAGGCGACCGTCAAACTGGGTACCGTTGTCAGAGATCAAAATCTTGGGGACGCCAAACCGCGTGACAATGTTCTGCCAGACAAATCGCTTCACATCTTTTTCTTTGATGGTTGCCAAGGGCTCAGCTTCAACCCACTTTGTGAAGTAATCTGTGGCCACGATGAAGAATTTCCGGTTGCCCGGTGCTGTTGGCAACGGTCCCACTATATCTAGCCCCCACATGGCGAAAGGCCAAGGACTGGTGAGGGGAAGAAGTTCCCTGGCAGGCTGGTGGATCTGATGGGCGAATTTTTGGCATTTCTCGCACTTGCGGACATATTTTTGGGCGTCGGCCTGCATGCACGGCCACCAGTATCCCTGCGAAATAGCTCGGTAGGCCAAGGACCGTCCCCCGACGTGGCTGCCACAACTGCCTTCATGAATTTCAAACAAGAAGGCCTCCACACTGTTCGGGTGCACGCACTTGAGATAAGGACCGGTGAAGGACTTCTTATACAACGCGCCTGATGGAGAGAGCCAAAACCGCTCGGACTTCACCCGGATTTTGTGTGCTTCTTTCTTGTCCGCTGGAAGAGTCCGGTCTCTGAGGAACGAGATCAAGGGGTCCATCCATGAAGGACCTAGCTCGGCGCAGAGTACATCCGTCTGCCCGGCGTTTTCAATGCTTGGCCGTGGAAGAAAGTCAATCAACAGGGGGTTTGGAGATGTGGTATCTACCATGGAAGCGAGGCCGGCGAGTTCATCAGCCCGGCTGTTTTCTTCCCGGCCAATCTGCTGGACTCTGATTGCCTCAAACTGCTTGATATGGTCCCTGACCAGAGCTTGGTACTTCGCCATCCTGTCGTCCTTCGCTTCATAAATCCCGGAAACTTGATTAACCACAAGCTAGGAATCACTATATACCAGAAGCTCGGCAGCCTTCATTTGGATTGCGCTCTTGAGCCCAGCAAGAAGCGCCTCGTACTCAGCCTCGTTGTTAGACGCCGGGAAGCCGAGTGTGATAGAATGCTCAATGGTTAGGCCGTCCGGGGATATAAGAACAATACCTAGGCCGGCACCATGGCGGTTGGACGCTCCATCAACAAAAAGCTTCCACATGTCCCCCACGAAAAGCTTCCAGCAGTCAGATGGGTCCTGAGAGTTGCGAAGGGCAATGGGATCACAACTGCTCGGCTGTGCGGTGTCAAGTTTGGTGTTGACCGGTTCAAAGTCAGTGCCCCTTGGTGATTCGACACCGGACTCAGCAAGTTGGTCCGTAATGCCCAAGTCCGTAGGCGAAACACCAGGTTGCGGTGTGAAGCCGGCCGCAGGTTCTGAGCTGCCTGGAACCATTCCTTCCCCCCTTGAGGATTCGGCACCGGACTCAGCAAGTTGGTTCAGAATGCCCAAGTCCATAGGCGAATCATCAAGTTCTGAGCTGTGTGGAACCATTCCTTCCCCCCTTGGTGATGCGGTACCGGACAGAGTGGATGGGTTGATGATACACAACTCCGTCATCGCAGCACCGGGAGGTATTACCGTGCAAACTGAGGGAATTTCGATGGTGCGCGCTAACTCCGCGGCGCGACCTTCTGCAGCTGGTAGTTCCTCGGCTGGCATTGTGGGCGTCTCATCATCTGCCCCGGCAATGTCGACCGGGCATACCGGATGAGTGCCAGGTGAGAACTCGGCAACAAAATCGGCCAAGGTTTGGGCTTTGATTGCGGTGCGCGGCTGGAACTTCACATCGAACTATCCCAACTCGACCGCCCATTTTAATATTCGGCTGGAAAAGTCTGCGCGCTCAAACAAGGCCTTGAGGGGGAACTTGGTCAGTACGACGATGGTATGGGCGTGAAAATAATGTGCCAATTTCCTCGAAGCCATCATCAGTGCCAACGCAAGCTTTTCCAGCGGCAAGTACCTCGTCTCAGCCGGCAGAAGGGTCTTACTTACGTA